>NW_024104321.1:3270864-3870864 GCF_003945595.2 Pipra filicauda | reverse complement strand
TTATGACTGATTAATATTAGAGAGAAATATTCGTAGTGATAGCTACTAAGGAGGATTGTTAGATTTCTTTAGAAGAAATCTCAACATGAAGCAGAATACAAATCTTGATTCCTTATTGTCAAATTCCATTGCTTTTCTGCAAACATCATACCATCCATGCCAAAATTCCCAAACACTACCAAGATGTTCATTAAAAAAATGTGTGCTGCTGGATTGCTAAAACCAAAATAACCTTCCTCTTAATATGCCAGTAAGATTAGTAACATCCTGGAATTGTGAAACAGTAAGAATTGGCTCAGTAATACAGATATATGTTTCCTAGTTGTTTTATTATTCCTTCAGAAGTGATACAGCATGACTCCTATATCTAGAAAAGTGTTTATTTCCATCTCACTAGCTCTGATAAGCAGATTGGGTATATTACTGAACTATCTCAATTCATTAGTAATATGTTTATTTTCCAACTTGTATTGGCTACATGAGGGCTTGAGGAATAATAACAGTCTTGTCCTAAGGCCTGTGATGAAGTCTGATCCTGAAAGTCAGCTATTTGAACTGTTCCTGTGTGACAACTTCATTGTCATGATTGTGAACTGTGCCTGAAGCACTTACATCCAGATCATGTGAAATAATTGAGCACTAATAAGACTTACACAGCTGATAGGATGTAGCACTAATATCTAGGGGTTTTTGATTCATGCTCTGTCAGATTTGCCTTGCAAAAAATCATCTGGCCAGGCACATAGACATACAGCTTAGAAAAACAAAGGTGTCAGCCTCAGAAACTGATACTCTATGTATTAGTTGACTATAGTGACAACTATGACTAGTTGACTATATTCAAATACCATCATGTCAAAGAGGATGAAACATCAATCTCAGTTCATTATGAAATAAGATTATTCATCGCACTTACCACATAGCTGGTGGCTTGCTTTATCTAGTAACAAGAAGGGGGGAAAAAAAGACATTTTGATCCCAGATGTTTATTGAGTCTTTACTAAACTTTTAAATGCATGTTTGAAATGTAGCCATCATAAAAGAGAGAAATAGAGCACCTCTTTATGAGGAAAGGCTTAGACAAGTGGAATTGTTCAGCCTAGGATGGCTTCAGGGTGGCTGTCCAGTGCCTGAAGAGAGTCTACAAGAAAAATGGAGAAAGACTATTTACAATAGCATGTAGTGACAAGAAAGGGGCACTGACTTCATACTGAAAGAACATAGGTTTAGGTTAGATATTATGAAGAAATTCTTTACTGTGAGGGTGATGAGAAATTGGAATATGTTGCCCAGAAAACTGTGGATGCCCCATCCCTGGAAGTGTTCAAGGCCAGGTTGGATGGAGCTCCGAGCAACCTGATCTAGTGAAAGGTGTTCCTGCCCATGGTAGAGGGGTTGGATTAAGATGATCTTTAATGTCCCTTCCAACTCAAACCATTCTATGATTCTCTGATTCTATGATGATTTAAATAACAAAAAATAAATATAAGGCAGGGACACACACTAAAGCCAGTGAAAACTGTAACTAGTGATAAATTAATTCTGAGTGTTCACTTGTTGTTTTGTAAATAATTAATACACTACTCATACTTTTCACAAATGGTAAATAATCAATAGCTGAAATTGATTTTACCACAGGAGAAAAAGTAAGGGTCGTAGAGAACAACATATCTTACATGAAAGTATTAATTTTATAATTTATAATTTTATGGCAATTAGAGATATGTTAAGTATTCAAAGCACTGAAAAATGCTGATTCATTTTGCATTTGCAAAAATATAATGAACTTAATAGAATTACCTGTACAAAGATTTCAATATCCAGAATGGAATCTAATCAAATGTTAAAAAGAGAAACCTACCGTAGTTCTGTCCGCAGGATATTGCTCCAGAGCTGAGAAATGAAATCCCCTTTTACATTCTTCAATATTATTTTATTGTGGGTTTGTTTTTTTTTTTACTTTTTTTATTTTTACTTTCTTTAATCCCCACATGAAAAAAGCAGAATAAGAAAAGAATTTATTTTCTCTCTAAACAATTATAGGTAGAGAGTTACTGTGATGACCAAGAATGCTTAATGTTGGATTGTGGCATGGATTCCAGCCTGTACTTTCCTTTCCATGATTTACAAGGAACAGGACCCACAGATTCCCTGAGATCCTCATTACAGAGGATCACTGTAGCCTCACTAATGATTTCACTCTAATATGTATTTAGGACTCACTGATCTCCTGTTCCTCACTGAAATTTCTACTCTTAGTTATATCCAGTGGAGTTCAGTGTTTTACAAGTGTCCATCAATAAATTTTGCATCACACCTTCAAGGTAAAAGTGAGAACTTAATTTTTCCAAGCTTACAGTCTTCTTGTTTTATCTGTTGGAGGGGAAAAAAAGGATGAGGATTTGCTATTTAGCCTTTCAGGATTAAGCCTTATTCGACTTGTTTTCAGGACAGCTCCTCTTGAAAATTAAGCAAGATGTAGTGGCAGTATTCATTTTTTAATTACAACTAGTTTTAAAGATTACAAGTGACAGATGGTGATGTACCACTTTTTTTTCCCCGGATCACAATTTTTATAAAAACCAACCGGAAGTGTAAAAAAGAAAGGATAAGGTGTAAAGTACATGAACCCTTGTGCATTTGAGCTCAGTAATATGAGTGTTGTTCTGTCAGAAAAAGAAATAGTTAATATTCCTAAGGAAAGTCAATATAGGCTGTACATCATTTAGGATTATGTGAACATATTTGCAGTATTGTATTATACGTGTAGGCAGGGGTAGAATAGGAATCCTTTAACTTTTAACTGTATGAATACTTTGAAACGTGAAGACATGCATGAACTACTAAATTGAACATATGCATGATTAAAGTAGATAATATTTCAGAGACTTTCTTTTAAAATAATTTGTACACAGGAATAATTTTATCATTGTTTTATCTGAGGTTTTTTTAATTTCAATTTTTTGTAAAGGTTGCGGCCTTACAAACACTTAAACTGGTCAATAGGTAAGATACTCATGGGTATCATTGTGTACTTGAAGTGGCTTTTAGTGAGTGTGGTGGTTTAATTAATTGATTTCTTCACTCTGTACTAATAGCCCCATGTCAGAGATTTGGTCAACCTGGTCTAGTGGAAGGCATCCCTGCCCATGGCAGGGTGGTTGGAACTAGATGATCTTTAAAGTCCCTTCGAACATCAAGTACTCAGTGATTCTACTCTATATTTCTATGACATTTATACAATGATTTGTACATTTACTAAGGTTTCTAGAATTGTATCCTTAAGATACATACTTTTCCCGCTGGCTTTTTAAGAGAAATGTTTTCTCTTCCTCAATATTTCCGTTACCACATGACCATAAAGCTCAACAAGCAGAAATGCCAAGTCCTGCCCTTATGGAGAAACAACTCATAGGTGATCAAGGGACTGGAGCATCATCCATATGAGCACAGGCTGAGAGTGTCCAGCCTGGAGAGAAGAAAGCTTGTGTGTGATCTTATCAGTGTGTAGAACACCTGGTAGAGGAGAAGGAAGAAGACGAGACAGACTCTTTTCAGTGGTGTCCACTAACAGGGCAAGATGAATGAACAAAAATTAAAACACAGAAAATTCGATTTGAACACAATTTTTAAGTTTGAAGGTGGTCAAATGCTGGAACAAGTTGCCCAGACAGGTGTCAAAGTTTCCATCTGTGGAGGTATTCAACATCTGACTGGACACAGTCTGGAATAACCTGCAGTAGGTGACCCTTCTTTGAGCACAGCAGTTGGGCTAAATGACTGTTGGTCTAGTTGGACTGTGGCCCCTCCCAAACTCAACCATTCTGTGATTCTGTGTTTCTGTACTTGTCACATTCACATTACTGAGGGATAGAATATCTTAAAAAAAAAATAATTTCAGAAATGCAATACAAAAGAATGGAGTAGGGATATTTATTCATAAAATGGTTAAATTTTGGCATTTCCTGCCTTTTGAATGCTTGAATTTTCCAACTAAATGTCCTTTTGGCATTGTGAAGCAATGATACCTTAGGTTTGGTCGATGATGTATTTTTTTTCAAGACAATGAATAAAAGTTATGTAGAGTATTATTCCTCCTCAAGAAAATGAAACTTTTGCAAATAAATATTAATGACTTTTTATTCTAGGTGCTCTTTGTTTAATTTCATTATCATAATGAAAAACAATAATGTAGGGGGTTTTTTTTAAGGTGACCTTGCAACACCATTTACAAAACTATAGCAGCAAAATAATTTCCTCTGTCATATAGAATATTAATTTCTCAAAAGAATTAAGATGAAAAGAAGCTTATGTGCTTTAAGTATGACACCTATAGAAAAATAGTTAAATGTGAAATAAAACATATCTTTTCTCCTAAGACTGGGAAATTACATAAAATACAGCTATTTTGCTGGTCTTTACATCTTCTCCTTGGAAGACCTTTTCTTCTCCTTATACTCTCCCACAACACTAAGCCCTTACCTTTTCCAAGGTACTCTTTCAAAGCAGTGAAGTCACTCAATCAGTCCAGCTACTTTTGACTTCTGAGCTTTATAGGAAGAAGAAAAAAACATATGTATGTGGTTTTCAAAGCGATGGTGGCTTAAAATATCTTGTGGGATATCCCAACACTTCAGGTTTTTCTTTCAAAATACTTCCACACAGTTAGTCTTCTTCAGTGGAAGATATTTGCTTGGTCAGTGATCTTCTACTGGCTACCCAGTCCAAATATCCTGAGGCTGACAGTCTAGCAACACTTTGTTGTGTCCTCAGTGACAGTACTTTACTAGAGTACAATCAGGTGAATTCAGAATTCCAGTGAAATCAAAGGGAATCTTTGTTGGCCATTGCTTTCAGTGGCTGAATTACCAAAAGCGTGTGTTCATATAGTCCATGGCTCAATGTTTTCTCTAAAGTTATTAATATAAATTTATGCCGGTGAAATAAATGTACACAAGCAACTTTAAACACGAGTTTCGGTAGTCTGATCCATGCAGCCAAGAATTTAAATGGAAAAAATGTAATACTTAGGCATCACATAGGTTTGACTTTTTTTAATCTTTTAAGGGCAAGAGAAAACCCCACCTTTCTATAGTTCTAATGAAGCGTACATATTGCAAAGGTCTCTGCCACAACTCATGAGACTCAAAGCCTCTAAAGCAGTAGTGCAGTTTAGCATGAGAAAATTGTAGGTATTGTAAATGTTTACTGATCAGTTTACTTTTTATACTAGTTCCCAATCAGCATCTACTTCCTAATACCGCTTATGGTATTTAAGGTTAATTTTGCTTCAGCAAGAATATTTTAAGTACCAGACGGTGCTGATAATAGGAACTATAGAGTTCAAGGTAGATAGCTTAGTGTTTCTGCAAGACAGAATGGAGTGAAAATAAAAACAAGTTTGTGAAGGACAAATGTCATGTAACTGAAAGGAAGATGCTTTGAATACTAAGTGTTCTGAGCTATGCTGCTGTCCTGTGAATTCAGGTCTATGAACACCTTTTATTACTTCCTCAGAAGTATTTCTTCATAAATTACATATTTTCAGATTTACATAATATTTCATTTTGTAAAAATCCTTGACAGATCTTGCAACTGTGACAAAATATAATCAGAAGATGTGACTAAAATATCCACCACAATTTGCAGTGTTTATTGGACAGAATGTTACTTGCATGCTAATAAAAATATGATTACTGCAAAGGTAAATAAATTGATGTTTTGTACAGATTTTTCTGGTTTTGAAATCTTTTTTTCCCTCCTTATTTTTTCTTGTCTGATGAAAGACTTCTAATTCAGTCTAACTAGAGTGAAGCATGAGTTTTAATACTTTTCTGGACTGGTATCAACCATGGTGAAGTCTACAAAACTGTATATATGAAAGCTATCCTTTTAAAACATTCTTTGATGATCCTTTTCTGTAAAAAAACCCCCAACATGTATGTATAATATGAAAATACATATAAATTATTGAGATTATATATAGCACTACTGCTTTTAATAGTCATATTGCTTTCTCATTATTATAATAATTGATTGATCATAATAAAGAAAGTATCTTATTTACAGAGAGGTGTTGAGTTTAGAGTCAATATTATTTTGATAGTTGGTAACCCTTGGGTAACTCATTTGTTCATGATTATCCTCTCTGCAATGACAGTGGATTACAAGTCTTAGCCATACGATCAAAATATATAATATTTTGCCTTATGTATATTAACAGTTTTATTTCCAATTTATCAATGCACATATCCACCCAGAGTGAGGTTATCTCCAATTTTTTTTTTGTGATTTTATTTCTTAGAATGTGGTGTTATGCTACTGTGAACCAAAGTGTTAAATATGCATGGACGTATTTATGTAAAAGTGTGGGTATATATATCTGTATATTCAGAGACACATATATGTCTGTGCATATATATATGTAAAGGAAGCATTTTTGCACATTTGTGCTTGTGAAAACACTCAAAGATGGAATTTATTTCTAGCTTTCCTTTCAAACACCTCTGTGAATGTTTATAGCTTCAAAACATTGCATTAAAAGGTGTTAAAAGAATTCCCCATTCTACAAGACTGTTTCCTGAATTGTGTTTTAAATTCATGATTTGGTTCTAGAAATAATTATTTTAATTTAAAAAAAAGGTAAAAAATATTTATAAACTCTAATAGAATTTTAAAATATATTTCTTCTATTTCCTTTCTTCTTCCTTCAGAAGGGAAGAATTAAACAGTTATTTTTTTATATGACAGCTCAGGACTGGTATATTATTAAGAAGTTATATATATTATGCTTAATCTTTCTGATTAATAAGCCAGGTGCTGAAAATTTTCTCTGCTTAAAAGTGTGCAAACAGAGTGTATCAGAGTTTGCCAGTAGCTATATTATTGAATCTAATATATATTTTTCTTGGTAGAACTTCTTTTGGAACTGTTTTTTCTAATCTATATTTTCAAGAAGACCAATCAATTATTTTTAGAAATTGTCATGACTAAAGACATCAATGGAAATTCAGTAGGTTATGGTAATGGTCAATAAACACATTTATCTTATTACATATTTCTTTTAGTCTAAAGCTGTAGAAGAATGAATTCTAAAGTTTTGCTCTTTTTTTTTTTAATCAAAAATAAAATGAAGAAAAAGAGTTGTAGGGCTTTTGGGCTTTTCTTAAGCTTCTGTTTCCTGCATCACTGTAGACGAGAAGTAAAACACCTGGCAATATTAATTTTGTTAAACTGATTGGATGGAATTCCTTCAATATTTTTTCATAAATTAATACTTTAGAGTATTATGATGACTTTTCCTTTTTGCAGTATTCATTACATTATTGTTCTCCAGTAACTTGTGCATGGCATTTGAGTGTTGGTCCCACAAATGGCGTATTCAAAGGTACTATAATAGCTTTTGTCCTAATAGAGAAATTTCTATTAGACCAATGCAGAGGACAAGCTATCCTTGTTGAAACACTATCTGCAATATACTGGTACACTGGAAGCAAAAATTAACAGCCAAAAACTTGGATATTACAATTAAATGATGTAGAATAATTGGCTTTGACAAGGGAAGTTCCCTCAAAATAAGTGTTCTGAAGCCAGACAGTTAATGGATACATTTTGTGCCTGTATAAGACTTCTGTAAATCTCATCTTCTGATGCTGGTTTGTTTTTGCTTTCGCCTTAGTCTCTTTGCTCCTGGGGTGGGTTTTTTGGGGGCTAGGGGGAGGGAGAGAAAGGGGGTGGGGACATTTCTTGCATTACACAACCCTTAGGGTGTGGAAGAATGTTCTGCATTTAGGAATCAAATAAACAAAACACTAGTTCATTTTAGTTATGAATTAAGAAAAATAGCAGCAATTACCAGAAACATGGAGGAGTCACAAAATAATCAGTGGAAGCATTTCAGAGAGGGTGAAGAGCTGGTTATTGTTCAATAGAATGTGTATGTAAAAGAGTAGCAGAAAGAATTACAGAGAAGCAGATAAAAAGCTGCAGTAAATCAAAAGTTGCCACGGCAACTATGATATTTTACTCCTAGAAGAAAATCTAAAGATAATACTTGTTGGGATAAATTCTTCTGGGAATTAAAAACCTGAACATGAAACGTTGTGAGGAAATAATTTTGTGCTGTGTGATCCCACTGCATTCAAAGGAAGAAGAATTACACATCAGTCAAGTATATACAGCAGCTTCCGAGAACTCCTTGTTGCATCAGCTGTTTCTCCTCTTAGTAATAACTGTACTAGGTAACCACTTTTAGCAACCATAGTAATTTTATTGCTGACTTGTAATCACAAAACAGTTTTAGCTGGCAAGAAACTCTGAAAGAGAGGAGCTACTTCTCCAAAGTCACATCAGGTTGGTCAAGTTTAACTCATTTCCGGCTGAAATTTGAAGATTGTCAAACCTGTCTGAGCAACGTTTTCCAGTATTTAACCACTGTCAAACAGAATTTTATGCAAATGGCATATATGGATGTGCTGACATGCAGGGCTAACCTGCAGGACTTTCTGAGGATCAGATCACTCATCAGTTGCAAAGATGTACTACAAATATAAAGAGTTGAAAATATTTAGCAATCTTCATATGACATCCCACCTAATTTATAAATTACCTCTTTTATTCAAACCAAAACAAGTCTTTTAGTCAGCCATCTAAATCTTCGGAAAGCTGTGGGGGTTTTGTTTGCTTGATTTGGAAACTAAATCTCTTGTTATGTTTTATAGATTCATTTGACTTACATTTTTTAAATAATTGTTTCAATAATAATGGCTCTGATAAAAAGCAAGAATGCCCCATTTATCTGCATATGTAGTAAGTTTAAGGCACACAGATGATAACATTTAGCATTAACTCTCCAATTCTCAGAACGACTAAGAAAAAAGAAGGCAAGATCAACACACGGAGTTCCAATGGACAACCTCATTTGCTACTGCAAATAAACTGGATTATCAGATAAAAATCTTTTTTCTTTCCCCTAGTCAATAAAAACTGTAGAAAAACCTAGTGGGGCATTTAAGATTTTCAAATAAATGCTTAAATCAAAGAAACAGCAATGAGAAATATACAGTTTAGTGAAAGGAATTCAAAAGGTCGGACACCAGTTATGATCATAGTTTAAAAATGCAAAGTATAAATGTCAAAGGACAAAAGCATTTTAATGGCTTTTTTCCTAAAGTTCTTTTTGGTTTTCTTTTTTACTGAGAGTGTGTTGGGTCCTTCCAATTTTTAAATCTCAGTGGTTCAGTTCTGTGAACAGCCTTGCTGCACAATGCCGAAAGACAGACAGTCTTCCAGAAATATTTTATAACCTGCAACAGTAAAGGGAATTTATTCAGTTGTTTTTCATTATCTAAGGGTCATATCTGGAAAATTAAAGAGAGAGACAGTGTCACTCGAAAGAAAAGAAGATCCAGTCTGATACAGTGCCTCCTCTCTAAGAAGTGATAATTGATACCATTTTCATATGCCATGGTGTATCATTTTGTTCTCTAGTGATAATATGCGTACATACAAGGTATTCGAATCCATAAAATTCTTCCAATTAAACAGAAAATGACATTGACATTTTGCAGTTTTCTGTCCTATAAGTCTGCAACAGGTTATTTCCAAGATTGGATTTCCAGAGGAAAATGTGTGAAAATGTGTGAAAATGTATGTGGTTTTCATAGTTTTCAGTATGAACTGGCTCAGGCACACTGATCTTTTCCAGACTACTCTTATTCTGTATATGTACAGAGCACTGGGACTGGGGAAATATAGGATGTTTATAGGCTCAGTTATCATTTTTCTACCTGTTAATATAAAATGGAAAGAAAATAAAGGAATTCTTACTTAGTTGAAGCAACACTGGAAAAAGTTGGGTTGAAATTGATGTTGAGCAATGGGAACCGTGTAGACCACTGCCTCTTATGCAGTGGACCACTTTTCCACTTCTAGCTGGTGAATGTTTTAAAACGCATTTATATTGTGAATGAAGGACCATTGTGGACCATGTGTGGAGGGAATGGCAGAACTACGTGGCAAAATTAGGCTCCAGTTTAAGAGCTGAGCCCAGCATAAAATCTTACAAGTCAGGTTTTTTCCATTACATGGTATCTTCATGCTAAGCAAACAGAAGTTATTGGTCAATTGCATATCCAGGCAACTACATATAATAGTGCTGGTGAGAGAGAGTAAAGCCAGAACACAACGCTGAAAATGTATGTGTCAGAGGCCTGGTTGCAGGGGTGTCTGAGGCTGAGCCAGTTGTCTGAGTCTGACTCACTGCCTGAGATTTGACAGGTAGTCACACTACACTGGGAAGTGCTAATGGAAGGGGAATGAAAGGACCTGGTGTTCTGACTTCCTACAGATAAGCTATTCCTCTGCAGAGAACTCAAAATATGTTTCAGATGCTACTGGATATTGCATCAGTAGAAGTCTTGCCATCAGAGGTGTTTCATGCCTCTTAGAAGGTTGTTTGCAGATTAGGGAAAAAAGGATATAATGAAATACCTTTATTCCTTGTAACCATGGAGAAAGGATAGACAATATGTGTTCTGGGATGCACCAGAGGAGGCGATTCTGTCCCTCTACTCATCTCTTGTGAGACCCTGCCTGTAGTACTGCATCCTACTCGGGGGTCCCCAACATGAGAATGACATTGGCCTGTTGGAGCAAGTACAGAGGAAGGCCACCAAGTCGATTAGAGTGACGAAGTACCTCTCCTATGAGGAAAGGGTAAGAGAATTGGAATTGTTCAGCCTGGAAAAGAGAAGGCTTCAGGGTGTGGCCTTCCAATATCTGAAGGGCGCCTACAAGAAAGACAGAGAGAGACTATTTCCAAGGGCATGTAGTGACAGGACAAGGGGGAATGGCTTCAAACTGAAAGAGAGTAGGTTTAGAATAGATATCAGGAAGAAATTCTTTACTGTGAGGGTGGTGATGCATTTGAACAGGTTGCCCAGAAAGGTTGTGGATGCACTATTTCTGGAAGTGTTGGAGGGGGATCTGAGCAACCTGTTCTAGGGAAAGGTGTTCTTACCCATGACATAAGGGTTAGAACTTGATGATCTTTAAGGCCCCTCCCAACCCAAAACATTCTATGATTCTATGATTGTTTTATATATATGTTTATATCTCTGATCGCTTCCCTTCCAAAGAGACAGTGTAGTCCCCTGTCTCTTCCTTCCTGCCCTTCTTTGAGATAGGGATGACGTTTTCCTTCCTACATTCTTCATGACCTTTCAAAGATAATCAAGGGTGGCCTTGTAATGAGATCACAAAACTCCCTCAGCACTTGAGGGTACATCCTATCAGGTCCCATCCCTACACCTCCTATGGGGGTTGCAGTGAAGTGGGTGTTTGTCTCTTTTCCCAAGTAACAAGTAACAGGACAAAAGGAAAGAGCCTCAAGTTTTGCCTGGGGAAGTTTAGATTAGATACTAGGAAGAATGTCTTCCCTGACAGGGTTGTCAATTATTGGAACAGGCTGCCCAGGGTAGTGGTTAAGTCACTATCCCTGGAGGTATTTAAAAGATAGGGCACTTAGGGATAAGGTGGGCTTGGCAGTGCTGGGTTAACAGTTGGACTTGATTATCTTAAAGATCTTTTCCAAGTTAAATTATTCTATGGCTTGTCTATGGCCAGTTTGCTTAAGTATTCCCTACCTTGATCATCCGGAGCTGAAGATAAGTCTTCCTTTACCTGAATGAAATGTGTGGACTAGTCATATCTCATACTGAGATATGTCTCTTTAGGACAAAGTGTTATTATTTATTCTTTGAATCATAGAATCTTTAGGGTTACAGCAGAAAGAAAGAATTTAAAATGATAGATAGACTATAAATGCTCATCGTTCTTATTTAAGTCTTAATATCACAAGATAGGATGCTACTCAGGTCTTGCTTCATCATACTCTGTAAGCCAGAGTATCCATCTAGCTTATCAGTGCTTCCTTTATCAAAAGATTCTCCTTTTCAAAATCTCTGATGATCAAGTGGTGCTTTATTTCAAGAGAGTTTTTTACTTCATCAGACTCTTGCTTTCTTTTCTTTATGTCAAATAAAGTTAAAATATTCATATGACCATGACAAAAGGTAAGATTGTATTGCAGAATTCATTTTAGAGGAGTTCATATACATATTTTTGCAGTGTCAGGGCCCAAATAAATAAATAAGCCAATTCTGTCCAGAACAGACTTGACTTCTAACCACTTGGGGTATTTAGAATACATCAGGTGTTGTTTTTATATTTGACGTTGCATCATTTTTCATGGTTACTGTTATCAAGTCCAGATAAAGCTGTACATAAATTGTGTGACTTTCAGCTATAAAAATGCAATAATAACATCTATTAAATAATAATGAAAGGCAAGTTTAGCCTTCATCAAATCTGTCGGTATGCTAAGGTCCGTGTATTTATCCCCTGTTGACTGCAGGACTGAATCACATGGCTGTGAGACAGTCATGCAGAGAGCTGGACAAGATAAATTTGGTAGTTAGACATCCACCACCACCCCACTTCAATAGACATTGGAGTGGGGGGTGAACAAATTTTGTAAACCTTCTGTAAGAACTCCAAACATTTCTCTCTTTATAGAACATTACGATTGTGTCACCTTACCAAGTATCTTGAAAGAAAATTAAAATCTGTGGCATATCAGCAATTTTTTTTCCCCACGTATAGAGCATTTGTAAGCCAGATAAATTCATAAGCAATGGCTTAAAAACAAAATATAGATATTTTATTGTTTCTTGGGAAAAATGCTTGTCTTTATATTAAATGATAATATCCTTAACAAAATTTTATTTAGAAGAATTTTGCCTTTATTTTCCTTCCTAGCTAAATTTTCACGAATACATACCTTGTGATTTTCATATGGCTTGCAAATTTTAGGAACTTTGTTACTCCCATGTCACTGAAATTAAGATTGGCTCTTTAAGAGCTCCTTTTACCAAGGGGGGGGGGGGGAAATAACTGCCTAGTAAGAAACACTGCTTTTCATTTTTAAAGCTTCCGCTGCTGAAATAATGTTGAGCAGTGGATATTGCTCTTTTTTTTTCCCTAAAGATGGTCTGGAGAGGAAGTGCTAAAGCAAAGAAAAGTTTCATGAATGTTTAAAGCAGACCTTGCTTCTGCTGTCACTGGGGAAAACAATCCAAACTACAGATGTTTAAAGAAGGTCAGGTTGGTGGTACATATGACAAAATGCAACATGAAAAATGTTCTGTATTCATCATGTTCTTTAAAATCTGTGACATTCTTCAAAAGAAAACTGTTTTTCTTGCTTGAGAGAAAATGAAAGGTTATTCACTCTCAAGCTCTTACTGTGCCTCCAACCCTGAAATGCTATGTGGCTTTTGATAAATAACTTAATTTCTGCATTTCAAAAATAAGGTGGTTTTGGGTTTCCAGTATGCAAAATATTTTGAAGACATTACTAGAATGCCTTGTGGTTTGTTGGTTTGGTTATTTTATCCCATTTTCGATCTATCTTATAACTTTTTCCATTTCCCAGTGAGAACTGTTCATGATGTTGTATGTAATTGTACCCGGATTTTCCTCAAAAATTTTTCTCCACTTGTAGACCTACTGTTTGGTTTCAAATGCTGGTAGGTGGGGTGTTTGTGTGTTTGTCTATATGTAATATTGGCAAGTTCACTTCCTAACTATTTCTCTTTTGTATTCTGAAAGTAAATTTTCCCTTTTGAATAGGGCAACCCATACACTGAGGAAAGTGACCTGCTCCTTTTTTCTGGGATAGGAAAATGAAACAACTGGTAAAAAAAAGTATCCTGACATTAGAAGTTCACTACTTCTCTTCCACTGTCTCTCTATGTTGGCTTTGAGATGCAAATCATGGCTGAAGGGAGGGCTCTGGGCTTTGACAAATGTAAGGCATTTTCTGTTTCTGGTGAGTTCTTGAGAGTGCGCGGGCAAAACTGAGATTTCATGCTTTATTCTTCTTCTTTTATTTTTAAATAACTGTATTCCTTGAGGATTTGGAAAGTATACCTTATGTGTCCCCTAAAATCCCAGTAAGTTGGCAATTGGTTTATAGAAGGATGACACACACTAGTATATTAGTAGACTATCATTTTATACCAGGTATTGATATTATTAAAATATTCACTTATATATAATTTTATAACATATATTCACTTTGTTCTTGAGTGCAAGGACATTAAAAATGTGTCTGCAAAGCATAGCTTCCTTCATCTATTGACCCTAGTGTTTATTAATGAGTTGGGAAGTGGTTAAAGCGTCTTGGACTAAACTCTCTTTTATGTTTGCTGAAACATTTTGCATTCACACCTGTAATCACAGACAGTAGTCACTCTCCACAACTGCAGTTTGGAATTTCACAGACAGGACTGGACACGGAAGACAAATTTACTTTTTGATGATGCTTTAGAAATGCTTCAGTATCGATGCTGATGTTGTTATCCTTGAATTCTTCCCTGCCTCATCTCTGCTTATCTTCCATTTCAGTGAACCTGAAAGAAGCCCTGTGCAGTGGAATGGTACCTATGTAGAATTCTCTATGTACAGAGTTTTCCAAACCACTCACAATGAGTGAGGAAAGAAAGATTTACAGCAAAGCTATTGGTAGCAGTCATTGTATAAAAGAGAAGAACTTTAGCTTGGTAAAAGATTAAATACTTTGGCTTTACAGATAGTGGCTTTTATTGTTTTTTGTTGTTTTTTTTTTTTTTTTTTTTTTTTTTTTTGTTTTGTTTTGTTTTTTTGTTGTTGTTGTTTTTATTATTATTATTTTATTTTATTTTTTAACTAGCTAAAGCTTTATTAGGAAAGTGAATTACAGAGATTATTTTTTGGGTTTTTTTTGGGGTGGTTTTTTTGAATTTTGTTGTTGTTGTTTCTTCAAAATTCTTCACCATTTCCCTTTTCTTTCTCTTTTTTTTTTAGGAGAAAAAATACAGAATAAGCAGAAAATGGGAAGTATTTCAGTCAAATCTTTTGAGGCAGTTCATTGAGACCAAGGGTTCAAGTTAAGAAAAAAAAAAAGGTAAAATATTAAATATTTTCACCTTAAAAGTGTTAGTGCCAAAGAATACACTCAATTAGTTTTAGCATGAAAAAATAGAGTAATTACAGTATTAGCTTTTTCTCCATAAATAACATAAATTTACAAGAAATTGATTTATTTTATTTCCTTTTAAAATGGAATTTGACTGCAGTTTTTTAGCTGACCTTGCTTCTATTTCTGAAAAAGAATTGTTTCCAAGAACACTGTTAAAAGTAAATTAATGCTTTTAGCCCTGTATGTTTAGCTGAATCAGCACAAGTATTGCTGAGCTGATGACACCTCCTACGTACATAGAGGAGCTGAAATCCAGCACTTAATGAGGTCCTCCTTAATCTTTTGGCAAGTAAAGTAATAGGTAAAAGTTTTCCTAAGTTGCTGTCATAGGAAATTGAAAGAGGATGTATCTATTATCCTATCACTATCTTTGTGCCAATATAGTTTAAAATAGCAATACTTTCCATTTCCCAGTGTTTATAAGCCAGCTGAAGACAATTGTGCAGAGGTGAAAAATCACCATGGAAGTTTCCTACTGAACACCAACTGAATCTCTCTGTGGCATTTAGAAAGGAAATAATGCTGTGCTTTTTTTGAATGCTATAGGTGAAGAAGAAAAAGAGCCAGTGAAACCCAGTGGCAGTAATTTTTGGGTTTATAGTAAAATCCTAAACCTGTGTATATCCTGAATTTGTGACAAGTAATATGTGAGCTTCATCCAAAGGATGGTCCCAGTAGCCACCTCTATGGGCTTAGATCTTGAGACAGTCATTTCAGCACAGTGAGCATCAAACCCATTGAAGAGCCTAGGATACCCCAGCAGGAATGCACTTCAGAACTTTGGCTGATTCATGTTCAAATGAGAGTGTGACTGTTGAAAACGTGATCTAATGTGCTTTGCAAACCAATGCTAAAAGTTATCGTTTCCTTACTTATCTGCAATATAAAGTATAACTATAAATACTGCAGTTGATTACTTTTTGCATCTCATCAGGATGAAGAGTTGCCTTTACAGCAAAGAGAAAAATATACATACCTAGAAGATTTTCTTAAGACAATAATTTCCGCTCTTATGCATGATTCATATAGAACCTATACTCCCTAATAGTTTCATTCTACTCCCTTTTTTCCTATTTGCCTTTGAATTCTTCTTTAGTTCGTTGCAGCCCCATGAGTATGCTATCATCATTGCTGGTCACAGGCCACAGGTTTTTCACTAACTCAACAATGCAAGGTTTGAGGGCTTGTCAGATCTTTTCTAGATTTACCTTTACTATCCTTGAGCTTACTACAGCTTCTTTTAGTTAATAGAGCAAATTGTCCATTAGTTAGGTAACATATACCTGAGTTTAGCTTTGTGAAAGTCTGATTTTGTCTATAAAACTTACATCATATTTATAAAGGTTCAACAATCCTAGGTGATCATTGCTTAACCAAACTTGAGGGTCAACAAGAAAAGAAAGTGGTCAAACAGGTGGAAAACACAAAAGTGGAATTACAGCTAAAAGAGAAAGGAACTCCAGGAAATAACCTTGAAAAATCCCGGGCAGGGAGGACTTACTCTTGAGAAAGATTGATGGTTGATCTCAGGACCCAATCGTACACTGAAGGTGTGCTGATCAGCAGAGAAAAGGATAGATACTAGAAAGACTCCATGTATTATTTCTAACTACACTGTTATTGGGAACGAGCTGTAACTGCATAATTCAGGCTGAAAGTGTTAACATTATTGTAACCAGGTAAGATCTTCAGTAGTTTCTTTGTTTCACATATAGGGTGTCTCTACGCAAATAGCATCAGCACTGCTGCAACTGAAATCAGGAGACTTTATCAAGCTATTAGCAGCTACCTAAGCAATATCTAAATTCATATTTATATCTTCCTTGCAGAAAACTGAATAGATCATTACTTGAAAGGAAACTAAAATGACTTTATGAAAAGGAAGAAAGGACAGAATTACCCTCAAAACCCATTAGTGAAACACTTTGTGAATTTTTCCATTTGGCACATGAGACTTTCTATTATGTAGGTCAGATATAGTGCAGGTAGCAGGCTAACACAGAGACTTAGATGTCAATAGGATCCAAAATAGAGATTTCTTAGAGAAAAAGAATAATTTCTACAATGAACTACATTTCATAATCTGCCAGTTGGTAGTATAACAGTTGTATCTCATATAGACTCCAAAAATGAAGGTGTGGGTGGGGAAATAGGTATTTTTTCCAGAATATGGGTATTCTCCTGTATTCTCTTCTTCTCATCAGAAGCTCTGCATAATGCTTTCTCGGAAGATTTCGTACTTATCTTGCCATTTGACCTTACTTGTTTATGTTTATCTGAAACACTTTTCTTGCTTACAGTATGTTAATCTGAAACACCACATCCCAAACTCACCATGAGATGTGGACGCTCCAAAAGTTTCATCTGCAGATGCCATTAAATATATTGTTTTCCCATGGTTTTAATTTTCATTTGATATTTAACAATGGAGAAGCTCTATATGAAAGCAGCATGCTTCACTCTAAAAACAAACAAAACCAAAAGTTTTAATTTCTGATTATAAAACTGGAAATATAAGTGCAGTATAGAAGTGTAAAATCAGAAAAGACAGACATAAAAAAAACCCTGAAAACTTGATTTCAATCTATTTGAGCAATAGTTTAAGAATTTTGTTGGGGGGAGAGGGGTTATATCTCATTTGAATGAAACTAAGATTCATTGTATCCCTTTTAATCATGACATATATGAACTGGAATATTAGCCCTCTGCAGATTTTTTTCCAGAACATGGAAAATTCTGGTTACTGCCTGCTGCAGCAAGGTCCCAAATGATTCAGCTTTCAAGAAACTTAAGGAGCCTTTCTTTTGGTTGTATGTAATATATGTACAATGTCAACTTACTTGATTACAAACATCTTTGATAAAGAAAGGGGGACTTTGGCGGACTGGTTCCGATATATGTATTTACATTTTGCCCTTGAATGAATTCCACTAGAAAATACAGCATCAAATCCTTAATCAGAGCAATTGTTGAGCAGTGGCATAGTAAACCAAATGAAAATGGCAAATCAAGTTGGGAAGAAATTTAAAAATGTAGTAATACATGTTTTTAGTCCTTCATAGAAACCACGCATGATGTTCTGATAGTGCAGATAGCAAACTTGGCATTTGGAGTGTGCTACAGGTTTTTTTTGTCCAAATTACCATTTTGCTATAGTTTGACACTTTGGGGATTTTAGCCATCACAAAAGTTCAAACAAAAAGCCTTAAGAATGTCATACTGAAGGTTTATTGCAGTTCTACAAAATATTATTGGAATGAGAAATAAAAACCAAGCTCTCCATAGCACTAAATTTATATCTATAATGGTGATCCTCCTTCAGGTAAGTTTCCATATTTGAAGTGGGAAATCAGGGCTTCTGTCAAAAGCAGTTTGGTAGTCATAACTAGTGGAAATTTGTTTCTACATTTAATTTTTCTATTACTGAACATTTTTCTATGAATAAATGTTTATTAAAGAGTTGAATTTTTCCTATGTTTTCAATAATGCTCATTAAATATCTGATGCTAAACCTAAAAGATTTGTTATCTATCCAGATTTTTTCTTTACTATATTTCCAATATGCATATTTTATATAATACTGTGAATGTGTTCAATTTGGCATTGCATATATAAGAACCTTAAAGAACCATTCCCACAGTTAAAAGATATATTTCACATGCACAGATAGTACCACTTTAGAACTATTGCAACTACTGGAAAAGGGCTAAACACATGGATTTTCTTTGGAATTAACAAGATCCATATTATTCACTTTTGAAAAGGAAGGTTGGCCAAAATTTTGTTCCATTCTTCAATAGACTGCATAGTAGAAGATCACACATGGTAGAGCAAAACAACTAGAGCTACATAATACAAATAATAACAAGGTTTCAGATAATATAATTTTAATTATGAAAATGGACAGGTTCATTACTCTTTAAGGGAAACTTAAAGAAGAGATTTTCATGTAACTTGGATATTTAGAGCTTATTGTCAGATTTTTTTCAATTCAAGCAAATGGAGTCATCAAATAAAACTTAGATCAAGTTTTGATGCCTAGTAAATGGTGTACAATTAATCTATCTTTTGTAAGCTGTGTTTGATCAGGAAGAATAATTGGAAATGTCCTTTGAGTTTCTGTGAACTGCTGCAGGATTTTGTAGTCAGAATTTGTTTACGGTACAAATATGTTTGGGCAAGATCACATCACAATAGGGGGGATGCTGTACTGCAAGTGTGTTAGTTATACTTCTCTTCCAGCAGTCTTATTTACACATAATTAAAAGTTATTAATGCAAGAAAAATTAATAGGTCCAAGGCTTTCTCACTCTTCAGAAGAGATATTGCCTCATTCCGCCATGTATCAATTTTCCTTTCTACAAGATGTTCTGTTAATTCTACCAACTTCACTAGATAAGGATTACCTCATATTGGACATGTTATTTCTGGCTGAATGCATTGATCTGAAACATAGAACTGCAGAACTCCTTCATGCTTCTGTACGATCATCCATATATATTAATTTAAATTTCTCAGGAAAACTACTGAGATCAGTAAATGAACTTTTACCTTCTTTCTGCCCCTGGCATCATTGTTCATATAACTACATCTCTTTTCAAAGGATCTCTGGATACAGTTCAAAGGTAATTTCCATTTTCCTTCATACAGTTCTTTTCTTCATTAATAAATTCTTCATCAACCCATTTTTTCTGGTCCCTTCATCAAGAGAAGATCTAGACATGTAGATGTACCTTAAAATATCTCTAAAGTGTCTTTAGTCTGAACTGTGAAACAAACAACAAAAGAGGGGTGAGAGTTCAAAGGTGCCAAAGAAAGACAAACCTTTTTAGTATCAGTTTTTCTTGTTTCTCTAACTGTATCTGGATAAAAGCATCCAAATATTTTTTAAATATTTAAATATTTATTTCCTCAGAATAATCCTTTTAAATAGACATATTTGTTTTTCATCTTTCTTAAGCCACTAAGAAGTACTAAGGAGTTTCCTCTGCCTAAATTGTTTTGACAGAATCACCAGTGGAGTTCCAATACATTAAGGTAACCTGGTTACACCACTTTTCCCAAAGACAGAACAAAGCAGAGGTAGCTTCTTAAAAAGTAGAATTTTTCTGGCCTAGCATTGCCATGTTTTAGGTGGCACATTAAGATAGTACAAAAACTGGCAGTAAAGACCTTGCCTGAAAAATAAAAAGGTTTTTTATGTGATGTGTGGAGTATTTTCATTGCAGCAGAGTACATTGTACACAAATTAAAGGTAATAATAATTGAGATTCATTTTTTGCTCTTAATATGGATTCCTCTTACAAAAGCTATGTAAAAGAAATTTTTTAAAAATCAAAGAAAATAGAACATTTAATGAAGAAACTATTTGTTTTGGAGAATTTTTTCTAAAGTAAGAACTCCTCCTCAGTATTTAACTTTATCTCCATATTTTCTGGAAATCTCAAAGCTTGATTTATATTGTATTTTCCTGGTATATGATTCCCTGTTTTACCTTTCCCCCCTCCACTTCCCTTTTTGTTTCTCGAGCTGAAACTGTCCTGCTGATCTATTTTCCATCCAGGATATGGTATCCTTTCTCCCTCTTATACTGTCAGTCACACCTTCTTTTAAATTCAGGTTTCTGCAAAATCAATGTTTTTGTCAATCTGACAAGTCATTGGCACAAAAACATCATATGTTGATCTATTTCATGATATTTCCATTCATTTCCTCTTAAAAGGGAGATGATGGTAGATGTTCAGAACAACTTCAAACTTTTCTTTTTTCTCCTCATCTTTCTAGGAGTCCCACTTAGTTAAAAATCATTCCTCTATGATCTCTTCTTAATATCTCACTTCCTTGAATAAGAATATTATTCTTTCTTTTTAATTAACTGTTTTAATTTATCGATATGATCTGTATCTTTCTGTTTATATTAGTTTTATATGCTGCTATATTCAGATCTAGTCATGACAATGCTAACAAAAATAGCAATTGCCTTGCTTCTCACTATCTCTATGTGTTAAGCTGCTTGTTTCTCTACAGGATACCTAGTTATACATTCGACCTAATTCTTTTCCTAATGGGATTAATAATAGTTGCAATCTAATTCTGTAGTGTTACTTCTGTATCAAGAGGAACTTCAGAAAATCATGTCCCTTTTTATGTGTTTTAATATATCTGTTCCTATAAAAATGAGCATGTAAAATACATTCACCCCTTTCCAAAAACCTCACTAGATTTTTAAAAAGCTAACAAAGATCTAGACTCACACTGAATTCTCAAAACTATTAAAAACTTAAGATGTTTCATCACATCTGGGACTAGTTAAGATAATTATTTTTCCTTTTGCTTTCCCCAAAATCATGATTTGATGGGTTTGCCTGAACATCTATTTGAGTTCAAAGAATACTTAAGATGGAAAAGAAAACTCCTGCATCTCAAAACTGCATCAATTGATTTAGAAGAATCCTTGTGATGTAAAATGATGAAGTCTTGGATTTTGATTCCTTTCTGTCTCTGTGAAGATACACAGAAGGAATAAACTTACTGTACAAAATAGCACTGTCCAGTGGGGTGACTCAAACTTTTTTTTAGAAAAAAACTCAACCCATCCACTAAAAAACCCACCCTCCACTCCTGAGGACAAGACAATTAAATGTTGTTTTAATAAGATTATAAGGTTCTCTGCTAGCAGGAATTTTTAACTAGTTTCTAGTAGAATGTGCATTTTTTCCTTTGAATTTCTATATTGGTCATTCCAAGCAGCAAACATGAATACATGATGAAACACTTGGAGTTCTTTTGACTTAGACTTCTATATTATTATGCTTATTAAAAATGCTTATATATGTTTTCATTTATATCATACCCACACTGACTAGGCAGCAGCAAACATTCGATCAGATTTAAGCAAATATGACCTACATAGACATCACTACTAAACTGAGGAACACGGAAAGAGGATATGGATATTTGGGGAATATAAAGTGGTGCAATCAGACTTCTTAAATGTAGGTCAGAAATCCCAGCATTGCTATAATAATACAAATTGGTCAATTTAAAGCTATTCGGTAAATAGGTGTCTCTGCATGACAAAGCTAACATTATCCCCAAGGGAGACCAGCACTTATTCTCAGCATGTGCTCCAAGTGAAATGTATCTAAAATTTAGAGGAAAAAATGCATGTATTCAAAGTCAGTAATTAAATAAGTGTCCTCACTTTTTTCTTTTTCCTAATTGTGTAGGATTCTTTGAAACTCGTATGAAACCAGATGTGTCAAACTACGGAAAAGTTAATGTAAAACTAGTATAGTAAAAAAATGGAAGTTATTTGACTGTATGAATCAAACAGGTATTAGAAAATTTCTGTACCAACAGTTGTGTGTTATGAATTAAAAATAAAATAAAGAAAGAGGAGATGATTTATTAAAAAGAATGAATATAATTACTGAATGTATCCTTGTTGGTTACCTTGGTGAGAAAATTTGAGTGAACTGGGCATTGCTAGTCCACAGAATATATGAATAGAGTGGGGTAAAAATAGGTAATAGCTTATGGAAATGAGATATACATTATGTAGGCCCTATACAAATTCTACCAGAATTTTGTAGTAGGAGCAGAGTACAGCAGTTAAACTTTCTGTCTTTCAGTTTCCCAAGTAAAGCACTGGGGAGTAAAGCACTGCCTACCTTCTAATTTTTCCTGTTTAGTTAGATGGTAGAGTCCTAATAGGATCAACTATTTTTTAGAAAGCCTTTCATCAGTGTAAGCTTAGAAGCCACTACACAATTAAATAGATTACTAATAAAGATGAACAATTACATTGTACTCAAGCAACAGATTATTAATGTCACATTCTTCTATGGGCAGATATTTTCTAAAGTTTGAAAAAAAAAAAAAGAACAAATGTTGACCAAGCTTTTATTATTTAATAGCAAGTTTCATGGCATCTATACATTGTTGAAGGAAGAGCACACCTAATAGAAACTGAATAATTTTCAGTCTGTGGTGCCAGGGCTTCACTAGCTCTTGAACCAGCTTATCTGGAAGCTAGGAACCTTGGGAGGGCCCAAGGTTGCTATCAATTAGCAAACTAAGAATGAAACCCAGCAGTACAATTAAATTAGTTTGAGATCTGGAAAGAAGTCTCACATATCATGTGAAACAGCTCAATTTTGATCAGCTGATTCCAGTGATGATGAAAATAAAAGTAATAAAGGAGAAAAAGCAAACAAGTTTAAAACTGTGTTTGTGACCACCTCTAAAAAAAATTATTTGGGGAACCTTGTGTCTGCTGGGCTTAACCTGTCAGTTTCATAAGAAAAAAGCTTATGAAAAACTGAAAGACTGAACAAACCACTGAACTGATTTGACTGGATTCAGGAAACTATTTATAAACTCCGAAGAAATCAGATATTTATAAAGTACATGCTAATCAAGGAAATTTATTATTTAAGCTTTCTCAGCTTCTTATTTCTGGCTTCAGAAAACGAATCAGCCTGGCCTAGGCCATGAAAAGGTGTAGGAGGATTAAATAAAGGAGCTGGGCTTTGTGGAGGGTCAGTCAAGATGCCAATTAGACAATGGGTTTCCATGTAAGTAAAATGTAATATGCATATTTCACTGAAGGATGTCTTCCCTAATTAGTTGACCTGAAGTTGTTTGAAGGGCAGTAATTTTGCTTCTGCTTTCACATTAGCAATCAAACAAACCAGAAGAGGAAGAGGAGAATTAAAACCTAGTTTTATGTCAAATATTAAAAAGAGAACCTTGGTTTTAACTCTCCAAAGTAGGTTAGGTCACTCA
The DNA here is from genome assembly GCF_003945595.2 of Pipra filicauda. Taxonomy (NCBI): domain Eukaryota; kingdom Metazoa; phylum Chordata; class Aves; order Passeriformes; family Pipridae; genus Pipra; species Pipra filicauda. Next base: position 3,846,992 of record NW_024104321.1, on the reverse strand, counting down.
ACGTTTGGGAATTATAATCTCCTAAAGGAAATTATAATCTTCTGCAGCCTGCATCCAGAATATATGAATGGACTCCATTTCAAACCGATAACTCTAAGCACCTGTCAAGGTTTTTATACGTATTTCAGTTAAATATATTAAAAATTTGAGAACTGTCTTAACAGGTTTAAGGGAGAAAGAATCACTTGCAAGTGGACTGGATATGTGAAAAACAATAGTGATCTTAAACCAGCATATAAGATGAAAATTAAGTTTATATCACAAAGCTTATAAAATAAAAATTGAGTTGAAGTTCACCATTGTGAGGGTCAGATGATGCTTTTAGCATTTTTCCCACCAGTTGTGTCATTTCAGATAAACAAAGGCTGAGGTCCTAATTCATAATTGTGTTTAAAAGTAAAAAACCTTCTTTGCTCTCAGAGTCCAGCCAGTTTTTCGTATCTTTAAAAATAATTTGGAATACAAAATAAATTTTATCACCTAAGTAAGAAATAAAATGCACGTTGCATGCCTGAAGTTTGTTGCCACAGTGTACAACCTTCTGAAAGATAAACATTTTTTAAAGACTTTTACTTTATCTCTTCTCTGATTTGAACTCACCTTAAAAGAACCAACATGTAAAATAAAGCATTCATTATAAAGAAATTGTTGGGTTTTTTTGGGTAGTGTCTGAGAAATCCTTAGAGACATCAAAGAAGAAAACAAGTGATTCTGAGCAAAGTAATTTCTTTAGTACTCGTTTCCCATCTTCTTTAAAATTCCAGTGCTGTTTTAAACCTTTTCTTAAACAAGTATTTGTCATAACATCTAAATAATAACCCACACACAATAAACCTGGGATGGAGTTCTGTAAGCCGTCAACTTGCAGCTATCCTGACAATACAAGCAATGGCTGAACTGGGTGACCTTTCCTTTTGTTAATACCGGTGTCCAAAATCTTTGTTACTAGTCTGACTTGTGATAAGAAATCCCAGTTTTACACAGCTACTGACAGTTTCCCCAAGAGATGCCTCTCATTAGTTCCAGGTTTTTGGTGCCTACTGACTTGTTGCTGGAATGAAGATGAGCAGAAAGGAAGATAATACAACTGTGGTCTTATTAAAAAACCATACTCAACTTCAAATCCAGCATAATTAGGTTTGTTTTAAGATTGTCTTTCCTGTATATGAGTCCCTTAGTGGATTTGGTCCTAAGGGCCTTCAACTAACTAGCAAGGTTGATTAGCTACAAATGAGAGAATACTTCATAAATCAAACATTAAATTCTTTTTATAATTGCTATGAGATTTTAATGCAGTTATACAATTTATTATGAGAGAATGTACAGAATATAATGTCTGGTTCATCTCTGTGAAAATGGAATTTCTGAAGTAGTACTGTTAAGATAAAAATACTATATTCAAATAACAACTCTTACCAGTGTTCCTCATAGTTTAGTTTCTTAGATGTTTTGTGTTAACTGAGAAACAATTTACCACATAGTGCTGTCAATTTTACTTTTAGTATGATGATCCTTACTGCCAAAATTTTAATTAGCTCCAACCTATCAGCCACTTTTGAGATTAGTTATACTCCATGTGGCATCCTAACCAGGGTTAGGATGATTAATGTAGGAATTAAGTATAACACTCTGTCCCTTCAAGAAAGAGCTTACTCAAGAAAGTAAAAAAGACCATGTACTTAAAATTCACTGATGAACTAGGGTGCTTCTCACAACAAGTTTCCCATAACCAATGGAAATACCCAAAGTCTGAATTTCTGTGACATTTCAGTCACAGCAGACTCACCTGTATGTCAACTGGTGACGCTGAAATGAGAAAGAGATCTAGCCTACGTTTCACTGGCTCTGCAAAAAGAAAAAAGGAAGGCACCAGTGTGATTTTCTGGCATACAAGTGAGCATTTTTTTCCATTACTGTTAGAATTTCTACAGTCTGAATTCCGCTGCCCTATAGAAATGTTAACAGCTTCAGGAGCTCACTTAAGACACTAGTTGTCAACATTACAAGGTGGCACTGTAAATAATATTTGGAAACATAACTGTGTTTTAATTTGATGTTGCCAAGCCAGACTCTCTATTCTTGTGCTGCTCAGATCTTCATCATAAATCAACTTTGCTGCCAAGCTCAATTTTCAAGGAGCCATTGACTGAATAAATAATTCCTTGCAACATAAACATCAAAACAAACTATCCCTTTACAAAGTTCAACAGATATAGGACATAAAAAGTCAGAAACAGGTGAAAACAATGGAGTCAAACTCATCAATACAGTAAGAAAGTTGTCACATCCAAGAAATCATAAATAGGTAAAACATAATTGCCTAAACTCTATTATTGAAGGAAAACACCACCCCAAATCCCTCTGCCCAATTCCCAGAACATAGTTGTTTATTGCAAAACCTTTGTTTCTTGATTATTCAGCAGGTCTTTTGCTAATATTTTGCCAGTATTTTTTACACCTATAGGACACTTCTGCTCAGCATAGCTGATCTTTTTTTACATGGGAAGTAGAGCCAACAGATTATGTGGGGGCAGTGCAGGCTGGACATCTTTCCCTTAGGGCTGTGAGAGGCTTGAAAGACAGAAAATACTGAGCGTCTTTCTCAGTGATGGAAGTTATGGGAAAAGCTGATGATGGAGAAAGACCACAGAAAACAGGAAGGATGCTAAAACAAGTCTCCTGGATGTTTATATTTCCAGCACCTGAGGTCTTGAAGGATGCAGTGGCTGAATAGGTACCATTTTGTAATGGTAACCTTGTGTTTCATTCTGCTTCTCTGTGGCGTTTGCTGTTTTTTTCATAGCTGATATAGCACATGTGTAAGACATGCCCCATTATCGTCATGTGAATAAGTGTTATTGCTGTAAAAATCTACACAGAGTACAAAGAGCCAGAAAAGGCAATGTACCTGCAAATTGACCACACAATAAGAATTTATTACACTGTTCCTTTCATAGAATAGGGCTTCATCAGAACTTTTGTTGTTTATCAGTTTGTTTAACTCTAGTTTTGTGCATCACTTAAATTAAATTAAAATAATGAGAAGAACAGCTAGAGTATCAGAAAGACAAAGATGGTGATTCATATAATATTGTACAATCCTAAACATCCACTGGTCAGATTATGCGACCAATACATCTGTTCTAGAACAAGCAGCAGTCACGAGTATTGAGGTCATGTTGCTGAGAACACAGCTGTGTTGGTCAGGGCACGTCTCAAGGATGAAGGACCACCGCCTCCCTAAGATCCTGCTTTACGGTGAACTTGCCACCGGCTGCCGCAAGAGAGGAGCCCCAAAGAGAAGATACAAGGACTCCCTGAAACAACATCTCAGCCTTGGCCATATTGATCACCATAACTGGTCTACTCTGGCCTCAAATCAGGAGGCCTGGAGACACACCATCTATAACTCTGCTGCTTCTTTTGAGAACACACGCAGGATCACTCTCGAGAAGAAAAGACAATGCAGAAAGAACCGTGTCTTGCAGAATACACCATCTAAGGAGTCTTTCTGCTGTACCTTTTGCAATCGGATATGTCTATCTCGTATTGGCCTCATTAGCCGCCAGCGTGCCTGTAACAAATGTGGATAGAGCCTTCCTAAATCTTTGTTCCTGAAGCCCAGCCATGATCAAATGGAAATTATTTCATTTTTTTGGTGACAGTTTTGTCAGATGAAATTTTATCACCTAATGTGTATGGGTTCACATTCACACAAACATCATCTGCATGAAAAACTAATAGATTTTCCATGAAATCTGGTATAAAAGCTTTTGTATTTTATTCTATTTGAAGAGAAACTTGACAATATTGTTTAAAGAAACTTGCAAGATTACTTCTCACTTATCTGATAACTATTTCTTAGATTTTTTTCTTCTATTATTATTTTTCAGCTGAACTCACAAGTATTTTATGGATACACACCAAAAGGAACTCCAAAAAATATGTCAGTTGTAATAATCTATCGCATCGTTTGGCCCATGGACTTCTTTCAAATTATGTTATTTCAACAGGTTTTTCCTGACTTTGTCAAGACACTTTCAGCAAGTGAATGAAAGAGCTCAGCATAGCTTACGGCACCATCCATCAACTTTACTAGCCAAGTATCACTTACAAAAGAATGTCACAGAAACTGTTTTCATAGCTAGACAAAAAAAAAAAAAAAAAAAAGAGAAGGTAAACAACTGTTCTACACAGCAGAGAATCCACATTGTATAAAACACAGTGTTTCCCCCTGAAGCTCCACAGACTTACAACTACTATTGCTTGAAGCTGTATTCCTTGTGTCTTGCCTAAAAAGTGAGTAATTATTGTACTGATATGTTCTATGAAGAAACAGACAAATATTTAAATGATAAAAAGCAGATTACTTCATTAATAACAAAAAAGAAAGGCTATCCATTTTACCCCCACATATGTTGATTAATGGCTGGAGAATTATGTTGATTGCTTCATATTGTAAATCTCTGGGAACCAAGATAAGAGCTCTACAGGGATAAATAGATCCCAATGAGTTTCTGAATAGGCTGCAGAGACAGAGGTCTGTTTTGGTGTAGAATTAAAGTTTGGTACAGATAAGTGTAATTCCTTATTAGATCCTGCCAGATAGACAGAGCTAGGATGCATATTCTATACAGGTAAGTGTAAAGATTTCAGCTGTTTATTGGCCTGATATCTGAGTCTCTGCTGGGATTGCAGTTGGGACTGTGGTAAGACTTGAGAAGGGTTCTGATGTTTAGGATTAGCTTTTGGAACCACAAAGTAAAATACACACTTTTCCAGTTTGGCAGGATCAATTAACAACTTCAGCTGAGTGTTGGTTGAATGGTTCCTAATTAGTTGAAGGCAGAAAGTGTTATCAGTGCTATAGGTAGGACCAAGGTTATGACTGGGAAGATAGTGCTGAAATGCATAATTTACTGTTAGATTCTCCTTGACTTGTGCTGTGAAATAAGAGCAGTGCAGCGCTGTAAATGAGTGGCTAGGCTGCTTAAAGAATCACTGTCTAAGGTGTGGGCAGAAAGCAAGTTTTATTATAAATTTGTAACAGTGTGACTCTAACAGAGCCTCCTAATTTTTAATGGAGTATCAAGCAGCCCAGGTGCACCCAAAACTAACTGTTGTCTTAAGAATAAAGGGTATCTTTGCTGCAATTAGTCTATCTCTACAGGTTGCTTCAGACCCTAACTGTAACCTTAATGCTAACCTAGATTTAACTGCAACAATACCATTGTTCCTAATGATGACTGAACTTGAACTCTAATCTTATCCCTAACTTTAGTCTTTATCCTGCCCCTTCTACAAAAAAACCCCAGGGAAGATTCATTCACCCCCCTATACTAGTCTCTACCCTAGTGTTGCAGATGGGATAGGCTTCAGTAATAAAGAAGTAGTTTTAATCTATGTTAAACTCCAACTTTATGCACAGTAATTGCCTCAGAACTGCTTTTAACCATTTACTACATCTGCCCCTGACAGCTCTCCTTCTACTTCTGGCAGCTTTCTGAGATATAGGAGCAATTCTTCTGATGTCATGAACCCTCAAATTATCTTTCATATAAAAAACACTCCATTTCTCTCCATCAGACCTACAAATATCAGTCAGATGCAGCTCTGTGGAATCCAGGCACTTCCATTTCCCAGCAATGATCCACAAGGCTACTGCATCTCATCAAGGTAGAGATGTGCTTAAAAAGCAGAATGTGCTTATAAAGCTCTTTACACTTTAAAATTTACTTCTCAATTGGGTACATATAGAAGAATCAGACATTACTCTTCTGGGTTATCAAGCTTAATCTGTTTCTGTCTTAGGCAACTATACCACAGAGCTGCATCTAAATATATTAAACTCCATTTTATAATAATTTAGATTTCTTGCCTTGCTAATCAAAGCCCACTTCAGAACCGTTCTCCTCTGATGGTCAAACCTCTTCTAATATACAGCTTAACCTCCACTCCGGACAGTTGAAAATAAAGTACACATGCTTAAATTTAACTAAAAGAAAAAGATTGAACTTTGCAGACAGTAGTGCAATTTCCTCAAGAAACAGCTGACTCCTGGCTGGTGCGCACCCTTCCCACAGAAGTGTGGAGTTTGCTGTAAGTTAATATACCTGACATGGAGAGTTAAAATTAGTTCCATATTTCTCCATAGTCATAGGACTATGTTTTCAAAAAGTCTGGAGTATCTCTACACTGTCCTGAAGATAGTTAAGCCTTTATCAAAGCTCTGAATAATTTTCATAAAGCTGTTGGTATTAAGTATGTCTTTTTTGTAGACAGCCATACTGTCTGTCTAAATAACATTTGCTCCATCAAAAAAACCTCAAACCCCAAACCAACTCTACTCAGGAGAGTTAATGAAAAAAATGTGGTAAAAGAGATTCAAAAATAGAAATAAAAAATATTTGAAAGCTATCACTGAGTCAGTTCAGGCAACATATGTCTTCTAGAGCTTGAAAAATGAAATTCAAAAATCTATCTACGTAACTGTAACAAAAGAAAGCAATAGAAAAAGTTTTCTATTTGTTTTGATGATACAAACCCACAAGCAGAAAAAGAAAAATGGATAAAACCCAAGGAAATCACTACATATGTTACTTTATTTTTTGCAGCTTTGAATTTGTATTGCATTAATGGACCAGTTAATGAATGCTGTAATATTGATCTAGATTCAGAATGGTATCCATTTGTTTTTTAATGATTAAATTGTAAATAATTCATAAAACATGAAAATTAACCAACTAATTATGACTTTAAACACCCTGTTGAAGGAAAACAAATTCTCCATGTGACTGAGTTCTGTTATGCCTGTGACTTTTTATATGTAACCTGGTCCTAGAATTCTATGTACAATACAAGATAAACAAAGTCATGCTTAAGAAGGAATGTTTCCTTAACTAAGCAGAGTATGTTGAATTGTGTATGAATATTAAATATCATTATGAGGAAAAAAATACTTTTTTCAGTTTTGATCTAGTTTTGAATGACAATAAATTCTTAATTGCATTGATTGATAACTGTCAAAAATAACGATAAAAATTAAAGCAGTGTTACTCATGTATTTCCTATAAAGCTAACTTACACTATTAGTTAAATATGTTTTTCAGTGATTATGGTCTAAAATCAAAGATCTATCTGTTTTCAATGCCCACTTTTTTCTTTTTTGTCTGACTCTGAAAGGACTAGCATTCTTTTACAGCAGGGACGCTGGATCTGTATTCACTGGGAATATTTCTTAGGTTTACTCTACAGACTAATGTTCTAATCTTGCCACCATACCTTTACGCTGTCTCTTTTAGACATAAATTCACAGAATCACTGAATATGTATCATAGGCCTGACATACACTGAGAAGCAAATTTATATATTAGTTATGAAGAAAAAGGATAGACTTTAGGTTTTGTTGTCAGTTTAATCCATAGCCATACTTCCTTCTTTGCAGTCTCATCAGATCTCTGTAATGAATACACAGTACAACCAGGTCACTAAAAAGTCATCTACCAAATCACCTACTGATTTGGATGGAAGGAAATGGTGTGGATCATCAAGTGGTGCTATAAAGTATGTCATGGAGATATGATAACAGAGACTGTATTCTATAGACTGCTCTAATTTGTTTAAATCAGTGCAGCTGAAATCTCAGTATTGTCACATTTCAGCTTTGAAATTGTGACAATTTCAAGTCTGTTCAGTATCACAATATCAGAACTAAAATTTCATTTTTAAGGTAATTTTCAGTTGGATTTATTTACATGTATTTTCTGAGATATAACTTCCATACTGTCATACCTAATAGTGTTTTATGGAATTTTCAGTTGGATTTATTTACATGTATTTTCTGAGATATAACTTCCATACTGTCATACCTAATAGTGTTTTATGGAGAAAGAAATCAAGTAAATGTTTAGATTTGTAGACTTTCTTACAGTTTCTGATATATTCAAACAGATTTGCTTATCAGAATAGCTCTTGACTAAGGTAGTAAGGTAGATATAATTTTGGACCAAGAATAAATGAGACTAAAACCACACAGATGGACACAGAGAGTCTCACTAACAAAATACATAGAAACTAACTTTCACAGTAATTGTGAAGCTTATCCTTTTATTTTTATTTATGAACTTACTTAAAGTTTAAAATAAATCTATTTAATGAGGTATTTATTCTCAGTATTTTAAACAATTTCCCAGTGGAAGAGGAAAACATTTTTAAAGGTTTTGAAACAGCAAGCAGATAGTTGTTGATTTAAATTACTTCCATTTAAAATTTTAAACTACTTTACTTTTTTTATCTTAATACCAGTTATAATAAAATGTTTCTCCCAGTACTCATCATAATCACAGATTACTCTATTTCAATACATTCAATTTTTAAAGACCACCGTAGTTTCTATTGTAGTAACTTTTCCTGTATATTAATGTTTAAACTACAGTTAAGTTTAACACAATTTCTGTCATAGTCTCTTTCAACAGTATGTTAATTTTGTTATCATTTTACATACATGAAAGAATTTTTTCTATATTTTTGTGTTTCACTGCAAAGATATAGGCACTTCTCTTCAGGCCTCAGGGAATGCTATAAATTTGTTGCATCTTCTATGATAACTTTTTAAGTATCCATACTTGATTTATTATCTGAAAAATTTATTGTCCAAGTTTTGTGTTAGCTTTGAGACCAAAAATTCAGTTTAATTTGACTCTTATGTGAAAACCAGATAAAGGAAATACATTTCTTTTAAGGAATCATTTGGTAGTGAGTGTAGTAGGGTTTGGGATTTTTTTTTATTTTTCTTGAAATTCTATTCATTAATTTATATTAAGTTAAAACCAGCTACTTACTGAAATCACCAAACATTTATGACCATCAGGGATTCCAGCAGCACTAAACACCTAATGTTTTCTGAAGTCTTCTTTTTAAAGGGCTTTAATGAGCCATTTAACTGCTCAAAGACAATATCCTGATTCTTTCCAGTTCCTTGTAGATATGACCTGGGAGATTTTTTCTCACTTCCCTGCCGGAACAAATTTAAAGGCAGTGCAGTAGTAGTGAGAGCAGTCCAGCTATGCTATCAACCTTTGGTCTTGCACAGGGCTGTCCATGCTCAAAGAGACCCGAACTTCCTCCAGGATGATGGCCTGCCTTGACAAATGTTGGATGAGAACACAGGGGAAAAGAGGGAACAGAAACCTTATGGCACAACAGGAAATTAAAGAGATTGTCTTGTCTAGATAGGGAACATTAAAAAGTTAAGAATGGATGTGATTACTGTCATCCCACACAGAGCAGGCAGGACAGACTGTTAAAGAGATATTGCAAATAAAAGCCTGTATCAGGTACAAACTGGCCATGAATGAGTTCAGAGGTTGAAAAAAAATATTGTAGTATCACTACTAAATCTTACACTTTTACTGTCAGATTTTACAACCAATAAAATTTTGAGTACAACATCCCATGGAGATTACAAAGGAAGAAAAGTTCTGAATTTTTCCTTTAAGTTGGTTTCCAGATGGAATTTGTATGTTATGGTGCCTGAGGTAGGAAAGCACTGAACATGCATTACATGATTCCTCTGCTTCTATATTCCCAAATAATCTTATTTGAACTCTCCAAATGCTATAGGAGGAATAGAATCTACTCTGTCATTTCACAGAATCTTTTAAAAGAAAGATGGTGTGATTTGATAGACTGGCCCTCAGGATGGCTGGCACCAAGAAGACCTGAGTGTCATGGAAAAGATTACAATTATTACAGAGCTGCAGAACTGAAAAAGCCTTCAAGTAGCTATGGAAAACAGATTTTTGCCTTCTTTGGTTTTGTGAAAGTCTTCCTTGCACTTAAGGTCTGATGTAATTTCATTTTTTCTTCATTCTTGAGGTTAAACAACACTTCAGATTTTCCTAGACAGTTTTTCGCTGTGGTCCACTTGACTCATTCAGTTTGTCCACCTCTCATTTGAAGTATAATTGCCAAATGAAAACACAATTTTTCATCTGAAGTCTTCATAGCAGATGTGGGACTTCACATTGTTTTTACATCAGTGAAATTTTAACCCTATATGAGTAGCTCACTTGTCATTTTCCTCTGATATCTACTGTTTATTTCATCTACTTGAACAGTAAATTTGTTGAAAAAGGATACTTACATGATTGTATAATGCCTAGCACAAATTTGTCCTTTGTCCAGTTGCAGGTTCTAAGCCAACCATAATACATGTAAAGAGTTTGTGGATGGCTGATATTTCTATTACTGGTAATAATTACCTCCCTCCCCCAAATTCACTAGAAATTCCTGTAGTCTCAGCTCTCCTGTAAGATGTGTCATAATTTCAAAGCTAGGCAGAGTACATACAGAAATTATTCCAGCACACTGGATAAAGACTTCTGCATGCCTGATACTCATTGAGGATTTAGGTTTCAAAAATTACTATAACTTGGTTTATCGGTTTGCTTTGTCTCATCTTAGAACCCCTACTTTCCATGAAAGAAATATCTATGTAGGGTAAAATCTCTTAAATGAGACTATGGAATCGAAATAGAACCCCTAAGGTTGGAAAAGACGTCCAAGTTCATCGAGTCCAGTCTTTGACTGAACACCACTATGCCAGTCCTTTCTCGAATACTACCAGGGATGGTGACTCTATCACCATCCTGGTCAGCCTGTTCCAATGCTTAACCACCTTTTCAGTGAAGAAATTATTTTTGATGTCCAGCCACAATCTTCTCTGCTGCATCTTGAAGCCATGCCCTCTTGTCCTGTTGCTAATAGCCTAGGAGATGTCAAATCCCTCCTTGCTACGACTTCCTTTCAGGTAGTTGTAGAGAGCAATAAGGTCTCCCCTGAACGTCCTTTTCTCTAGGCTAAACAGCCCCAGTTCCCTCAGACACTCTTCATATGACTTACTCTCTAGACAAATCTATGAAATCCGTTTCATCTGTATTTTGAGATCACTGTGTCATCTGAAATAAATGGGGGGCAGGAGTGGTGGTGGGGAGACCATTGGTAACTAAAAATTTGAAAAGGGTCAAGTTTGACATTTTCTTAATGAAAGATTTTAAAAAAAGAAAGAATATTTTACTTAGCAAAAGCCTCTAGTTACTAATAATGGAGGAAAAATAAGCACTTCAGCTAAAGGAAAACTGTTTTAAAGTTGTCACTACTTCTTTAATTCATATTGTTGTGAGTTCTTCATAGCAATGTGACTAAAGGACCTATCACAACCCTTATGTTCTAATTTCCTATTTTTATAGGTTTGTGTCACATCATTACTGTAATTTAAATGCAGAAGATTGCACTTAATTGCTTAGTAATTACTCAGTTGTAGAGGAATTTTAGAGATTAATGGAAGACTGATAGAAGTTGATTATCCTCGATACAGTCAGGGCTATACTGCACAGAACCAAAGCAGAATATGGAGTTACAGTTCCCTCTACTCCCAAACATGATCACTACATTTATATACATATGTGTTTGTGTGTGCATGTGTGTACATATATATAGGCATAAAACTTTTTTGCTAGTCTGTTTTGTGACCAGTAGCACTTCAGTCACCTCAACAGCGATGACAGAATGTAGATTTGTTTGTTACCTGTGCCCTGTATGCGTAACAACTCTTTATTCTCACAAGGAAGAGGTCTATAGTAACAACAGCTAAAATACCAGCTCATTAGTGCTGTCTCTTGCCATGGTTTACAAGTATCAGCATGGTGCAAGAGAGAAGTATTAAAAATAAAAATGAAAAATAAAAAATCAGCAGATGTGTCTTGAAGTATTTATAAAGCAAAGTTCATCATGGATAACAACACTCTCACATGGCAAAAGCAGCAGAATGGAATGGAGTTTCACATCTCTGTAGCATTCACTGTCATCTGAGCACCTTGATTAGCACCGAGTCTGCCCTCAAGTCACAGGTTTCTCTTTTTCACTCAGGTACATTAATCAAGATCACAGAAGTTCAGGACCTTAAGACTTTAATAAGCTATTTCTTAATGACTCCAAACAGCAACATCCTGACTATTCCATAGCTACACTGGGCATTGAAAACAATCTTTCAGTGGTAAAATTTGTACCTTTTGGGCCTAGATAAAGATTTGGAATTGTATAGCTAAGGTTTGACAAGACAGAGATGGATGTGTACAAGATTTCTTATTTATAAAGATAGTAAAGACAGTCATTTCTTCCATGTAGTGAGTCAATTATACTGATTCTTTCCATAAAATACATAATGTTCATATGCAAATGCATATATGTATGTACACATATATACATGGTATGTTTTGTACTAAAACATATATGCACATATGTAGTATATATTATACCATATGCCATGTATTATACTACAATAGTGATAATAATTATTATCCCATAAATAAAATTGCAAAAAGTAATCAATTTATAGCCTAAAATTTTTGGTTTAATCTCAGATCTTTTTCAGTCATAAAATTACCCTAACAGGGAGTTATTTTTAAGATTTTCAGACTCTCTACTGTGAATTACTTCCCTCCTAGAACTGTGTTTCACCAATTTAAATATAATACAGACTAATGATTTCATGAAGACTTTTGGGCAGAAAATAATGACATCAACTGTCCACTTTATCAGCCTGAATGAGGTATTGAACAGCTTTCAAGGTAAGACACTTGCAGTTCTCTCTCCCTTTATCTCTGTGCTTAAGCTTTCTGGATCCAAGGGTTTTGTCCTAACTTATTTCATTTGCAAACAGATTTTAAAGCTCCCACTGCAAAGTTTATTATTGAAATATTGGGGTCTAATCTTCTTCCACTGTTAGAACAGATATGCTAACAGTGAGCGTAATTACAATGAGGGTTTGAACGAAAAAGATCTCTGAGTTCATTTCAGACCTGGCATAGATAAACTCCCACGAAGGTGTATTTCTATTAACCTTCACAGAGTCATTCCAGATTAACAGATGTGGAAGTGATGTAGCAGGTAGGAAATATATCTTATCGAATTCAAAGGCAATCTTACTGTCTTTGGTTAAAATTATGTTAATGAAGGAGTCTAACTGGGCCTCTTGTATCTCACTCTTCTTTCAAACCCTGTGTTGGGTTAATGTAAGAATAATAGTAGCGCATTATTCTTTCACATACCACAGTTTATGCCCCCAGTACCACTTTTACCTGAACATACCTAGATATTTTCACTGAGAGTTTAATTTGAAAGAGTGTTTGGGGTATTACAGGCTATTTGTATTAGCAAAGGATAAATGAAAGAGGAGTCTATTGCTACTGAAATCTTGTTTGTTTACATAACACACTGTCCATATACCTGGTGACATCAGGAAATTGCCGTGATGGTGGCCAACACACACATACAACTACAGCTCTGACTGACACAGGGGGCTTTAACTGTGAAGAAAGGGACCGAAGTGACTGAGGGTGTCCCTTGTTGCTTCCCTTCAGCACCTCAGAGCCTTGCCTTCAGAGTTGCTCCACCAACCTGGTCCCAGCCCCTGGCTGTGGAGCCTCATCCTGTGGCTGTGCAGGATGTCATGTGTCCTTCTGTCCCCTTCTCTGGCCTGTGTTTGCTCTGTTGAAGGGCTGACCTCCTTCCCCTCAGTTTGACCTGCCTTACTGCCCTCTCTGAGATGGGGTGATGCCCAACTTGGTAAAAGGCTACATTTTACAAGGCACGAGTCCTGCCCACAAAGCTATGACAGTGTGAGAGTGTTCAGGATTTAGAACAACACTTCTGCTCACAGTGCTCAGACTCATGACCAAGCTGTGTTTGTGTCTGATTGCCTGTTCAAGGAAGGACTGGAAAGATGGGAGTAACATTTGTTCCGATTTTAAAAGGACTTCTATTTCCACCATCTCCAACAGGAACATAGTCATCTTCCAATGCTACATTTTATAAATACAGAAAAATAACACTAGCTTCTCTGATTTTTTTCACAGTGACTTAAGTTTTTTAGTTTTCTCAGATATAAGTTTTAAACAAAAGCCTTGACATGGACATGATAATGCTCCAGCCATGCAGATGATGTGTTGAACATGAACAATGGATGCACATACAGTCACCTCCCTAGAAGCATGGACTCCAGCATCACTGCAGTAGCAGCACATATAGAAGTAGCAGCACATTTTCCTAGAGAATGTAGAGTTGAAGAATACTGTTCTTTGTCTTTAGCAGTTCTTAAATACAGCTCCAAAGTGCTTTTTCATACCTCAGTCCAGAAAAAAATGGATTGTCCCACTTCTGGATTTACATTACAGTCAACAAATAAATGCTTTATTCTGACAGAAACTGAAGTAAACTAACTTCTCTGTAGAAGTAAAATTAGACATATCAGTTTACAGAAAATGGGCAACGAAAGTGACTAAACAGAATACACAGATCTTTTGCTGAACCAAGTCTTAGGATTTTCATTTTACATGTTCTGTTAGTGTTTCAGATTAAAACAGTATTTCCACCATCTCTTCCTGTACAGGAGATGGACACTGGTAAAGGTATCTCAATATGCATACAACTGCTAACAAAATGGCTATGAACCAGTGTTAACACAACAGGCTAGACTGACATTTCTTTAAAAGGAATACCTTCAGGAATCACTGACCTTCTGGAACTAGTAGTCATCTTCTATTATATTTCATATAGCACAGCTTCATGTATTTAATGTTCATCTAAGGTTTAGTTTATCATATCTCTTTCGGTTATATTCTGAAGTGCATCTGCTGTATTTTTTTTCCATTGAGTTCCCTAATCTACTGCAGAATTCTCATTGCTTCACTATGTCATGTATTGTTGATTTTTGTCTGCTCTTTTGCATGCAATTCATCTTACTGTAGCTCCATTCATGATCTATGAGGCAAATGATTTCACCTGTCAGCTTGCAATGCCTCACAGATCTGCTGAAAATGAACACATGGAAGCTGAGCTGAAGAAGCATTCTTTGATTTGCTTGTTTCTGGGCTGTATCTAAGGTATGCACCATTCTTCTCCATTTATATTGAAAGCTGCTGTTTCATCATCTGGCCTAATAAAACAAAACACCTGTGTGAATTGTTAGTTTGCTGCTGTATGGCAAGCAAGAGAAAATCAGATTTCTCTCCTATATATAAAGCTTACAGAAGTACTGCTGTGCTAAATATAACTGAAACACAGAGCTTGGGGAGAGGCTGGTCTTAATATGATCATTACATTGTTAGGAACTACATCTGAGAGCTGTCTGTGTTTAGTTAGAGAACACTTAGGTTGCTATTTCAGGTACTACCAGTGACATGACTGTGTGTGTTTGTATACATAGAAATAGGTGAAAATGTTTCTTTATATCCTACAAACTATTTTGAATTTATTTTCCGAGTGAGTCTGGAATTATGAGGAAAGAGATTCTTGTCTCAGAATAGCCAAAAGCAGGCTTATGGAGCGTTAATGTGTATTCATATCTCTTCCTTGTCCATCCACCAAGCTTTTCTGTAGTAGACAGACATTCACAATAAAATTCCCTTAATATTCACTCAGAGCTATTTTGTTTCATAAAAATAATTGAATGTTCTTTGAAGCAAGAGTATAAACTTTCCCAAATCCTCTCAGAGCGTCTTACTCTCCCTCGAGGTTCTGGACAGAAGGTCTTCCTTGTGCCTCTTGCGTGATAAATGTTTTACTGGTGGCACAAAAGCCAACAAAGTATTCTTTTGGGCTGCTTAACTGGTTCAAGTACTTATTATGAAAAAAAACTTTTCCCACTGGCTGTTCTGACCATAAGGCACTGATTCTGGTTTTTTTTTTTTTTTTTTTGTTTTTTTTTTTTTTTTTTTTGGTTTTTTTTTTTGTTTGTTTGTTTTTTGTTTTGTTTTGGTTTTTTTCCCCTGGCTGTGGTGGGTTTTTTGGTTTGGTTTGGTTTGGTTTTTTTCCCATTCCAGTTTTGAAAAGTAAGTTTGCTGAGGATAGAAATTTTTCTACAAGAAGAGTAACTTTTATGGCTAGGTAAAGCAATAAAAAATTGCATTACAGAAATGTTGATTTGCAACAGTTATAATTTAAATACAGTCAGAGACACTTGTGTGGTGTTATATAATTTAGGCAATGTATATGTGCAATATATGTCATTACACCGTGATATAGTTTTAACTGAGGTATTAAGTTGCAATTCTGATACCATCTAGTTCCTGGTGTTTAAAGAGACAATCAACCACTTCTCAGAAAGTCTCTGTCAGATAAGACCTGCTATATAGATATGTCTGTGCTTATGTCACTTAGCTGCTTTCTTCAGGGAGCCAAATATTGTCTGTAAAAGATGAAGAGATATCAATGCTTTGAGTGGTACAGAAATAAAAATACCTTTCCCATAACTGTACTGTGATTGATGTTTATTACACCTGCCTTCTGCCAAGCAAAATCCAGAAGTCATTATTTTCTTCAGTGCTTTTGCAATATTATAATAATATTTGGGCATAAATCAAATCAAGTGAAATTATTTTCTTAGTACACAATTCCAAGGTGTAATAATGGATTTAGTAATGATGTAACAAGAATATTCTTCACAATTTTTTATCCCACTAATTTGCTTCTTTGTGTGATCATGCTGTCTTGTCCTACAGTCACCCATGATAAGTTCTCAGCAGCCATAATAACCAACAACCCCCCTCCCAAACTCAAAAATAAGTCCTTCCTTGACACATTACTCCACACTCCTAATAGGTTGTTAAAGAGGGAGACTAAATTTTTTGTTCTTGGAAATAAAAATTGGGAGAACTCTGCGATCATCCATTTCTTCTGGTAGCAGCAAGTTAGCCAGTCACTTGGACAGGTATATACAGGAGAGAAAATACCAACCAAAGTGTTCTGTCTCTAAGTAAAGATGTTACATGCAGTATGGTGGATGCATTAGAGGGAGTTTAGAGGCAAGGAAACACAAATCTCTAGAACACCAGAGTTCACTATTTTGGCTGCTTAGGAACTATCACATTTGAGCAAGATGATTTCCTGAAGCCACAAATGCTTTTCAGAAACAACCCAGAGACATTTTCAGTGTAAATGTTTTGATCAAGAGAGAAAGGCTTGCATCAAAAAGTTGACCTTTTCAACATGAAGCAAAAATTTTTACATGCTTCCACTTTACAGTAGCATTTAAAAGGCTTTACTTTCATTCCAAAGCAGAATAAAATAAATCTGGAACTTTAAAACTGTTAGTAAAACAAAACACTATTTTCTAGCAAGCTCTACTTACTGCTTTTAACTAGAATAACTTACTTAATTCAGAGCTGGCTTCACCAGGCAATAATTTACCATCACCCAAAATGCATTACCATTAATGTCTTACTATCATTCCACCTTTTCACTACATGGTCTTAGCTTGCTGGTGTGTCTTATGTTTCTTTGCATGCAAAGATACTGTTTTTCTCTTTGTTGTACCAATGAAAATGAAAGCAATGTTTCCCTGTTTTTGAAATCTGCCCTTTCAAGGTCATTAATGTCATCTCTTAGTTGCTATCTGAAATTGCAACTGTTGAATTCAATATTTATATATTCTGACTCACCAGCAGCAAATGTTCAGCCTTGTTGTTTATTATTAAAAAGAAGAGGACAGAGGACAGCTAATGTCTCTCCAATACATCTTTTAAAGTGGTCTTTATTCCTGAAAGGTTCAGAAAATTTAAAAATAAATTTGATGAATACCAAAAGAACATGGGTATGCTGCAAGATGTATGTCACAGAATACGTCCTTCCTCTCTTTTCCTATGCTCACTTTTCAATTTCTCCCAAACGTATCATTCTACCCAGAGAGAAAGTGAGAGACAGGGAAAAGGAGAGGGTTACCCCTGAATGTTAGGATAGCTGCAAAGTAGAACATCTCTTTTGTAAGAACATTTGGTTAAAAGGCCATGACAAGGAATAGGAAAAGCAACAAAGACTAAAGACACAGATATAAAACCACTAAGGGAGCAGTAGTTAACAAAAAACGGAGCTGTGGACGGACTGTTAAAGGCACCAGGCCTCTGGTGACCTTGGGAACATCAACCACAACTTTTTAATAGGTCAGAATGGAAATGAGAGTATCCTGGATTTGGCATGAAAGAGTAAACTTCCTAAAGGATATTTAAGGTGAATCATTGCAAGTGTGTAAAACTTTTTATGGGATGCTTGAAGGGATTATGGGAATATGCTAAATTTATTATAGGCTGCTTAGGAGAAGGATAAAATACAAGAAAAAATGGAGAGGGGCAATTATAGAGGGCAGTCTCATGTAAATAAGCTGAAATTCATTACACTTGTATGAGTCCTGTCCCTGATCACAGCATGATCTGTCCTCCCTCTTGGTAAATTCCTGTTCCTGTCCTCACAGAGAACTATATGAGTACTCATCCTCTTTTGTGTGTGTGTGTGAGATGCTAGTAGACTCAAGTCAGACTAGTTGGGAAGTAGTCTGTCTGTACGATCTTGGAGCTGGATATTTGAGGGAGCAGGTCTGGGCCAGCCTGGAGAAGATCAGGACATTTATGTCATTTGTATGAGTGCTGTTTGTGTGTATCTGATGCATC
The DNA here is from genome assembly GCF_003945595.2 of Pipra filicauda. Classification (NCBI taxonomy): domain Eukaryota; kingdom Metazoa; phylum Chordata; class Aves; order Passeriformes; family Pipridae; genus Pipra; species Pipra filicauda. The sequence continues at coordinate 3,828,492 of NW_024104321.1, read as the reverse complement.
TAAAGGCATGGGCTATGTTTATCTGCTGGTGGTCAATTATGTCTGCTGGTATGTGTGTGTTGGGGAAATATGCTCAGTTTTGCTACTGGCTGAATCTTGAACAAGGAACCACAGCAGCTTCCAATCTCCCAGGGATCATGAAGTTCACTGGGTTCAGTTTCTTTTAAGGGGCATAATTTATGTTGACCTTTCAATGGTTCAAATTTTCCTTATCTTGAGTTTGTGCTTTTTTTAGTTTTTTGGGGGAAGTATTACACCTCTATATGTTTACACTCAGGGGCCTCTGGTGGTCTAGTGGTTAGAGTGCCTGACTCTCACCTCTGCGACCCGGGTTCGATTCCCGGCCCCCTGGGCAGGTGGAGCTCGTCAGCCTTGGTAGGCAATCCACCTAAGAGAAGGTCACTCTAAACAAACCTACATCCTGCCTCACTGCCACTGTCCAAGCTTTGCTCAGCCCCGGCAGATGAACCTCAGGACTAAAGGGTGGGCTCAGTTCAGCGCACGCTGTGTCTCACCTAAAAATCCACTGCGCAGGCTGGAAGGGTTAATGACCTTTCCCAAAAATCTTCGCTCGCGAAGACTGGCCATTTATTATATATTATATATGTTTACACTCAGGATTTTTTTTCAACAGTGTTTCTACAAATACTGCAATGTTATACATACTATGAAGCAAATATGTGAGTTTTCTTCTTGTTCTTTGTCTTGATTTTTCCCCCAATTTTTAAATATGATCTGTGTTTCTCTCATTGCAACTTGTTATTTTCTTATTACTATGGGACAGTGGTGTTTCTTTAAAATCTAGTTGTTTCCCTTTCCCATTACATTATTACTAATCTAATGACCAAATAGAGCCTTCATAAATATAGGCATTGGGAGAGATGCTTCAATTTTTTCTTGCATAAATGTTGTTTTGTACAAAGAAAATAACAGAATTCCTTTTCAGAATATAATGGATTGGGTGTTTATCAAAAATAACATCATGTCAAAGGTTTTGTATAAGTTTATATATTTATATGTTCAGAATTTCCACATGCTAGAAACACCAGAAAATTATGTTTATGGTGACCTATTTTCCTGTTCCCATTTTTCACAGGATGTTGGCCTCATTATTCTCATTTTATTACTGATTACTGCAATACAGGGGGATTATTTTCTTCTGGCAATCACTCACTGATGAAAAGGAGGTGATGGTGTGTGCAGTGTAGGAGGTATCTGCCCAGGAGTCATCTCATCAGAAATTGTGTTTCTTATTTTTATGTTCTATGACTTACCTCTTTTCATACTACTTAGCACTGCACAGAGACTAGTAATTTGCCCTTTAACTCTGCCCGGTTATTTTGGAGTCTTTGCAATTTTTTTTCATGCTTGGACATGGATTGCTGTATGTCTTTCAAAATAATGTTTATGAAAACCTCATCTCTGAAGCTTGTATTGTTCGGTGAGCTGTTCCAATGATTTCACCTCATAAATCTGTGAGAGTTCATCTATATATGTGAGTCTGCTTTGTTTCCATTTATCTCTGGTCTTGCAGACAAAAATTTCTTGGAAGTCAGAAACATTGAGGAGCTCAACTAGAATATTCCTTTTTTGAAGTGTTTTTGATTGAATATAGGTTATTTGAACCAGAACATACTCTGAATTTAGGGATGGATATGCAGAGATTAAAAGCTATCAATTCACTGACAAAATGCTTAAGATTTTAGTTCCTCAGAGCCTGAATGTGTCTGCAGAGATGGATACAAACCAATCCAGATTCCTCTACTGACGCAACCCGTTAGGAAAGAGAGTTCGACCACTTCGGAGTAGAGACAAAAAATGGTCGTTTACTGAGGGGAGAACCGGACTTAAATAGGGTTAGGAGGGAAGGCACTGGAAAAAGGGGAGGATTTTGGGAGGAGCATGCAAATACAAACCAATGGAGGGAGAATAAGGGCGGAAATATTCAAACAAGGGATTACTAATGATTAGATACTGCAATGCAGCATTTTTGAACCAATCACGAACAAGGGTGCGAATTGAGGTACCAAACACTGAGGGACATGTGGTAAACTAACAATCAAAGGGATATTATAAGGCAATAACACTTCAAATATTCAACATTAACATCAATGATGAGTATAAAGTGTTTTAACAATTAAACAAAGGTAGAAAAGGTGCATTCTTCCGGTGTTCCAAGAATCTCTTCGCAGATTTCTATATTTGCCTTCCATTGCTCGTAGACACAATCTTCCACAGCACACTTCTCCTGGTCTCCCGCACTCTATCTGTAATCTGAGTTGCCTAAACAGAGCCAGCTTTAAAGTATGCTTGGGTGTCCATAGACATATATTCTGCTAAGGGATAGGGATATACGCAGAAACAAAATGCACATTGGCGTGATCATAACATTAACCCAGCCCTGGGTAAAGGCAGAATGATCCACACGTAATATGTAATTTAAAATGTTTGAAAATACTGTTATTTAACGTTTAGATGCTTCTCTATGAAAGGGTGTACACTGTATCTTTTATTTGTTTGTCATTTAGCACTTCTCTCTTTGCCTTGTCTAGGATTACAGACTATTTCTTTGTGAACAAGCCCAGCGAACTCACAGTTTCATAAGAAACCTCTATGAACTGCTGAAATATGAGCAAACTGATTGTTCTGAAAGTTGTTGTTCCTGTTGATGCCCTAAATACTCAGAAAAAAAAATACACTTATTATTGCCATGTTATAGTTCCATTGAGTGTTTCAATACTGCATAAACAGCCTTTTCTGTTAGGTAATTCCTGGAATGACCTGTTAGTAGAAGTAAGCTACAGTAATACAGGTATGAGATCTGTTTATCTTATTTATTAATTTAAAAGTAAATGTTTTAAGGATAAAGCGTCAAGATTTGTCCACGGACAAGTTATATTCTACCATGGCATGGATGAAGACTGCATATCGTTAGCATCCTGAAGTCAGTTACAATTTATAATCACTATTGTTGCAATTCTAAATTACAGTCCTCACCTGCAAAAGCCAACCTGAATACAATGGTTTTTTGATGTAGAGAATTGTAACCTAGAGAAGCAGATCATCTCAGAGAACTCATGTTTGAGTGGCTATAGGCAACATTTTCAAAAGTGTGCACGTGATTTAGGAGCTTTAGGCTGTTATTTTTCATCAGTATTAGACTCCTAAATCATATATATGTGTTTATGTAAAGTAGCTTTACCATTCAAGACAAGCATCCTGGCATGTACTTTTGGTTTATTTATTTTTACAATTTGTTTGAATTCATTTAAATAAGCAATTCATGCGGTAGGGAGGTAGAGCTTAGATCCTAGAAAAATTAGTCAGGGATTTCTTAGCAATCTCAAAGCAATAGTGTGTGTTGAGTCTGTTGAGACTAGTCAAGCATTTTTTGCTACAGTATAATAATCCAACCTCGAAAGGTCTTCCCTGAAAGCAGAGGTTACACTGGCATACTGTAATATGTTGTTTTATATAGAAATCAGAATGAACTGATTAATATCTAGAATTGTACTAACCTATAAATTTTGCTAATAGCTAGTGAGAGTTTCTCTGCTGAATTAACCTTTTGATCTCTCCACTCAGCAGTAAATCTCTTTATAAGTAGGATTAGTAAAAGTTAATTTACTAATATTGCAGGAGTTTATGTTTAATACTGTCAGAATGGATAAGCAAGACAGTTTAAAAACACAGAATCCTTGACTACACAACATTTTGGACTAACTAGTTATAACAGAAGTGTGTATATTTTTAAACTACCAGCTGTACTGAATCAATTAAATTCCTTTTGTGTAATTTAATGAATAAACCTGTTGACATATTTAAAGCTGTTTAGTCAAACTGAATAATAGAAGAATGTCAAAGCTGGATGTCCTGTAGCATTTAACCTTGGAGGAGAGAACACAGTGTGTTTTCCATAGTTTTGTAAGTTGTTCCATAGGCTTTCATAAGTGTGAGAGAAGGATGTCGCTGAACTCTGCTGTGAAAGTGTCACAAAAAAAGTGTCCACTTCTGTGTAAAAACCTGAGGATAAGAGTATGTGACAAATGAGTTCTCCAGGTAGTATGTAACTTTGTAGCAAGAGTAATACAATCAAAATTAAAATAGGCATGCAAACTATATTTATTTATATCTGTTTAATTTTCCAAAAAGTACCTCAATGTGACTATTGAAAAACAGAACCAAACAAACCCACAGAAAAGAAAAACATAGTTGTGAAATAACAGTAACACAGAACAGATCTTCCTTGCATTTAAGCAGGGACATCAAGATTTCTCTGTGTCTTTTTCTTGAGTGAAATACATCAGACAGTACATCATACTGGATGCCTAATGCAGGACCCATCCAAGCTGTCCTACTCTATTCCTTTTCTCTATTGAGACCAATTATTTTAATAAAGTAAGTGAAGTATAGGGTGGGATAGGGCAGAATTAAAAACAAAACAAAGCAAAACTAAAAAAAAAATCACCTTCATATCAAACTAGTTTTCCCCAGAAAATTATTTTGTTGGTGCTATTCAGTTCGTTCTGATAGATCCCAAGATTCTTGGTTTCACAACCTCCTGTCCTCTTGAATAACTCTTTTTTCCATAACCACAGTTGTCAAGTACACACAGTACCCTCTGGGAATAAATTCAGGTCAGTACGCATGAATGAAAATAAAAGACAACCCAGCAAAACCATAAATATCAGAAAATTTTCAACTTTTATCTTTCATTCTATTGGTTCTTGAATTCAGTTAATATTGTTCTGGTTTCAAAGAAGATTTTCCTTCATTGTTTTTCTTTGGAAAGACACATTAAACAATTATTAATAACTTAGAATATATTTCAAGTCCAATCCTGAAACACAGCTTCACAAGAAACTTGAAGTATTAGTCTTTAGTTCCAGTTTGGAGTAACAAGTGGGCACTGATCTCCTGAGTTTAAAACTTTGGTTTTTATAGAGTATTTCCTGAGGAGTTCGGAAGTTCCTCACTAGAAGTGAAGGTTAGCATAAGAAGTATATGGAGTTTCACCTGGGGATGGATGAGGAACCAGCTGAGATGGAGGGTAGGCATTGGCGACATTATAGTGAGGGTCTACTACAGGCCACCCAACCAGGAAGACCAAGCAGATGAGACCCTCTATAGACATATAGGAGAGGTCTCATGTTCACATGCTCTGGTTCTCTTGGGAGACCCTGACAACTGTTGAAGGGACAACAGAGCAGGGATTAAGCAATCCAGGAGATTCCTGGAATGCGTTGATGTCTAGAATATGATGAAATTTTGTTTTGTCATATTTGATCTACATCAGCATGAAGTACATCATGTTCCTCCTCACAGCTTTTGGATTCCCAGGTGGAGCACTGCTTTTTTTGTGAAGTAAATCTTAACCTTGCTTCTTCTTAGTCAATATATTGATATGCATATTTAACTAAGTCACTATTCAAACTTCCTTTTATGGCAACTCTTTCAAGTTTCGAGGAGGAGATTTGAATATGTCTAAACATTATGAAGTGTTTACTTTTAGCTGTGTATTTTACCTCTGGGCTGCCATGTAGGGAGTGGTTGGCAGTGTGTGACTGAATGTGGATGTAATAGGATATCAGTGTTAACTGCTGATAGTGATATTTCCATACAACCTGATGATCAAAGAAGACTACAAGGAGTTAGAAGTCAATATGAATTTCTTTCAGGCTGCAAATTAATAACTGAGGCTAATCTCTTCAGTTATCTCACTGTAAAGTCTTTACTAAAGATTCAAAGAAAACACAGTTAGTGGCAATAACTGTATCCTTCAGGAAATTATGTACTTAAAGCCTAAAATTAATATGAAACCTATGAATATGGAGATGGGCAAGTAACACAGATGTTGTTAAAACACCACCAAACTTGGAAAAGTGTTGAAATTTAGGAAGATGAAGCAGCTTGGATTCCCAAACTGAAAGCCTATGAGATACATTCACTGTCAAAATAAAATCAGTAGGGCATAAAGTCTTTGCATTTCAGACCAGTGCAAGATCTCATTCTAAAAGTGCCCAATTGTAGCTCACAATCTGATCTTCCTTTCTAGTATAATGAGTTCACAGCTTCTGCCAATATGGACAAGTGCTCTGTGCCTGGTCTTGCTGCACACGCTACCCTTCCCTTGTGGCTTATCTAGTCTGCAGTGCATTTCTCCTTGATGAAGGGGCCGTGTCACCCACCGTCTGTCATGGCCACAGTCTCTTACTGCTTTGAAAAACAACAGCGAAGACGATTTTGCATAGCACTTAAAGTATTATAAGCTAAGCCACTAGAGGTTAGAGAATTGTGTATTCTTGCAACTCTGAGATGATGATTGTTAGGAAGATGACTGCTTTCAAGAATCCTAAAAATGAGAGTTTGTAAAAAGACAAAATAACATAACTTATCCTTCTCACCCTGTCTACAGTATGTACTGTATAAGCAAATAGCACATCTGGTAGTTGACAGATACATTTTTTTCTGTTTTTAATTATATGTATCTTCATGAACAGGAAATGTCTGATTGCAGTATATGCTTCTAATGACATGAATTTTAAAACAAGTGTTTAATACTTTGTCATCAGAAAATCTTGCATGACTGATTTGGGATGGGTAACACCCCCAAAATACAAGACCTATTGAAATTTGGTCTTACGTATCTAAATCTGTTGTCTGTGCAGAGCTGGATTTGCAAATCTTGTAGACGTTGCCTGCCTATTTCATATGAATTTATTTTTAACTCTTTCACCTGCATTTAGAACCTAGTAAAAAATAAGCAGGGTTTTTTTCAATGTCATTTAGTCAACAAAAATACAATATTAAAGTTTGATATCTAGTGCATTTTGCTTTTTAGGCCAGATATTCAAACTTCATTGTCTCAATATCTACTATATAATCTTCATAAAGCCTAATTCATCACATAATATAAAAAATAATAAGCCAGCGTATTCATTCACTTCTGTATCCTTGAACAAAATCTTATTAAACATTGACTAGCTAATGTTTAGACAGTTTCTAGTACTCAAGATGAATGATTTAGAAATAGCTTATTTCTCTACACTGCATTGTGTCACATAGGTATATTCTTACATAATGGAAAATTTTAAATACTTGGATATGAGGAACGTTGAGTGAGGACAAAACTATATCAGATGATGTGCGAAAGTGCTTGATGTACGTTAGTATTTTGTACTCAACAAAGCCAGCAAGAGGCAGTTCCTATTTTTCTGTTGAAGGATAAGTCATTTCCAGTTAAACCAGTTTTAAGACCTTCTTCATGGCTCTAAAAAACCATTTTATCAATAACAATGAAACTATCACTTTAAAAATAGAGGCAATCTTTTCTGAAATCCAAAATTCTAAAGTGAAAGGTCCTTAATCTGTGTTAGTCACGTCAAGAAGTCAACGAACTCTGACTAGCATCTGAACCCTGGGATCCTTAGATAAATTCCCTTCTGATGTCAATGTTACTAAAGTCAACTATTACCAGCTTTCAATTACAGGGAATGTTTTACTACAAGAGAATTGACCTTTGCTTGAAAAATCAAGACGATCATATTTCTCTCTAGAATTTTAACATGTCAAGGACTGAGTAGTATAATTATTGTTTATATATATATAAACATTGTATATAAACAAGTATATAACATTGATGCAAAGTTAGTAATAACTTTCGAGGTCTGGTTATGTGCCATAAAGTGTTACTTATTTCTAAAAGTGCAATTCTCTTTTCAAGTACTGGTAAACATCCCACTTCTGGCTGCTCTCTGGGTACTGTTTCTCTGCTGTTTGTCCCACGGGAGCTGGTCGCTGGTGTCAGATCTGCCGTGGGGGATGGACACCTCGCTTCCCTTCTCCCGGTTGCTGTCAGAGGAGGGGCCCGTGGCTGAGCTGTGGGGCTGCCAGCTGGGCACGGGTGCCCGGAGCTGCGTGGTGAAGGAGGGCGATGAGCACCTGGTGCACCTGGTGCTGCTGAGAATGATCTACTTGGGGACTGACGCCAGGGACAAGCTGCATGTGGTGGCTGTGGACTCCAAAAACACCTCCGGGGAGCGCAGGCCGGTGCCCATCGCAGCACTGAGGAGCTCAGTGCTGCCCATGATCAACCCCAAAGCTCTGGAGCTGGTCCCTCCCGTCACCGTCGTGCTCCAGTGTGGGGCTGGGCCAGTCTATCTCAGCGGGCAGTGCATCACCCTGGAAGATGATGCCAGCTCTGAAGCCGAGGAGGAAGAGTTCTTGGAGGAAGACGCGGGAGATGAGGATGACGATGGGGAATCATAGAACAGGGGCAGCTCAGAGAGGTCTGAGTGGAACTGGTGTAACGGTGGGGACACCCCTTGCCAGGAGCTGCCAGTGCCCTGTGCCAAATGCAACAGATCTCTGCAGAGGGACACAAACTGTCTGGGCTTTGAGTATCATTTCTTGTCTCCTCTCCTGGCCCCCTCCGTTCCTCCCATGTTTGCAGAAATGCTTTCCCCCCCCCTTTTATTGTGATAATAATAGGAAGTGCAGATACTCTGGAAATAATTTAAAAAAAAAAAAAATACAAGACAAGAGGGCATGGTCTCAAGTTGTGCCAGGGGAGGTTTAGGTTAGATATTGCAAAGAATTTCTTTACAGAGAGGGTGGTCAGACATTGGAATGGGCTGCCCAGGGAAGTAGTGGATTCTCCATCCCTGGAGATTTTTAAAAAGAGACTGGATGTGGCACTTAGTGCCATGGTCTAGTAACCGCAGTGGTAGTGGATCAAGGGTTGGACTTGATGATCTCAAAGGTCCCTTCTAACCCAACTGATTCTATAATTCTATGATTCTACGATTCTATGATTCTATGATTCTTCTGACTGATGTTCCAGTATTTCAACTGATGCCTTTGAATTTTTAGGATTTTTTAGCTTTTTGTATATTTCAATGTAACTGTATAGTCTGTCACATTTTAGAATAGTAGTTAACACTTACCAAACCCTATTCCCCCATTTCATATGGAATTTTCTAAATTCTTTACGCTTGTTTAGGCTCCTTTCAAGGCCAGACTATAGTAAACACATTCTGTTTAAAACATATGCACCCCAGGGCTGAACAAGATACCATCACAGTCAAAGCAACCTTCAAGCCCAGAACCTTGGAGAAGCTTCAAAGACAGTACGTGCCATAAAGAAGAGGAAGATGAGGAAGAAAGGGGTCTTGGGACCCCCCGACTCAATTCTGGAGAGGTATACCTGGGGGGTGCATAGTTCTGGGGTTGGATGGATAATGTTATATAATTGTAGAACCACTGGACACAGGTGCGCGCCTCTATCGTACTCCTCACGCCAGAATGCCTTTATTATAGACTTGTTCTATATCTTAACTCTACTAAATTAGCCTGGTGAGTTTTTTGGCTCCCAGTTTTTTAGACAACAACAAGTACTAATGTCAGTGGAATATCTTATTTCTCAATGCACTTCAGAATCAGGGTCATTAAAGACATTAAATCCACCAGCTCAGTTATTAATGTGGTCTTTTAATATAAGCAAATTAGGACATCAAATTCAAGGGCTGGTGGTGGGATTGGTGTCACTTTAGTTTTTGTATCAAGCAAAGTAGCTTCAGTGTTGAAGTTGCCCCAGGAAACAAGTACTTATATGAGATGAACGTATTCCTTTGACCTGTTATTGTAAAACACCTGTATCTATGTCTTATTTTAAGACATGGCCAGGCACCTCAACTTTTTTGTAATTTTCAAGATAATTCACCATAATCTTCATCTCCATTTTGATAATTTGGTTTTTATTATTCTTAGCAGTCTTTCCCAATATATTATTCATTGTCTGCATGTGACCCACATTGGATTAATATCTTACTAATTCTGCATGCTCTAATGGTTTATTAAAATCCATGTCTCCCTGCAGCACTTGGGCAGCAGCATTTTTGAGAAAATCTTGTGTTACACTGAAGAGGAGATATGTAATAATTTACCTTCCTTTCTCTTTGACTAATATGAAAGGTATTTAAGGGAGGAAAGGGTAATTGTGAGAGTGAAGAAGAAAAGAAAAAAGAAAGACAAGATACTATCCTTTATATAGACCCATATATTAAGGCCATATATATATATAGCATAACTTAGTTAACATAAGGTTATATAACATAATGTTATATAGCATAACGTATATATTATATATATATTTCTCTATATATATAACATGTATGTATAGAACAGATATATAGCATAACTTAATTTCAAGAGTTCTTCAGCAACCTATATTATAGACTCAATTGTATAAAATAGACTGGGAACATAAAATCCTACATTTTAGTGAGAATAATTTGTGTTACAGAAGTTCCAAAGCAAATCAAACCAGAGCTCTGTCTAGCTCAGTATTCTTTGTCTGATGTTGCATCATATGTTTAAGACAAGTATAAAAACAAGGCCAAGTGAAGTTTAAGACTTCCTTTTGCATATGCTATCTTCACTAGCCAAATTTTGTGACCTGAATATCGCACTCAGCCAAACACTACTTGTAGTTATCAATAATATCCTCTTAACTGAAAAGGTCTAAAATCACTTTGAATCAATTTATACTGCTGGTATCAAAAAGATCTTTGACAAAGAGCTTCACAGTTTCATTAAGAATTATGTCAAAATATTTTTTTGTTTAATTCTGCTATTGAATTATTTCACAGAATATCATAGAATAGAATGTCATAGAATGTCATAGAATAGAATGTCATAGGATGTCATGGAATGGAATGTCGTAGAACAGAACAGAATAGAATAGAATAGAATAGAATAGAATAGAATAGAATAGAATAGAATAGAATAGAATAGAATAGAATAGAATAGAATAGAATATTTCAGTTGGAAGGACCTACAATGAAGATTTAGTCTAACTGCTTGACCAATTCAGGGCTGACCAAAAGTTAAAGTATGTTATCATAGCTATAACCTAAAAACCTTTTAAAGACTAACGGGTTTGGGCCATTGATCACCTCTCTAGATCGATCACCTCTCTAGGAATCCTGCTCCAGTGTTTGACCACCATCTCAGTGAAAAATTGCTTCCTAATGTCCAGTCTAAGTCTTCCCTCATGCAGCTCTGAACCATTTCCACATGTCTCTGGATAACAAAGAAAGCATCATCTCCCTCTCTACACCCCCTACGAAGGAAGCAACAAGGTCAGCCCTCAGCCTCCTTTTCTCTAAACTAGACAAATCCAAAGTCCTCAGCTGCTCCTTATAGGACATTCCTTCCAACCCTGTCACCAACTTTGTTGACCTCCTCTGTACACATTCAAGGACATTCGCATTCTTCTGACACTCTGGGGCCCACAACTGAACAGAGAGCTCAAGGTGAGACTGCACTGACACTGATTACAGTGGGATGATCCCCTCTTCATCTGGTGATGCTGTGCTTGATGCACCTCAGGATGTAATTTGCCCTCTGGGCTGCCAAGGCACCCTCCTGACTCCTACTGAGTCTGTTGTCAGCCAGCACCCCTAGATACCTTCCCGCAGGGCTGGTCTCCAGCCACTCCTCTCCCAGTTTATACTTATGTCAGGCATTATTCTGTCTTGGGTGCAGGATCTCACATTTTGACATTAAATTTCATCCCATTAAAAATTTCCTACTGTTCCAACCTATCTATATCCCACATATACATTTTCCTCATCAGGTCGGAGGGATCCCATAAGGCCCCAACATACTTTATCTCCCAAAGGCTCTTCCATAGTTTAAAAATCCAATGTTTTGGCACAGACACCAGTCCTGCAGTCAGCTACTGATGTATTGGTCTCACCTGTTTCTACCAAAGTCTTCCCTCATTTCTGTGAAGGTTGAAGAAAATGTTACCTGTGCTCCTAAATTTTTTAACATTCTTCTCAGGGCTCTGAAGTCTCTTTTTATTGACCTCAGACTTTTAATTGTAACATCATTTGTACATGTGTGAAAGAGTTTGCAGTCTGAAGAAAAAAAATATTCCCCACACCACTTACATATATAACAAGTTATTTCGTAGTTCTCCGTTGTACTTTCCAAGCTAAAAGATTCATGCATACTTGCATGCATGTAATTATTCAGCTTAGGGAATTCAAGAACCACTTTTCTATTCCTTTCTTAATGTTTATACTTCATATAACTTGGTAAATTAAGCCAAGAAAGACAAGATCTGATCATCCCATACTTCTTATTTAGAATGCTTGAACAACAGAATACGAAATGGCCTATGCTACATTTCTGTCTTGTGTCCTAATTGCTGAATTATTTGTGTGTTTAAAGAATCAAAGAATCATAGAATGGTTTGAGTTGAAAGTGACTTTAAAGATAATCTAACTCCAAAACCCCTGCCATTGACATGGAACCTTTCACTAGATGAGGTTACTCAGACCCCCATCCAGCCTGGCTTTGAATGCTCCCAGGGTTGGAGAGTCCACAATTTTCTGGGCAGCATGTTTCAGTGTTTTACCATCCTCACAGTAAAGAATTTCTTCCCAATACCTAATCTAAATCTGCTCTCAGTTTAAAACCATTGTCCCTTGTACTGACACTACACATCCTTGTAAAAAGTTTGTCTCCATCTTTCTGTAAGCTCCCTTTAGGAACTGAGAGGCCACAATGACGTCTCCCCAAAGCCTTCTCTTCTCCAGGCTGAATAGCCCCAGTTCTCTCAGTTTGTCTCCATAGGTGATCCAACTCTCTGGACTTTTCCCAACAGGCCCAAGTCTTTTTTGTGTTAGGAGCCTGTGTTGGCTTTATGTGGCCAGGTTTTGGTAGTCGGAGTGAAGGTTATAGTGGTGACTTCTGTGGAAATTTAATAGAAGCTTCCTCCATGTCTGGCAGAACAAATGTCAGCCAGCTCAAGGACAGACCTGCTGCTGGCCAAGGCAGAGCCAATCAGGAATGACAATAATGCCTCTGTGATAACATGTTTCAGAAGGAAAAAAAAAGAAGTTACTGCGCAGATGTAATTGAGACCAGGAAAGAATGGAATGAGAACATGTGAGAAGGAGCTCTGCAGACTCCAAGGTCAGTGGAGAAGGAGGGGAAGGAAGGGGTCCAGGCACCAGAGCTGAGGTTCCCTTGGAACCCATGGTGCAGGCCATGGTGGAGCAGGCTGTCCCCACTGCAGCCCATGGAGGTCCACAGGTATTCAGAGATGCACATGGAGCTCATGGAGGAGACCCACACTGGAACAGGTGGATGCCTGAAAATGGTCTGTGAATCTGTGGGAAATGTGTGCTGGAGGAGGCTCCTAGCAACGACCTGCAGACACATGGAGAGAGGAACCCAAACTGGATCAGGTTTCCTTGTAGGTCTTGTGACCCTGTGGGGGACAAATGTTGGAGTAGGCTATGCCTGAAGGACTCCACTGCATGGAGAAGTGACCCACGCTGGAGCAGTTAGAGGAGAACTGTTGCCTGTGTGATGGACTCATGTTGGAGCCCATGGAGGACTGTCTCCTGTGGGAGGGACCCCATGCTGGAGCAGGGGAAGGACCCTTCTCCCTGAGCAGTGGCAGGTATAACATAGGATGAACTGACCATAACCCTCATTCCCCATCTTCCTGCACTACTGTGGGGGAGAATGTAGATCTGGGAAGGAGGACAGGGTGGGGAGATGGTGTTTTTAAGATTTGGTTTCACTTCTCACTGTCCTCTTCTGATTTTGTTAATCAGAATTAATATCCCAAAGTTGAGTCTGTTTTGCCTGTGATGGTATTCAAGGAGTGATCTCTCCTTGTCCTTATCTCAACTCAAGAACCTGTTGTTATATTTTCTCTCCCCTGTCCAGTTGTGGGATTGATAGAGCAGCTCTGGTGGTTGCCTGGCACCCAGACAGGGTCAACCCTCCACAGGACCCCAGAGCTGCATGCAGTACTCCAGGTGGTGTCTCACAACAGCAAGAGGGGGAGAATCATCTCCCTTGACCTACTGGCCATGCTTCTTCTGATGCAGCCCAGGATGTGGTTGGCTTTCTGGGTTGCAAGCGCACATTGCTGAGTCATGTTGAAGTATTCCTCACAAACACCCCCAAGTCTTTTCTCCCCAAGACTAGTCTTGATCTGTTCTCTGTCCAGCATATTTATTCTTGGGACTGCCCTGGCCCATGTTGCAGGACCTTTCACTTGACCATGTTGGATTTTATGGGGTTTGCACAGGCTTGATAAGGTCCCTCTGCATGGCATCCCTTCCCTCCAGTGTGTTGACCGCACCACACAGCTTGGTGTTGTTGGCAAACTTTCTGAGAGTGCACTCAATCCCACTGTCTGTGTCACCAACAGAGATGTTAAAGAGTGCTCGTTCCAATACCAACCCCTGTGGAATGCCACTCATCACTGCTTCCCACTTACCCATCAAGCCTTTGAAAGCTACACTTTTAATGCAACTGTCCAGACAATTTTTTATCCACTGAATAAATAATTTTCTTTCTACTGACCCATGTCTCTCCAGTTTAGAGACAAGGATGTCACAAGGGACAGTGTCAAATGCTTTGCACAAGTCCAGGTAGATGACGTCAGTTGCGCTTCCCTTGTCCACCACTTCTGTAACCCCACTGTAGAAGGCCACCAGATTTGCCAGGCATGATTTGCCCTTGGTGAAGCCATGTTGACTGTCACCAATGACCTCATTATTTTCCCCGTCCCTTAACATAGTTTCCAGGAGGAGCTACTCCACCATCTTACCAGGTACTCAGGTGAAACTGACCGACCTGTAGCACCTGGGTGTAAGGTAAACATACACAGGTATTCTTCCCAAGAATGTCAAGGCAGCGGAAGGATTAAAAAAAATGTTTATTTCAAATGCAAGGACCACTTTTTTTTCAATGGTGCACACATCGGGCGCCGGGGCAAAAGGCAAAGCCTCTCCTCTTCCAAGGTTTTTGTATCTTCTCTCTCTCCTTCCCACTATCTCTGGCTCAAGGAGGCCTTGCACATGTCTGTAAATGTGTTCTCTCTCTGCATACCAGAGAGCAAGGCTGAGAACTTCTCTTGCTATGTGGGGGGAGTTGGGGAGGGGGGAGAAGCATTGAAACTACCTTTGAGAAAGGGCCACCACCTTAGGCTGAAAGCCTTCCTAGTGAAATGAGTTCTAACTTCCCATTATAAATTCTTCTGGAAATGTATCTATTCCTACACAAGGTCTTCCTTATTTCCCTTTTTAAAAATGGGAGTTATATTTCACTTTTTCCAGTCTGTGGGAAACTTGCCATTACTTCTCAAATATGATGGAGACTGGCTTAGCCACTTCCTTGGCCAGTTCCTTCAGCTCCCACGGACTTGTGTGCTGTAAGGTTTCCTAGATGTTCTTGAACTCCTTAAACTTCTTAAGGAAGTTTTATAACATTTTTTATCAAAATTTTATTTCTCAATGAACATTTTTATGAAAAAAATATTTCTATGAAAAACACAGTGTAAACAAAAACAAAATATGAAATAAAAAATTTTTTGTTAAAACTTTCTCCTAAGCAAACACTAA
Organism: Pipra filicauda; assembly: GCF_003945595.2. NCBI lineage: Eukaryota > Metazoa > Chordata > Aves > Passeriformes > Pipridae > Pipra > Pipra filicauda. The sequence goes on along the minus strand of NW_024104321.1, from coordinate 3,813,055 downwards.
CATCTTTGATGAAAGGCTAAAAAAATAATTTCTTCCATTTCATTTTATTCTTAATACTTTCTTATTAAATTATAATCTGATTTTTGGATGTCTAATTTGCTATTCTCAAACAACTCAGAAAAATAATTCAAGGTTAGCCTCTACTCACTCTAGTTCTCTAGTTTGTGCCCAAAACATATGGCTAGGAGTCTGATTTCTGCACACTAATCCAAAATCTTGTAACAGTTAATGAAATCTGATAACTACATATTATTTTAATGTTTTAGTGGGTGTGATATGCAATTCATATAATTGATATTTGTATCAAATAAACCCTGTCACAAATAGTAAGAATGATTTACCTTTGACAAATGTCCCACTTACATGTTCTCAACTTGTCTTCTATACTGAAGAAAATGTTGATCTTTGAAGCAGTATGTTTTGACTATGTTAGTCTGACCGCAGTCATAACCTACAGAATAGCAATATTGTCACTTCACTGTACTTTCATGATCTGAAGTGTTTAATAATGTGATTGCAGCCTGGTGTTCAATTCTCTTTTTCTGGAGAGATAAATCCAGTTGCCTATTGGATGAATAAACAGTTTTAAGTATTTATGATGATTCTGAATATGCAGTGAATACAGTGTTTGAAATTTCATTAAGGTACTTTTCTTAGAATAATCTGTTAGAACTTAATCACCTAGTGGAAACTCTGACACATTGGGATCGTATTAAATACATAAGTAGACAAAAACCTCTTTGCCTTGGAACAGTATTACGTCAGCTGTCTTAATCATAGTGTGAGTCTTATCTGTCTGACAGAGCAGTATTATATTTAATAGTATTGGTAATTCTGATTTACTAGGGCAAATAACATATCAGAAGAGATTTACATCTTCAATCCTGCCAATATATTACTCAATGATTCAGTGTCGAATATTCCCTGAGGCTTTTCTATTTATTTGTTAAGATCCCTAAACTTTGATGACTGGGTAAAATGTCAGCCACATATCTGAACTCCCACTGTAGTTCGCAGACTTGGTATTGTCACTGACTGCAGAGTCTCCAGATGATAGAAGCTGTGAGCTGACATAGCTCCATAGAAAGCAGAACCTAAAACTCACTCTGAAATAAGACTTGGTCCTGCTACCTAAACACCTAGTGGCATGTAAGACATCCTGGATTCATTTATGGTCTGGATGCGTGGCATACCCGCCAGCTACATGAAGATGTCTTGGATAATCATTGGTGTTATTGGTTATCCATATTGAGACATTTAAATTATGTTTCAGCTGTTAAATTGTCCAAAGCTGTCTCCAGAATGTATTCACTCTCAATCAGGATCGCAATTCAGTTGCCTTATGTCAACAGGGTGCCCAATGCTAGATAAAACTTCACTGTATATGATTTAAATGTCACATCCTGGTAAAAATTACATGTAACAATTCTATCTTGTAATGGTGGTTTTATCTAAACCAAATCTTGGTAGAAATGCCGTGTAAACACAGGAGTTTTTAAATCTGCTTTAACTGAGAGTGTTGTGTAGACTGCAGGGAAAGTGTTGCTGGTTTTGTTTGGGGTCTTGTTGTCATATACAGATCTTGTCTGGGGACTTATGGAGGGAAGTGGGATGCTGAGGAAGAAGGAAGAACTTGCTCAGACCTGTCTCGTTCTCCTTGTGGTGGTGAAGCCCTAAGCACCAAGCGGAAACAAACTGAAATTTCATGGGCCAATGCATGCTAGTTTTTCTAAACTTTAGGAGAACTGAGCTAAGTAGGATTACAATGCTGAAGACAAAAAGGCAATTAATAACTTGTGTTTTTGACTGTTCATGCTGCAGAACTGTTAGCTGTGTTTGGATGACTCCAGCTTGCACTCTCAGTCATGAAGCATGAATATTGCTTAGGCGATTTTCAGCAAGAATCAATTCCAAAGAGCAGACAGCATGAGGCTGAGCCAGGTTTGCTTCCTTCCAACTCACACAGTAGAGTTCATGCATCTGAATGCTCCACCTATTTTTCTGCCATTCCACAAAGTACACTGCAGGGACTATAATTTCACCCTATAACAACTGTAATATAGAGTTAGCATTGCTTCAAATAATTTGAACAGAGGAAAACATGTCTAAAACACTTAAATTTTATATGGATGTCACAAAGAAGGCCCCAGCACAATTTCTATGTTGTGGATATAACCACATTTCTATGTTGTGGATATAAAAAGCTAAACAGACCTAAACAGTGGGGCTGTAAGTCAGCCCACATGATTTGGTCTGGGGCCAAGGTCACCCCATAACTCTCTCCTGTTTAACATACAAATTTTAGTACTAAACTTATGCTTATTGCTTGTTTATACAATTTTCTATTAAGCTTTTAGTCACAATAGGGGTTTTTTTCAGTATCCAATTTAATTAAAATAAATGTTCAGAGAAGCTAGCAGAAGGGAATCCCTTGTCACTGAGTTATCTTTTCTGCATACAGGGAAAATTGAATTTCCAACTGCATAAACAAGACAGCTTCCTGAGGTTTATCATACAGAGCAGGGATATCTTTACTGCATTGAACAGTTTGGAGTTACTATATTCCCATAGTATTCCCAAAAGTTGATAACTTTTTCTTACCCTGATATCCTTTTCAATGTTGATATATTTATTTTGTTCCTACCTGCTGGAGTCAAAATTTCATGTTGGAAAATCAAGGGATAGTTAAATAATTTACTTTGGGAGGAATAATGCATGGCAATCCTTATTCAAAACTGTTGGCGTTATATGTGCTATAAAAAGAAAAAAAATTGTAGTAGTTTATTCATGGTGCTTGTCTATTTTATTAAAAATGAAGTGTTTAAGCTAACACAAAGGAACTATAAAACAGTCCTGACAAACAGTCCTGACAGCAAACAATTTAAAACTAGAGTGGCTATTCACATATTAATGCATACCTGATAATATTCTTACTCAGAGCATGAGATTTATCTCACCATTTGGCTATCCAAAATTTGGTTTAATTAAAGTTTGTAGTTTAGTCTTCCTTTATTGACAAGCAAGAAAATAGGGCAATTCCAGTGGATGAGTCATTCCACCCCAAGACAGCACATCTATATCATCTATCTCTATCTTTATCTCTATCTCTATCTCTATCTCTATCTCTATCTCTATCTCTATCTCTATCTATCTATATCTAATCTATATCTACACACACACATATATATATAAAAATATAAATATAAATATACAAATATATAATTTTTTTTCAGAAGTGCCTAGACATTATCTCCATTAACTTGACATTGAAAATAAATGAAATAAACTCTGATTTTCAGACTGCTAATGTTAAAACAACTGAGATTAATCACTGCCCTTAAAATATACATGCTTTCTTTTTTACCCTTGGTTTTTTTGTTTTCCTCTTAAACAAAGGAACCTCCCTCATACCCAGGCAAACTGATAATATTCACTACTACTCACTTCAGTCCATAATGAGAGACTGGCAAAATTTGGAATAATTCAACCTTTTTTGTACTGAAAAATCAAAATGTGACAAAAAATACAACCATGTATTGCAGTCCAGACATGAAAATCATCAAGAGAATCCACTTACTTAAAGAATAAAGACTCCAGAATGACAGCCAAACTAAAGATAAGTTGCTTACTGAACACAGATAATCAGGTATGCGCAGAGGGAAACAGACATCTGAGCTGAAAACAAAATTCTTCTTGAAAATGCCACTGATTTTAGAACATAGATTTTTGTTAAGACAGTATTACTTAGCTTGGTTCTGGCTAAGAATGCCCAGCTACTTGGGTAGAACTATAGCGTTTCCAATTCACTAGCATCAAGGTTTGGTGAGCACTGCCAACCTCCCCTCTCCACAGTCTGGCGACTGCCATGGGCATCAGGGCAATTCTCCCCACTGGTGCAGCTGAACTGACAGAGAGGAGAATAACTTTCATCTCTGAATGAAAGGGTCTGTGTAGATGACAGTAATTTTAATTATTTTTCTACTGAGTTACTGAGTCTATTGTTTTAGCTTCCAACTGAGTTCTTAAAATAAAAATAATTCATCTTGTGTAAAGGAATTCTTTTTAGCCATTGAAGTCACTCTGTTCTGCTGCATCTTTTATGACCAGATTGCAGTCTGTTCTCCACAGAGTATGCAGAAAGAGTAAAAATGTGTTGGTTTGGAAGTTTTGGATTTTGTTGGGTTGTGCTTTTTAGTTAGGGATTGCTTTTTCTGTTGGTTTACTTTTTTTTTTACTGGAGGTATAAAAAGATTCTGGCTTCACCACAAAGCATGTAAAAAAGGGAAATAAATACTAAAGTACTATTTGTTAAAACTATACCAGAACAGTAGATTTTACAATGTACATTTTTCTTGTCACTGCCTTATTTTTATTATCTATTCCATGTTTATTGGAACAAAGTTGTCGTTACTGATGGAAAAAGTCTTCATGTGACAATTCATTACCTTCTATCATGGCTAGGTTTCATGAATGAAGATTTGGGACTACCTTCTATAGCATTTACTTAAAATGAGTTGCCGTGAGTGGAGGAAAAAAACAGCTAACTTTTAAATTCTTTTTTTTTTAATAAATTATTCTCGTCCTTAGCATTAACCTAAGGAAGTATTTTTCAGATGTTGCATTTATATCAAGTTAAGAGACTGACCCTCAGATTATATGCAAAAAGAAATAACTGGCTTTTTTTCTGTAATGGTTGTACCATTTGCTTTTGACTGTAACAATTTGCTGTAGAAACTATCCCTGAATTGTCATTATTATAATACCATTGAATGACTACAAAAGGAATGTGACCTTCCACTAACACTTTTTATTTAACTTTTCAATGTAATTCATAAAGTTAAGTTGCAACTCTGAAAACCACTTGAAATTGAGGAAATGTCAGCTTTTGAAGGGTTTTAAGATAAGTGAGCTAAAACAAATCTCTTGCTAATGTTCATTGCCTTACATTCAGATCAATTTTTCTTGAACTTGTTCTATGAGATGCCAGAGGAAAAGGAAAGAGAAAGGATAGGAAAGGATAGAGCTTTGGTAAATGCAGACTGATTTACTAATACGAAGTACTAGGGAATAGATGGAGATTGGTTTGGTTTTGTTTTCTATCACTAAAATGTTATAAATCACTAAGTGAAATTCCATCATACTTTGTACATGTTAAGACCCTATCTAGATATGTGGTTTCATTGTGTATGAAGTATTTAATAACTGGGTTTTAAACATTACAATAAAATTACTTATAGTCCAACAAATGTGTTAGAAAGAATTGAAGTTCTGCATCAATATTAGAATTTTGACAACAGTTTTGAGATTTTCCTTAAATTCATTCACAATTTCACCAAATTCAGTAGAATATAACAGTTCCATGGTAATAATTTTTTAAAAGATAGAGATTTTTTTCATGTTAAAGTGAGATCAAAAAATAATATGTCTCTTTTCTAATGGTGATATGAAACTAATTATATTCAGGAGCACCCTTTCAATGATTAAGTTATAAATTTTGCTAATCTTCAGAAAGCTGAATATTTAAAACCATTATTCAAAATTATTCTTGCCCAAGGTGATGAGAAAAAGTCAGTACAGTTACATTTCTCATCATTTCTCATCATCATCAAACTTCTTTTAAAGATTCCCACATAAAACAACAGCAGAACAGGTGCAAAGTAGCATATGGGTGAGGACAGAGAGAAGGAGAGAGAGGGTATGCAAAAGTGAAGAAGTAAAGCAATGTTCAGCCCAGGTCTGTCCATCTGATAAAGGAAGGAATCAGACTCATAAACTACTCATTTTGACATGCCTGACCATAAGACTTCAGGCTGTACTGGGAAATATATATATATACACATATGTCTCTATCGGTATCTTCTTTTTTTTAATGGTTGTTTGCTATGATTTCACAAACTGGAACTTAAAAAACCAGCAATTTGACAAGTAAATGCTAATTCCTTCCAATATAAATCACATGACATCCTGCACAAAAAAAAAATATTAGAAAAATAAAAATAAAAATAGAACATTGACAACTCCTGTTTTTTCCCCAAAATATTCTGATTCCTTTACATGCAGGGTAATTGAAATATGACAAGGGAAGAGCTGCTGCACAGATAGGTACTATTACTGAAATAAAGAAAGGGAAAAAAATCAGAACAAGAAGGATAAAATGACTATGCCTCCCATTTCTCTGAAATGTGCTATGACTGCAGTACCTGTGAGACTTTTTTCAGAAGTTGCAACTCTTCCTTATCAATTCATTATTGATTGCACCTTTAGAATTCAACATTTCAAACAACAGAAAAGAGATTTTTCATAGTTCATTTTCTCAATAGTCTTGTTAACATTTTTAACACTGATTAACTCTTTTGAAATGTCATTTTCATCCAGAGTGTGACCTTGAGGTTGGAAAAATCCAGGATGCTATAGGAGGAGAGAGGAGCACAGCTCAGAGCAGAGCAGAAGAAAAGGTCATCGTGTTTTAGTGCCATCTTTAAAATTCACTGCAGGATTTGCAGCAGTCTATTAGTGCAGTTTTGTTTGGAACATGACCAAAATCTAAGTTTTTATTTAAAATGTGCAGTTTAATTTTGATCATGTTCCAAGCTAAATTATATTAGTAGAGCATTGTAAATAATGCAGTGTATTTTAACAGAGGCACAAAAACATAACAGCTTTTGCTTCTGCCCCTCTCTTTCCATTACATCCTTGGCTCTTATAAAGTATCCAAAAACTGGAATGAAGCTGAGCTCTGCAGGATGCCAGCTTCATGATCTCTTCTACTTAAAGTTCAAAAGAACATTCTGGCAGGTGAACAAGTGTTAATATGTCTTAAAAACGTTAAGAAAAACAATGATAAGGGAGTAGAGAAGAGCAGCGCGATGATGTGACACTGCCAGTCTTCATTAGGCTGAATACTCTGTAGGTTTCAAGGGCTGAACTATGGGAGATGCATGAATTTGGCCATCTGCCTTGAATTTCCCACTGCATGTATTTATAAAATCAGCCCTTTAGCACAATGTGTATATGTTGGATCAAGTGTGTTACACAGAATTGAACTTCTACATCAATAATTCTTAAGATGTTTTCAAAATGCCAACCTCATTGAGGGGAAGTGCATCCACTTGTGTGACATATAGGGCTGTCCAATATAACAATGCTATTTATATTTCTTATGTCTGAAGAAACAAATCAGGTTACCAATGTCATCTTACGTAAATACTAGCAAACTCTCTATAATTTATATCTACACACTTTGGTCTCTATATGCCATACTTCGTATGAATTTAGATAATCATAAATTGAAAATATTTGTTTTACTTTAATTTTTGTGACAATGTATTTCAAGTCACTCCAACTAGAAATATCTGCAATGCAGCTGGGATATTTCCACAGCTAGGATGATTCATGCAGCTAGTCTTAAGCCAGATAGCTTGAATACTGTTGCTGGGGAAAAAACATCCAATCGGCATGGACCCAAGGATCAAAGGAATTTGCTGATTTATTATCAACATATAATTAATCAACAATCAGTGAACTATAAATTGAGGATCAATATCAGCAGCGCAGCAGTTATATCACATTATCAGACAGTTGCAAAATGTTATACACATAAATAAACACTTATCAGCATGTTCCATTATTTAAAGGGTAGATACAAAGTAGATGGAGACTCTCCTATTTGAAAGAGTCATGTGAAACAGATGAGGGTTGATGGGTACAAGTTGCTCCTGGGAAGATTTCAGCTGAACACAAGGAAAATTTTTCACAATGAGAATAGTCAGCCATTGGAATAATCTCCCCAGGAAAGTGGTGGATTCCCCAGCACTGGACACTTTTAAGATTCATCCAGACAGGGTTCTGGTTCATTTTGTCTAGAACATGCTTGTGCCAAGAAAGGTTGGATCAGATGATCCTTGAGTTCCTTTTCAACCTGGTTTTCTATGATTGCTAAAAACCTTTGTATCACTAATCCCAAACGGGTGTCCCCCGAGCCACAGTCCATGACAGGTGGTGCAGGCTTCCCCTGACCTGGGTATGTGGGAACCCCTGCTTGCACAAATCTGCTCTAGGACACCTGAGTGCCCTGGCGGCCCTCCCAGAGGCAGGTGACAGGCCCCTGGAGGTAAACTTGCATCCCTAGGGTACAGGTAGTGGAGTACCCCTGTGGAGGATGTGGACGAGCTATGGCAGCAGCTGGGTGTGCCTGTGCTGAGTCCATGCTGACAAGCCCAGGAAGAACCCACGGTGCTATTGGGCCACATCTGGCAGCATCACACCAGTCCCTCTGCTTCTGTTTCAAAAATCTATGTAACTCCTTGGACAGCTTTTAATCCAGTCATTTTCTTCTTCAGCATTATCAGTCTGAGGTGAAAAGCTCTCCCAGGTAGTTTGGTACCCCACCCATGCACACTGTTACACACATTTCTGTCCTGCTAGCTTCTTTTCCCAGGTGGACCATGCAGACAATGGTGAAACTACCCCACCATGAAGCTCAATATGAAGCTTATCCAAAAAGCAGAATAAGTGCTGGACTGAGGACCTTTTATAAATCAGTGTGTCAGAAACATTTTCATATCAGAGATTTTAATCTCCCAGACACTTGATTTCATTTACTTGAAATAGTTTGGGTTGCAATTGCATCTGAACCTTTAGGCACTACTGTAACACAAACAACTAATATTCATATGAAAAACAAAGCTCATGCAGGAAATTTACTGTGACTGTAATGCCATGAATGAGGTCAGGTGAACATTTTCCTTTTTAAAGTTTTCATGTTGTCATTATTTTTGTATGCCTTATAACTTCACTGTATTTTATAGCACACTGCTGACTGCAAAATAGTGTGGCTAGCAGGACCGGGGCAGTGACTGTCCCCCTGTACTCGACAATGATGAGGCTGCACCCCAAATTCTGTGTCCAGTTTTGGGTCCTCCATGGCAAGAATGACAAGGTGCTGGGGCAAGTCCAGAGAAGGGAAACTAAGATAGTGAAGGGTCTGGAGCACAATTTTTATAAGAAGCAGCTAAAGGAGTTGGGGTTGTTTAGTCTGGAGAAGAGGAGGCTCAGGGAGAACCTACAAGTACTTGAAAGCAGGTTAGTAGTGAGGCGGGAATCAGTTTCTTCTGCCTTGTCTCAAGTGAAAGGCTGAGAAGAAATGGCCACAAGATGCACCAGGAGATGTTCAGCTTAGATATTAGAGATTTTTTTTACTGAAAGAGAGGTCAGGCATTGTAATAACTTGGCCAGGGGGGTGGTAGAGTCGCCATCTCTGAAAGTGCTCAGGAGGCATCTGGATGTGGCCCTTGGGGATATGGTTTAGGGGTGGTTATGGTGGTGCTGGGTTGACAGCTGGACTAGATGATCTTGAAGGTCACTTCCAAACTTGATGATTCTGTGATTCTGTGACATCATCACCAAGCTTACATGGCTTGAACAGGTAAATAATGACCGTTAATGCTTCCGTTAAAATTCACATGGTCAAGTTTATAAATCTGACATACATATGTATACCCTTGAAAAACAATAAATGTGCAAAAAGAGTATTAAAGTAACATGAAAAATAAAGAAAATCAGAAATGCGAACTACAGAACCTAAGACCTACTCACATTTATTCTGTCCAGTAATAAGAAGTGGATCACATAAGAACATCCACCTGAACCCAAACCTAGGTGAATGTGCTGGAAATCACAGAACACAGACTGTTTCTATGTTTATTTAAAACCCTGACCAGTAAAATTGAAAGCAGGACAAATTCAGCATTAGTATATGACAGTGTGTCTTATTTCACATTGGACTTTGTTACAACAAAATATAATTTAGTACTCATCCATATGTTATTGGTAGGCTATATAAAATCATAAGATAATTTAGGTTGGAAAAGATCTCTAAAATAATGTTAAGGTAACTTAGCACTGCCAAGTCTTAGGTTTTAATAACTGCAGCATCAGTATTCTGCAACTACAGGAGTAGGTAATGGTAATGGGAATAAATCGTTGGACAAAACCAACAAACTCATGCAGATGAAAAGTGTTGCATATACCTACCCAACATGTTGGTTCTGTTTATTGCCCGGAATTCACCTTTGCTTCATGACCCACTTTTAAAAGAGAGGAAAGATGTATTTTATTTATAGCTTATATTAAATGCTGGTAAAATACGACCCTTAGCTATTGTAGAGTCACTAAAATTGATAAGGTCATCGCATTATTAAATGTAGTGGCAAAACCGGGCCACAAGTAGCAAGTCTGTTGTAATGAATTGTAGTTATTATCGTATTTTCACACATAAGGGTGTTTTACAAGTGTAATTGCTTAGATGCATGTCCTATTCACTTATTCTCTCATAGGCTGCCAGGGATATAGGGCTTCATCTGCACATTCAAGCAAGGAATAATAAAAAGGCTACTGCTCCTTTGTGTGATCATTTTAAAAAAAAGGGGAAATAGAGAGTTTTCCTTTTAAAAAAGTCTTTTCATTTCCCTTTCTCAAAGGAACTCTGATTCCTCATATGGTTACTACAGTCTAAAATTCTAGCATAAATAAATAAATCTAACTTTTACTCAAGTAAAATTTCATGTTGGTTTTAGCAAATTTCACTTAGTAGCTGTTGTGTCAGAAAGAGGAAGATGCTTGGCTCAATGTTTAATTTCTAGATCTGATATAGGCAGTTAGTAAGATTTTGAATATTTGAACTTTTTGGGGATGACTGGAAGCTACTCAAGTCTTTCAAATCTGTACATTGATCTGAAATATTTCAAGTCAAGTCATCAGTTCTTAAGCTGCTTCTCTGTAAAAAAAAAAAAAAAGAGGAAATTGAAGGAGAAAATTATCTTTTTGTATTTCACAGTGGTGATGTGAGTAGGTTTGCGAAATGCACTGGCAATAGAGTAAATTCAAGTTAAAAGTGATTCAGAACATTGCATGAGCAAGTACACACCTAACATAACCTACACATAACTTACACAGCCAATGGAAAGAAGCAATCCTGACACCTTGATTAGGCTCACGTAAAAGATGTGGCTGAATTTAGATACTACTACTGCTTCTTTTATGTAACAAACCAGGATCTGAAGCTTGGATAATAGAAAAAAATCCAGTTCTGTAATACTTCCCCCAGCACTAACAACATCCCTGGAAAGGCATTATAAACTTAAAGTAAAAAAGATAACTCTAAGGGGAAGAGCGTGGAGGAGAGGGGAACATCTGTTAATGAATTTTATAAGCAGGAAGCCTTTTTTTCCCCAATGATCTTATAAAGATGTTCATATACAGGAAGTAATCAATAATCTTATTTATCTCTAATTAGACCAGATATTGGTTTTATCACAATCATTAGCAAATGTCTCCATAACTTCAGAAGACTGACAATATAATGTTGATCCAACCAGCTAAGCAACTAGATTTCACAACTGCTGAAGAACAGATAAGGAAATATTCATTCTGTGTCTATATTTTTTTTCTGCAGAAAAGTTTATGTATGCACCATTTTTACTGGACAGTATTTCAGGATTTGGATTAATCAATTATTATAGTACAATATTATTACTACTTGTAAATCATTTGGGGGTTCTTGCAGAAGTAGGTACTGGTGAGATGCTACACATGATGATCTGAAGGCATATCTCAGATAAAAATCAATTTTTTAACTATTAGCCTTGAAAAATCATCTCTGAAATCCTTGGAACCAATGAAGCAAGTAAGAAAAAGAGAAGGGAGGTTATTGTCTAGGACTGCAGTAGTGAAGTCTTAAAGCTACTTATGAGGGAGAAGAATCTAGTCCTTCTAGACACATTGATCTAATATGAACAGACACTGGAGAGCTTTGCTACACGGAGAGTCTGGACAACTCAAGAGGCAAATGAGAAAAGCACCTCATAATAGGATACAGTCTTGTGACAGGCTGGAATCTTCTACTCAACTCTCTCCTGTAATTTTTTTCAATACCTTTGTGATACCTTAGTGACAGAAAATGCATAAATGACTGACTCTTAATAAGGCTTACTATATATTGCTTATAACCTCAATACATGTTCTTCTTTTATTACTCAATAAGCATTTTTGTTGTAATCGGTTTTTAAGTAAAGATTTAATAGAGAAACTACAGGGAAGGGATTGATTTACTCCAATACCACTCATGCATTCACATACATTCACCTATTTCATACATTCTCTCTGTATGTGAATGTATGAAAGTCCAATCCCATTGCCTGAACCACTACCACTTCAAAATAGTAACAAAACTAGAGAGCTGACATTGTCCCTTAATAGCAAGGATCAGTAGGGAGACAGACAAAGATGAGCTTGTTGGAGAGAGTACATTTTACCTGTGGTCAAACTTCCTTAGAAGACAAATTCATAATCAGGAAGGATAGAGTACAAATGAAATTTTTCCACTCTGTCATGAAGTACACGAATACGGCACATATCAATATCTCGAGGAACATTCACTTGGCAGGGATATCTGAGAACAGTAAGCTGCAACTAAACGGAATAAGGTATTTCAAAAACAAAGCTGCCTGCCTGCTGCTGTTTTTCATTGCCCATGTGGCACTGGTAAGAACTGGGATTATGGTAGGATTACACAGCAGGATAGACAGAGGAACATTGGTGATTCTGCTTTCTCATAATTAATTGAAAGAGACACTGCGATCTTCTGGGTACAGGAAGAAGAATATTTTTCTGGCAGGCTGCCCCTCTCCCTAACCCATGACTGCCTGAGGTTCTGCCTGTCTCTATCCTTTACAGGAAAGGCTGCTGGTTCCAGTAGTGGATGCACAGAGATTCTTGGCTGCCAGGTGGGAACAAGCAGAACATCAATCATAGCCAATTAATTTCTTTTGGACATTTCTGAGCTTGGAGACTATTTTAAGAGAAGAGGAGGCTTGTTTACAGTCTTCAGGCTCCTCTAGTTCTGAGAAACAAGTTGTGTGCCATGGCCTTTAAAAAACACAATCATATATTTGTGAAAAAAAAATAGCGTCTAACTAGATGTTAATCAGAAAGTTCTGGGTTCCATCTTAGCTTTCAGATTTTATGATGGATGATGACTACTTTCTGTATTAAAAGCCATCACTCCTTTCCCTAAATCACTTATCTCTGCTTGTTGCAGGACAGTTGCACCTGTACGGGCAATGCAACAATTTTGCATCTAATGTTGGATATTCATCTTTTTAGATAGACTCCTGTCACTTGTTCTGCCAAAATCTTTAGCAGAACAAATTTTCCAAGAACATCATGTTATAAAACCTTGAGCAAAATAGAAAGTGGCCAAGGAAGAAAAGTGTTGGATTGAAATAGGTATTAAGAAAGTTTCAGCTCGCAATCTTTTGATTGATTAGGAGACTATCAGTTTCTGATCCTTTTTTCTCAATCAATTTGATGCTTGCCTTTCCCTGGGAATAGTATACTTTTTTTGCTTTTCTTTTTTTTTTTTCTTTCAGTTAAGAAATATAAATCCAACCTTTTCAGAAGGAAATCATCTTCAGTTGAATTTTGAATCACATTTTCAACAGCTTCTTCTGATGTAAAATACAGTATCACCAGAGGACCACTAATTTCAACTTGGATTTGGGGCTTTACTTTGTCTCTGACAGACTGTCCAACCATCATTTTCCTTTTAACACCAAAAGTAATACTGTTAATTTAAAGGACCATATTCAAGACTGAGGTATATATTTCAGCAAGACATTACTTGCATTACTCACAGCAAACTAGTAAAACAAAGATTTTTAAACATCTTTAACATTATTTAAACATTTTATTTTAACATTATTTAAATATTAATGTAATTTACACTATTGTTTCACTTTTAGCGTATCATCCATCTTGGACAACAAAACCCTGGTGATCAATTTTGCATTGTTTCATAATAATTTTCCTCTTGCTCTATGTTTATGCTACTTTTTCCTGTTGCATTGGACACAAACTGAGAGAACATCACATTGCTATTTATTTTTAATAAATCATTTCAGTGATTTGCAAGACAATGGATGAAATATATTATCAAGGCTATGACACAATTATCTAGGGGTACAGCAAAATTTTAAAGTAAATCTCCTGACACTTTTAAGAGTGTTCTTTCAGGACCCAAGAAAAAATATCAGTTCTATACTAAGGTTGCCCCATACTAATTACATTTTTCTGTCATAAATTCTCATCTTCTTGACTTGGTTATCAAAAATTTCAGAATCAGCTTAACGTTCTTGTTAACACACTCTAAAACCAGCATCACATTTTGTAATGAACATGATGCTAAACTTCTCCTAGCTGAAGGAACAATATTTTTATTTTTATATATGTTCATGTTTTTTTGTATGTGCGAATGTTGGAAATTGATCAATCCTGAATGTGTCTTTCCAAATGCAATTTTTTTTCTACCAGCAGAAGTCTAAATATGATATGAAAGGAGGAGATAAAACAAGAAAATAGTAAACTACTACAGTTTATTTCCTTAAACTATTACAGTCCAATGGACAACTCTATTATTTCCAGTGCTAGCTTTTAAAACAAGAAAAATGTAGTTCTTTAGGACCATGAAATAGAAATAAAGCTATCTCAGAAGCTGACCAGGTAATCCAGTGCAAAGTATAAACATATCCCCTGATAATATACACTGAGATTAAGGAGAACATATATGTAAACAGAATGATCAGAATGATATTGTTAAGGAAAATGGAATACTTAAGAATTTTAGTTTGATTTCTACTGTAGCTCAAAGATCTTAGTCCAGCAAATTCTGTATTAAGTACATAACTTCTGTATCTGTTTCAAAATTTTTTTTTCAATAACAGACAGTTAAATTAATTGCTAGGTAATTTTTTCCATTTATTTATTTTTACTAAGTTCACTAGCTTCAACTTAAATAAGATATCATCATGTTTTTCTTTATGAACTGTCAGAAAAAAAAAATTACTATGAAGGAATTGCTGTCCATGATCATGTTACTATTTCTCTCTCCTTGATAACTAAACCGCTAGAACTGTGCTCTGTACCTTTATGATTAAACTACTAGTGTTAATCCCAAATCTTCATTCATGATGACTAGTGTTAATTCTTTTGCTGAGCAAAAGAAGCATCAGCACTGAAGATTTTGTTGGCGTGGTTGTGTCTGCCTGGGAAACTTTTGCTGTAGCAAGGCAGGCTCTGCCAGCTACAGGAGCTAAAAATTTCTCTTCTTTCTACATGTGCTGAGCACAAATGCAGCAGTAGGTAGTAAAAATATCAGACCTATGCCACAGGTGATAACTGTAGTTTATACCCCTGTGGATAACTGTGGATAACTGTAGTTTACACCCCTGCACTTCTGCAGGGGTGGAAGACACTTCTACCTCTTCTTTTTGTAGAGATTCTGCTTCAACAAGGTGATCCATCCCTTTCATTCTTGCTTCTAGTCTGTTACTATGTCAGCAATATGTCAGCTTAATTTTTAATATGGTCGTGTCATGAACCAGACCCAAGCATAGATCTGGGCACCCAGTACTATGCTGTGGGTCCTGCAAAAATGGCAGAAGGCTTCAGAAATGGGCATTACAACGTTAATTATGAAGCCCCTTTACTGTTCTTATTGCTGGTTTACATTCTGAAGGGCTTTGCTTCCTGAGTGCATCACTGCAGTGTCACTTTACGTAAGCATTTCCGCGCAGTGAGGTGCTGTTGCAGACTGTGAAGTGTGTGCACACGGTGGTGTGCTGTTTCCCGCTGCACACTGTCTAGTGGATGCTAACAGTAAATGCAGTGGTGGCTGGAGTTCCCAACAGCTTGGTGTGACAGAGCCTGCTGATCCATCACAGCCTGTCAGCGCTCTCACAGCATGCCTAATGAGGGGGTCTGTGATAATGTGGAAGATAAGCTATTCCTTTCCCATCAATTGATCCTTGCACTTCTAGGTGATTTGTCTTTGGTGCTTTTTGCAGCATCTTACAAAGCTGCAGGCTAAAAAGCCAACAAATTTTTCTTCCTTAACTTAGAGGATGCCTGGAGTCAAATATTAAGACAAATATAATAACAGATGATGTGTACTCAGAAATCATACATTGGACACTAACTAAAGGAAACAAGGCTTAATGTATTTCTACTTGGATTTCCCTTTATTTTCTAATAATAAAGTATTTTAGGAGAAATTGTTATGAAATATAAATAAAACAATAATTTTGCTGATGTCAAAATGATGAGCAAAAGGAATGTCAATATTTGAAAGAGATTCAGCTGAAAGAAGTGAACTCACCAAGAGATGTAATTTGTACACAAGCTTTCTGTTAGAGTTGTGTGTTTTATTCTTTACACAGCTATGTTTGGAACTGTCCTTTGGATTCCAAGTAAAAATCAAAAAATAGTGTAGCTTACTCTTTTTTCTCAAAACCCATCCATTCCCAGGAAACAAAACATTCAACTTAAATGGAAAGAGATCATTCATACAGTAGTTTCCTTCTTCCTTAGAGCTATGGGAAATACAAAATTTTTGATAGGAAGAACACTGGTTTCAGAAATAAATCGAACTGAGTAAACCTAGAGAGGGGAGTGGGAAATATGAATCACTTTGTGGGATCTTACTCCCACAAAGAGACGTTGATACTATTTTCACTAAGTCATCTCCACCATCTCATCTGCTGCCAGTCCTGGGCCACAGAAATGGTCTCTTTGCCATATTTTTTTCTGCCAGTGTAGGTTCTACAATACCACAAATATAAGATGCCAGCCTCTTCCACTGATATCAGACCTCACTTCTCATCTTAAATGCTGCTAGGTTCTCTTATGGAGTGCCAAACACAGGCAGAAGTCAGACCTTTTGTTAGGAAATCCAGAACAGAGTAAAGAATATTGATAGATTTCATTGTTTCCTAACAAAAATCTTTGTTGCTTTAAGTACTGTGTAATTTTCATTAGGAGTTCAACAACCATTAGTTCTATATGATGTTTTAATAAGCTATGAAAAGGTAGGATTTTAATTGCTAAACAGAAATAAACATAGATTGTTTTTTTGCTTTGCTGCTCTCCCCAGGACAAGCTACATAGGCTCTTTAGCCTGGATTGCCAGGTCTTAATTTCTAGTTGTTTCGACTGTTATCTCCTTACCTGCTGTCACATTTTCTTCCACCATTCAACTCTTGTTACAGCCTTCAATTACAAGCTGGAAATTTTCCAACATCAAAATCTATGCATACAAAGAAGGCTGCAGTGGGGACAGGAAAAATGGGAGACAGAAGATAAAATAGAAGACTAATGAAGAATCAAGAATCAAAGTTCAATCTCGATTTCAATAATGACTTTTCAATAAAAGCATAAATATTAAATTTTAGTTATATATTCATGCCAGCTTTCAGAAATAGACTATACACATCATGTATTTTTATCTAAAGAAACAGACTATACACCTCATTATATCTATCAATACTAATGAATTGTATAGATACTTTCTGTTCCAAAATGACAATTTATCTACACTAGATCTATAAAAGCTAGTCTTTATCTGTTTTTTTGGGGTCCAAAATGTTCATAGCCCTGGGACTCACATTTCTCAGCTTATTTTGACACACAATCATTTTTATATTATTTGAACAATACTGCATAAAATTGTCATCTCAAATGTATATTTCAGCAATTAGAGACTTTGCTCTAGAATGCTATGCACAACCTGAAACACTATAAATAGATTATTATAGGTCAAAAATCAATTTTGTATAAAAGGAAATATGAGTTGGCAGGAGAAATAATGGTTAGTCAGCTGAGCTAAAAACATACACTGAGATGAATGGTACAAAAAGTCCATTTGTCCAGCAACTACAGAGGAATTTCCAGGATGGAAATAGCATAGCAGTTTGATGTAAATGGTTCTCAGGTTTTGCAATATAGGGATCTGTAGTCTCTAAACTGTGTATGGCAAACATATCTTAAAAAAAAATGCCCAATACGACTCTCCCCCCCTAAAAAACCCCAACCCAAAACCTTTCAAGTACTTTTTCTTTTCTTTAAAGAATAACAGTATCTTCAACTTTCTTGTCCCTGAATTTCTTTAAATGCTAGATTTTCCAACTGACATCAAGATACTGTGGACTTGTAACTTTACTGTTAAAGTTATATGTTTTATTTAAATAAAATAAAAGCATTGCTTTTCTGTAACTTTTTAAAATCGCATTATTTTCAACTAAATGCCCCATTGAAATGAAACATTTCCTTCTGCAGCAGCTTCCTTCCTTACTTTCTAAAAAACTCAAAAGTTATTTAGTGGTTTTACTACTATCACATGTCCTATTGCAACTTGACAGACAGTTTTAAACCTACAGATGTGTTATGAAGAATAGCTTTGTAAGAGAACCAGTTTCACCATAAAGTCATTAAAAAGATAAAAAATATAATTAATTTAAAATTTTATTTTAAAACTTGAAGTTAAAAACATTGTAAGTTAATGTATACAATTAAGATTTAAGTAAAATATGGGGGGTTTGTATTCTATTTTTATTCTACTTTCAGAAAGGAAGCCATGGTTTAGTTCAAATCCGGAAATAAAACGTTTTAAATTATCAAATTTTAAGCAAAATGCAAATATTGACTTTTAAGCCACTTTATCAGCTTCCTCTGTATTCTCTTTAAAGAGCCTTTTCTCATCTCACTCTCTATTCTTGGTCAAATCACTTCATGTTTCCCAGATTCCTGTTTTATAAAGTGAATAAAATATTTACTTACTGTCCTCCCAAAGGCTTTCTGTGGGTTAATTAGTTAATGTTTGAGTAGCACTTTGAAAATCTAAAGTGTCATATTAGTGCCAAGCATTATTATTATGAAACCTATTAAAACCACAATGCATGATCAATTAGCTTAGATCAAAGGACATGTAGCTGCAAAGGATCTAATTAAAAGTTGATAAATAGAATTATTGAAAGCAGGTGAACTTTTGTACTACCTCACACTTAAAGTGCACGGAGACCTATTAGTCACCACCATGCCCTGTATTCCTCATGTCACAGGTTGAACTGCTAGAGGTTTGAAAAAAGCCAATATTTTCCATATTTGTTTAAGAGCTCATTAAGCAGACTGAAAAGCCCTGGTCTACAATATCTACAGGCCTTTATTTAAAGTGCTGTGTGAATGTGGCTAGACAAATAGGAAGAAATACTTCTGAAATACATTAACGTAAGTTATAAATGATATTTTAACAACTCAGAAGGCCA
Source organism: Pipra filicauda (assembly GCF_003945595.2). Lineage (NCBI taxonomy): Eukaryota > Metazoa > Chordata > Aves > Passeriformes > Pipridae > Pipra > Pipra filicauda. The sequence goes on along the minus strand of NW_024104321.1, from coordinate 3,793,904 downwards.
TGCCATTTTCTTCTAAGTAAAACCTAAAGGCAGTCACGTGGAAATTTTAGTGACAGATCTTTTTAGTGACAACAGAAGCTCACCTGATAATGTAGCATGTTGGACAATATCGTCAGAAAATTGTCTAAATCGAGTCTTTCTTTTACTTCAGGGGTAATAGCATGGCAGATTTGGCTATGGTTTTGAAGTCGAGAAATGCATTAATATCTTTTAGCATTTTTTGTCACATATTTTTTTAATACAAAATGAACCATTCACATAATCCAAGGCTAAGATTGTATTCAGTTGCATCTAGACTCCTCTCAGAGAAAGGGTTTAGAAAGCAAGGGAGTCCTTTCTGCAGCTCATGACTCAACACGGGGCTTTTTAATAAATTTTGTCTAAGCCTTCCACTCTCACCTGTGATAATGTCCTGTTTGCCCTCTTCATTGAAGCAACAAATTAGGTTGAAAGCTTTATGTTTGTGTTCTAATTTCTTTTTTAATTAATAACTCCCCAATCTCTTTCCTGTTAAGTATGCTGAAGTACCTCACAGCTTAACAGATACTTTTTCATTGCATTTCTAGTTAAAGTTCTATTGCAATTGCATCTTACTTGAATAAAATTTGTTAGACAATTCATTAGAGCTCTCTAAAGCCTTCAGTTCATACATATTTTTTGCCGTTGGGTATCTATATTGAATGAACATACTGCGTTTTGTAAAAAAAAGCCAGTATGTCCACAGTATGATACTTCGCCTGCTCTATGTATAAACATGCACAAGTAACAAAATAGAACTTACACAGATACATGGTTATCAAAGCAAAAGTTAAGACCTTCTCTCCAAATTCAAGGACTCCGAAAATCCCTGCTCAGATACTGCAGAACTGAGGTGAAACCTTAGCAGTTTTTTAGGGTTCTCCCTCATCTCTCAGTCTCTCTGGTGACAAGAATGTGAACACACAGTTTGAGAACCTCAGCACAGTATATGTTTCCAGTCTCATCTGATTCATATCAATAGGGATTTACAGAAGGCATTTACAGCTTCCATTTTCTTTCAAATATTGCTAGAAGGAAGTGGAATGTGGCAGGTCAGATCATAGTCAAAGCACTCATACCAGGACAGGAAAACCCACGTTTTTGTTTATACATGAGAGCCATCAAGCTCCCTACAACCACAGCTGCCACAAGTGAACCATATAAAGTGCCGTAGGTTGGTTTCACTCAAAAGGAGGGAGGAGGAAGAGAAACCACTGACCTCTTTAGCCTCTTTTGTCGAAGTTGTGTTCCTGTGAAGAGTCCATGAGGCATAACTGAAGTCTTGTTACTCAACAAGGCACAGACCACCAAGCTTTCATGATCAAATCAATTGTATATTTTACTCAGTAACTAACCGATATAAAATGAATGCATCAGATCACTGTTCTTCTGCTTAATAACCCTCTGATTGGAAGATTTATTTTATCCATTCTGCTTGTTTCTGAATGTTTATGGTTTTAATCCCTGCAGTCATTAAAGCCTAACCCCTACTAGCATCTACTACACTCAGTCTTATACTTGCTATAAAGACAAAGATCTGTGCTTGCCAACCTTTTCCATAGGTGGGAGCAGCAAACTACCTACCACTGCTGCTGTTGCCCTAAAAGAACTCATGGAACACAAGGATTCCCAGCCAACCATATCACAAAGCATGAACATGCTTCTGCCTCTTCTGCAAGACAAGAAATGAAGCCAAAGAACAAAGTGAAGCATACTGGAGCTAAATGCTTTGCCTTTTATCATCATGCATAACTAAATAAAAACTACTGCACATAAAAACAATTTGGTGGTTTTTTTGTCAACACCTCCAACATATAATGTCATATTGATTTTTTACCAGAATTGTGAATATTTAAAAAATATAGAAAAATACCAATGAAATTTTGAAATATTTGAACATTAATTTCTAGTTTATAGTCAGAAATCCTTACTTTGTTGTATTTTAAACAGCAGCATTTCTAGAGAAAATACTCTTTTAGTCAGCATTAAATTTCTACATACACACAGCTAGTAAGGATTCTATCCAAACCATGCAGTAATAGCCATTCTACAGTGTATGTCTTGAAATGCATTAAAATGCAGAATTAGGGCTTCAGGCAAGCTGCTGTTGTCACTTTGCTGTCTCTCTTTCAGCTTAATGGAATCTTCTGACAGAGTTTGAGCAACAGATAAAAATTACTTAGACAATTTATTTTTCTATCATTTTAGCATCTATTTAAAACTTTTAAGATATCTATTCCTCTCAATACATTTTGATATTCTAACTGAAAGCTATTCTGTATTTTGTCCCACTCACAGTACAAATTATCACATTTGGGGCTTTTAGCCAAAGACAAAAAATCCAGACCCTTTTTTTTCTCCTTTCTTGCAATTCTAATCATAAATTATTAAACACTAGTTTTCTAAGTTCAGGTAGAATTTAGAGAACAGCAGGTCTACATTTACAATTTTTTTTTGTGTTAGTACTTCCCTAGATGGCAAATCAGAAAATGATTGGGTTTGTGTTGGTCCTGCAGAAAATACTATATATATTGAGGTCGAAAAAGAGTGAAGTTATTAAAGAAGGCACAACATTGTAATAGAAAGACTATCCTCTAGATTTAGACATCTAAATTTAGATACTGGTTTGTGCTGGAGATGTCTACATTTCTAATATCAATGAAACATGATTCAGTGTAATTTGAAAAACACACACACACAGAGTCACAGAATGGGTGAGATCAGAATAGACCACTGGAGGTCATCTAGTCCAACCTCCCTGCTCAAGCAGGTTTCCCTAGAGCACATTACTCAGGATTGTGTCCAGACAGCTTTCAAGTATTTCCAGAGAAGGAGACTCCACAATCTCTCTGGGCAACCTGTTCCAGTGTTCAGTCACCTGCATAGCAAAGACATTCTTCTTCATGTTCAGGTGAAACTTCTTGTGTTTCAGTTTCTGCCAGTTGCCTCATATTATTTCTTGGCTCCACTAAGAACAAGCTGGCTTCAGCCTCTTGAAACCCTCCCTTCCAATACTTACATGCACCAAGACCCCTCTCAGTCTTCCCTTGCCTTGCCTTGCCTTGCCTTGCCTTGCCTTCCCAAACCTTCCCTTCCCAAACCTTCCCAAACCTTCCCAAACTTTCCCAAACCTTCCCTTCCCAAACCTTCCCAAACCTTCCCTTCTTCCCTTCCCAAATCTTCCCTTCTTCTCTTCTCTTCTCTTCTCCAGGTAAAACAGGACCAACTCTCTCAGTCTTTCCTCATTTGCTCCCTCCACTCATCATCTTCGTGGTCCTCTGCTGGATCTGCTCCAGGAACTCCATGTCTCTCTTGTACTGAAGAGCCCAGAACTGGACACAGCACTGCGGATGTGGCCTCACTAGGGCTGAGGAGAGGGGCAGGAACACCTCTCTTGACCTGTTGACAGTGCTCTTCCTCTTTTTCTATTTTCTCTCCCCTATCCAGTAGTTGTGAAGGGGAGTGATTTGGCAGCTTTGGTGAGCATCTGGCATCCAGGCAGGGTCAACCTACCACAACCAGTCATTCTATCCCTGGTCTAGGACTAAGCACTTGTCTTTGTTAAATTTCACACCATTCTTGCCAGTCCACTTTTCCACCTGTCCAGGTCTGCCTCTAAGATGTATCTCCCATCTGACAGGTTCACCTCACCATCCACTCTAGTGTCATGAGCAAGCTTGATAAGGAGGCTTTCAATCCCATCACCCAGGTAATTTATGATAATGTTGAACAGTGTGGAGTGCAGTATTGTTCCTTGGTGGCCCCTTCCTTGTGACATGCTGGTAGTCTGAATAAAAACCTTTGATCCCCACTCTCTGAGTGCAGCCTGCGAGCAAGTTTTTTACCCACTTTTCAGACAACCATCCAGTCTACATTTCACCAGTTTGTCCAGAAGAAGAATGTGGGAGACAGCATCAAGCACTTTACTGAAGTCCAGCTAAACATCATCCACTGCTCTTCCCATCTAGACAGACTTTATTTTGTTGTAGAATGTGATCAGGTTTGTCAGGCATGATTTGCCTTTCGTAAATCTATGTTGGTGTTTCTCAGTCATTTGCTTCCTTTGATTTGTGACTGCTTCCAGGACGACTCATTCTATTGCTTTCCCAGGAACCGAAGTAGTTTCCTGGGTCCTCTTTGGGGCCCTTGTTGGAGATAGGTATGACATTTACCCCTTCTGGTCATCAGGGATATCCCACAAAACACAAATTTTCAAAGATTACAGGGAGCAGTCTTCCGCTGTCAGCCACTAATCTTAACACCCTAGGGTGGATTTCATCCAGGCATAGATTTATAGGGCCTGAGTTCTTCGTAAGAGGCCTCAGGGTAGCCCTTCCTCCACTACTGCTGGGTTGACACATGTTGCCAGACCTACTTGATTCTATGATCTGAGGTCCACTTACGCCAGTAAAGGCAGGGGAAAAGATGGTGTTGGGAACCTCCGTCTTGTCAGTATTATTAGTAACTTGGTTTCCTATCATGTTAGTAATGGGCCTGTGTTTTCTCTGTACTTCTTCTTACAGCTCAGGTATCCGAAGAATCCTTTTCTTTCTTTGTCGTCTCATCATAACTAGTCATGAGATTAACTTTTAGTATCTAGACTGAAAAATTCACAGACACTTTCAAGGCCTTTGTGTCATTTAAGAGATTTCCAAGCTCCAGATTAGCAGTTTTGACTAAAGCCTGGACTCCTTCCTACAGATTGATGTTCTTCACTGGAAATGAAATCCAGATGGATTTTTAGTTTTCTTTTAATTTGTATTAGCATTAATTGAGTCTCACTATATCACTCTCCAACAGAGTGATAGTTTTTCTATCAACTAATGTTGATATGAAAGCCTAGATAATTAACTCTAAGTTACGAATTTTTGCATTCTTTATATGAAAATGATTTTTAAAAAGTGCATGTGATGTATACATGCACACACTGCTTTTTTTTTAATTCAGGAGAAAACTGATTAAAACCACTATGTAATAAGCACTCATGCCAACAATAAATCAGTTTCCTTATAATTTGTATGATGCAGTACTATAAATTGCACAGGCAGGATCAATAATTGGCAATAAAATATCAAGTTATAATTCTCCAACTTCCACAACCAGACTACACATACTTACGTAAAAATAGAACTTAATTTTTAATTTATGGTTTATAATTTACTACACAAGAAAAAAAAACTTAGGGGTATGGCAATTAGAACAATCTAAAACACTCCCAGAAAAACTAGAAAGCTTTTTGAGTGGAATGCAGGTAAGTATTTAGAACAATTTCAGGAATCCAGGGATATCTCACCTGGTTTACATCACCACTACAGAATTTTACAAAATCAGTGAAAAAATCTGTTAAATCTACCAGGCCCATCAAAAAGGGCTGATTACAATAAGGCATTTAAAATGGTAATAAATGCCTTTGTTGAGGCAGCTGCATATTGTATCAACTTCTGAATACTCAAAAAAGTTCTGCAAAAGAATCAGTGGAGCACAGATTTACAAATGAAGAACAGTTAGGAGAAAAAAATGCAGAATGAAATAATCTGATCTTCATCCTGAATTTTTGTAAAGTGAAAAAAAAATCTATTATGAATTGGTATCTCACTTTCTTTTTCTACATATTATATGAATTACCTTTCTCTGAAATCTGGAGAGATTTCCAAGGGGATAAGGAACAGACCAAATTCACTGTTTTGGGGAGAAAAACATAATGAAGAAAGTCCAGAGCTTAATGTAAATGTTTGCAGTTGATAGAAATGAGAGTTTGAAGGAAATTACTTATGATCTGCATGAGCTTTCTCAACTAGGCACAGTTTTTTCATTGTTCTTGAAAACAAAATATTCCTCTTAAATGTAACTAAATTTATGTTTCACAATTTTTGCTTTCTTTATAGTATATTTAGTTCTTTAAAATAGGGCAACGTATCACAGTTGGTTACTCTTTCTTAGTAGCTTAAAGATAGTCAAATTTCATCTCTGAGTAGAGGCTTTTAAAATTTTGGCTAAATCACTGTGAACCGATTTTGGCTGGAGTATTACTAAACTATTTAGGAACTATTCTAAGTATTTTAAAATCATGATGATTTCTAATTTTACTGGTTAAGATTAACCTCTTTTGTTAGACAAGAATCATGCTTAAATTTTGATACAAAATATATAATAAACATTATTCACGGAGATAAGCTTCATTCATCATACCAAGAAATGTTAATTTTTAAATAACATCTCCAATTCTTTGCTTGTTCAGGTATCTAAATCCACAAAGCGACTGGAAAAGATTCCATAACATGGAATTACAGAAAATGGAAGTGAGTTAACAATAAGATAGAATTCCTATTGATTTCAACAGGTATAAGCAAAATAATACATATTTCTAACCACACTCTAATGGTTCAAGGTTAGTATATAGTAATAAAAATGGAAATATTTTTTTCACAAATCATGTTAACTTATCACATTTTGCTAATATCAGTTTTTACATTTGATTAATTTCTTTCATCAATGAATTTCAATTAAAACCCTCTTAATTCCTCAAGATTGCTGTTGATCACCATACTGTTGATATTAAATAGCATTTTTCTTTGCCTTCACAGAATCGACAAATTAACAAATTAAACACATAATATGTCTTGACTAGTAGAAAAATAAATGTAAAGAACATATTCTCAAAGGAGGGAGCCTAAAACAGTAGTGCCTGTGCAATCTTCAAGTATTGGGCTAACACATATCAGATTTCCACAGGTATACATCCTTTTCCATATGTAAATTTTGTCAAAGTAATTTTTTTTTTTTAAGCTCTGAGAGGGTAGCAGATGCCTGTGTCAGAGCTATGAAACTAATTCTGACTAAGCTGTCATACTTTCAGAAATTGTCAGAGTACACAGTGCTGTACGGAAGAGTACAAGCAAAATTATTTTGAAACTTCTGAAAACATCTGTTTGTTTTGGTTTGATTTTTTTTAACAAGTGTTGATTTATGCAGTAAATTTTTAGGAAATGAATTTATGACAAATTCTCCATAGTTACTCATTTACTTTCTGAGGGAAAAAAATCTGACATCCTAATCCAAGTAAGTAGGGATTATGGGAGACAGAGTACAGGGGAATAAATTAAGATAGAGATCATTAAATATCCTCTTCTGTTTATGCACAGTCAAAAAAATCTGTCATTAAATAGGAGTACTCTCTATAGATCTCAGATACAGGCTAATTTGTAGTCTGACTTTTCTGTTCTCAGTTAGGAGGGGAGAGTTTTACAAAGCTTTTGGATTTCTGACCACTCTAAAATATACTTTGAAGCCAAAGAAAAACTCAGCTAGCAGAAGCATAGCAGTTGCACAGCAAGGGCTCAGAGCACCTCTGCCAGTGGCTGAATGGGGATGCCTGAAGATAGGGTATAGAGAACTCAGGTGGGTAGGACATCTCTGTCCAGGTCTGGAACTGGAGAGAGGGTTGTTGCCTCTCCTGTGGTTTAGTTACAGTCCTCAGTAACCAGGTGAAGGAACTACAGGAGGAGGTGAGCAACAGCACGGGTTCCTGATGACACGAATAAAAACAAAAACCACACTCCTCTTTAAGAAGGACAAGAACTAGGCTCCAGGTAACTTCAGTCTACCAAATTTCAATCTCTTGGAGGGTTATAGAGGGAATTCTCTGACATTTCTATGCACATAAAAGACAAGAAGTCAGGAACGGCCAATATGGGTTTAGCATGAACCAATCATGTCTAACTAACCTGATAACATTATATGATGAGATAACTCGTTTTGTGGACAAGAGAAGGGTAGTGGATTTTGTAGACCTTAACTTTAGTTAAAGTGTTCTGTAGGCTCCTTATCACCAAATTGGTGAGATACTGACTGGATAACTATATGACAAAATTGGGTTGGAACACTTGATGTGGTTTGATTACTGGGCTTAAAGTACTGTGATCAGTGGTGCAATGTCCATCTAGCAACCAGCAGCTAGGAACATCCCTCAGAGATTCATGTTGGGGCCAATACTGTTTCATGTCTTCATTAACTAACTGCAGTGGAGGGCACTTTCAGCAAGTTGCTAGATGTCACCTAACTTGGGGTTGCAAGACTGTCAAATAGGCAGGACAGGGCAGATATTCAGAACGACTGGAGGAATAGATTGAAAGGAACTTTATGGGGTTTGACAACCCAGATGCAAAGGAGCTTGGTAGAATAGGACATGGGGATCTTTCTGGACACCAAGTTCAACATGATCCAGCAATGTGCTCTTACAGCAAACACAGACAATGGTGTCCTGGGCTGCATTGAACAAAGTATTGCCAGCAAGTGGAGAGAGGTAATTCTTACCCTCTGTTCAGCACTGGTGAGGCTGCACCTGGAGTATGGGGTCAAATTCTGGATTCTCAGTGCAGGAGAGATATGGACATACTGAAGAGAGTCCAATGAATCATTCTATGAATCTCTGGTAAGATTTTTTTTTCTATTATATCAAGATATATTTTCTGAAGTAATTATTAAACAAAAAAACCCAAAACAACACAAAACAAAAAATCAACCAACCAAAAAACCAAAAACCCAAACCTGGGGAAAAATGTGAAAGGGAAGCAGAAGAGGAAATATTGCTCAAGTGTTGAGATCCATTTTTTGCTGCCAATGGCAGGAGAGACAGTCCTTTGTTTATGTCCTGAAGATGGTAAGTGAACAGGTTTACAAAGTCTGATATGGTCTATATGGAAAATGCTATGGAAAATATAGGACCATAAGTGAAACAGACTATATAAAAATCTCTCCTACAGCATGTTAAATGATAAACATTTCCTTTATGAATGAAAAGCATGTTTATTTTTATCCAGTTTTAGGCTGCATAATCTTAGACGTGAAAGTAAAAGGAAATATTGCTTTTGCTAAGAGAAATGAAGTGATTAATCAATTAAAAGCCAAAACATTAAAACATTTTTGGGTATCCTTTTACATCCATGTTACACCTATTTAATATTAATTCCTAGAAGAATTCCAGTTACAACTGAATGAAGAACCCATATATGTATATAAAAACAATTAGTCCAGCTCCTTAACTCAAAGATTGAATAGACTTCTAGACTCTTCTGAAAAAAACACCTTATTCAACACATACAGGAAAATCAAGTCTATAAATTCCTAATTTTTTCTTTTATGTAAATTGAGATAGAAGTGTAACTATTTCTAACAGTATATGTTTTATCAGATTCCTTCTATGAGAGGAGAAGAGAATAGCATTATTTTTCTTTTTTTTTCTGTTGGTCACCTTTAAGAAAGCAATTTTTCTAATCAACAGCTCAATAGTATCTGAGGAAAACAGGTAAGAAGGAACTAGACTCATTGTTAAGCAGGAATTATCTATGACAACAGGCATTCACAGCCAGTTGGGAGACAAACAGATTTGCTTATTCTGGGTATGAATATCAGTACTGGCAAATAAAACTGGATGTTGAATTCTCCTGTCCTGTATATTGAAAATAAGGTATTACATATGTTGCCTTACAGATTATAGTATTGAACTAAACACAAAACTAATAAAGCAAATGAAATATTTTTTAATAATTATAATTGCTGGGGATGTGTCTACTACTTCTTCCAAGCAGATTAAAAGGAACAGTAGCCTAAGAATGGCATTTAGAAGAAAATAAATGAAATTAGTGTGTTTGACAAAGAATAGAATGCAGAATACCTCAGGAAAAAGCAGTGGCTGATATATTAAATTCTCTGAAGGACAGACCCAGTGAAAATAAGACTACTGCATGACTCCAATTTTAGCTCCTGAATATTAAAACAATACAATAGGGATGCTGGATACAGACAAATTACTAGCCCTGGCCTTCACAGTAAATGAGTTTGATATTACTTCATTTTATTTGTAGTAGATTTATCAGACCACTGTGGTTGCAGCAAGATATCATATATGCTACTCTGAAAGATATGTTCTTAGGTCAGAACTGAGAAATATTCCGGAATTCTATGTTAAAAAAAATACATTTCCTGTGCTAGGCTTATACAGGTCTACACTGGTAAATTCCATAGTATACAAATCTGTCCAAAACAATCACTATTAATTTTATTAATGTTATGAAAACATCACTGTTCAAAAAGTTTGAAGCATCAGAGAAGTTTAAAAGAATACTACTCCCTGTGTATCTACATAGATCAGGAGCTGCTTTAAGTCAGTGCCTTATCCAGAGGCTTGGTGGATGTTCCATGAGTCTGAAGGAGAGGGTAACTTGTATAGCATGCATAAGTGGAGAAGTAGTGGATACACCACCACATAATGACAAAATAATACTTTGTTACTGCAGGGTAAAAAAACTCTCCACTGAGGTCAAAGAAATAGCTACATAAATACAGATTGGTTTGGGTTTTGATTGACCATTCACATCTTGAAGACTAACTTGGAAAAACCTCTGTGTTACAGTAATTCGATATCCATTTTGAATAGCTTTGCAATGTGGTTAATATGACAGAAATTGTTTAACTGGAGGATACTACTGACAGGTAATAATAACCAGGTAAAAAGTTAATAAACAAGTGTAAATATGCTTTCAGTAAGCATCGAATGTTCAGTGAATGGATAATAATCAAGGATCATTTGTTAGGCTGAAGGTCAGACATGTAATGGAGACTGCATATAATGAATGGAAGTCTGATGTGTGCATGAGCAATATTTGACTAGCACTTTTAACCATTATGTATGGGGAAATAGAAAACAAAGCAAAGATAGCTTCTAGTTTCACCATTATTACCTAAATAGAATAGCTATGCTTTAAATACCATTAGCATAAAATTAACAATGTGAAAACTTCTGATTACCTGAAAACAAATACTGCCCAAGTGAACCTCTAACTGATGAAGCCAATGACAAAATTGCTACCTCCCACAAAGCTGAGTTTTCATCTTCTAGTACTTATTAGGAGTCCTATCTTCCTGGCAGTTGTCAAAATATACTTGTATGGTACCAATTCCCGTTCCCGTTCCAGACAACACATGCAAAGGAGAAAAAAGTTTGTGTTGTTGCAACACGCTTTTTGCATGCTGTGGCATACAATACACAGTGACTTTCAGATTGTAGACTGACAGATTGGAAAAAAAGGTCTTTGTTTCCATATGATCTTAATAGACTCGGTGTAATAGTCACCAAGAAACACCAATGCACACAACAGAAATATAGGTAAGCAATGCTTTCCTGGGTATAATCCATGTGAAACTTTGTCCTAGAAGAAACAATTTTGAATGAAATAATTCTACCGAAAAAGCTGAAACACCACTAGGATCATGCTTGAGTATATTCTCACCCACCAACTCATATTAAATATTTACAGCTGTTATAAATTGTTTAGACTATGACCTTGATAGTGTAAACACTTCTCTAGCAGTTTGCTATCAGACTTGCATTTTAGTAATGATATTTATAGAAGATTTTATTATTTTATTTGTTTTTCTAATGGCCAAGTGTGGAGAATGTATCTGCAAAAAAACCCATAACACTAAACAAAGCATTACAAATGTATACTGGAAATCTATTAATAAAGGAAGTAGGTATTTGCTTAAATGAAACATTTATCTTTCAGTGTTGAGGGCAAAGGTTTATATCCAACACTAATAAGAAGAGCTACACTATTGGCCTCATCAGTTGTTTAAGTAGGCTTGTTGTAAAATTAATGTCATGACCTCACTAGCTGTTTGCAGAACACATCTTTGCAACAACATAATCCATAGTCCTCATTCTATTGATGAAATTATTGATAATAATGGAAAATTCAACCTAAGTAATACAGGACTAAGTGGCAAAAGCCTGTGAGAAATATCATGTATGCAGATTGTTTTGTCATTATACCTGCAAAACTGACTTCTTAGTAAAAACTAAAAAATAAGGCAATCTGTAAGTAGGGTTTAAATATGAAACTCTGATCCTGCAAGATAATGTGGAGTACAAAATCTTAGCCTACTTTGGAATTTCTTTGCAGCACTGGGATTGTACAATGAAAAGATACTGGTTTGAGGTATATATTCTGAAATATACTTGAATGGTTGGATTTCCCAGATCAATAGAAAATACTAAAGATAAGGCACTGCAACACCAAGATGACAACATCTGAGGATTTCCCTCTCTAGTTCATATACTGTTAGTAAAAGTTTACAAAAAGTTCTGACTGGTTATTAGTTTGTGGCCTATTGTCTGCATGATCACTTAATGTTATGATTACATCATGCTACGAGGAACCTGGCGCTCTTGGACACTTTTCATGTAATCCAAGTGTCTCAGTCATGCCCTTTTGTCACAGGTGCCCAGGAATAGAAATAAAACACAAAGTGCCTGATTTCCTGGAATGCTAGCCGTGTAGCTATGTAACTGCATTCCAAGGCAGCCACAGATGTCTAACAGTTCAGAGAAATCAGATTCTTCTTCATTTCAGCCTTCTTTGTCAAAATAAAGTACTGTTTGTGTGCATTTTCACTTAGTGAATTAACATTAACACAAAGTCATTTTTATTGTTTTTTTGACTATCACAAATATTTAGTCATCTCTGCTATACTAACTTGGTTAACAGTTCGTGTAGATTCTCCATTATAACAGAGACATTATTTTCCCTCTTGTCGCACTCAATAAATCTGTCCACTCCCAGCAAATGAGTCTTGGCAGCAGTCCAATTGTGGGAGTCACTAACAAGATGGTACACCTGAGGTCAACCAAATCACTCTTGAATATAATAATCACATCTCAGCTTTGCATTCCATCACCTATCATTCTCCCCCAATGAACAAACAAAACTGCAGGGGAAAATACTCCTGGGCACCATCTTGCACTGTAATGGTGGCAACAGCTGGTCCAGCAGATGCTTCTCATGTGATTCAACACCTGTGCTTTTGCATTGCACTTCTGCAGAATGCCATGTGAATAGATATTTTTTTCTTTTTTTTTTTTTTTTGAATCCTGAAATAGGCATACCTGAATTAAATGCGTCAAGGGATTTAGCAAAACTCCACTTCTCTTGCTTGAAGGAAACCATCCAGTTGTAGAAAGGAGCCTGAAAGAGCCCTAAAAGTCCTTATTAGTATGATCTCTGTACTTTGTAATTTATATGTGATGTAGATTTGAGACACCTCAGTCCTCCTGGTATCCTGTAAGACTGAAATGCGTATGGCAAAAAAAAGCAACTAACCAGACAGAGAGTTAGGCTAAGTTAATGTAGATAAAATAGGTACATGTATGTATTTTAAAATAAAACTCTGAAGAGCTTTTGATCTGGGGACACTTTATTATTAGGACAAAAAATGTCTCGCTTCCTGAATAGAACAGTGGGGTTCTGTTATTTTATATACATGTCAAAAATGTAGGACAGTGACCCAGTTTTCTATTAGAGATTTATTAGACCTATCTATCTAGACACATACAAAATGTATGTACATATAAAAACATTTTGTCCCCACATAGTCTTGTAAACCTTAGTGCCACATAGAAAACCGTAGTCATAACTAAAAAGTCTACCCATTTGGAAATCTTCTGATTTAAAAATGTAAATTTTAGGAGTTGGACTCAATGTTCCTCATGGGTCCCTCCTAACTCAGGACAGTCTATGGTTCTATGACTCTGTATTCCATGTACTCAAATTTGTGAGAAAAAAAGGAAGTGCAGATAAATAATACTCTTCCTTTCATCAGAACTTCCTCCCACGAGAGAATGCCAGAAGACAAAAAGAACATCGTATAACCTCACTTATCAGTATTGGAACTACTTCTTTGCCTACTACCCTCTCCATCCCAGATAAGCTCATATCTTTAATGAACCATTTACAGCTTATGCATTTCACCACTTTTATGGAAAGCACTTGTTAAGAGATTTCTTACAATGGAGATCACACTGGGCAAAATACAGATCACAAAAATATGATCTCTGGAATTCTTAACTTCATAGATCTGAGCTTTTACCTTTTTCTTGGTTTTTTCCTGCTTTTTTGTTTCTATAAAATTCTCATATCTCATGAAAATATGGCAGTAGAGAGCTTGGTGGGGCATTTATAACTTAACCTGTGTGTTAGTAAAACATGGAGGTTTTTTCTATGCATATAAATAATGTCTGAACTCTGTTGTACTCTAAAGTGATAAGTCAGCATCACAGTAAGCAGTGACCCAGTAGTCAAAAGGATTTAGGGCTCATTTGGCATTTTCAGTGTTTATAGGAAAACAAGATTATTGCTGAGTGAAAATATAAATTTGAAACTATGATTTCAAATGTCACTTCCCTTTTCTTTCTATCTAATCCCTTGGATAAATTGAAAACTGTTTAAATTAATGAATAGAATATGAGGAACTGTATAAAATAAGTCTTTTAAAATATATCTTGGTTTGTTGTTTTATTTGTAATATATTAGTAATTTTTTAATAGTGAAATTATTTATTTTTCAGTATAATTTATAAAGAATCCATTTTGCAGGTAGAAGATTTAACTGTTGTAACTATAGTACCTGGGTAATATGCACTAAAAACTCTCTCAGGTACTTTTAGAAAGAGTAAAATATATCTTGGAAATGAAAAGGAAACAAAATGGAATCTTCCTGAACAGAAATACCTTGACATAAAGTGAAATTAAATGTCTTTCTGAAGTTCTTACTGTTAACTTCCTCCTTACTATGAGAATGTAGTACATCATAAATGAAAAAAGTAAGTAATCTGTCAGTAAAACTGCAGAGCACTGTTAAAAATGATGAGGCCTTAAATCCCATTAAGATTGTCCATTATTCATTCAAAGAATTCTGCTTTGAAAATATATGAACTCAATCTGTGACAGAAGCTCTGCTTCAAATATATCCTTCCTATCTGTTCATTGACGAAGGCACAGTGATTGTTAGCCACTATCTAGACATTTGATGACGACTCTGTTCTAGAAAGAAGTGACTTGTCAGTTCTCACATTTCTTATGATATTTTTAAAATAGGTAACAAAACAATTGGAACAGTTAGCCATAAAAAGATGTGTGTCAAAGAAGACTTTGGCAGTCCAGTGATGTGACTTTAGAACAAGCAGCAATAGCAAAGTTACAGAAGGAAAAGAAAATTACAAAGCACTTAATGTCATAAAGTGCTTCCCATACTTTTATAGAGGAGACTATAATTTCAAAAGTCAGATTTTGCCAATGTTTTTCACATTCTGTTGTAAAATGCATTTTTTAGTATTTAGAAGTAACAGGAATAACACTTGGAATGGCAGCATGTGGCACATGGACTAAGTCAACTACGTAGTTGCAGTATCAATAATTTCCAGTTGATACTAATGGGAAAACCTGAAACAAGAAATGTCTTTCTACATATGTCCATCAGATATGCTTAATGTACAGTAAGTTTATAAAAATAAAATCTCATTCTCTTGTAAATGTAAAACATAATTTTTTTCTTTAAATAAAAACATAAGGTTTATGGTAAAGTCCTGAACAACACCAAAAAAATCCTGTTCCTAAATTCACCACAAAAGCCCAGTTACAACATTATTTAATCATTTAGAGATCCATTAGCTACTAGTAGAATTTTCAAAAGTGGTTAAGGAAGTGCAAGGTGCTTTATCTAGTTTAGTTGTAATATCCCTTAGTACCTATCTGAACCTTTAAACTGATATTTTTCTTAAGCCTGACTCTGAGACTCAGAGTATCAAGGGACTTAAGCATCTAAATCATTGAAATTCTTAACTTACTTAAATACTTTGAAAACATTTTGCCTAAACTCTCCTTAATTGCTAGTGATACTGGAAAGTTAATTTTGGCAACTTTAAAATAGATTCAATTTGAAGGTTTGCTGAAAATTAGTCATATAATTGTTGGCAAAGCCAGCCAGGCAGAACCACTAGAGTGGAAAATTAGGACTTTTTTTCTTTCAAGAATTCAATCTTTACTATTAAAAGTAGGTTATCAGAGTAAATACTAAAGCCAAACTTCTCTAGCATTATGTCCTGAACATTAAACGAAAATGTGAAACCGGGAAAATTTGTTAAATTCTTTGCCTTACTGTACCTACTTATAAGATATAATCAAACAACTCGTATACATTTGATGAGTGCAGTAGTTGTGCTTAATTGTCAGTCAAGAAGGAGTAAATGCTCTCCTTCACATTCATATGATAAAGAAGAATAAGAAAGAATATTAACCGTTCCTCAGAATGTGTTAAAGCTAACTCCAACTTGGAAGGCCAGAAAAAATCCCTATGAACCCTTTAAGACCCCACTGCTGTCAGAGTTGTTTTGGGTAGAGCAGCTATAGCAGGAAGAAGACAGCCAATAAAGTTATTGGCGGAGGAGAGAGCTCAACATGTAGTTGTTACCACTTTGGAAATACAGTATACCACTGGCTATCTTATGTCAGGACTATTTTGAAGAGTTTCACTGATACAGCTGTCTTGGTCACAGATGGATCATTCAATGATCTCTGTATAGCACAGCTTGTGCTGGGAGAAACTGCTGGCACGCATCAAAATATGTCGTCAGACCAATGAAGTCTTTCGTTTCAGCTGTGAGTGTTTCAGTGCATTGACATAAAATGTAGCTTTCCTTATCTATTTGTATCATACCATGAGCTCTCAGAAGTTCTTTAAGTGATCCTATATTAACAAAAATTCTCTTTTTGTACTTGTTTCTGTTAAAAAATTCCCAAGATTAAAATATTGTGAAGGAAAATTACTGGTTTATTTCCTGTACTTTACATTATTTTAGGTACATTATATGATTATAAAGCAATTTAAAAATGGAAATAGAAATGCAATAATTACCATATGAAAAAATAGAATTGGTGATTGCAGCACAGGTTGACATTAGTTGGAGAATATGACTTGAGATTCACTGATTCAGTGATAAGAAAAGACAAAGGTAGAGATTTTGCATTCAAAAAAAACATATTCTGAGTATCACCCATGTGATTTGTACTTAAGAAGTTGCAGAGAATCATATCTATCCACCAGTACTGTGATCTGGCGCTGCAGCTATCAAGTGTCACAATTGGATCTATAAAGGGTAATAAAGCAAAAATACTTCTCAAATGGGAAAATTACCAATAATATTCACCATTCAGGAAGAGTTTATGAAAGAGTGGTGAGAATGCTTAGAGGGTTAGAAAACATGGTCTATGAGGACCAGACTTTTAAAAAATCCTAAAAAATAGAAAGTGAAAGATGAATATTATTGCAGTCTTCAAACACATCACAAACAGTAAGAATTTAGTTTCTTTTTCATGTTAGACAGAATAAGAATTAATGACCACAGGTTACAACAGAAAATAATAAAATCTGATATTTAGATTATGAAATAAAATTTCCTAATGGTGAAAATAAATTAGACCTAATGGATTTCCCATGAATCTCCATCATTTCAATCTTTAAAAATTTGAACTTCCCACAAAAGACTCCATTCTCTCATTACTTGAAAGAATTAAATGCAAACTCACATTAACTTTTTGATCCAATGAAAAGATAGGTTGGTACATCCTTTCCAGTCTGGTGGAAGCTACTCTTGGTTTTCACATGCAGTGACCAACATGTGCTCAGGTGAGTGTTTCTACTGTAAAATTAGATTTGATTTCTGGATAGCTTCAGAAAAGCTGCATCCACCAAAATCTGGGTAGCTTTAAGTGACTTAGTTCATGTAAGAATTTCTTTTGACAAGCATGGGCTTGTCTTTCAGCCTCTGTGGGTTTTCATTACAGCTGTCATGTTCTCATTAACCGCTGCTATTAATAATGCTAAATATCTTGTTCCACTGTTTGAGCTATTCTACTATGGGGATCTGTCAAATTCGCAACTGGACCAGTATGGTGCAAGTCTGTTTCCTGGTGGAGCTGCTGGCTCTTACACAGCTGCCCAGGAAAAGGTAGTAAGTGAAATTCATAAAGGTACTTCAAAACTACAATGCTGTGTTCCATAATAGCTAAATCTTGGGCACCAACTTAATTCAGAGGCCTGTGCTAAGCACCTAAATTCTTGGGCGGGTGGGTGAAGCTGACCAAACTCAGAATAGGGTCCAAAACTAGCAGCTGGATGAACAGAGGGTACCTTTTCATGAACTGGAAAGACTGTTCTGCCAATCAGATCATTCACAAAACCCTCAGATATTTCTAGCATAAAACTGCATTACATAGTATAACAATACCCTCATTTTATAGTAAAATAATGCTTCAGATAGATTTTCTTTAACTTAGAGAAAATCTCATACAACTCTCCTGTCTCACTCACCCATAGCTTTTTATCATTTCTATTGCCTGTTCAAAACGAGGGTAAAGATCAGTTTAGTGAAAAGACTATTGCACTTGATACATATAAAATGAAGGATGGACACTGATTTCTTCTGTAGCAGCAGAAAAAAAAAGTTATAAAGAAGGAAAAGCTTTTATTAGATTCCTGATCAGTGCTCCCTGTCACTAACCTTTCCTGTTCCCGTATCTCTGAGTCACAGACAAGAAAGTCCTCTGTTGAAAAAGAGTTGTGTTCAGGGTGTGGACCTGAGCCAGAAGATTAACAACAAAAAAACTTCCAAATCTGATCACTCCAGTGTCAGCATGTGAGGATACTAGAAATTTACTTCAGTCTGTGCATTTCCCACAATAATGCCCCAATTTCACTCTGTTATTCTAAAAGGAAGATGTGTTTCATCACTACCTTCAGTTGTTAATGAAGATACCCAGTTCCTTAACATAAATCCTTTGGGACAGTTTTCACTGAATGATTTCAAAGCAACAAGACTTCTTTAAATTCAAAGAATACTTTCTTGCACTAAGACCTGCAGTTTCCAGAAACTTAAGATCCAGTAAATAAATCCATCTGTTTAAAACATGGTAGTTTTTGCTCAGGAGAAAAGTGAACTTTGGCCTCCATGGTTCTTAACATTCTAAGTTCAGATTTTCAAACAAGAACAGTTTTTCCCTTTGATACCTGCTCCAAGATACTGTGCTATTAGAAACTGCAACAGCAACCTGTCTCACATAGCTATGTTTGCAGTGTTTCTACTAAGAATGCAAGGTAGAAAAGTGCATATGCTTGGAAAACAATGGGGAGCCAAGATCAGGAGACAGAATACAGGGCAAGGAATCTGGAACACAGATGATAAGCAAAGATGGTAAGATAGTAAAGTTGGGGAAAGTGGGTTCAAAGAGAAAGAAATATAGAGAAAATGAAAAATTTTGAGTCAAAAGTCAGTGGTGAATACTACAATTGACTTCTGTACTTTACAAGGAAAGAATAAAATGATATCCCAGTATGAGTGTGATATTTATCTAAACAAGGACGTAAAATGAAAATGGGCAACTCTAGTATATAAGAAATTAAACACTAATATACATATATATACAGGAGGATCACTAGAATGTGTATTGGATTTATAGTTGAAATTAAGATCAAAACTTTTAAAAGGTGTAACAGAAGAGTCATTTGATGACATTTTATGACCTATATTATTCAAGAAATCAAATTAACTTATTAGAATGGTCTTCTCTTGTACAAAGACCTGAAATTAATATAATATTTACAGAATACTAGTATGGGCAGACTTTCCACTAGACTTGGTTTTAATTTTCCATGTTATTTTTTACCTTTTTTATTTTTCATGAGACTGGTTTACAAAACCTGGTTGTAGAGCGCAGGTCATCTAGCTTATTCCAGTGTCTACCATTCCTCTCCTTACTTGTCTTCCATTTTCTAATTACCCAGGAGTAGTACAGGGCAAGAGTTGGCCCTGATATCAGTACCTGTGCTATCTGGATGATGATTTACTTAAGAAAACAAAAAAGGGACAGTTGAATAAGATAGTTGGAAAGATGCAACTGAGTAGGATTTCTATGTGGGGTACACTACTGACTGTGACCTAAGAGATTTTGAGCAGCTTTGAGCATGCAATATGATAGCTTTCATGTTAGTGTTCAGAACAAAATGGTAGCGATCACCTTATGCCAACTAAGCAGGAATAGGATGTGTCATGCTGGTCATGAAAAATATTTAAGGAATATTATAAATGCAACAGATTTTTAAATGTGATTCAGTTCCTTTCAAAAACATAGGGAAAATTTGTGTCTGTGGTCTGAGAAGGACATTGAAGAGCAGAAAGGTCATTGGTAATACATTAGAAAGCACAAGAAAATGAGGCTTATTTTTCTTATAAAATGAACCCGATTGTGATTAATTAATACACGATTTGTATAGCCTTACATGCCTAGTTTAGTCATCCAAGCCTTGAATTCCTGAAAAAAACATTAAGAACAATGAGCCAAAGAAGGTATGATTAAGGCCTTCTGGAAAGAACTTAAATTCCTATGTATTGAACTCCTGTATTTTAGGATCCTAATCTCTGGTGGGGTGTCTAGCTTCCATCCCAATCACATGCTCTCCTGAGATGCAAAAGCCATAGGTTTTAAGATTTCTGGGCTGAACAGAACGTACAAGTCTCATTTCCTGGACAAAGAATTTCAACACAGAGGCTAGCAGACAATTTCTTTTGATCCTTCAGGAGCAGCCTTTTGAAAGAAATCTAGATCTGTAGTGAGTGTTAGACATATTGCTAATGTGTCACTTGAACCAGCAAAGGAACATCAAGCCTGAAACATCAGCAAACCTTCTCATAGGACCATTACCAATGCAGAGTACTGACAACTTTGAAGCCACTGTGTTTTCATGTCTTCTGATCCAGTCACACACCCCTTGTATACTAACAAGTTCAGATTACCTTGAATGCTCATTACTTTTGATGCAATTATTGCTTTTTTATTTCCAGTAAAATGATAACAAATGCATATTTATTACAACAAAATGACAATGTCTTGCCTAAGTAGCAGTGTGATTTATATTGTTGTTCATGACTCGAATTGCCAGTATGATATATAATCAAAATGTGCAGCTTGCTGTAAAGCAGACTACCATTATTCTAAATGAAAAACTATCAGCTCTTAATTACCATTACAAGACAATGAAATTGGTATCCAAAAGTTAGGTTAATCAAAAATTAAAATAAACAAAACATAACAAATAAAAAACCCAACAAAACAAAACAAAAAAACAAGTAACTCCCTTTAGAATTATAAAACAGAATAGCGAGTTGAAGCTACTGCTTTAAAAAAAATTAAAAAAAAAATTAGCCAGCCAGAGTATAGGGAAAAATTCGAGTTATCTTTCTTCAGGGATACAAATAAAATTCAGGAAAATAAAATACATTGATGGAAGGTAAATCAACTTGCTGGATGCCACTGTACACTAAAATTGCAATATTCAAGTGTAACTGTAAAGTTTCATGCTGAAAAACACATTTATGTCTACATGCAAAATTATTCTTTGACTAAGCTATGTGCAAATCTGCACTGTTCATTTTGTGAAACTTTAGCAGCATTCAACACATTAGTCAGCTGAAATTTGTTGGGCAACTCACAGCTTCTAACTTAATCCTAGGTTCATTTTCCGTTTTAGAGCTTATCCGCTGTTACTCCTTCATTACTCATGAAGCTATTTTTCCTTAACTCGTTTAGAAAGCCAGTCATAAAACTGTAGTCTAAATTAGTGTGTCTATCTAGTGAAGTGGCATATTTACCAGAAGGTATTTAAACAATTTTTAAAAAGCAGTATTAAGAGAATGCCAGTAAAAAGCCACTGACTGCCTGAGCACTGCGCAGCCAAGCACTAGTTCATGATGCTGCTTTTAAGTCTAGAGAACTGGAATTTTGATGGAATGACACACTTCATTTCCAGGAGAAAATTAGAAAATGAGGAACCTTGGCATTCACCTTGCTAATCACTGTTCATTTTCTCAAAAAGAAGAAGTAGATCTTTATGTAAAGGATTACAAAGTAAAGGTAATTGACTCTAAAGCTGGAACCACTAGAGTATGATTAGAGTGAAAGACTGAGATAAAAGCCAAACAGAGGAGCAAAATACCAAAATGAATAGGTAGCAAAAATCAAGTGTTTTACTAGAGTATGGAGCATTTTCTGTAAATTAAAAGAACAACTAAGAGCAAAATGTGTGTCTGTGACCACTAAGACAAGTGAGAATTTGATCTGGAGTTGGACGCTGCCCAAGAAAAGTCAGGACCTACAGTGACACTGTAAGCCACACAATTTTATTGATAAGAATGTTTATACTAATAATGAAATTCATTGTACTTACAGCCACATCATGCCTAATTTTTTTATAAGTGCAAAAAATCAACACCCATGATTCCTAAACAAATTATTCTTTCTCACATTAACAAATGAAATCTATAGTTTTTGATATAGGTCAATGATTTTATTCAATAAGTTCCATAATTCCTCAAGTAATTAACCTTTAAAAACTTTTGACTGGTGTGAGTCTTTGTAGGCCGCATTTTAACTGAAGTACATACTTGTGGATAAACTATACCTTTCAAATGAGCTAATATTGAGAAAACTGGTAGATTCTTAAATATGCTATTGTTCTTGAGACCTGTGGAAATCTTCTGTGTTCATTGTACTTCATTAGTTCTTTTTCTCCAGGATTATTAGAGAAGCAGAAAGATGGCAGGTGAATTTAGAGATTAATCCATTAGGTTGTACATGCTTCCATTTCAAAGTTTGTTAATTTTCTTTCTCCTTTGTCAGTTTTAATTTGTCTCTAAAACCAAAATGAAATAATTGTGCCAGCGTCTGAGTTCTGTTTCATACTCAAGGTTTTAGTGCAGGTATAAAATTGGCTTCTGGATTCTACCAACACTGGTTAAATAATTACAGAATAACACATGTTGAGACAAGGCTCCTGACATGTCAAATTAAATCAAAATCAAAATTAGTTCAATCACAGTCTAGTGTTTATGCACACTAGTAACATATCTTGTAAAATAGCTATAAAGCTACAATTTGCAAAAATATTACAACAAAAAGTAATCATTGCCTTTGGAAACCAATGGTGAGGAGTTATAAACAGTGAAGTTATTTAGACTCAGATTTTGAAATACCTTCTCCTTCTGGTGAGTCACTACCTCCTTTAAAATAGGACTTTGCAAAGTACCTGTCTGTCACATTAATATCCTATGCAATGATTAGGCACCAACAGTATCAAAGTCATTCCAACCTTTCAGAACTCTCTTTGGCTAGTTTCCCACAATAGTCATAAAAGCAGTACAGAGTCTACTTCCATTCAGCCTTCTACTGCTATTAAAAAATTTGAAACATTTAATTCTCACTCTGACATCACTATAGAAGAGAATGCAGGCAGACGCATTCTCCTGGCTTTTGTAAAGGGTCATCGGATTGAATTCCAAGGCTAAGCCATATGCATAATGAGAATAACATCTTCCTTTCTGAAAAGAGCTATAAAAACCAAAAGGATCACATATTTACATGAGTATCTGAAAACAAATAGCAGGACTGTGACATCAAATTGTATTGCTGTAAGTCTTACTGCTGCAGACAGGGACAGATTTTGAAATGCATATAAGCATGAGGACAAGAGATTAAACTGTAAAGGACCTTCTGTTGAGATATTTAACCCTGGTAGAAAACAGTGGGTATTAATTTTTACTTATTTTATCCAGAGATCTTATATGGAATAACCAATTGGCATTAATATGCTTACCTTTAGGAATATGAGTTACTCATAAAATTAAGGGCTGTTGGAATGAGACTTTAATTTCTAACTTGTAAGTGATTTTAAGATTAATTAAAGATCCATTAGGTCCAGCAGTTTACTTACCTAGGTAGCCTCATCTCCTCAGATGGTAAGATTGATGGGGAGATAGACAACAGGTTAGCAAAGGCATATAGTGCTTTTGGAAAACTCCATAAAAGAGTATGGCATAATAAACACTTGAAGAAAAGCACCAAGATCAGTGTTTACAAAGCCATAGTGTTGTCTACTCTCTTGTATGGTTCCGAATCATGGGTCATCTACCGCCACCACCTGCGTCTCCTAGAACGCTTCCATCAACGCTGCCTCCGTACAATCCTAAACATCCACTGGTCAGATTATGTGACCAATACATCTGTTCTAGAGCAAGCAGCTGTCACAAGTATTGAGGCCATGTTACTGAGAACTCAGCTGTGTTGGGCAGGACACATCTCAAGGATGAAGGATCAGCACCTCCCTAAGATCTTGCTTTATGGTGAACTTGCCTCCGGCTGCCGCAAGAGAGGAGCCCCGAAGAAAAGATACAAGGACTCCCTGAAACAACATCTCAGCCTTGGCCATATTGATCACCATAACTGGTCTACTCTGGCCTCAAATCGGGAAACCTGGAGACACATCATCTATAATGCTGCCGTTTCCTTTGAGAACACACGCAGGATCACTCTCGAGGAGAAAAGACAACGCAGAAAGAATCATATCCTGCTGAATACACCACCTAAGGAGTCTTTCTGCTGTGCCTTTTGCAATTGGATATGTCTGTCTCGTATTGGTTTCATAAGCCACCAGCGTGCCTGTAACAAACGTGGATAGAGTCTTCACAAATCTTTGTTCATGAAACCTAGCCATGAATGAAAGATTCATTAGGATTGTGATAAAATATCCAATGTCTTTAATGAAATCAAAGCTGAATCTACTAACGAAAATGCAATATCTGCTCTAAAAGAGACAACAGAAATGTTCACGATTAAAATATTTGCCTTTCTTGTGAGCTTTACAAATCAGGTTAAATGTATAGCTCCTTTAGCATAGGCTCTCTGGGCCCACTTCAGGTATATGTGTATGCTGTGCGACAGTGCTGTTTGGTGATAAAATACTGCCACATAGCACCACATTTCAGCATCTGACACACCACATGCTGGCTAAACTGTTCTGCAGTTATTTGTTGATGCTTTTCCACTGAATTCACCAGAAGCCAACACAAGTAAGGAAAAATAGGTGTCTAACTTCATCTGCAGATTTTCTTAGTGCTTTGGTGATAATGGACCATTCTGTTGCTGAATACAGCAAAAAGAAATAGTATTTTATATAAAACTAGGTCAATATCAAACCCATTCAGAAAAGTCGGGACACTAAGACTCAAAGACTTGAAGTGACTGGTTCCAAATTATTCAGGTAGCTCATAGAAAAAAGGCAAATAGGAGAACTCATACTATTGTAAAGTGTCAGGTCAGCAGCTTCAAAAGCCATGCCTTTGCCATTCTGAAGGCAAACAAAAAATTGCCGGTTGTTTGAGAACTTAAAATGTGTGGTGGTTCTAGCATTCTGAAATAGAGATTAAAAGGTGCTCCTTCCAACTAATCTGAACTCTATTCCCTTCCCAACACACACACAAGCAAGACTTCTAGGTACATAAGAAATTAGGCTAAGGGTCAGATGAAATTCATAGTTTGGTGTCACTCAACCATTTTTGTCATTAGAAACTCCAGATACAACAAAAGTAAAACTTTGAAGGAAAAATATATTTTCAAGGGAAAGTATATTCAGCTCACTAAGTTTTCTTTCTGAAAGATTTCCACAGGCACGTAATAAATAGTATAATGCCATTCTTCAGTGATAACAGTTTGAACTGAGTATTTTTTCCTCTATAGTTTGTATTATCTTTCAGTGTCTGTTAGGAATGGATTGGTTTTTTCACCTGCTTTACTATAGACCTTGTAGATGAATCAGTATGTTATAGCAGTTTTCCTGTTATGGGTAGTAATAATAAATAGGTTAAATGACTACAGCAAACTACAGTAAAGATGCAAATGACAAAAGACAATTAGAAAGTCCTCAACGATAATCATGTGTTCCTAGTTGTCTAATTTATTATTAAGACCCATCAAATTAATTTTTGTAATCAAAATAAATTAATCACATTGTATGATTTTGTGGTTTGAGGGAAATTTTCTTTTTCTCCTTCATGTATATAATCTCTTCACTGCATTCCAAGGTCTATACAGTGTGATAAACTTGGTTAGCTATACCTCTGAGTCACAAGGCAAAATGAGGTATTTAGGTGCACAGTAAATAAAAATGCTCAGTTAAGGACTATTATACTGAAATACATATATACTATATGTTCATGACTGGGCTTCGCGAACGAAGGTTTGGGAAAGGCTCTATCCACATTTGTTACAAGCACGCTGGTGGCTAATAAGGTCGATGCGAGATAGACATATCCAATTGCAAAAGGCACGACAGAAAGACTCCTTAGGAGGTATATTCTGCAAGGTACGGTTCTTTCTGCGTTGCCTTTTCTCCTCGAGAGTGATCCTGTGTGCCTTCTCAGAGGAAGCAGCAGTGTTATACTATATGTTTTTCGGTAGTAACACACTAAACTAACAAAATTCCTCTCTACCAGACTAGAGTGTATGAAAAATCCCGCTTTAGAAGTGAATAGAAACAGTACCAAAGCACTTTCAATATCAAAATAGAGACAGTTCTCTCTAAAAAAAAAAAAAAAGTACATATTAATTTCACAAGGCTAAAGAAAAGAGACAACAGTTTCACATATCCTAATCTTTAATGTCCAGGAATTAAACACGAAAGTTCCAGGAATTCCCTAATTCATTTTTTACAAGTAGTGAATTGCAAAATCCTCCTATATCAGGGTTACCACAATGCACTGACTTCATTTTCCTTTCTCTTGATCTTCATTGGTCTTTGAAATTTCCTCCAAGGAGCTGAGACCAGATGTGGCTTGTGTGTGGTAAGTCTTCCCTGAATGCACCAGCTGAGAACTGTCTTCTGTTGTGGTGAGCCCCTCAGCAGCTGAATTAAATAATTCAGATCTGCTTTGTTAACTCAAATCAGTGCAAGACTGTCTTAAAAGGATCTTTTGAGAGGAGATTACGTTTTAATCATCCTGATGAGCTCAATGCACTCATATAGAACTTCGTGGCACTCTTTGTATTGTAGAGCTTTACAAAAATCACACCATTTCTTTCTATTTTATGTAGGTTACAAATCATAATTTAAGTTTCGTAAAGCAATCCAGTTTATCTCTTTGATATAGAATATCTTGTTTGTAAGCATCAGCATTCCTGAGACAGGACATCTTCAAAGATACAGTTTACAGAGATAATTAAAAGCTGCCTCACAAGTTGCAGAAAGAAAATGGCTCCAGTTTCATTGCAAAAGGGTTCCTTGCAGCTGCTCATGATATATAAGTAAATGTAAAGAGATTAATGAAAAGCAAGAGCTTCCATTTAAGAAAAAGCTTATGTTGAACACAATTTTGTAACAGTGAGACTCTTTCTAGCTGGACTGTATTAATACTTAAGGGCTTAGCTTTCTTCTACTATGTTTTTTAAAGAGGTTCTATGGTGCCTTCTTCTTTGGGCAGAATTTCTGAGGTAAGTCAGTGAGACAGAGGTTCTGATGTAGCCTATGTGGTTCAGAGCTTTTCTTGCTCCTCTGCCTCCTAGAAGGCCTGTCTATTTTCTTTCATAACCGCTAAAGTTCAGGATGGATCTCTGTGCAGTTTGGTGAAATTACTTTTACTTTTTTATTTATAGCAGTAGTAGATTCCTTCTTTGCTTATAATTATGCCTGAGAATAACATCAGAAAAAAAAAATCCACAGTAGAAAACAAACTGTTGTATGCTCACTAAGCATGAAGAATTGAGCCTAGTAGTATGAATGTAAACTCAATTATACTGCCCAATCCCATAATAACACTGGGGATCTCTGACTAGGTGTCTATTAAGAAGTGACACAAACTCATGAGGCTGCAAAGTCAGTGCTCTGATCCACAGCAATACACTGAATGCCTGACATCCATGCGGGGTCAGAACACAGATGTTAGTCCTCTGCCTCTTTGTAAGATCTGAATTTATATTCTCTAGAAGGCACTGGGTTCACATGTGAGAAATCATCACTACTATGAGGGACATTATGACACTCTTTAGTTCAACATCCTTTCACAATAATCAAATGCAACATTTTTAATTAATTTTAATTAGGTTCCTGATCCACACATTTTATACGAGTTTACTTTTATGGTATATTGTGCATATTAAAGGCTATTATTCATTAAGGAATTTTCTTTTGATCTTCTGTGGCAAGTTGGTGAATATTCAAACAAAGAAATTAATTCTATGCTGATCACACTTAAAATTTATTCTATGTTATCAGTCCTTGTAGTAATCTTCCTTTAATTATAGATATAACTAATGTGTATATATAATAGATAATGAAATATTTTATGTATATATAATTATATATAATTGGCTATTATAGATATACCTGAGATATATAGAACTCAGTCTGAAAAAAAAACAGACAAACTCAAGAATTATCTTATTGCTATCAGTTTCCAGCTTTTGTTTTTCTGAGTAAATAGCCCCTCTCTAGAAGGATCTTTTAAAATAGGTCTGCAAGATTAGTGAGGAATAGAACAGGTTAAGGAGAGTGTTTCATTTTTGTTTTATTTTGGTTGTTATCCAAATAAACGCTCTTGGAGTTCAGCCCAGTTTGGGCTCTGCAGCAGGGTTCATAAAACTCCAACAGTGCTGGCTTCCTCCAGGGTTTCTG
This sequence comes from Pipra filicauda, assembly GCF_003945595.2. NCBI lineage: Eukaryota > Metazoa > Chordata > Aves > Passeriformes > Pipridae > Pipra > Pipra filicauda. Next base: position 3,765,504 of record NW_024104321.1, on the reverse strand, counting down.
CTTCTCATTTTTACAGAGCTGGGGAGCTGATCTTCAGCTTGAACTGCAAATCCTGGAACTTCAGCCCTTGGTTCAGTACCTCTGCATGACAGGGCTGGTGTGTTCAGCTGAGCCTCCTGTCAGAGCCTGAGAGGTTCCATAAGAAATATTTTGCAGTCAATGAACTGTCATTTAAATACAAATAGCTATATCACCCAAAATATATCCTATTGCTTTTACTCAGAAAAGATAAAACAAAATTAAAACATATTAAAACCTTCTGTGACTTCCTTAAAGCAAAAGTGAAATGGTCTTTCTTCACTAGCTAAAGGAGGATTAAGATAGTTACCCAGTACCACTTTATATCTGAATTAAAAATCCATACAAAGCTTTAATACTCTCTAGCAAGTTTTTGATTGTTAATTTCTCTTACTTCTCCTGAATGTTCTGTGCCTTTTTGATGTTAATGAGCTGGTTCTCCCTTTACAAACCTCTTAAGAAATTGTCTTAATTTACCAAGGTACTTAATTATGTTGTTAATTTAAAGAACATAAACACGTCCATTCATTACAATGACACTTCACTTGCCCTTTAAGTTAAACATATGCGTTCTGAATTGTAGCCTGAAAGTTCGCAAAGGGTATTTTTGGGATGTCATAGTTCCCAGCCTTGCAAGGTGCTAATCACTCTGTTTTCCTAACAGTCACAAGACCAGTAGCGAATTCTCAACATTTCTTACAAGTTCTCAGCACCTTGTAGGAACAAATCTTCCCTCTATCAGTAAACAAAATCAAGGTCTGATTTACATGTATCTATCTGCCTTTACAGTTTGAGCAATTTTGTGCTCACAAATCACTGACCTGAATTCATGTGCCTAAAGTGAATGTGAGCACAAATATTAGCTATTATCTAATCACCCAAAGAGTATTTGCACCTGTTATGAATTATGCATGCAGAAACTCAAGCTCAATTATTTGTATATGCAAAGTTGAACACACAAAAAGCCTATTTCTTAAAATCTAGGACAAGATGTTAAACTCGCTGTATTTTATACAAGTACCAGCTTATCAGAATACTGAATATCTTATGTCTGAATAAGTGCATATGTTTAAAAGTGGTAAAATATGGATTATATACAAGATTGCTCACATAAGAACAGGATGACATTTCTTACCTGAATTCTGAACATTTTGAATGTATATAGTAAACTTACTCAGAGAAGACAGTATACTATCATTGGAGAGTATAAATTTTTGCATTTTTAATGTAAATTATCATGTTTAAAAATAAGATTTTTAAATGTTAGTTCGATCTAGGTATAAGGAAAAGAGTTGAAATCTTTAAGAAAGAAAAATGGCTAAAAGAAACAGAAAAGGTCCCTGAACTAAGATGATAAATATTTCCAAAAGCAAGAACGCTTACTGAGATGAGCTGAGGTCTTCTGCCTTGTTTCTATTGGTCTGCCTGCTACTGCAAATGAACAGTTATAACTGTATGAAACTAGGAAATTTTTTTTCCATTATTTCTTTGCTAAAGATGATTGCTATTGAGGTGAGTCAAAAAATGCCTATTAACAGGTAAGACAAGGGAAAAGAATCAGCTAGGAGCTCACAATCTGACAGTTGACAAGGAGAGATCAAGATAGAAAAAGAATCGAGCAAGCAGAGGAGTTGAAGAGACCAGAAATCTTACACAGCCCAATCCAAAAGAAAGTTATTCTAAGAACAAAAAAACTTTGCAAACATGGATTCCACATTTCTTGAACTATGTAGTTGAATCTTTAATGCTTGCCTTTGCATCCTGTTCAACTCCCTGCTATAAGTTTACAGCAAGAGCCTGCTAGTGTAAACGATGTGATGTAATTTTAGTAGTGAGAATAAATCTGGCCATTCAGTCAATTTTAAAGACTAAGTGAAGAACAGTCTCAAGATAACAACTACCTTCTTTATATTCAGTATAAAAATAGGGGTTTGACTTCAGACATGAGAGGTATAGCTGAACAAACATGACCCAGATTCACACTTCTCTGTGCTATGAATTTTCTTTTTCTTGTTGCACAGTAAGAAGTCTAAGCTGTTTGAAAAGAGCTACTTACAGTGACTCAAAAAACACAATTGGAAACATTCCAATAACGTTATTTTTCATTCTTTGCAGGCAAATTACCATCAGAAAAAGTAGTCATTATTTCAAAGTTTTGAACTAGCATAGCTTTTAAAATTAAATATGAAAAAGAATTTACTTTCTGCATATCTTCCTAAATAGTTGTCTGTTTACTGTAAGGACATCTAACAACTTCAAGTCTAAACAGGAGAGGAAGAATTTAGTCTGAGCTATTTTAAGTTCAGAGAATTCTTTAGGCAAAGCAAAACATCCTAGTAATCACGAAAGATGAAACGGAAGTGCTTCAAAGAAGTAAATTTGCAATTTTCAGTCTCTTTTTCATTTAAGAAAATGTCCTGAAAGTCCTTGAATTTTGACAGTTTGCATCAGCTAGTTGCCTGCAGCATTCCCCTGGGGCTGCTCTTCAGATGCTCTCAGGTTGGGATCTATAGTAACACTGCTTCATATCACAAGTGCAAACAGCTTTTCTTGCATATTTATCTCATTGCTATCTTGGAAACTGTATGCATAGCACAATAGCTTTTCAAATATTGATGGAATATTCAGTTGTTATCTCCCTTTCAGTTCTTCCTCAAAAAGCAGTACATTTGCAGCCTTTGTTTAATGTGATATACACCTATTTCTTACTTTTCATTGAATGTATTCAAAGTTAAAATAACAGTTGAATTAAAAATAACTCACCAATGTATAAATTCTTAAGCCATCTAAAAGACGCTGGCCAAATTTTCAAAGTCAAGTGACTCCATAGTTCTGGATATATTATTATGACCCGATGCAGATTTACTAGAACCGACTCAACCAGAAATTCACCTCTCAAATCACATAGCTGGTATATCACAAGTTTCTACACAGTAAAACATTATTGCCTGACTATTCAGCCTTTTGGGCCACATCCATTTGATTTAGAGATAATGTGTAGCATAGGACCCAGTAAGACACCTTGTTTGCTTCCATGAATATCCTAGGATAGCTTAAATGGCATGTGCTGCTTATGTTTAGACACCTGAATCAAGCCTAATCTCCCTTTATAATAAATGAATAACTCTTCAATACAGTAAAGACTATGGAAAACTATTTATTTCATCCTACAGTAGGTGGGCATTTATTGTTCAGCTGATTATCTCTATAGACTGGGGAGCCTGTTCCAGATGCCCAACCACCCTCTAGGGGGAAAACCTTTTTCTAATATCCAACCTAAACCTCCCCTGGCACAACTTCAGGGTCCTGTCACTGGTCACCACAGAGAACAGATCAGTGCCTGCCCCTCTTTCTGCCCTCGTGAGGAAGTTGTAGACTGCAATGAGGTCTCTCCTCAGTCTTCTCTTCTCCAGGCTGAACAGACCAAGTGATCTCAGCTGTTCCTCATACGGCTTCCCCTCAAAGCCCTTCACCACGTTTGTTGCCCACCTTTGGACACTCTCTCATAGCTTAATATCTTTCTTATATTGTGGTGTCCTAAACTGCACACAATATTCCAGGTTAGGCCGCACCAGCACAGAGCAGAACTTGACAATCACCTCCCTTGATTGGCTGGCAATCCTTTACCTGATGCCCCTGAGGACACAGTTGCCCCTCCTGGCTGACAGAGCACTGCTGACTCTATTCCACTTGCCCTCAACCAAGACCCCCAAGTCCCTTTCTATGGCATTGCTTTCCAGCATCTCATTCCCCAGTCTGTACATACATCCAGGGTTGCCCCATCCCAGGTGCAGAATCCAGCACTTCCCCTTGTGGAACTTTGTATTGCTGGTGATTGCCCAGCCCTCTAATTTGTTGAGGACTCTCTGTGGGGCCTTCCTGCCTTCATGGGAGTCAACAGCTCCTCCGAGTTTTGTGTCATCTGTAATTATTAAATATTAAAATATATAAAGTTTTGAAAGACTAGTCTCCGTGCTACAAAGAATAGTTCTCATTATCAGGCAGCAGATTATTAAACCTATACTTTTACAAAACACACTGTATCAAGCCACTGTCTTGGAAACGAAAGTGCTATAAATTAGAACCGTCTTAAACATTGAAGCCATTTCCCTGATTATTTTCTCAAATGGAATGAATCTCTCTCTGCCAGTAGCTGTTCTTATGGATAACCAAAGTTTTAGTTCTCTGAGCTGGGTGAATGTGGTGTGTTGCCCCAGCTGGCAGTCAAGGGGACTGCTCCCAGTGCTGCTCCAACCCCACCACAAGCAGGATGGGGAAAAACCAGAATGAGGAAACTCATTGGGTGAAATAAAAGCAGGGAAATCACGCAGCAATTCCTGTCACAAGCAAAGTAGACTCAGCTCTGGAGAATTTAACTCAATTTAGAAGATTTAATTAAGATTTGGGTATTGAAAACAAAGAAGACAAACATTTAAGCACTTAGAGGAGACACCTTTCCTCCTTCATTGCAGGTCTCCTTCCTGGTTATTGCCACAGGTTACACTCGGTCCCTTTGGTGAGGCAATATGTGGGGCAGGAGGTTGGAGTCAGGCCATAGCAGTGTCTGTTGTAGCTCCTTGTTTCTTACTCTCCCTCCACTTCTGCCTCTGCTTCTTCCTTAATGCTTATTTCCTCCTCTTCGTGGTTTACAGCTCCTCTGCAGGCGTTGCCATCTCCACAATGGAGCACCTCATGGGGTCTCATACGTTTTATCCTTTTTCCTCTCAGTGTTTTACCATCCTTTATTAAATATGTTGATCCAGAGGTACCTCCCACCAGGTTGAGGGGTTCAGCTGTGTCCTACCATGGGTGGGTTGGCATGGTTTGGAACTGGCTGTGTCTCCTCACAGAGGCTGCCCTGCAGCCCCTGCTGCCTGCACCCTACCCTTTATATGTAATGCAATGAGATGTGTCCCCTCTAAAACAACTTATCATCAATTTGAAGGGTTGAATCTGAAGTAAGTCATCCTTCAGAGGGTAAAACGCTCAGCAGCACTTAGTTCCCTGGAGTCTTTGGTGCCCAGAGGTGCCATGCTGTGCCAGGCTGCTTGTCAGCCACTCAGGGAGCAGCCACTCAGGGAGCAGCCAGTTCAGACCACAGTCTTAAATTCTGGCAGCAAAAGCTGTCTGGTAAATGTCAGGACTAAACACTAAACACTGTGTTATATCCACAAGTAACTCTTGCATTTTTTCCTAATGTTCAACAAAACCCTTGTCTGTTTGCTTGTTATTAAACAAACACCTTGTTTAGCAAGACTCCCCTGAAGTGGCTGCAGAGCTTTTACTGAGAAGCTCCAAATGAGAGCTCCTGCTGTGTCACCTTGTCTACCTTGGTGGCAGTCATTTCAAAATATTTCAACAAACTAGTAAGGCATGATCTTGATCCTTTCCTGAACCACACTGACAACCCATAATCAGACTGTTTTTCTCATGCGTTTCTTCTGCTTTGATATCAGAGTTTTAAAAACTTTTCAAGTTGATGCTAAACTACATTCTTCGTAATTTGTTTATGTCTGTCTTTGTAGGTCTGATAGCCAGTTTAGCACCAGTAAATGAATTTGGAACTGTTATTATCTTCTAAGTATAGGCCACACTCAAATGTTTCCCTCAGTGTCCTTGGGTTCCCACAAAACCTTAGGTTCTGTGATTTTAGTCTTCATCGGCATGTAGGCATATACCCTGAAGCTACAGAGCGACTCTGACTCCAAGAAGGTACCTGGAAAAGGAAAGTTACGGTATATAACCTCATCCAATGCTTGCTGTATTCATTAGAGGGGGGACAGGGAGAGTCCCCACATACCCCTGCTACTGTCTCACAGTTAATACAACAGAACAGCACTATGGATACTTTCTTGTGTTTCTCTGACAGCTTGGCAAAAATACATGAGAGGCACTTGACTACCATCGGTCATCTATGAAATTTCTGATATTAGAAATTCCATAGGGCAGATAGATGGATCTATCTATCAACTTTCTCTGCAATTTGTCCTGACACCTATCTGATGAACAAAAGAAATTTTTTGTCCTAAATATACACAGGAATGGTTTGAATACTTTGAGTAGGTTTAAAATTCATAAACATACCAATATATTTTAAATTTTGGGGGGCAAAAATTAGACTACAACAGGTGGAAGGCTGGCAGACATAAAGGAACTGGAAATGTGATTTCAAATATAGTGTCAAAAGTCTAAATAAAACATTTAAATTTAAAGGATTTAAAAATATTTTTAAGAATAATACTTCAGCAATTATAAGGTGGGTTTTCCATTTGTTTAAGTCTTTGTTTTGTGGGAATACACATTAGGTTAATGAAATGTATATGAAATGGGGGAAAAAATTCTTACCATTAAAGAAAAATAGTAATGTTTCAAGCTATTAAACAGTGTAAGTGCAGAATTATCCAGAAGTAACTGTTTATTCATTTGATTCTTTGAATTGTAAAATTTATTAGATTTCTCACTTACTATGCACATGTAACTACAGTTTAAATTTATAAGGCTACTTTGCTTAACCATGCATATACTAAAAAAATGATAAAGGTATATTCTATTCTCATGCACATATGTAATTGTGATTATTTAGTTTATCAAGCAAGAAGTGAATCAACAGTGTCACTAGGTTTGTTTTAGGCTGTCACATTCTTCCATTGTTGCTTTCAAAATCCAGTGGTTTCTGAGGTAAGAGGGCAAGAACTTAGGCATTATGTGAAGTGAAGCAAAAATTGCTTTTTGTCATTAAAACCCAAACCATCCTGAAAAATAATGATTTGCTTTTAATGGATTTTTTTTCTTTATACAGTTGTTCACATACATCAAGCTAGCTTTAATTTGGGTGGTTTAGGGTTTTGCAGCACAGCAAATATATGCAGCTGTTAACAAAGCGTAGAGCATTGAGGTGCTTACTGATTCTCCACTAGACCTTATACAAAGGGAAGGAATTGCTGATTTCACTTTGATAATAGCTAAACTTGTTATGCTTTTCATTTCTCTGCAGTGGCATCATAACTGTTCCATTTATTCTGCAATCTCAAAGTTGTGACTTGTATTATGTAGTCTTCTCTTCATCGTCAGGATTTTAGTACAGTTGAAAATATTTCTGAATTCAAGCAGTCATACAGTTTTCTGTTCAAAAAATGGTATCGCAATTCTCCCTCAGAACTGTTAAAATATTTATAAAATATTTTTATGGAAAAATACTTTTATAGAAAACCATCCACCAGAAAAACCTTAATCTAGCTGTTCATTTGCTTTCAGAATATTAAGGTCAGCTATCACTACTGATACTCATTCAAGAACCCTGAGCCATAAGAGAGAAAAAACCAGATGCTGTGTTTTTGTAACAAGATTCGCTACTTCTTTTCTGTAACTGCATACATGGAATTTATCTGTGCAAATATGACAGTAGCCTAGAAATTAGAGATGCATAACAGCTCTGTCCTGTTGTCGCTTTTGATCTTTATGGTATTTTTTTATGGTTAATAGCTTGATGTGTTAGCAGTACTTGGTGGTCCCAGCCTTGGTGAAGAGTTCAGAACAGCAGCCAGCAAGACAGAAACAAGCCTGCAAGAGTTTGCATGACTGGGATGCTCAAATTGTCTGAGTGGGTATTTTCCAAAACTGATCTTGGTAAAGAGGAATACAACTATCAGTCCAATTAAACAACAACTGGGAAATTAAGAGACCTGGGGGGGGGGAAGTAATTAAGCAGATATACAAGTGAAAAACAAGGATAGGTGAACACAGAAGCAGGGCAACAATGGCACTGGTGTTACCCTTTCAAATGTGGCCCCATGACACAAGGGGCCTGTTCCTTCACCCACTGCCCCCATCTCACTCACACCCCTCATGGGGCACTTGGTGACTTGCACCGTGGGGGTTTAGGATATGTCCCCTCTGAGATTATGGGGAACAGCCAGCGCACTTACATCTCCCATAGCAGGGGGAACTGGCAGGGTGTCCCACAGGTCCCGGGGAGGCCTGAATCACCCATAGTATTTATTACAGTGTTTGGGATAAAAGGAGGGATTAAAATTTATCAGGATTATAACAGGTATCTAGAAAACATTTTGACACATATTAACATTTAGAATATTGTGGTTTATTTGTCCTATTGTTAACATTGAAAGAATATTAGATATTGATCCTGAATATAAAGTTTGCTGATTCTCAGTTAATTACATCTCATTAATAAATCAGTAAACCCACTTGAATCATGATTTGACTTAAACTACAAGAACTGAGCAGGTTTTTCATGGTACAGGGTCTTGATTTACTAATGAGCTTCTAAACTTTGATTGAGCAGCTTGGAAACATGAAAGCTTATCTAGCTGCACCCACCACTTTGCCTGCTGCTCTGACAGCTCATATCTGATTTGAATGGAAGTTACGTGAAGTGAAAAGTATTTTGCTAGCAGTTCTGCTCCTCTCAGTTGAACAGTCTGGGATACATCAGAGAGCTGAAAAGAGTCGATTTATTTAGCTGTTTTTTGGGAGAATGGGTTCTTACTCCTATCCTGTTTTTTGTATATCACAAATTCTGTCATCCCACATAGACTGGTTCCAGTGCATGTTATGTGATAGCTTTTCAGAATTAATTATTTTATAGTTTTCAGTGCGTTGACTATTTTTTTGTGATTACTCTGACAAAAATCCTAGGCAAGTGACTACAAGGTCACTTAGGTCCTTCAACAGCAGGAAAAATTATATCACTACTTGAGATTTCTGGTATAGTAATTGGAATATATTTTACTGGAACCTGATTGATTTTCTTTCTTAGTTTTGACTCTTAACACAAGGGACACTTTTTACCATTATACTCTATCTTCTACTCTAGCTGTGCATATTAATGTTTTTCATTTTTATTGATCCCATTAATCTCAGAATTAGATAATATCTCATAGCAATTACCTACATATGCTAATTATGTGTTCTGTAATTAGCTCTCCAGGTTTAAAATTGCTTCATAATTAAATTGATCGGACCACCTTTTAAAAAAAATACTTCCATTTTTTATTTGTAGACATATATTTTTCAACTTGTTATTTATCTTATCTTTCAATGTTCCTAATCCTTAAAATACCCTCTTACACTAAAGTAGCTCTATATGTCTAATCCCTCAGGATCTGATTTAGAACCCACAGTAGGAAATAATACTTATAGGAAGTTTGATATTCTGCCTTTTTTATTATTTATTTATTAACAGACATTCTGTTTTTTAACAGAAGAGTAACCATACTAATGAAGTTCAAGGTGTACTTTCTAACCAGAAGACCAGAATATATATTTTTAAATTCTGATCAAGTATTCTTTCATAGGTATTCTATTATCACAGAATCACAAAATCTTGAGGTTGGGTGGCAATTCTGGAGATCACCTAGGCACTGCTCAAAGTCGGCTCAGCTAGACCAGGCTACTTAAGGCCATGTCCAGCTGAGTTTAAAATATCCTCATGAACAGAGAACTGCACAACTTCTATGGGTAACCTGTACCAGTGTTGAAAGAAACTCACAGGAAACTCTTATAATTCAGTGGAATTTCCTGTGTTTTTGCTTGTCCCCATTGCCTCATCCTTTCCATGGACAACATGGAAAAGGGCCTGGATCCATTCTTTCTGTACTCTCCTTTCAAGTTTTATATATATATTCATAAGGTCCCCCTTAACCCTTCTATACTCCATGCTGAGCATTGCCATATACCCCAAACTCTCCTCATAGGAGAGATGTTCCAAGACATTAATAATCATTGTGGCATTTTCTGGACTCTATCCAGTCTTTTGTAATTGTGATTTCAGAGTTGGATGCAGTGCTCCACCAGGGCTGAGCAGAGGGGATCCACTGGCAGTGTTCTGCTTAATGGAACCTAGGAGGTTGATGAGCTTTTTTTCTGCAAGGGCTCATTGCTGGCTAATGTTCAACTTGGTGTCCTCCAGGACCCACATCTGCTTTCCACCTGGGTAGCTCCCAGCATATACTGGTGTGTGGTGCTGTTCCTGTCCAGTCGCAGAATTTTGCACTTCCCTTTGCTGAACTTCATGAGGGTTCTGGCAGCCTTTCCTAGCCTGCCGATGTCCCAACCTAGAGATGCAACGTCGGGCCTTCCAACACACAGTTTTGCTTTCTTGCAAAAGAAAGACAGATCTTGGTAGATCTGTCCTTAGGTCTGCCCAAGGTACCCGTTAGCACAAGAGAATATCATCTCTGATGATGAGACCAGTCTGAGAAAGTTGAGGTTGTTCAGCCTAGAGATGAGAAGGTTGCTTGGAGACCTCATAGAAACTTTTCAGTATTTGAAAGGGCCCTACAGGGAAGCCATAAAGGGGTTCTTAGTCAGGAGCTATAGTGATAGCACAAGGAGTAATGGATACAAACTGAAAACAGGGAAATTTACATTAGATATTAGGAATAAATTCTTTACCATGAGGGTGGTGAGGCACTGGAACCAGTTGCCCCAGGGTGTTGTGGATGCCCCAATGCTGAAAGTGTTCAAACCCAGGTCGGATAAGGCCTTGAGCAGCATGGTCTAGTGAGATGTGCCCCTGCCCATGGCAAGGGATGTTGAGACTAGATGATCTTGAAAGTCCCTTCCAACCCTTAACATTCTATGATTCTATTATATGTTACTCCTATGATTTCATGTCATGTATTGGCTGGTGTTTTGTGGAAAAATACTGTGATACTCACTCTGGTCATTATAAAATAGAATCTTTATTTACTTGATTAATAATTAATGACTTTTATATAAACCAGAACAGCTTCGGTAAGAAGTCTAAGAGAGTTGCGTCCATGCTGTAAAGGTATTGGTTTGAAATATATTCTGGTCGTTGCTTCCCAAAATGCAGACAGTCAATAAGATCTTCACTGGTTTTAGGATACTAGCTTTCTCTCTTGCTACAAATGACTCGAAACATGTAAACATTAAAATTATTTCTGTGTCGTTCTAGACAGCTATCTCTAAATAGTTGACCAATGCTATGAATCCTCAAAGAGAGGCTGGAACCCAACTCTTAGGTATCCTGTGGTACTCCTAGCAGTTTGTCATAAAAATCTGTGACAAAATCCTTGTCACCTTGTCTATAGCTGCTGCTAATGTTTATCCTACCCATCTCCCTTAGCTTCAGACTGAAAAATATTTTCACAATTACCCTGTAGGCCATGGTTTTTAACAATATACAAGAAATCTACTATTGAGCATATGGAACATTGATGCTTTATGTATTGAATATACTTGAAGTAATCTCTGACCTTACTAGATTCTCAGAAAATAATGTATTGTTATTTACCTTCTGAAGTTCTTTTTTATCATTGGATGATTTAGTGTATGGTTAGTGATGTGATCTTGAAAGTGTTCAGTGTAGGCTTAGATCTGTTCTCTGTTAATTCAGTGGAGTTTTATTACTGGCTTCAATGTAAGAACAGTAAAGCCTGTATGCAGCCTGCTTTTGAAAATCCAACCTAGTAGCAAATAATATTTATATTTGTTCTTATTTGATTTTTGTTTTATATGCCTCTTTATTTTGTGATTCACTAATCACAGAATCATAGAACATATCAAGTTGGAAGGGACCCATAAGGATCATTGCATCCAGCTCCTGGCCCTGCACATGACCATTCCCAAGAGTCACACACACCATGTGCCTGAGAGTATTGTCCAAATGTTTCTTGTACTCTGTCAGGTTTGGTACTGTGACCAATGTCCTTTCATACTCTCTTGTCCTGTGAGTTTAACAGTTTTTCTGCTTTTATTAAACAACTTGTTCTTTTCATTTAAATTTAAGCTGAACATTTAATTTATCCACTATTAAGATTAATACAAGTGTCATTTCATTTTGGCATATTTTGAAAGATATCCATGAGCAAGAGAGATTGAAATACAGATTTTCTGAATTGTTTTAAGAAAACTTGGAGGTTTAAAATTTTGATTTCAAGCTTATTAATTTTCAAAAAATAATCTTCTTAGAAATATTTAATAAATGGGTCATATATTTCTGTATGCATACGTCTTTATAAGCAAGTCTGTAGAGTGTTTAAACCAGAACTCCTTTAGAGTAATAAAAACTTTGCTCTTCTAAATATACCTACAAGAACCTAAGACTAAATTTACTGTTTCCAACACCACTAATGTTCTGAACAATTCATATATTTAAAACACATTTAAATTTAAAAAGTCTCAGCTATTGCGTTCTTATTATTGCCAGGGGGCTGCAGGCACAATATTAGTTTAAACAATTAGGCAGTTATACGACTGAATTTGTCATTTTGACCAAATATCCAGCATTTGGAGTGAGCGTCTTCACTGAATTTTCCTAACTTTCTTTGATATCCTTTTCAGTCCTCTTTTGGCTTCCACATTTAACATTAGCAAAGTCTTTTCACCAAGTTTTCTTTCGTCTATCTATTTGAATTTTTGGGATTATTTTACATTAAAAAATAATCATTAACATTGCTCTACTGCTTGTGACGTTTCTTTGGTATTGTTTTTAGGTAAAAGCTCACTTACAATAATAAATAAATGAAATTAAAAATATTCTTAGCTAGAGAAGGAAAGTAGATAATTTTTCTTCTTATATTCAACTCATCTCTGGAGAACCAGAAAACAGATTTTTAGAGCTTACCAGCATAGCCTACTAGAAAAACAAGACTCTGAATTTATACTAGCATGTTTCAAGATGAAAAGAATTCCTTGTGAAATAATAGGTGAGGAATATGGAAGACTGTATGGTTAATATTCATGGAGAAGATTCAAATAACCTTGGTACCAAATATGGAAAGAAAATGCATTTGAACCCTACATTGGTTAGTCGCATGTAACCTTCGTGAATTTATCATATGTATTTTAATGTAGTTGGGTTTTTTTGTAGCTTGTTCAAATTTTTCCACACAGAAATAATCCTTAGTTTTATTTATTGCTCAAGTTGTTCTATTGTTTCAAGTACACAAAAGTGTATTACAAAAATGTTTTGTTATATACCTAACTATGAGAAGGAACTATGCTGATTATGTCTCTAAGTCATTCTACCGAGGTTCCCATAAATGTCACAGAAACTAGTGTGTGGGAAGCCAGACTTCTCAGCAAAAAGGTCATGCTGCCACTAACAAAAGAGGAATGGTAGAATCAGCATAGAGGCCACTACTGTTAAAGTAACTTAGAACTATCAGACAATAGCAGACTGTCTAATTTTCTGATTGTTACAACTCATCCAAAACAGTACATTTTTCTTTCTTCCCAGCTATTGAAAGGAGCATTCCATCTTACAGAAAGACTAGTTCTGGTCAGCGGCCAGAAAAAAAAAGTTACTTTTATAGCAAAGGAAGAACATTCATAAATATCAAAAAGGACAGTTAGATATTTTAAATGAACTTATCTCTCAACCGACTAACGCACTCCCTTGCTTGAGGGAACAGCTGTTCCCTTTCACTATGTTCTGTCCTGGGTCAGGGAAAGCTGAGCAGGCAGCCTGTGGCAATCCAAGTTAAGAGTTAGTTCTCTCTCCCCAACCACAGCTAATGGCATTTTGTATTTAAAAATTTCTATATTATTTGCAGAATGGATGAAAAACAAAATTCTTGAACAAGACATCATAGTTTAAATTGTCAGATTGGGCAAAAAATCATATTTGCAAGAGCTAGTGACTCCAAAGAAATGTTAAGAGAACATCTTGTGAGATTTTAGATCATTTCCAGTACAGTTCCCTGAACAGCTCACCTCATATATGCATTGCCAACACTTCTGGAGAAGACAGAAACACATAGGAATGGAGGGGAAAGTTGGGGGAGAGCAAGGTGAGTTCAAGGCATTCAGGTCACTGTAACTGTTGGGAAATAATGTCTGGGAAAATAGACTGATGGAGAAACAAAACAGAAATTTTGTTGCAGATTTTGGTTTTAGAAGAGTCCTGCAAAACTTTTGACTCAGTATTAGTAGACAGGGGCTGAGATACTGGTCTGTACTCAGTTCCTTCTCTCATCAGCTAATCTTCCAGCTGTTCTTGCAGCAGGAAAGGCTCTCAAGTGCTCTTTTCTCTGTATTTTCACCCATTTGTTCTCTTTTGTATGGAGTGTAAAGTAGATAAATATGAATTACAAATTCCCACTGCTGGGTGCAACATCATAAATAGAGAGGTCAGTTTGGGGGCCTCTTGGATTTAGATGTTAAATCATTTTTCTGGCACTGTGATCTTCATGATCCCTCAAGTCAAAGAGAGTTAATGAAGACCTTTGTGTCATTCTCTTATGTAATTCTGTATGAAATTGGTTTTGTTCAGAATATTCCAGCTTTGCATTGTATTGTCTGCGGTGAGCAAATGCTTTATTCCTCATGTTTGGCTTTTGGGGGACTGCTAATATAGACATCTGAATTAAAATGAGTACGAAAAATATGAGAGGCTAGCACAAGGAGAATTTAGCTCTATTTCTTTGTTGTCTGGTTATTCCTTTTCACAGTTTAACTGTATATTTGAAGAATTCTGGATTATGGATTCTCAAATGAAGGTAACGTTTACCTTGTATTTCTTTGTTACGCACAACTGGAAAGTTTTAGGACAGTATAGATCACCCAGTTTCCTTAGACAGCCACGGAAAAATAAAACAAACCAGTTAAAACCAAGAATTTACTTTTTTTAACTGCATACTTCTATCTACCTTTTCCCTGTACATTACAAAGCTATCAAAACATCAGTTTAACTGTATGCAACTTTTTTCTGACTTCACTCTCAGGCAATGAAAAGCACAGAAACAGGGAATCACAGAATGGGTACAGTTGGAAGGGACCACAGTGGGTCATCTGGTACAACTTCCTGCTCAAGTAGGGTCAACTTAAAGCACATGGCACAAAATTGCATCCAGATGGTGCTTGAATATCTCCAGTGATGGAGACACTACAACAGCTCTGGGCAATCTGTTCCAGTGTGTGGTCACCCAAATGATAAAGAAGTTCTTCCTCATACTCAGGTGGAACTTCCTGTCCATCAGTTTTTGCCCATTGCCTCTTATCCTATTGCTTGGCACCACTGAGAAGAACCTGGCTCCAGCCTCTTTAACACTCTCCCTTTAGATACTTATAGACATTGATGAAGATCCCCTCTCAGTTGTCTCTTGGGACAGAACAGGCCCAGCTCCCTCAGCCTTTCCTCATAAGAGAGATGCTCCAGTCCCCTAATGATCTTTGTAGTCCTCCACTGGACCCGTTCATGGAGCTCCACGTCCCTCTTGTTCTGCAGAACCCAGAACTGGGCACAGCACTCCAGATGCAGCCTTACTAGGGCTGAGTAGAGGGGCAGGAACACTCTATTGACCTGTTGGCAGTGCTCTTACTAACGCAGCCTGGGATACCTTTGGCCTTCTTGGCCAAAAGGACACACTGCTGGCTCATGGACAACTGACCCACCAGGACCCCCAGGTCCTTCACAGAACTGCTTTCCAGCAGGTCAGCCCCCAGCCTGTACTGGTGCTTGGGGTTATTCCTTCCTAGGTGCAGGACCCTGCATTTGCCTTTGCTGAATTTCAGACAGTTCTTCTCTGATCATCTCTCCAATCTGTCAAGGGCCTTCTGAAGGGCTGCACAGCACTCTGGGATATTGGCCACTCTCCCCATCTTTGTTTTCCAAAAGTCTGATGTGTTCAGCTAATGGCTCCTTCAGCATAACTTTCTTCTGCCTACAGTGCTATTCTCACAGTTAAAATTCAAATTTAAATACACTGTTTTTGTGTAGCTCTGGTTTTGTGATATTCCATAATTGAAAGCATTCTTTAATACCTATTCCATTTTCATCAACACATCTGTAGTGGGGGGAAACAGTTTTCCCCCTGAAGTTATAAAATGGTAAAACCCCACGGGGTGATGACCCTGGAAGTTTTGAAGTTTTAACCAATGAGTGCTTCTGCGAAATATAAACATATCACACTTAGAACAGAAGAGAAGGTTGTTGTAGTTTGGTGGTAGAAGGGGTAGCCATGTTCTGAGGCCATGAGGAAAGGGGCTTGGAGCCCCTTGGGGCCTCTGGGGCACCCCAGCCCCTGGCTGGGGGGGGCTGCAGGGATTTGGAACAGCGTAATGCTGGGCTAAGTACCTGTGGCTCAAAGCTAAAAAAGTTTTCTCCACCATGAGCAGCAGAAGCAGCGGCAGCATCCAGAGATTGTGGCTAAGAGCCAAGAGATAACTGAAGGAACAGTAAACAGCATGCAGCCAAGGAAGACTCAGGGTTGCTCGAGCCGAGATAGAGAGCCAGCAGGAGAGAGAGAGAGAGAGAGAGAGAGAGAGAGGAAGTTGGGGTAAGAACTGAATAAAAACCCCAAACTCCTTTGAGACCCCTCCTAGAAAGGAGGAAGATGATGGACTCTTACTTGAAAGAGCCTTGGAGTGCTACAGCACTGCAGAAAGGAGCTAAAAAGCTCAGAGAAAGAATGTGGAGGGGGGTGACCTTGGCCCCCCTGCTGCTCTGCTTGAGGTAGAGCACAGGAGCTCTGCAAAGGGGTTTGGATCCCCTGAAGATAAGGACCGTCACGGAGACCCCTGAGCTTCATGATATGACGTAGTGAAGTGACCCTTGTCCTGGTGAACACAGCCTACGGAAGAAGAAGACCCTCGCTTGAAAGACGAGTGGCCGAGGGGGCTTGGATTCCCCCCTTGTGTGTGCTGGCAGAGATCCAGCTACAGCTGCTGCATGAGAAGAAGAAGATAGATGACTGCTGCCTTAGAGAAACTGCTGCTCTGAGTCTGGAAAGGATCTTTCCTTCTTCCCTCCTGGACTTTTAATTGGAGGGGAGAAGAGATCTGATCCATTGTAAATTCTTATGTCATGGTAGAGATAGCTAAGATTATGTATATGATGTATTTTAATATTTATTTGTACAGTCATTGTAATATATTCCCTTTCCCCCATTCTAAGTCTCGTGTGGTTGTCTGGAAAAAAAAAAAAAAATCTCACATTGAGTTGAGATGTAAGAGGGGGCTTGGACTAGGGAATTAGATTTTTTGAGGCTCTCAAACCATGACCATCTTAAATATTTTTTCATTTACGGATAGAGTGTACTGCAGAATATTTCTAGTTAGTGACAGCAGAGGATGGTGGAATGTGATGGGACTGGTAACAGAGCCTGTTGATTTATGTTATTCTTGTTTTGTTTTATGCTGACCATTTTCTGAACATATGGATTCCTTGACTGGCAGATTCTTAACTAAAATTTTTGTTTTCAGATACCAGGATTACAGTTTTCAAATATGTTGATGATTTTAAAATCTTATTATTCTCATCTTTTCTTTGTCAGTGTTAAGAAGCAAAACAATTCTGGGCCTTGCTGATATAACTGTTGGGCAAATATCAGTGAGCTCAGAAGCAGAAGCTATCTACAGGTTCGAGATGATGTCATATATGACATCATGAACATGTATACTTGCTTTCTCTGTCCATTGTGTATCTTCACCAATATTAACCATTCTTTGCTGTATGATGAGAATGCATCAGCAACTGAATTATATTCTTTTCTGATAATAAGATAGGTCTGAACATTGTCTCCTTTTTAGCTGCCTGCTCATACAAATGTACTTGAGACAGCAGATGCAACTCCAGCATCCTTTTTGGCTTTCTTTTTAGTAAGAGTAATTATGTAGACTCCTGCTACTGGCATTGAGAAAGTTGAAACAAAGTTTTCTTATACAAAAATAGTTACCTTGATTCAATGAGAGGTTTCATCCAGTTCAGTGTTAAAAGGCCAGTAGCCAACATTCAAGCAATGATCCATAACATAAAGCCAGTAGTGGATGTTTCTCTGAAAGCAAGTAAAATTTATTTCCATGTGTGCTCTTTATCTTTTATGTCAAAGTGACCTTTCTTAATCCTTAAATAAATGTTAAAAATTATTAAATAATTTATCAACAATTATTTTTGTCTAATTTTTTGTCTAATGAATTAAATTTTTTTCCATTTGTTTTATTAATATGTATTTGTAGGAAGTTTTTATTTCAAATAATATTTCGGACACTTGACCAAGAAACAAAAGCCATATATCCTGGTCTGCAAAATATAATGTATGGGTATTGATTCAGTAGACTCTGGTTTACATATGGTGTGATTGCACCAGTATATCTCCTCCATTTAAGTCATCAAAACCTTTAGAAAGTTAGAACTTGGGTACATCCTCTTTATCTGTGATGTTTCAAGTTACTTCAACTGATGAATGCAGAACAAATTAGAAATAAAATCTAATTGTAAAAAAACATAAAAAATTAATACCCAAAACCACTACCCCCCAGGAAAAACAGAACAAAATCAAAAATAAAAATACAAAAACCCCATGAGGCTTAAATTTTCAAAAGCAGCTTTTTTTTTTCTGTCTGTAAAAGCATTTTATGAAACATTGATTCCAGTATGTCAAATAAGTTTATCACTTATTTTCTTGTCTTGACATATTTTGGTGTTGGCCACTATAAAGTAAAAAGTCATGTCTTGTAACTCTCCTGTGAAAAGTTACATGAAAACAACATTTATCAAACACAAGATTCTCACTAAACCAAAGAACGTTTTATCAATGTCAATTAAATCTCTTTAAACCTAGGTTTGACTACTGTGTGTATAGCAGGAAGGTAATTCAGATATTAATGTTGGCAGCATTGTAAATTTTTATCTTAAAATATTTTTTCCTGATACTGTTTTCTCTGTTTCTTAACATACTGTGTCTCTGGATTTCTAATTGTGTACTGTCTCTGATGACTGAAAGATAGATTCCTCACTGGGTCTGGGTATGACTGTAGGTCGAAACTCTGCATTGCCTAGAATACTGCATGATTTGGCATGAAAAGCATAAAGTGCAGCTCAAATTTATTTTCAGTCTTGACTGTGCCTGTACCGCCTACTTCAGGATTCATTTAGTTTACCTAGGGGTCTTTTTTGTATCATATCTTGGTATATTCTGCAGGACAATTTAAGGAAAGGAAGCTTGATTAAAGACGAGAGGAAAATACTACATGCTGAAGGTGTGAAGATGAGTGTAGTAAAAAAAAAATTACATAAACTCAAGGTCTAACTATAGTAGAAAGATGCCAGAATCTGTATCAAGGGCACGTGTTCAAGTCTCTCAATCATGTAACGGTACTTATCTGCTTGCCTTACTTTTGAAGATGGCAGGGTTTTTGAAGCAGACAATCCAGAAAAGATAAACCTAAAGAAAGCAGGTGGTTCCCATGCAGTCTGTTACTCTATTTCTGTCTCTACCAAAATGCCTTCTCTCTGGATATGCACACCACTGAAGTAAAATATGCAATGAAATTAGGATGATTACATGCAGAAAATACAGAGCATTAAACTGATGGAGAAACAAATCTAATCACTGAGAACATGAAATGATCATATGAAATGCATTTGCATAAATGTCATCCTGGTTATATTGAGATAACCTTTATATAGTGTAATTTAAAAAAAAATGTATGTATTGCTGTATTATAAACTCAGAATATGATTCTGCTATAGCTCCCTCCCTACATGTCTTCTTCCTTATTTGTGTCAACACCTGAACACATCTTGTCCTCTGATGAGTGATCTCAGCTTACTGAGCCAATAAGAAGACACTCGCTCGTTTTGTTGCTGGATTAATTTCCTCCTTGCTCATGATGAGCTTCACAAAGAATTCAAATAAACCACTCAGGTTACATTTAGGAAAGATTTAGGACTACATAATTAAAGATGAAGCTATGAGGGCAAGAAGAGAACTGATTACTACAGCAGTCTCAGCTTAAACTAATGTGAAACACAGATTGCGCAGCCCTGGGAAGCCAGGGTGGGTAAGGAAGGTTACACTGAATGTGCATAACAGTATTTACATCCCAGTTGGTTGCATTTATGTTAATACATCTAAGTTATTGCCACGGATGACTGCATATTCGCTGTCTTCTGAACACAGGATCTGACCTGTAATTGATGTAAAGTAGCACACCTGCACTGCCTTCAATAAATGCATATTACTTGAGGTCAGCAGCAGACTTCCTCTGTGTGATTAGTGTGTGGAGTCTGATTTGGGAGACTGAAATGTGGAGTGAACCAAACAATGAATAAGGATAGGCTAGGACTGACCCAAACAAAAATGAGAATTAAATGACTAAAAGAAAAAGTTTGCTAAATAACAGTAGGTTTTCTTTCTGGCTAAAGCATCTGTGACTCCTCATTATAATATGAAAATCAACTGTTCAGCATCCTAAGTTTACTACATTTTTAATTACAAGAATCCTTTGGTCTCTTAGGAGTATACTGGGGTTTTTAAACTTTGAAGACCTGGAACACTGAAACTTTTCTTTGTTTTCTTTGGACATCTGGGAAGCAAATTTACTGATGCCTGACCTAAATTAGAGCCTGACAATTTATAATATAGACATAGCTGTCTTACGAGTTCTTTCCTGTTTCTAACAATAGTAGTCATGAAATATGAACCACTAAACTCTGACTTAGTTTTTCTGTTGCTTTGGGAGTGCACCAATGTTTGATGTGTTCAGCAGCCTCTCTAATTTTTCAGGCAATTTATTAAGTAGTCCTTCACTGCTTGTATAATTTACAATCAACAGCCAGTACAGGCGAAATCTGAAAAATGAGATGAACTCTCTCATGTTCATTGGTCATGGCTGAACTATTGGCATGAGACTGATTGTGTCCTTCTCTACTGTGGAATTTTCAAATTGTTCAATAACACATTAAATTCTTTTTATTTCAGGTTGTAAGCAATTAGATGATGAAATGGCTCAATGAGTTGGTTTTCAAAGAAAAGCAGGATTAGTGAGGACAGTGACAAACTCAGGACAGTTTGTCTTCTGAAGCAGCACTCTCCTGGGTCTGTAACACCTGGAGCTTCTTCAAGATATATAGCTTCATTACAAGACAAAACATGTTTGGAGCTACATATAGCAAGGGCTAAATGATGAGAGGAAAGAAGGAACCAAACAGAGAGGATATATATTGAGGCAGCTGTTGGCAGGTACCCGGCAAGAGGCAGGATGGGGCAGAGGGGAGGTTGGGGGACATGGGAGAAGAAAGGGCAGGACCACAAGAAACCTGGGAAAGTCAGATGATTACTCACTGGCAGCAGTAAAACTTTTGCAAGGCTTGATTCTGAAAACTGACACCATGATTTTAGAATTCATATTCTCATGTGGTTTTTTTTTTATTTTTAATCAGGAACGTGTATTTCACATAACAGATTGCATTTCAAAATAACTCTCAAGGGAATAGAGAACTGATGAGAATTCATTATTTAGCAGAGTGACAAGCAGGAAGTTATTTTTAAAATGACTAGCATAAGGACAGGTAAATGAATCTCATAGAAACTTTATGAATGATTTAAAATGAGATTAGATTAAATGTTAATCATCCACTGTGCTATTGAAACATTGCATAGTTACTGGTTTTATTCACTAATAAATAAGTTCAGTGAATTGAAAATTAACATTTTACATTTTTCCATGAAAGTGGTAGTACTAGATACCCATGCCTTTCCTCTTCTTATCGTTTAGATTTTGAAGTAAAGGATCCCCTATAAAAAGGCTAGCATATATAAAAGAATAAATGAAAAAAGGAATGCTTCTCTGATAAGAGATGCAGGCACTAGTGAAATCAATAGACTCAGCCTTTTGGTGTTTTTTTGTAAGTCACCTTGCTACATGGCAGAGTGGAATTGTTTTGTTTAGAGATTTTCATAATTTTCAAACCATAGCTCTTAGTATAAGTAAAAATGTTCTATGATTTATGGGAATGTATTAGTCAAAGAAGATGTATAGCTGGATAACCTTGCTAGTAAAACTTTACAGGGTGAGCTAGTATGAAAGAAAAAGCAGAGTGTATGCATAAATATGAATGTATTCATACATATATATGTATGTGTGTATAAGAAAAGCTATATACAGACTTTTTGAAAGATGTCAATCACATATTCTTATACCACTTTTAAAAAAAATTGTGCCATAGAGATTTGTCACATAGATCTGGCTTCAGTTCCAAATTCTTTCTTTGTATCTGCTACACAGAACTGCTTCCATCAATTATAAAGGAAAAGTTGAAGTTTTAGTTGCTAAAGACATCTTGGCAGTGGGTGCTCTATGGACAAATGTTTCAGAACTGTGTAGTCACATTAATTGGATGTCACAAGTAAAGGAAATTTAAAAAACTTCAGAATCTAACTAGTTAAGAGCTGGCATTTAACAAACCTGAGTAGTTTCCAGACTTCTCACTCTGAAAGGAGTGAGGAACAGGGTAATTTACATCTCTCAGTCCTACTGGTCCTGTAATTTTACCACTCGCTGTATTTCTTTTACACTGTTTCTGACATTTCTTCTGTTCAAGAAAACTGTAAACTTAACTTTAATGATTAGCTACTGGGGCAATTTCTTACTGCAAGAGGTGGATTCTAAAACAACTTTCATGGCAGTGAGATCCTGATTGTTCTCTATGAATTATTCACTGTTCAAACAGCATGTGGTCAGATACTCTGTTTACTCTTTGGTCTCAGTCTCTGCAGCTATTACCATTAATCACTGTTTCTGCTTCTTGCATAATATGCTCTCATTTTATTATTTCCCATGTTATTTTTCTTCATCATTTTTTAAAGAGAAAAAAGTGAAAATAGCTATTTAAAAATTCAGTCTTTTGAGTTTTCTCTTTACTTTTTGCCTACTGTATTCTGCTAGAATTTCTGTCTCTTCAAAATGCTGTTTTTTTCTGAATATGTATAGACATTGTTTTCTTATTGTTTTGCTTTCATTATCTGGCGTACACTAATCCTTCTTTATTGTGTATATTATACCTGTATGCACACCTTGGTAACTGCCTATTCTTTCAATCTCCCTGCTCTTCTATTTTCTGTGTAATTGCATTCTGCAATCCAACCCTTTTGCTTATTTTTTTTCCAAGCATGTGTTGGAGTTTATAAAAATTTTCCTCATATCATGTTTTAGTGATGGTTAAATCTTGGTTTTATCTCTGATTTACCAATTTTTGGTAAATCAGTCAGTTCACTCAAAAATTTACCAATTTTTGGTAAATCAGTCAGTTCACTCAGCACTTGGGTGCATCCCATGAGGACTCATGAACTTAAGCATGACAAATTTGCTCAAATATTCTCTGAACTAATTCTCTTGCAAGAGTATGTCTTCCCTGCTGTAGATTTTCTTCCTGGCCTCTGCATCCCTGGAATCCTTCTGAAGGCTGGTCTTACTAGTAAAGACAGCGGTAATGAAGGCCTCCAGCATCTCACACTCTTCAATGTCCTATGTCAACAAGGTCCCCTGCACCACTCATCAGCAGGAGCAGATTTGGCCTAATCTTCTTTTGCCACTGATATACTCACATGCTGAAATTGCAGCACTCTGAGCTGGGATGCAAGCCATCCCACCATGTCTCTGTGACCACGAGAAGATCATAGTCCTGGAACTGCCCACAGATCTCTAATTCCTGATGTTTATTTGCCACACTGCGTGCACTTGTGTATAGCACCTCATAGAAGAATCCCAGCATGCTCATTTCCAAAAAATTATCTGGATACCTTTTTCATAATGTGCCTATTGGGCGTTTTCTTGCTTCGCATCAATTCTTGAGGTGACTCTGCTTAAGCCCTGTTTTGCTGGTTCTCTGTTTCTTTTTGTTCGCATCACCCCAGGCGTTTTCCTCATCAACCCTGTCCACCATTTCCTCACAGAGCTGCTGGTAAATGTCTCCCTCCCCTGTAATTCCTATATCTGTGAAGGGTTGATGCGACATTACCAAATGCTAGAAAAGCTTCAGTAATACTCTCTGGGAAGATCTTTAGATCTTAGGTGAGCCAGATTACAAGTACTGGAACCTATAAAATATACAACTTCAAATCATCTTAGAAGCTTTCAGATTCTCCTTCATCTCAAAGGCCTTTGTCCAACTGGTCATGCCAGATGCTTTAGTGGCATTTTTCCAGAGTTTGAGCTTGCATTCATCTGAAATTAATATAAGTTTTGTAACAAAATCCAGTAAAAGTAAGATTAATCCCCAAATACCCTACTTATTCTTGTTTCCATGCAAGCATTTGCATAGAAATTGATAACAATAGACAACACATTTTGACACTTAAATAATAAATTCCTCATTTTGTTATACACACTACTTTTATGTCTACAGGGAAACCACTTTAGCCTACCTTATTATGTTCATATATTCACACTTTAACTTTAGTTGTCATGCTCCTTGTCATGGTTTGAGATAGCCTCAAAATCCAATCCCCTAGTCTAAGCCCCCTCCCACATCTCAACCTAATGTGAGATGAGTTTTTCCAGACAAAACACACCAGACTCCAAAGTGGGGGAAAGGGAAATATATTACAATGACTGTACAAATAAATACCATATCACATTATACACACGATCACAACTATCTCTACCATGACATATGTATTTACAATGATCAGATCTCTTCTCCCCTCCAAATAAAAGTCCAGGAGGGAAAGAAGGACAGATCCCTTCCAGTCCTTAAGCAGCAGGATCTTCTAATGCAACAGATTTCTCCTCATCTCACACATGCAGCAGCTGGTAGCTGGCTTTCTGCCAGCATCCACGAGGGAGGTATCCAAGCCTCTCTCTCGGCCCCATCGCCTCACAACCGAGGGGTCTTCTGTGGGCTTCGTAACCCCAGACAAGGTCGTATCACCACGTCATATCACGAAGACACAGGGGGTGCTTCATGACGGTCTGGTATCTCTTGCAGGGCCTCTGTGCCCTGTCTCTCAGGCTGCCACCGTGGCAGCAGTGCAAAGAGGGGGGAAAGCCAAGGTCAACTCCCCCTGCATTCCATCTGGCCATCCCGGTCCAGCTCCAGGACGCTCTGAGCTTCTCAGCTCCTCTCTCTCTCTGGTGCTGCATGTCTAAAACTGCTCTCCAAAATAGGAGTCCATGTCCCTCTTCTCCAAGAGGGTCTCCAAGGGAGTTTTGGGGGATCTGGTACAGTCTTACCCCAAACTCTGTCTCTCAGTTGCTGGCTCTCTTTCTCCTCCCTTTCCAGGAGTCTTCTCTCCGGTGCTGCATGTTGTTTCTGCTGCTCCTCCAGTTCAGGTCGTATCTCTGGCTCTCTGCCACCGTTTCTCTGGTCAGTGTCGGCTGCTGCTCTGTGCCCATGGAGAAAACATCTCCCGGCATAACTACAGGCACCTAGCCCAGCTTTATGCTGTTCCAGGTCCCTGCAGCCCCCCAGTCAGGGGCTGGGAGGGCCCCAAAGGGCCCAAGGGGCTTAGAGCCCCTTCCTCGTGGCTCTACAACATGGCCACCTCTCCTACAACAAGCCAAAACTACAACTCATCTCTTCCGGTCTGGTTGTGATATGTTTACATTTCTGCAGGAGCGCCCATTGGGCAGAACTTCAAAACTTCCAGGAGTTTCCACCCCTTGGGGTCTACCACTTCTCTTGGCCTCTGGGGAAAACAAGGTCCAAACCACTACACTCCTACACTCTGTTCTTCAATTCTGTGTTTATTTTCGATTTATTACAAACCTAAGACTCTATTAGAAAGTAATTGCCAGACAGACAGTTCTTTCTAAATCATAGGGTGGTAGGCCACTGTCAGAGTTTTCCAAATTCAATAAAATCTTAATCTGATACATTTCACTTTGCATTTTCAATATATGAAACATAAAACAGACAAATCAATTTATTGAGGAGAAAAAACACATATATTTTTGTAAGGATGTTTTATTTACAGTTACTTCTTTGTTTAATTTTGAGTGCAAATATATTGGAAAATAATTTTATAGAGGATCCTGATTCAGTCTGCTCTGTAAGTTTGTGAATGAACCTCTGTAACAGAGATCTGACTTAGAATCATAGAATCATAGAATGGCTTGGGTTGGAAAAGACCTTAAAGATCACCTAATCCCAAACCCCTGTCATGGGTAGGAATACCTTCCACTAGACCAGGTTGCTCAAAGCTGCATCCAATATGGCTTTGAAGACCTCCAGGGATAGGGCATCCACAACTTCTCTGGGCAACCTGTTCCAGTTTCTCACCACCTTGTGAGTAAAGGCAGTGAGAATAAAGAATTTTTCCTTATACCTAAACCTGCGCTTTTTCAGTTTAAAACCATTCTCCCTTGTCCTATGACTACATGACCTTCTAAAAAGTGCCTCTCCAGCTTTCTTGTAGGTTCTTTAGGTACTGAAAGGCTCCAAAGAGCCTTCTCTTGTCCAGGCTAAACATCCCCAGCTCTCTCAGCCTGTCTTCATAGGAGAGACATGACAGCAGCTTTTACGTTACTTTTCAGTGGACCACGGGAAACACACGTAAGCAACACATTTACGTTCCAGCTATAAACCAGCTGCGATGGATAGAATTTTAATCTCTTCTTTGCCAGTGGAGGCTGCTTTTCCAAATAGAGAATTTTAAATGTGACAAAATAGACCTGCCTTGGTTTTCTTAAGGAATTTAGGATTTGACTGTGCATGAAAATTAAACGGAACAGAACGGTCTTGGAAATTAAGCTAAACCTCTCTGTATACACAACACACACATAAACAGAGGAGAATAATTAAGATACAGTACTCTTATATGACTATTTCAAACTAAAAGCACTCATATGGTTGGAAGTGATAGCATTAACCTAACTACCTTACAGACTGTATCATCATGCCTTCCACTGCTTCACATTAATGTTTCATATCATCTCCATGCAGACTAGCCCCAAGCTGGCCAGCTTTCTGTTTATGTGAAAAAATAAACACCAAATATGCAACAAAGCTTATTATGTTTAATTCAATGATATGGCAAATTTGTCTAAAGAACAAGAAACCAGTAATAGAATTACTTTTTAAGATGTGTTTTAGGACATCAGTTGCAGAACTTTGTCAAACTGAAGTTAATTTGATATAATGTCAGCCCACTAGAGAGACAAAATGCCATTTAGCAAGTCAAGAAAGAAGAAACTTTTCCCATACACCAATGTAGTTGTTTGCAGTTTAATAATCTTTATGGGCTGTTGAAAGTGTTCTTTAAATGCATTGCTTTTCAAATATTTCTTGTGGGCAGACCTAATAAGAAAAATATCTTCATGCAATTCTTCAATACATTTATTTTATGTAAATTTAATATAAATGTAAGATATTTAAAGTGCCCGTTCCAGAATCAAACTGAAACTTACATGAGTTTTACTCTTGTCCTCAGAAACCACAGGAATAGTTTTTGAAGATATAAAATTAAGCAACTGAGTGCTATTGTAAATGTAAATTTAATAAATATGGTTTCTTGTTGCTACAACGTACATGCTATTTATTCTGGAACAAATTGCTGAATACTGTTAAAGAGTGTATATAATTTAATTTTGAGAAACTACTATACTCTTAAAGAATTTCATAGATTATAAAATTCAAACATAAATTAATAAGAATATAGAAACAGAAATGCAATAATTAATACAATGAATGATAACAACACAATTATCCATTATTCTATGTTAAAATTGGTAGATTTTTTTTTCACATGTCAGTACTGTAAGAAAAAGAACAGAAGGTAATTAGGTGTAGGAAATTCTAATAGTATATTAATGTTTTCACACTGTTGCCATAAGTTGAATTTGCTACCTATTTTATATGCTTTTAATTATGGCAAAACCCAGTATTTTAAGATATATTTTCCCCTGTTTTATTAACCTGCATTTCAAAGCAAGTAAAGGAGTCAATAACATGGATCTGAAATTTTTCAAGTCTTTTCCATGCCAAAAAAAATGCAACTCAAATAAGCCATTTTTGCTGCAAAATGACAAGGAAAATGTTCTGAAATATCTCCCTCAAGAAAGAAGAATATTCCAATTTTTCATTCAAGTGTTAGAACTAGTTTAGTCACACATAGCTAGGCCAGCTCTCTGAAGTTTACAATTATGGTGATGCTTTCTGTAATGATTAACTTATTTGAAGGAAAAATTTACCCTCACAGGGACCTGTGTTACTGTAACTAGAATGCTTCTAATACAAAAGTATTAATGTCTTGCTGTCCTTGCTCTGGTCAGGACAGGGTTAATTTTTGCAGTAGCCCCAGAAGGGGGCATGGCTAGGACCCAGAGGTTATTCTATACACCCTCATGCCATTTTTGGGGGACAGGGGAAAGGGAATCTCTTCCAGGGAGAAGGGTTTCCTTCCAGTTAAGTAAGTGTGGCAGAGGGAGCAGTGGGGTAACAAACACCATTTCTGAGCAATCACATGTGAATAATTTGTCTATTTTGTATACTTTGTTACTGATGTTGCAGCTGTTATTGTTCGTTCTCTTATCTCATTGCCGTTTCCTGTAAATTGGTCTTATTTCAACCTGTGATTTTTACCTTTTGTGCCTCCAATTCTTCTCTCCCACTGCAGGTAGAGAGGGATAGGGAGGGGGGAGCGAGTGAGGTTTCAGTGGGAACACTAAATTAGGGAATACCATTCCTAAATCATGACATCTGCAATGTGTTTGTGGGATGCATATATTTTTTGGCATTGCATATTCTCGTATGACTTTAACTAAATCCTTCTCTGGAAGGGCAACTAAAATGTATTTGTAGAAGACAAAGCTCCCAAAATTCAAGATTTCATCCTTCAGAAATCTCTCAAATGGAGAAAAAGGGAACACAGCTGTTTTGATTAACATACCTTTTTCTAAGTAATCTGTGTACTTGTCCACACACAGCAGATCTCTTTCTTAATAACCAGAGTTTTGTTTTATCCATGTTCTAATCCATACCATCTGATTATAACCTTCCAAAAGAGAGACAAATAAGTTTCTGTATAACTATTTCATCAAACTATGAATGTCAAAGTACTAGAGAATGAATAGTATCACAAGTGCAGTTACACGTTTCACAAAATTTCATTTTTTCTAGATAACATATTTTTTTGTCTTCTTTTATACTTCAAGCTGTCAATGAAGTTGCATATGAAACCCTGAACCTTCATTTGGCCTTTTTCACCATGACCTTCTCTTTTCCACTGTTTAATAATTTCAGGTTGTCCATAGGCATGAGAACACCACTAAAGTAATCCTATACCTGTAGCTAGATCAGCGCCGAAATTGGGCTGCAAATTTAACAGTCCCTGTTTCTTGAACTTGTGCAAATTTTGATGATTAAAAGTCTGACTGTTCAAATGATAAAAGCTCTTTCTATTTACCACATTTCAAAATTAATACAGTAAACAATTGATTATGAAGAAAGACAAGAAAAATTAACATCCAATTTGTCTTTCTGGGTTTTGGAGTTTCTTCTTTGATTTTTAAAAGTTAAACTCCAAATAGCAAAAATTTTTGTAGTTATGCGACATTTTTTCTTTCAGTCTGAGTTAATTGTAGATATCATCCATAGGGTGATAAAGTTGCAACTGAATCAATAATTTTCAATTAAATTTGTCTTTAAATTTTGTTTTCTCCTAAATTTTTCATCATTTGTTGACATACCAATAACCACAGTTACTTTGTTTCCCTTCTAATACTAAAGGCTGTATTTCCTTCTCATTGGAATTTCTAATTCCAAAACCTTTAACACAAGATATTTTTCCACTGCGTCATCATTTGACCAAATTAAATATATTTAGTTCTGGTATTTCCTCATGGGAAATGAGGAAATCCCTTAGTCATATTTGTTTCCCTCTGAAATTCTACCAATGTCTTCACATCTTTCCTGTAATGAAATGCCAAGAACAGAATACTGCATTTTCCAAGCCAAGTGACAGAACTTCCTTACCCATCCTTTTAACATATCTTCCTCTCTCTCTAAAATAGTAGATTAATGATACTAAACTTGCTGTACAGAGGATATACTTTTAGAACACAGCACATAAGACCTAATAAGCAGTACCTTCAAAATGAATATTATTTCACCTGAACTAGCTTTTATGAAATATTTTTCATAATGCCTGAAGCACTTTGAGCACTTGACTTTATTAATGACTGGACACACAAAACAAGACTGAAATTCCCTTGTGCTAGCTCCCTGCATAAATCTGTCCTATTATTGTGTTTGGTTCAACTTGGTAGAAGAGATATCTTAACGTGCATAACCCTAACTAATGGTTGTGTCTAAGCATTTTCCAACAATGTATTATTTGTCTGACTAATATTTTGGTTTGGATTATCTACTCTTTCTCTTCCTGCCCCATGAACATGGTATGAGGACTGTTCATAAAATCTGTATGTGTACTTTGAGCACAGTTGAACCAGAATAAATCATCCAACAGGTTGTATTGGAAGGGACCTTAAATCCAGTTCCAAACCCACTCTGCCACAGGCAGGGACACCTTCCACTGGACCAGGTTACTCAGAGCCCTATGCAACCTGGCCTTGAACACTTCTAGGGATGGAGTATTCACAACTTTGGGTAATTGTGCAAATGTCATCCTCACAGGAAAGAATTTCTTCCTAACATCTAACCTAAATCTACCCTCCTTCAGCTTAAAGCCATTTCCCTTTGTCCTATCACTACGTGCCCTTGTAAAAAGTCCCCGTCCAGTTCTCTTGTAAGCCCCCTTTAGGTATGCTGCTATAGAAGGCTGCTATAAGAGCTCCCTGAAGTCTTCTCTTCTGCAGGCTGAAAAAACACAGCTATTTCAGTCTGCTTTCATTGGAGAGGTGCTCCAGCCCTCTGATCAACTTAGTGGCTCTCCTGTAGACTTGTTCCAACAGTTCCACATCCTTCTTGTGTTGGGGGCACCAGTGTCAAATGCAGTGTTTCGGGTGGGGTCTCAAAAGAGCAGAGTCGAGGGGCAGAATCACATTCCTTGACCTGCTGGTCATGTTTTTTTTGATGCATCCCAGGATGTGGTTTGCTTTCTGGGCTGCAAGTGCACACTGCTGAGTCGTGTTGAGCTTGTCCATGAACACTGCCAAGTCTTTCCTCTCAGGGCTGCTCTCATTCCATTGTCTGCCCAGCATGTACTTGTGCTTTGGTTTTTTCCAGACCTTATTGAAAATATTTGCTTCCTTTTTTTAGCATTTCTTTTTACTAAAAAAAAAAAAAAAAGCTATTTTTGGTGAGTTTTCAGGGTCAGCTGGTAAGATTCAGACAAAGAAACTATGCAGCAGATGTCTTTCTAGCTAAAAAAATTAGATATCTCTTGTAGGTTCCACTCAATCTATTAGGTGTTCCTCGAGTAGTCCAGCTATGAGCTGTTTTAACACAGTGTTTGTAGTAAAATATGTTTCAAAACATGTAAATTGCACAGGAAATTTTGCAAACTGAATAATCCAGACATATCCCTCATCATCAGACATCTCAGGAAGTAGACTGTACACAGCTAGAGCAGGCATGAAGCAAAAGAAACACATATCCATGTGTATGCTGGCTCTTACAAGTAATGAAAACATTCAAAAGTGAAATAGTACTTCACCAAAGAATCATAAACAACAATTAATTGCCAGGTATTTTGACTATTTATGCCTTTTCCTTCTTTCGTGCTGACAAACTGAATGTTGTATCGCTTATGCAAAATGTTTCTGAAAGCTCTGTTGTCCTAATTTACTTCATTGAGCATAATTGTGTCATCTCCATTGACCTTCCTCTTTTCTATTTTATTATCATAACACTGTACAAATGCAGAACATAGAGTCTATCCATGCAAGAGCTGATAGTCTAAGATAATTCAGTAGAAGATAACTAGCTGAAGCCACTGTGAACTCAATCTCAAATGCAAGCACATCTGTCAAAGGCCAAAGAGACAACAGAGCATGAGGGAACATGGTATTAGCCAAAAAAGATCCATTTAGGTGCTGATGGAGCAAGTATGAAGGCTCAGGCATTGAAACTTTATTAGCGAATACACAGGGCCATCACCATCACACAATTTTATGGAGATAATAACTCTTTGGTATTCATTAGCACATACCGACTAGTCAGCAAATGTTTTTTAAAGTTAAGTAGCCTATGTTTGGTCCCATACAGACAAAAATGTCATTTGAAGTGGAATAACTAGAAAAATACAGCAATGTGATAATTAAGAAAGGGGTTTGATGAGGCATTACTAAAATTTGGAAATTAATTACTCATGTGGAAGGAAAAACTATATTATCTTTCACAGAGCATATAACTATTTTTTATTCTTTTTCTAAAAATATTTTCCATTAATGCCTATATCTTCTTTTGAGATTAGTCAGAATCATACAAGTACATTCTTCAGTCATCAATTTTTACAGGGTTTAGTAAAATGGGGTTTTGGGTTTTAGTTACTACCATAATTAATACAATAAAAAGTTACAAATAAATTACACATTGTGTGATTTTTATCTTTATTACAGCAATTATATGCCATGATGAGCTCCTGCAACAGTTAATCTATTCACTGTTTTTGCACAAAGTTTGTAGCAGAGCTATGGTTCAAGCCTGAGTCACACAGGATGTTGCCTCCTGATAACAGAGTTCCACAATCAAGCCAGAATTCCCCATAACATCTTTCTCTCTGCAGCTTTGTTTACTGATCAAAAGGTCCTCCAGTTCTGTAGGGTAATCATTTATCTAGATGACCTCTATTAACTTCCTTCAGAAAAATCTGGATGAAGAGGATAAAAGCAGTCATCAGATTTATAAGACCTGAAAGCTCTTTTGTTTGCAAAGGACTGTAAATACAAGAAATGACTTTTCATAAAAAAAAAAAAATCATGGAAGTAAAGGTGATGTTACATTTACTAAGGAAGATGTATAGACTTAGATCTGAAAGAACTAATTTCAGTGGAAGTTACCCTTGACAGAAATGTATGTTACTTTTCCTTTAAAGATCAGAATTTGCATTTAATTGATAGTGACCAAATAACAGATTCATATGGAATGTTTATTGCCTTACCTGTCTTGTAATTAAAAAAAAAAAATTAGATTCTATTTTACATTAACTGTCTTGTTTAATTTCCAAAGCACTAACCACCTCATCCCTTCTAATCTCAATAAAGTCCAGTTATTTATTTATACTTAAGGCTTATTGAGTTTGTGCTTTGTTACCTTTTTCTGTGTTCCAGCTGGAACTTGTCAGTCATTATGAGCAGCCTGTTAAGTCTTACACCTCCAGCAAGAGAGAGTGAGATAGCAATGCATTATAAAGGGAACTTAACTCCTGAAGTATGAAAGCACACTATGTGTCAGTGTGCTCTTTATAAATGGATTCTCTCTCCTTTAGAGAAGCCTGGGCAAAATGCTTCACCACAAAGTGTATTTGGCTCATGTGCTTTCGTGATACATTCATATTCACTGTTCACCATGGATGCAAAATACTTCAGATATGGCAATGTGTGATTCCTTGTTTCAGAAGCTATGTGTGGTGGGGAAAAAAAAGTGTTTTTCCCCCTGGAGTTAAAAAAATGGTAACCCCCCAGGGGGTGGTGTCTCTTTTGGTGTTGACCCAATCAGCCCCCCTGCAGAATTTAAACATATCACAGCAGACCAGAAAAGAAGGATGATGAGGTAGTTGGAGGAGAAGTGGTCATGTTCTGAGACCATGAGGAGAGAGAGAGAGAGGGGGCTAGGAGCCCTGCTGGGGGCCACGGCCCCCCAGTCCCCCGGCTGGGGTCGTAGAAACTCAGAAACTGTGTTAAACTGGACCGGGTTCTGTGACTGAAGAGCTGGGGGAGTCTTTCTCCACTGTGAGTGGGCAGCAGAAGACAGAAAAGTGGCAGCAGAGGCAGCGCTGAGCATATCTTCTTACCTAAAAGCCAAGAAGATACGAAACAAGCAGCAAAAACGGCATGCAGCCAGGCAGAGAGACACAGAGATGTCTGATGGAGAGAGAGAGAGAGGACTAAGCTCAACAAGTTTTGGGGTAAGAACTGAATCAAAACTCCCCCAAAACCCATTTGAGACCCCTCCTAGGAGGAGGGGGAGGACTCCTACTTGAGGGGAGTCTTGGAATGCAGCAGCACCAGAGAGAGGAGCTGAGAAGCTCAAGACATCTTGGAAGCTGGACCAGGACAGCCGGACAGAATGTGGGGAAAGTGGCCTTGCCCCCGCTGCTGCTGCCAGGCTGGCAGACTGAGAGCACAGGAGCTTTGATAGAACACTTAGTGCAAGGACTGAACTGAAAGCTGCCCTAAAAGTTCTGACTTGAGGGAACTCGAGGGAACTCAACCCCTCGAGGAAGGACCTTCATGGGGGTCTTACACCCCATGATATGATGTGGTGAGGCGAGCTTTTGTCCCGGCAATCGCAGTCCACGGGAGAGAAACCTTCGCTTGGAGTCGAAGGGCTGAGAGGTGTGAGAGGAGACTCCCGTGTGTGTAACGGGAAGAGATCCAGCTACAACTTCAGCTATGACTGCTGCATTGAAGAAGAGAGACATTGCTGCCCTGAACGGGGAAAGGATCTTTCCTTCTTCCCTTCTGGACTTTTATTGGAGGGGGAAGAGATTTGATCCAATGTAAATACTGCTTTATCATAAGAGACATAGTTAGGATTATGTATATAATGTATTATAATATTTATTTGTGTATAATTGTAATATAATTCCCTTCCCCCCATATTGAGTCTTCTGTTGTGTCTGGAAAACCCCTCTCACACTGGGTTGAGTTGTGGGAGGCAGGCTTGGACTCGGGAATTGGATTTCTGGGGGTCTCAAACCACCACACTGTGCTTGATGTTAGCTGATTATCACATTACATATCCTAGAAGCAAGTTTGATAATCCTCAAATTTTATCCAGTCTACTGTAAGCATGGGTGCTATTCTATCGTCCTTTTTATCTCAGTACGTGCTTTACAGCAAGCTGTTAACCACTATAAAGCAAAATCATGTTATAAAGCAATGATATAAAAGCAAATTACTTTTGGCCACTCACAGTATGATCGGATTCTGTGCTAACTTTACTTGCACATTTTTCGTGGGATTTCAAGAAAATATTTCCTTAGGCTGTGAAAATGCAATTGTAGCATATGATAAAATAATAGGCATGGTGTT
Organism: Pipra filicauda; assembly: GCF_003945595.2. NCBI lineage: Eukaryota > Metazoa > Chordata > Aves > Passeriformes > Pipridae > Pipra > Pipra filicauda. Next base: position 3,730,620 of record NW_024104321.1, on the reverse strand, counting down.
TTGATGTTGAATTGTAATGGGACATGCAACTTTCATCAGGGCTGGCCTGAGACTTCTTAGCCAAATGGACTAATTTTACCTTCCTTTGGATAAGGATCAAAAATCTTACTACTGCTACTGTAGAAAGGAAAAAGGATTAAAATTGGAACAGAAAGACCAGAGAAAAAATTGTGAAGATCCTTGAAGGATAGACTTACTATTACTGTACTATTGCATAGAAGAGCAAAAGAAGAAAAGGTTGTCAACTACCATTTCCTGGAGAACCTATCTGTCCCTTTTTCCATCAGGATCAGCCATTGCACTACATACTGTGCTTTTATGTTCCGTGACAAAGAAAAATAAAAAGCCAGAATTACTTTTTACCCTTGGCATGCCACCCTAGGCAGATAGCTCCTTTTTCAAAAACGTGGAATGTGCATTGTTTTGTTCTAACTGAAGAAATCCTTTTTAATATGAAGGAATAGGTGATTTTTAAATCATCATCTTATCTAGGAGGGTCTAGGATCATAGAATTGTCATATACTCACATGTACACATCTGACTAGACTTCTTCAGGGTCAGGACCACATTCCATAATGTACAGTACATTTATTTCCAAGAAAACAAAAAGTACTGGGACCAGCTTGAGCTGTTGTAGCCTAGGGAAAACAAACTTTTGCCAACTAAGATATTTTTACTGTGAAATTGGGCTCATTCTTATTGCCAGGTGATCTCCAGCTCCTTCCTTCACCTGTTTCTTAATTGCCTCTGGCATACCATAGTGGCAATTAACCTAGTATCTCCAGCATCCAAGAGCTCTTCAAACTGCTATTTCCCCTCCAAAACTGGTGCTCTCCTCTTTAATGAGGGGAATCATTAAACCAGTCCTCTACAGTGCTATGGGGAGTTCAATCTTAGATTTAAATTTGAGGCATGATCTGTAGAGTTTGCTTTTAAAAAGGAAATTAATTCAATCAGCCCAGGTAAGCACATAGAGATTAGATCAAAACATAAACATTATGACTACTTAGAGCTACCTTAAAGATAAGTAATGTATAGAACCATATAAAATGAAATGGATGAAAACAGAAGATATACAGAAATTATATTTTGACTTTTAGTTTGGCTTCTAGTCTTGTTGCATAGTCCAGTTGGTTCAGTAGTCATCCAGAGGTCTAATGTCTCCTTCATCAGAACATACTTAGCAATGCCCATATGAATGCCCATCCGTGTGCATTTGTCCAACAGTGCCACTTTTTTTGACAAATCACATGAATTTTAAAAATACAAGATGAAACTGATGGGTTTGGTATCACTAGGCCCTTTGCCTGTGCATCAACTGTTACAGCTACATCATAGAAGAAAATTTTTCAGGTGTAGGAAGCACACTCCTGGTGTCCTCAGACCCCCTTCATGTTAATGTAAGGACTGCACAAGAGTCAGGAGGCTGGACTTGGCAAGGGAAGGTAGTAAGACTTGATGGTAAGATATATAGGCTAATTGAAAAATACTTCAGGGTATATACTGGTCTTCAGAGAACACTGACATCTGAGAATTGTAGCAAGTTAATTGTCGTCTGCTTGTCCACCCTCTATCAGACTGAGTTCTTTTTCTGAGATTATCAAACCAACAGTAAAGAATATCTAGGTTTTTTTTTTTTTTTTAGATTCTCCTTGAAAGGCAAGACAAGACGTTAGGGGAGATATTATTAATCTTACTTGTGGGTGTTTATGTGGGCTGTTTAGTTGGTTTACTATGCAGTGCTCAGATAATAATGTACAATGAAATCCAAGACAGGAATTCATCCAAAGGACAAAATGGTATATGATGAATCTTGCTGTAATGATAAATGAACAATTTTAATTGTCCATGATGCTTTTACTCTCTGTATTATCTCCAGTATCTATCCTGATGGAGTTGACCAGCCAAATCAAACTTATCATTGCTATGAAGCTCATTTTAGTTCCATTTGGAGACACCCTTAACTCAAATAAACAATAGATCTTTTAACACAAAAGTGTCATTCAGATTGTACTGGAAAATTACAGAAGAGCCAGTTTACAAAAATTATTTCTATTTGTATATTTTTGAAAAAAAAAAAAAAATCGAAGCCACAAAATGTAAGGAGCTTTTTTTTGCCTTTTTTTCCCCCTTGTGAATCTTCTATTTGTCTAAGTACTATTATAATTTTGCTGAATTTTAGGAGAAATGAATGGGAAAACCTAAGGTTGGAAAGTCATGCCAGAAAATGTGAGATCTTCTATAACCAACTTACAGATGTCTTGCAATACAAAGAAGAAAATTGGATGCACTTGCTTATATTTTCCAATCAAGTATTTTGCGGATCCTGTGAGAAAAAGTGCCCTATTAATGCCAAAAAAAGTACAAAAACATGCCGCTTGTTAAGATTTATCTTTGGGAGTTTATTACCCAAGAATAGTTTTCATGGGTTTCCTAAGAAAATGCTCATCTAAGTCTCCTTCCTTTTACTGTGTTAAATTGTTGCAAGAAGATGGGAAGAGCCATGAATGTCTGGAAAAAATATCAGATTTTGCTGGGTTTTTGTTTAACTGCATATGATGCTGGTGTCATTCAAAGACCTAGTGAAGCTGAGCTGACCTTTGCCTGGATAAAGACAGCTGTCACATTTCTTGCCATGTTTGTGCTAGCCCAGTGCTACCCATGACTCACTCAACCTTTGACAGATGCAAGAACTGCAAATATATATCACAATGGCTGGCATACTAGGAAACATTTTATATGTTAAGTAGACCAATAGATAAAGATCAACTGCTCACGTGGTTCCAAAACCCAGTTTCATTTCAAGTCTTTTTGGTTTCACTTGAAAATCATAGCAAATAAGCAATTGATTATCAACCTCCATGTTGTACTGTGACATGAGTGCATAGAAAGAGGTACAACAGACTACGTAGAATTAGGAGATCAAATTTTTGTCTATTTTTGGCAGTGGAAATATTAACAAGAGAATAACATCCAGTGTTGATATTTAGATTTAATAAGAAATCCTAGGGTTTGTGGAAAAAAAGTAGACAGAACATTTCAGGGGCTGGGGATTATACCTTACCACATTGTGGTAAGCTTAAGAGAACCCAGCCTACTCACTTAATCCTAAACAATGACACATAAATTTACTATCCTGAGTAAGGACAGTTGTGGAATAAAACCAATGGGGTTTAATATTTTTTGTTGTTGTTGTTGCTTTGTTTGTTTGTTTGTCTGTTGGGGTGGTAGTGTTTGTTTGTTGGGAGTTTTTTTGGTCTAGTACAGAAAATACATTTAAAAAAACAAACTACTGTCTAGAGGAAAAGCTAAAAAAAAAATCCAGCTAGAAACACACTAGAATTTTATAAACTTATTTTTTATTTTACTAGTGAGAGAGAAGAGTGAGACTAATTAACACTTGAAAAAACACAATACTGAGAAGCAGAGGATCCTCTGTACCATGGCATGTTCCATTCAGATAGGGAAACAGACTGAGAAAGAAGTTTCTATTCAACAAAAGCTTTTAGACTCTGCAAACACAACTGGGTGAAACTAGATGATTTATTAGATATGAAAGTGAAATCAAATCTATTAGTTCCTCTTGACATCTGATATTTTGGGGACAGTTATTCTCTGAGGCCTCATTTTAAAGTAGATAGTACTGAAGATCTGCCTATGAAGTTATATTTACTAGGTAAATATATTTTTCTTCAGCTTATCAAGTTATCTTTTATTCTGGATTGGTTACATACAGTGTAAGTTTATCCCAGAGAAAAGAAGCTCTTATTTGTGCTGCCCTCAAGACATAATAATAGGCCACATGAGGCAATTGAGAAGCATTAGTGATTTGTACTACATTCTGAAGTGACATTAGTTCACAGAGATAGTGGTTGTTGATTTCATATTTGAGAATAAACAAAAAAGATCAAACTGTACTGCTCCATACTTTGTTCATTTAATAAAAGGTATACTTTATATAGAGATTGCTCTTCTGTTTATAGTAAGGAGGGAAAAAAAAGGAGTTTTTCAAAACCAGTGAGATGCAGTTTCAGATCTGGAAGTGAATTTTGCAACTTGAGACAATCTCTAGTGTTTCTTGTCAAAATGATTTATGAGATGAGTTGAAAAATGCACTGTTCTTTGCTAGTCAGGGTTTCTCCAAAGAAAGATGTTGTCACGTAGTAACCCAGATGGATCAGCTTCCCCATCTCAGCTTCATATTGACCTACATATTGAATTTTAACAATTTACTATTTAAAATACTACCAGGGCATTTAGTGATTATCAAGAGTTAACCTAAATTTATTATTAATAATAATAAATGTTTCATAGAATGTTTATCAGCCCCGAAGTGATGTCCTTTGATTGCCTAACCAGTCATTAAACTTCTTCAACATTTGAAATGAATAAAAGAACCTAAAATATCTGCTTGCAGTAGATATGTAATACAATGTATTTCTTCCTGAGTTCATAGATAATTGTCAGAAGAAAAGAAATAACGATTACATTTCAAGATTATTTGCACTTGTTTTAGTCATGGGATCAATACTTTTATAGTGTGTCACTGCTCAGAAATAGATCTTATGTTTGAAAGTTAAATAGTCAATCAATTGAAGAATAATGAGTATTTCCTATGCATTTGTTAAATGATGGATATAGTATAAGCAATAGAAACCCTGCTATGAGATGTTGTTAAAATTTGCCTCTAGTAATTTTCCATTTAAGAAGTTATCCTTTAAGCCATTATATATATGCAGTAAAAATGTACATTACCAGGGCCTTTAATACCTATAGAAGTTGTGTCATGATGCTGTCTATTAGCAACTGAACAGCGTTCTTAGGTCATTAAGAAAATAACATTTTTAGAAGGAGTATGTTTTGATATAACTGAGCAATTCTACTAAAGTCATCAAGAAAAGAAAGATCAAATAAAGAAATTTATTTATGTAAAAATTATATATTCATTCTTATTTTAACTATTTCAAACTTTTCTTTTCCTATTGAAAATAATGTCTTATACAGGATTTTTACTAGTGTTGTAGGTGCAGCTTCATATGATACTGACTTGCATTTATCCACACTCAGAGAGCCCTGGAAACAAAATATTCATTACTCTGGACCAAACTCCAGGTCCAACAATTATGACGTCATGCTTTTAAGAGAGCTCAGTGTCAAATACTTATTAGGATTGTGAAATCAACACTGGTGAAAAAGAAGTATAAAAGTCTGGGGATTTTGTTTGCTTGTTTCTTGTTGATTTTTCTAATTTAGGATATAGAACAGACCGAGATGAAGCTATAATCATATAAAACTTAAAAATCTTGATTAAAAATAGATGCATTATTCTCGATTTTATATGACCTAATATGAAACTCTACATTTCATAAAAAGAGCACACAAGTTCAAAAAGATACAGTGTTAGACAAAAATGAAAAATGGAGCATGAAACAAATAATGAATATTCTCTTCTTCAGCTTTCAGTATTCCGGGAAATTGATGGCATCTACTTTGCTTCCTAAAGGATATTTTAAAAAGCCTATACATATTATTGCATCTTGAAAATAACCATCCCTCAATTTACATGTGCTTAATCCACAGATCTCAAGTGGGAGCAGTGAGGATAATGGTCTTGCTCAAGTCCACTACATGAACATTAACTTTATGCTATGCAAATACTAATCCATAGTACATTTACACCTGCAATGGTTTCTCTCTACACCTAGAGCTCAGATGGTAAATGGCAGTGGAACTAGAACCTTACCATATTCAACAATTTTCCAGTCAAAGAATCTAAAACTATATTAGGATGATTATTAATTTATCAACTATTTAAACCAGTGTCTTGGATATTCCAAACAGAGATTCAAGACTTCAGTCATGAGTACACTTCTACATTTTCATTATATTACAAAGTATCAACAATCATATGACCTTATTCTTCATCATATGACTTCAGCTTTTAGGAAAAGCTTCTCTTCTGTTTTAACTGAACTCCATTTGGGGTAATTCTGTGCTTACATAGCAAATACAGAAATGTAGTCTATCGGTATCCAACCTAACCATACTGAGAACAGAGGCTCCTTAGTCTGAGATCCAGATTTCTAGTTGGCTAGGTTTCTATCCAGCTGGGTGATGTTAGACTCCATGGCAGCAATCACAAACCAGGCATGGACTATGATGAAAATTTGATTTTCATTAAGATAATTTGTTTATTTTTATAATTTTTAATAGTGCTCTGAATGTAGCTGAAATATAAATACTCATTGCTGCTTTTTTTCTTTTACCAGCTTGTTCACTTTTAACTAGCTAGTAGAGTCAAATGCAAAAGGCATTTCACCATTGCTTGCATGCACTGCTTTATAAAACGAATGCTATGTGTACCTTCATTATTTTCCCTAAACCATGACTTGATGCAGAAAGGTATTACAAAGTATGAAGCTATTCAAAGCTTAATTATAACATTTTATACTAAAAAATAAATATTAACTTTTATTAATTCCTTTCTGGTAAATATTTTTCTAGAAGGCTGAAATGTCAGAACTCAAAAATACATAGTTCAGCGATTCTTTATTATCATCCTATAGTATGAGATTTTTTTTTTTCATCAATGGTTAGTCAGTTCAAAGCACATGGTCAGACACCAGTAACACTACACTGTACATGGAGCTAGTATTCTACACCGTACATGGAACTGTGATGTCCTTTTTATGGCAAGTGATCACCAAAGTTTCAAAAATTAATCTGAAATTTATTTTTTTCAGTAAAAGGTTAGATTGTATGTGTTGTAATGGTACTACAGACAACCCGAAAAAAACTTGTGAAAAGTATGTTTAAATCCTTTTTATAATATTCAAAATATCTGAAACACAGGAAAATACTTCTGCAAAGATAAAATGTATTTACTAATCATTTTATTACATGAAAAAGGAAAGGAAAAAATGCTATAGATGATCCTATGTCCCATAAGATACTATACTTACCTAAGTGAGCATGTTAGTTGTTAAGGTCATACTTTTTTCACCTTACTGCACTACAAGGCCAGTAGCATGCACTCTTCCCATGCTTTACTTTAAGTGGTTAAGGTGTTTCTTGTTCAGAAAACAGAATAAACATAGGCTTTTCGACTCTGGATAAATAGCCTGGTCAGCAGGTTGTTTATGTTGAAAGCAAATGAATCAGTTAACCCAGGAACTTCTACTGCTTTAATCTGTCTCCATTTCTGAGTGTTTGTGACCGTCAGACATGCTGAAGACAGTTTAAGCTTCCTCACCAGACTGCCTCTTGTGAGAATTTGGATACGTTTGTTACGTGTCAGTGTTCAGAGGTGCTTCTGCCTATGTTCAGAAGTTTAATTTTTAATGATTAGGGTATGACCAAATATCAAATAGATTTCAGGTTAATTAATATCTTTCAGGTACCACCAGTTTTTTATCTTTCTAAACATAAAGAATTTAGCTTAATGTTGCTTTGGCATGGGCTTTCTTTTATCTTTAATCATAATTAGCTGAAGGTTCATCCAAAAGCACTTATTTTACTTTCCACATATAGCCTTAGCTTGCTGTGGCATTAATGGGAGCTATATATGTAAGCATTGAAAAAGGAAAAGGTTCTGAATAATTTATAAAGGTGAGCTACAAATAAGAAACTAAAGTACAAGAATAATAAAATAAGTACATGGGGACTAAATTGCTCAAGAGTTGGTAATGAAATATGCAGCCCTTCACCTATGATGTCTACCCATCTATCTTACCTGGTTAATATATTTTTATAATCCCTCTGAAATGTACTATCCAAAGTCATTATCAGTTATTTCTGTAAAAGACTATTAAAAAATCCTTTTTACTTGCTATTAAAAAAAAATCAGTTACCTATTCAGAAAGCATAAGTTGTCAGAATACTTGTTAACAGCTTTGTTTCATGTGTTCAGTTAACTTTAGAGATGAAAGCTTAAGATTCTCCTATAAACAGAAAATGTCTATAATCCACCAGGGTATAATGAAGCAAATGATTATTTCTGAAACACCTACCCTGCTTGTCAGCCCTTAAGCATTTCAACAAAGCACTCTGAGTCATTCTTATAAAGAGGTGGTGTGACAGAAGAAATGAGCCACAGGTTGGAGATCCTCAGGCAAACGCAGCCCAGTGCATATGGTACATCATTACCAGTCTGATTTTAATGAAGTTTTAGAGCCTTAAATTTCACATCACAGTTGGTGCTCATACGCATTTTACTGTTATTGCCTTTCATTTGCCAAGTAAAGATAATTGATGATCTTTACTTAGAGAATTTGTAGATTTTGGAGCTGTCTATTTTTAAGAGAGGTTTCAACTATTTTTTCTTTGCGTATGTGTGGATGTATCCCTTTATACTGATTATATTGGGTCTAATGAATTTTTTAAGTGTTTTTAGCATAGAATCAGAAAAATATAAACTTCTTTATCTTTATGGAACTAATTAAAATTTCATTAACATCTCCACTGACATGAATGAAATTCTGCATGACAAAAGGTTACACTAACTGTGAGAAAGAATGGAAGAATATGGTCCTTACTGAGTATGCCTTCTACAAACTGACACAGTATCTAACCCGTCATGCTATCATTTGGCAATAAGATTGCATTAAAAGGCATAGAGGAGTTGTTGGTTTCTATTTAATGCTTTTTATAAAGAAAATAATTGAAACTATTAAGAATAATGAAATGAGCAAGAGAGAAACAAAGTTTAACAGAAATAAATATAAAAAGAACCTAAAAAATTGAAAGAAATAGGAAAACCAGTTAAAGAAAAGGAACAAATAAGAGTAAAGCTTCCACTTCTTCAAAAATCTTCAGAAAAAGCAACAACCAATCTCTTTAGGAGAAAGGCATATTAAAATGACCACTTGTATTGCATTGCATCACATCCATCTGTCACTTGCTTTGTTTTTATGAGTAATCTTCCAGGCCTCATTCAGAAGTCTCCTGGGTCCTTAGCACTTCTCAGACTCAGGATCACAGTCATTGCTGGTCTACAGATCCTTGCCAAAATTTTTTAGATTTTTACTATCGTGCTTACAATAACAGTATTTTTGAGAATATAATTAATATCAAAAAATTCCAAATTATTTTGATCACTCTGCCTGCTTTGAACCTACTATGTCTTAGATCAACCAATTCCAGGTTCTATGGTCCATGAAGCCAAAATATAGGCTATGAGAAATACACACTTTAAACCCCTCTTTTAATACTAAGAAACCTGAGGACAGAGAGTAGCCCTCACTGCAGTTTTTTTGTGCATGTCGGATATCCATCTCTTTTATTTTAGTAATACATGAAAGAAAATTAACATATTTTGGTTTTAAAGGAACTATCAACATTCAACTGACTGTATTTTAAGATAAGACATAGAAAGTTTGATTCCAAATGACAAGGCTCTGGGGGTAAATGAAGAAGACGTCAGCAAAAGCAGTTTGGGATTACTCACCCATGTAGCCCCTGAGAATTTGTTAGAAGGAACAGCCCTTCTCTTGGTTTTACTGGTTCTCCATTTCTCTTTGGCCTGGTTCCTCAGACTTCAACAGTAGCATGTTGTAATGGATGTTGCAGCCATTTTCCACGTCACTTGTCTCCTGAGGTATTCAACAAGTTTGAATACATGGTTTTCTTACATGGCTTTGTAGTTCCTATTCAATGCTATCCTAATATTATGAAATAAAACTCTTTAGAGATTTTAATCTTTCTGTTCTTAAGGGGTACTAACTCTGGGTAAACATTTCCTGAAGGGTCTTGTAAAGCTTCTAGCTTGAAAAACTGTGGCCTGATAGTTCTTCTACTGTTTCAAAGCTGCACCACACACACAATATTCACTGAAATTTTACAATAAAGTATACAGTTCCTTTACAGGAGAAGCATTTATCACCTATATTGCCACAAAAATCATGTTAATGTTATTATTTATATATAATTGCTTTATATGAAGTGAAAGTACAGAAGGCCTTTGAAAACAGAGTACTTCAGCATGCAGTGCAAAACCAAGAGATATGTCCATTAGTTTTATCTCAACTGTGGAACTCAGTGTAGGCTTAGGATAATATAAAAAAAGAACCCCCTTTTGGTTTTTTTTGGTTCGTTTCTTCTCATCTCTTTGCTAAATTGACTAAAAGGTTAAGTTTCTTTAGGCTGAATTCTGCACTGACATACAAGGTTTAATCAAGCATTGTGTTGCTTAATGTTGGTCTAGAAAAGGTAATTATAGTGATTCTAATTTGGAGGAATCAAGATCGTTGAATATATGAAGCACAAAAAAAGTGTGGGGAAAAAAAGAGGAAAAAAAGGAGAACTTATCCTAGTTACAGGAGTTTTTATTGTTTCTACTGATGATCACACAGGAAAGATATTGAAAGCAATGAAGTTCTGGGCTCAGATCAGCCCAATTTTCACATTTTTAACATTAAATCTGAAATGATTTATGCTGTGGCACAAAAATATGGTGGAGGAATTGGACCAAAGTATCATAAAATGGTTAAAATATATCTATATCAGTCTCAGATCATACTGAATCAAAAGGAAGCAGCTTATGTTGGATGATGAACCACCCTTGTTAAAGATGTGCTGAAGAACCTTCATAGAAAGATTCTTGTGAAGGCTGTGTCTGAAAGAGATGCATAAACTACTGAAATGATGTAGTGAGGAAAAATTCTGCACCTTGGTGAGGTTAAGAGTTATGGCTGCTGATATGGACATTCTCGGGAGACCACACATTTGAAGGACTACAGGCGAAGAAACACTGAGAGTAATATATGCCAATGACCAGAGATACCACATAGTTTCCTACCAGACATCAGTAATGTTAATACAACTGTGTCCCAAACAAAAAGTAGTAATATTTCCTTAGAATACAGGGAAAAAGACTGTTAGCTACCTTTTGTGCAGGGTAGCAGCTCTTAGTACTTTAGCTTGTAAAAATGGTATATATCTTGTTCATTAATAATAAATCAATGTGTATTTAACAAAGAAAGGCTGTAAGGAAGTGAAAATGGGTAGTACAGCATGAAGAGGAAAAGGAAAAAGGGATAGAGTCAACTGTCTTCAACTTTGTGGGTAAAGAAGACAGGACTCAATTTCTCCAGAGGTGCACAGTGAAAGGACAACAGTCAATGGACAAAAGTTGCAGCAAGGGATATTTCAATTAGATAAAATTAAAAAATGACCTGACTGGAACAGGTCAGTCATAGACTGTGTGGCTGCTCCGCACTTGGCATTGGGTAACATGCCAAGTTACTTGGGTAACAACAAATTCATGCAGCACTGAAGGAAGAGTGACTGGAAAGACGCCTGGAGGAAAAGGACCTGGGGGTGCCGGTAGGCGGTTGGCTGAACATGAATCAGCAGTGTGCCCAGGTGGCCAAGAAGGTCAGTGGCATCCTAGCCTGTATCAGAAATAATGTAGTCAGCAGTGATCTGCTGGAGCAGGGATCAACACACTGTGCTCAGCACAGGTAAGGCCACACATTGAGTCCAAAGAAGGGCAACAAAGCTGGTGAACGGTCTGGAGCACAAGTCTTATGAGGAGCAGCTGAGGAAGCTGGGGTTGTTTAGGCTGGAGAAAAGGGGGACATTATTGCTCTCTACAACTACGTGAAAGGAGCCAAGTGGGGGTCAGTCTCTTTTTCCCAAGTAACAAGCGATAAGACAAGAGGTAACAGGCTCAAGTTGCGCCAGGGGAGGTTTGGATTGGATATTAGGAACAATGTCTTCAGGGAACGGGTGATCAAGCATTGGAATAGGCTGCCCAGGGAAGTGATTGAGTCACAATCCCTGGAGGTATGTAAAAGATGCATGAATATGGCACTTAGGGACCTATTTAGAGGTGGACTTGGTAATGTTAGGTTAACAGCTGAATTCAATGATCTTAAATGTCTTTTTCAACATAAAATTCCATAATTCTACGATTCTATGTTCAGAGAGCATTCAGAAAGGGCCTAAAGCCACCTAACACAACAATCACATTAGTTATGTCACTAATTCTAACACTTTCATTAGGATGTTGAGCCAGCTGACCTCCAGAAGAGACAATCTATAGATATCTCATTTATACAAACATTGAGGTTTTGATGTTAAAAACTTAAACAGTCTGCCTAAGAATATTAGTTCATCGGTTAGCTGGATACACTGTACAGGGAGGGACTCACCAAACTCCGAATTCGGATATGAGACCGGTTTTCCTTACAGAAGCACCAGGTCAACAGTGGTGGCAGCTCAGTGGTATAAACACATGGTAACAGTACGACCACTACACTTGAGCTCTGGGAGTAATTTTTAACCCCGATCTTCAGAGAGACTTGTTCACTGACCCACTTCCCAATTATCCCTGCGTCTCTGGCTATGACTTACTACGAGAATGACTCACAGACCTGCAGAGAAAATATTTACCGAACAGTCTGCCAGCAGAGGATGAGGTAGGCAGAAAGGAGAGAACCATGTTAAATAGCGATCAGCATAACTGAATTCCATTTGCTTAGTGATCCTGTACCTCTGCTCTGTGCAGGCATTTTTTCTTCAAAGATATTAACCATAGAAAAACCAGAAGAAAAATTGTCAGTGTTTAAAATATCTTTAAATAGCATGAGCAGAAGGACAATTTTTCAAATTAGTTAAAATAGAGGGCAAAGTAAATCCCATGGAGATAGTCACCCAAGGTTATGCCTGTGGCTAGCAGCTAATGGGTAGCCAGCCAGAGGCTATCTCCAAGTCTGCAGGGGAAAATATGCTGACAATTCCCATCCAATGCATTTGTGGGGGAATATATGCTCCACAGACCAGCTCTTCAGCTATAGCCTTCTGATGTGGTATCAGTATATAAAACTTGGGGTTCACCAACTGCAGCAAACAGTTTATATACTACCTCTCAAGGTAAGTTCCTCCTAGTCCTGCAATGAAGTTGGTAGAAAACCATGTGAGAGTCAGGACTTCTGTTGCTGTGTGGTTACAGAGTATTCTTTTATTCTTCAAATAACTATATTATATTAAACATTCTAATTACAAGAGAAAAGTGTGGAACAATTTTTTTGGGTTTCACCTGTGGCAGTGGTTTCTGTAAAAGGAAGACATTTTTCAGTACAGAAACTCACAGGAAAAGTAATGCCATTGACAAAATTACTAAGTATGTGGGAAGATCACTCTTTACCTCCTACTCTGGGGTAGTAGATTAGCCCTGTATTACTCGTAGGGGTTCAGAGTTTCACAACACTTACACAGGGGAAATGGTGTCCCAAATTTACCTTAGAGAGTCCTGAAAGCATTTTGTATTCATGTGGCAAAGTGAAGTATTGAAAGAAGATATTTGCTTGTGTCCTGGAAGCAGTATTAACACATTAATTTGATTCTGTGTCCGTGTTAATTTACCTGTGTCTCTCATCAGAGATAATTATCTGGGGCATGACACCAGCATTGTCATTTTTTTTCCAAATTCTGAGCTAAATGTTGCTGAGGTGTTTCAGGAATCTTTCTACAGTTTGCATCTCTGGCCTAATGTCTAAGACAAAAAAGCCTATTGTTTATTTGACAGGTTCGGTTCCTATGCAGGGCTTAGTTTCTTGACTATCTTAACCTGTCCACTCTGCAGAAAACTTCCATAATGCCTTATTTAGGGGTTCACTTTTCCTTATAATCTTTCTGCATGGATAATGAAACTTGGAGGTAATCCAAATGGAAAGCCACCACCTCCAGACCCAGATCGTAGGGTGTTAGTAGAAGGTAAAAACTATACAAAACTCTGTATTTTGTATTTTTATAGTACTCGCTCCTCTATACTGGTCATTCTGAAATATGAGACTAATGCATTAGAAACTGGTACTGAACTGTACCGAAATTAATATAGCCACAGAAGTTACCAGAACATGCATTAAGGAATTGTCTACAAAACTGGAGATTTTCAGTTCAGTTGGAGGCTTCTGGATTTATTTCAGATCCAAGATCTGTCTGATTCCAGAGTTCAGATAAAAAACCCAGACATCCCTGATCAGCACTCGTGTGTTGTCAAGCCGGTGAGTTATACCTCTCTTGACATGATTAGGTGGTCAAATTTGTAATTAGCTTTCCTAGCTCCCTAGTGGAACTTGAAATACTAGTAAATCAGATGGGTGTGGTGAAGGGGGAAACATCTGACACTGGCACGCATGAGCAGTAAACTACTGGTATAAACTCTGAAACTCTACAATAACAAGTTTCTAGTCACATATAATTTCCAGACAAACATCATGAGCACAAGCTTATGACTGTGAACAAAATTATTCCACGCACATAAATATGATACATTAGACAATAGTCCTTGACTTTAAATAATGACAGATCTTTAATGATGGCATTTCATCATCTGCCACTTGCAGTACAGAGTACTTTCTCCCACTCAGTTGAACATTTTGTCCCTATTTGTGTCAGATTTTCTCACGACCCCTATACCAATACTACCAATATATGTAATTTCTTTATGTCCCTGTGAAAAGTATGTTGGATCCCAAATGCAGATCTTAGAAAAGTCACCTGGAGCTGGGACGAACAAAACACCAGTGGAAAAATCCACCTGTATAGATACGCAGCTCAAGATTAAGTTGCACAACTCAATATTAGGATGCACATTTATACTAAAATTCACAGTTCAATATTACTTTAAGAGTCTGCAATACTGGACTTTGGAATTTATTTTTAGAAAGCTCCCTCGAACTGAGGAAAAAACCTATTTTCTTGACTTATAGTATAGAATAGCAAGAGAATCACACAAACAAGCAACTATCCTATGAGATTTTATATCACATTCTTACTGAAAACATACAGATAATGAGTCAGGAAACACATCTTTGAAAACCTTATTTTTAAAAATACTGTCAAACATATTTCAGTAAGCAGTAAATGAACCCTGCTTGCACCATAAATCATTAATGTTTAATCACCAGCCAGTGCCTCACTAAGCTCACTGGCATGGAAACTGTAAGATACTCAAAGGATAGTTCTAGCAAATCTGGCATGCATGGTTGGCTTGTGTGCTTAATTACTGTTTATGCATTGGCAGTATCCAAGCAGTTGTATGTAATAAATAGAACACTGTCACACTGTCCAGATGGTTTTAGATTCAGGGCCTAGGGAGTATGTTTGAAGATTACAGGCCTGATTTACTAACAATTCACACCAGCTCAATTGCTGAAAATCATGCTAATAGCATACGTTTCAGCAATTTCATCAGAACAAAAATAAATATACTATTAATGATTATTTAAAAAAACACTTTATCTTCTATTTAGCCACTCTTGAGAGGAGATATACTAATTTTATTTTGGTTTGAGGCATTCAATAGCTTTATTTATGCAATGTCCAGTAGGTTTGAGAGAAATGGTTTCTTTCACACAGAACAGAGGAGTGCCAAGCAGAGTTAATCCAAGCTATCTTTGAAAATTACAGTTTAGGTATTAGAATCAGTATAGGCACTTTAATGTGGTGATCTGCCTTAATTAAATTCTATTGTCAAAAAAGGGGTAACAATTACATGCCATCAAATTAGGAATGGAGTCTTTAATTGTTTCAGTCTTTACCCATACATAAAAATGAAGCCAAATTATGCTATCATTTTCAAGTAGTTAAAAAAAATAAATAAATCAGTAAATATTTTTATGAAAATCTCTAGTCTTTTTCATCCCAAAACTGGTTTTGACCCAAATTACTGAAATTGCTGTAAGTGGATTTCCTTTGGGGAATAAGAGAAAGGTGAGAGAAGGAGATAAGTTAGGAGGAAAGAAAATGGATTTAGAGAGGAGATGTACTTTTATTTAATAGATTAATGCTTAGAGATCCTTGCATAAAGAAAGAATATGGGCAACTTGAAATCAAGTTTTCATCTCTCTAAAAGTATATGAATTCATCTCCAATTTTTCACAAAATGTCTTATTTTAAAGATTATAGGATGGTCAGGATGGAAGTGAGAACAGAGGTGGACTTTATCCTGCACATAGAATTTCCAGGCATCAAACTAAAAAAAAAAAAAAAGAAAAAGGAGTATGCTAGTAGCAGGTAATTGAACACAGTAAGAGAAATGAAACCAAAAAGACTATACAAAGTATAAGAGTAATATTTTTCCCTTAATTATCTAGGTACACTACTGTTAATCTGATAAATGATCTCAGTAAATGGATTATAACCTAAAGTTTCATTTTGAGTCAAAAGAAATCACTCTAAAACCAAAATCATTTGGTGTCATCATATTTGGTAACCATCGGTCATATTTCATTGTGTTTCAAACATGATGAAGATACTGTTCTGTAGCTTCTGTAGCTTCACAGTTAAAAACCCCAAAACCACCTACCTGAAGTCTTTCAGTATTATATCCAAAATAGGATTTGTGGTCATAAACCCCTAAAATTTGTGGTTGTAAACGTATAGCCTTAACTGAGTAATTCATCTGTTCATTCTGTAATATTCACTAATCCTCATTTATTCACTTGTTCATCTGTTTCTGTTTTTACGGCCAACTACTCCTTGGGTGCACTTCGCTTCATGTTAAAAGAGATGTCTGAAATAAATAGGTGAATAACTCCATCTCCACTGGCCACAGAAGGCCTCTGGCAAACTAGTTCAGCTATGGAGAGGTATGGGCTTATCAGCTATACCTGAAGTACATCTCAAAGAAATAAATGTCCCACTAACTAGGAGCCACCTTTTATTTTTATTTATATTAATGCTGTACCACTTATCTGCTGCTCCCACCTATGAGAAACAGGAGTACAAAATGCAGTAGTGCCTACATTGTTTTAAGATCTTGATATAGTAACTGTATTCAGAAGTCTCCCAACACATTTATCGAACAAAAAAAAAGTGGGTTTTTTTTCTGTTCATTATGAAAAAGGAAAGAATTAAGACATTACCTATATTCAGTGCTTCATCTTGGTTAGACATAATTAAGTAGTTTAATGAAGGAGTTTCCCAGATGGTCACAGAAGCTCACATCTCTTTTTCTAGACTGTATAGGACATATCTGCTGAAGTGTCTACCTGGGGATTGGACCATACAAATTAAAGGTGGAAGTGGTCAATCTCTAGGTGTTTCAGTCATTTAGTCATTCTGCACTGTTCTGAATTATTAGTTTACATCATACAGGTCAGAGCAAGAACTAGAAAGAAGTCTAACTGGAAGCCTTCAAACATTATTATTTATTTAAACTTCCTCTAAAAGAGTTTTTGAGATACTGTCTGTAATCGGGGGATTTGTTGTGGGTACTATCAAGACTTTATTTTAGATGGATGTGGAAAATGAACTCTATGGATTCAAAATTCAGAAGACATCTCTCACATTTTCATTACATTAAAATGGAAAACAAGAATCAAATTTAAGATTCTCTGTAATGACAGTAATCAAGATATGTCAAAAATCTGATCTGCACAGCATATGCAGAGCTGATAATACATTAATCATTCACTTGTTCTT
Source organism: Pipra filicauda (assembly GCF_003945595.2). Classification (NCBI taxonomy): domain Eukaryota; kingdom Metazoa; phylum Chordata; class Aves; order Passeriformes; family Pipridae; genus Pipra; species Pipra filicauda. The sequence goes on along the minus strand of NW_024104321.1, from coordinate 3,713,190 downwards.
TTTAGTGAGATTTTTTTAAGCAAATTTTGGGTCAGGGCCTGGGCCAGCACATTGGTGCCCTAATTGTATGTGCCATATTCTTTACTTATACCCTGAGATGTATTGTTGTTAATAACTAAGTTGTATCTGTTGCAAACAAGCACAAATATTATAACTGTCCTCTTGTTTTTATTCCCAAATTGTCAGAGTTTTAACGATGACGACTGCTCTTACTTGATGCAGAAAGACTAGAGATTCTCCATGTTGTTCACACAATTACTTATTTTAAGCAAAATGAGGCAGATAATCTATCTAAAACTGTAGTTGTCACTACAGATTTTGCTGTCCCTTTTTTGAGAGATACAAATACAATTCAACAGGCCAAATTCTAGACATCAATCTCTCAGATTCAGTCTTCAGCCAGTGAATGCCTTAGTCCGATAATGTGATTTGTGTTCTTAATTCTTGAATATATTACCTGAAAAGATCTCCCTTTTCTTCATGTTGTTTAAAGTTTAAAAATTGTTTGCCTATTCTTGATGCAATTTTCAGTTTAGTAATTAAATTAAGAGACAGAATTTTACCAAGACTTTCTCTCTTATGGAGAGGATAACTACATAAATTAACTATTTGATAATTTGTTTATTAAAAATTTAATGACCTGACTAGAAATTTTTTTTATGCAATCTGCTGAAAAAATCTGAAGTGGACAAGTTTCCTGTCAAATAATCGTGCTCATCTTCTGGGATTTGAATCCAAATATAACACAGGTTGGTATAATATATGTTGGTATAACAAGATTGTTCTTCTAGAAAACGTATTTACTTTCTCCTGGCTTATTTGCATCTTAATTTTGTAAGAAAGGAGAAGGCTCTACTTCCATTTACAAAATAGTTGAGCAACAACCCTAAAATTGGAATGATTCATCTAGATTTACAGTGTAAAAAGAACACAATTTACCTGTTGTCATATTTTAATAACAATAGGGTTAATTCTCCAACATGATTTATGAAGTCAGGAATTTTCCATGAGTGCTGCACTAATTCCAATAACATATTCCTATGATTATTTTCTTTATGTACCCTTGTACTTTTATTTGCGTAACTATTGCATCCTGATGATCAACCAAGATAATCACGTCTCAACATTTTGCTATTTCCTTTCTCCAGAAAAACACACCTTAATTCAATGAATTCACTTCCATATGGCATAAAAAATATATCTGTTGGTAAATTTTAAAATCCTGAAGCTAACTCTTTCGAAGATTCTTGTTCAAGTGAGACTATTCTACCATATTTTGGTCTCCTACATTTTCCTCTACAAATCCTGCACAAATTCATACTAGCCCAATCATCAGAAAGCAGAAACTTCCAATTCTTTCACTGCACATTTGCTCTGAACGTTGAAGGGGCAGCTGACAGATCTGGTAAAAGACAGAGAGGGGAAAGAACTTGGGAGGCAGAATGGAAGCAGGCAGGATAATGGGGAAGGAGGTAGACAGAGTTGTGAGGTACAGAGTCTACATGACAGTGGGATTCAAAGGTGGGAAATTAATGACATCCTGGCAAAAGGAGGTCAGAAAAAGCAAAAATATGGATAAATGGTCAATGATGTGGCTACACAGAATAATCGTGGACTTAAACAAAGGGACCAAATTAAAGGAGAATAGGCAAACAAGTTATGCAAGGTGAGGTCTACATGCATAATGGCACTGAAAAAAACCACAGTTAAGCTAACAACAGGTTATATATTACAGTCTTGAAAGTAGAATAACAGAGGGGTAAGACCACTCTGACTAGGGAAAATACCTTTTTTTTCTTTCTGTGTTGGAAATAGTTTGGTCTTCATTGCCCCGGCAGTTCTTTATTATCTTTTATTTAGTGTGTGAGTGGACCTAAAGACATTTGCTATAAAAATACTATTTTTTAAGAAACCTCAAATTGATTTAAAAATGCTTATTAAATATATCACATGAAAGGGAAAGACCAGTGAGATAGGTAATAGAGGAAAAGAATCTAAGTCTTAGAAAATAATTGTCTGCAGCAGTTCAACTAGCTTCCACTTTAGCTGAAAAGGGATTTCCTCTCTAGGCTGCATTTTTAAAGTGCAGCCATGTGTACAGATCCCTAAACTACAGTACCATTCATTTTCTCAGGCACAAGCCACCAAATAACAATACTTAAAGATGCTATGAAATGCATTTACTTAAAGGATCTGTCTAGAAGTTGTCATCTCTTTACATTGTTATCTTATGTTTTGATAAGGTGTATCACAAGTCCAATGTATTCTGGTTTTCTTGTGACACTGTGCTTTTATATCCAAGAGAGGCTGGTGAGATAGCTGTATAAAGGTCGTCAGGAGGACATAATGGGAAAATATATTTCTGGTTCTTCTTCTGGACTTATATAACAGTTTTATTTAGCAGAAAAAAAAAGATTTAAAATTGTAATACTATAAAGTGTCACCTTTCTATGGTTAATGGTGGTATAGTAACGTGCCCAAGAAACACAAGTAGATCATAGAGCATTTCTCAACTAGCAGCATTGTTAGTAATGACCTAAAAATATCGACATTTTGAGATATATATAAAAGACATTTTTACACCACAAACTGAAGTTGTGCATCTATCTCCTTTTACTCTTTTCTTCAAGTCAAGTTATACAGTGATAGCATCCAAACGGGTATCTATTTCAAAGGCTATAAATGCTGCAATAACAAAGTTAATAGGATAATTCCAAGTTGTCATTCTGAAATACTGATTAAAGCAATTGTTAAATTGAAATGGTTATGCCTGTTTATAGGGCATAAATTCTAAGACAATTCTGCATAAACACATTAAGAACTGTACTTCAGATGCATTATAGCCTTCCAAGGAGCTGAAAACTGATAACTAGTAACTGATAGATAAATTTAGCATTACTCAGACTCACAGAAACAAATTAAAATGAAATAAAAATATAAAATCTCATCTCCTTTAAGCCTCTGAAATTTTAACATATATACTGCTTTTGAACAACTGGAACCTATTCATAAGCCTTGTGCAGAAACATATTTTTTCAATATCATGGTAAGAGAGGCTTGATAAGCAAACAAGAAGAGCTGGGGAAATGAATTGGTTTATCAAACAATCAAAACTAATATGAATGAAAAAGAGGTATTAGGGCTTGAATTCCTGACTCTCAAAAGAAGGTATGATATACCAGATGTTTTGATTTCTAATACTTAAAAATTATGTAGCTAAAATCAATAACAGACAGGGCTAGACTGAACATAGGAACTGCACCAGTTGTTGTGTATGCTAAAATCTCTTTTATTTCATAGCTTAAAAGAGATTCAGGGACTGCAAGCTGCATGTCCTGACGTTCACTGTAACAAATGTCTTTTTTTTTTTCATCGTAGCACATGATGTTATCTCCTCTCAAATCACTCCGTCAGATAAATGGGAATTCACTATTGGGCATATCATAATTCACAGTCTGCTTCTTTAGGTGTTGAATACTGATGCTATTAGGATGTTTCTCTTTCATACCAGAGCCTGTAAATGCAGAGAATAATTCTCGTATCACAGGCTGTGGCTGTCACAATTAAACTCACATGGAGGCAAAAGCTTCTGGACTTCCTTTCTTTCTGAAAAATAAACATCGAGCTGCGATTGCCTGAGTCACAATTTGGTTACTGTTATGTTATTTGGGATGTTTGGCAAACTATGCTCTGCCTTACTTAGAGCTCACAGTGTATATTTTTCACTCGAGTTAAATCACTGCTCTGTACAGGGCCTGCATCGCTCATAGCTTTCAAATCTGGTTATAGCAGCATATTTTAATTTTAACTCTATAGGAATATAATGAGAAAATGGACCATAAGCATGGCTACCTGCATTGGCAACAGACAAACACCCTGTGTGTTGTGCATAAACTTCAATAACAAAGGCATCTTCCAGGTCTACAGTAAGTCTTCTGCCCATGAAACTGTCCTTAGCTGGTGTGAAGAATAGAAAAGAGGCTCAATTCTGGTTATTCAGCATAAATTAAAAATTCTCAAAGTTATTTATGGCCACAAACACCACATTTGAATACAACCTGAAAATATTGTAAGCAGTAATGTTCTATTTTTCCACAAGTCATCAATATAATATAATATAATATAATATAATATAATATAATATAATATAATATAATATAATATAATATAATATAATATAATATAATATAATATAATATAATGTAATATAATGTAATATAATATAATGTAATATAATACAATACAGTACTGTACTGTACTGTACTGTAATGTAATGTAATGTAATATAATATAATATAGTATAATTCAGGCCAATGCTAGAACTATGTGTCATGCTTCACCTCTATAAAATAATTTTCCTATTTCTAAACATTTTTTATCTAGATGGTGGTTTCTAACTTAATTTAGGTAACATATTTTATTTTTAATAGTGTTTCTATTTTCAATGAAAGTATACAAACTTCCATTAAATGTACTTATGAACGAAACTAATAATTTCATTTTAAAAATGTATTGGGTTTGTTACTCACCTATTGCCCATAAAAAGACACTATTTAAGGACAATTTTGTTATGTTCCTTTAATTCTGCACTTACTGCTTGCTGTTTCACTTTTTGCATTGTTTAGTTGTTGGTGACCATCATAAAGTTAATTACATCTTCCAGATCTGTATTTTTCTTCAAGTAGTGGTACGGGGTTTTTTAGTTGCTTCATTGGGCCTTAGACAACTTTCTAGCTAGCTACCTGATAATAAATAGTGCTCATGGTTTGAGAGAGCTCATCAGACTCACTGACAGAGTTTTCACTTCTGGTAATCCTTAACTTTTATGTCAAAAATATTTAGCAGTTGCTTCTCCATGAATCTCTTGGTTACTCCTGTATATGCTTTTCTTTCCTATTGAGAGTTTACTTTGACTGTTAAGACAGCTCTGATTCATCGTAAACTATTGGTAGTAATCGAGCTAATAGCTATAAGATTATTAGAATTTCTCATGTCTGTATCAATGTCCTTAGTAAAGGAAATAGATTCTGACCATAGACTGGTTTTCATGAACACTTTTAACTTATATTTCCAGATATTTTTTCATTTGTTATTTTTGTTAGGTTTTTAATGACCACTTTGCCTTAACAGAGAGAGCTTTAAAATGAAAGATCCACCTTCTGTGAAAGCAGAATTCTATGTTTTATGAGGAATGGTTGGTGTCTAATAAAATGTGTTTACTTTCTCTGTTATCATTAACAATCTTCCCACTCAATTTTGTAGCTGATGAGCTTCAACATCAGGAAACTCACCCTTTTAGAGTAGAAAGACATTTATTATAGTCTGGAACTATGCTGCATTTCTCACTTAACATCATAAACTAGTATCCAAGCAAATCACAGTTTTCAGTGTTGCAATCAATGAGACCTTCTAGAGTTTGAATTGATATTATTATACTTTGTTATTTTATTTTTTTAGAAAATTCAAATATTGTTTCAAAAGATAATAGAGCCTTAAAATTTGAGCTTTCAGGGATAAAATATAAAATACATTACTCTGTATGTAATATGGACCGAGCTGTTCATATTTTTCTATTTCCCAAAGATGAACTGCAATACATCTTTCATTAGCATCTTCTCTAAAGTATCAACAAGAACACTCATCCACAACACCACCAAAGGATCCTTTCACCTGAAGGCTAAATAATTCTAAAACGTTTTATGACTACAGCTGTCTGATTTTTTTATTTTTTTTTTAATTCCAAATAAGAATTCTGGGATAAAAGTACTCCTCTGCTACATTGTTAATATATCACTTTGACAAAATTTCAATGAAATATTCTGTGTGTGAAAGAGACTTTCAAATCTTATACAAAACAATTTATGGATTGAGATCTATGAGAGCCTGGAACGTACCATTCAGAAAAAGCAGGCTTACATATATTTTCCACATATAAAAACTCAGATATTTTGAAAAGTTTGAAAAAATCTTCTCTATATTCCTGCATATAAAAAATCAAGGTTTGAAACAGCAAATGATTCTACAAGATGAAACTGTCATTTGGGAAGAGACATTTTAAAAATGTCACCACAATTACCTTTTGGACTGTCTTTTAATTTGCTGATTTTTGTTTAAAATTGCTTGTGCTGTTGTTCAGAAATTTTAAGAGTAAATTATACTGTAACTGTTCTGATTCTGCTACCCAACATTATCCAGCCAGAAGTTATGTGTGTAAAAAAACTTTGTTACCTTGGCTACCACTCTGGTTAAGAAAAATGGCTGAAGACTTTGATCTGACTAATGAAATAGTGCCTAATACACCAAACCTGTTGCTGCTACATCATACATTTCATGCCAAAAATGAAAAGGTTTTGCATTGACTCCTAAATGGAGGAGTGGAAAAGCACTGTACACCAAAAGGCTCTTAACTCTGAGTCAGTTACACAATTACAAAAAGCTTTCTGTAACTGGTAGTTTTAATTTCAGTAAAACAGCCAACAAAGAGTCTCCAGTGACAGTTTGGTCATAGTAAAGATGTGTGTAGAAGCTCTGAAGCTGCAATGAAAGAAAATAAAAATATATTTTTAAACAAGCATATCATTATAGATATTTAAAAAATTATACAAATAAGAAGGAATGAAAAACTGTATTTTTTTCTGCATTTGGAAATTTACAATGTCATTCGGGCACATATGAGTTGAAAAATCAAATTGCAAAAAATTAGGTGTTTTGTTTGCTTTGAGTAGCCACAGGCAAATCAGAATATAAATAAAACAACAACAACAACAAAAATATTTGCTCTAGTCTTTAACCTCTTCTTGGAGAAAAAAAAAAAAACAAACCTGCAACATTTCATTCCTTATTGTGATTAGCTGAAATTGTCTCCATGTCTGCCTTTTCTTACATACCACAGCATGCCATATGTGCTTCAGTAGCAAAGACAGACTTAGAAATGCACAGTATAGAAATGCTGAACAGACACTGGAACAGCTCTGAGCTGCAGAATTGTGAACTGCAGCAGCACAGAGCAGTAGGAAAAGCATATGCCCTCAGACAGGCTTCCCAGAATAGCAACAAGCCCAAAGAGGTTCAGTCCCACCAGAGCAGAGGAGGAAAACAGAAGCGGATGACAATTTGCCTATGCATTTGAATAAAATATTGAAGTTGTTTAAGACTGTGTCACATGGCAGGGAGCATGTAAAAGTCTAATTGGACACATATTAGTAGTGGGGGTACAGCTGCAAGGTTCCAATTTCAGTCCAACATTTTACAGTTTTGGGGAAATCATATGTAGAATTCTCATATAGGACTCTATCTAGTTATAACTGATGTAAGAAATGCAATATTCCATCCTTATCCCAAATTCAAAGAACATCATGAAAAAGGAAAAACAAAAAACAAAACCAAAAACCAACCAACCAAACAAACAAACCAAAATCAAACAAAACACCATGCCCCATTTTTTATCTGTTTTGTTTCATCTTATATATTCCTGAATGTGTGGCAGCTGTGTAGACCATTATGCCAGACTGGAAATTTAAATATTGCTATGAAAGAAAAGAATATGTTCCAGAATTCCAAAGATTCTTTATATATTACATAAATACAAAATTTTCATGCTCTTCTAAAAACTGAACACATCCTTCTTTATTATGATACAGAAGTTCTCAGGTCACTTGTGTGTTCAGGAAATCTTTTCCCAGCAAGTTATTTATCTCCTCCTATAGCATTTGACAGATTCCTCAGAATATGAGCTGATAATAATGTTCCCCAGAACTACAGTTTTTAAGAAATACCTCTTGGCTGATATTCAATTTTAATAACTTTCCAACTTTAGGTCAGTGGGAATTATAGGCTTCATTCCCTTTAGCAAATACTCCACTTGTCTTCAACAGAGCCTCATGCAAGCACTGCAGAACTGCTTTTTGGTTTTTCAATGTCTGGAAAAGTGAATAAAAATGTCATTCTTTTAGCTTATGTGCTAAGTCTCAGTAAAAAAAAAGAACAAAAAATATGAAAAATATGAAGCATTTGAAGTATGGTTCAAGGTGATAATTTTTTCAGTGTGGCTACTTTTATTATTGCATTAAAGAAACTCCTTTTTTTTTTTTCTTTTAACTTTCCAATTTTTCATGTTATTAGTAAAAGTAAAATTCTATTTTAAAAATGCTGGAATAATATAAAAGAGCCCAGAAACTTTCTAATGTATGTTTCTAAAGTGTGCAGAATAAAATTTTTCATAAATACCTTCATTTTTAGTAAACCAATGTCTTCTGTCCAAAAGTAAAACATTGTCTTCCAAACTGATGAAATACTTGAGATTTAGTTATAGTTTTATGAATTTAATTTTAAGACCAAGGGTTGAAAAATGTATTCCAAAGGTTTTCTCTTCTCTTCTCTTGTGTTTTGGAGGGTTTTTGGTAGGTTGGTTGAGAGTTTTTTTGAGGCAGATTTTCAAGGGTTGTGCTATTAAACCCAGACGTAATATGATATTCTTAGACAAGTATGGACCACTGTATCTGACAAATACTAAACATTAACAGGAAACTAGAAGCCAAAGTAAGAAGGACTATTCACTGATTAACAACTTGAAATGTATTGTCATATTGCCTTTTTTTCCTTTGTAGCTACTTATTTATTAGTTTCAGTACAGTAGCATTTGCAGGGATTGAAATGAGTTATGGGAGAAATAACACTACATGAATTAAATCCTGAAATCCTGTTCAATTTAATGCAGATGAAACTCCTACACTAGCACGATTGTTATACAGTATCTGCACTTTGTCAGCAGGAGATTTGCCATATCTTTTGATAATAGCTTTTGGTAAGTTTGTAGTTGTTATTGTTCTAGAAGTATGTATTACCCATTAGGAATCTTTGAACTGTTAAACTGCTTTTTATCTCATAGCTTAATTTAAAAATTCTTTGAACATGTTCAGTTATTTACTTTATCCAGCACAGGAAGTATTTCTTACAAAAAATAAAATGTTCTTATAAATATCTATTAACTTCCTCGGAGAATTGTGATTGATCACAGACTTCTGTTCTTTTGATTTTCTCCTTGCATGATTTAGTGTATGCTTCTTTCCATGCTATTAAAAATTATCAGTGGAGTTGGAATCATAAGGATATTTTTCTGAGTGACAGCAGAAGCTGTTTTCTACTTTTCTTCAGGACTTAACTTCATTTCTTGAATTTCTTAATATTTACAAGGTAGTAGTATCCACAAGCAATCATCACAAATCAATTGATAACATTGCACAGTTTTTGAAGGGTGGAAGTGAATTCCATCAAAGAAGGGTGCAAAATCAATAAAAATATATTTTGTGAATTTTTTAAAGAATGATCTCACTTCAAATAGCTAGAATATCAGTTTCTAACTACAATGACAAATTAATATAATGGAAATTTATAGACTCTTAATTCCAGTGTCAGATAACAAAGAAAAACAGTGTTTTAGAACATCTATAAAGACAACATGGCAAGTGTAAAACATATTTATTGTAACTATACTGAGTGCACTGTATAATCACCATCAGTTTCAGACTGAAACAGAAATGAGTTACGTCGTCTGTGATGCAAGAACTGCAGCATGGATCAGCAGGTGGGCAAGGACAGGTTTTTTCCATACAGGTGGTAAAACACAGAAGAAGATTATAAAATAATTTTTCTAAGAGAGCAGAGAACGATTTTAGAAAAACACACTTTAGCTAGTCCAGTTAACTTACAATTGTGGTCACATATTTAGAGGAACCATAATACATAAGATGAGCAACAATATCCGAGTCCTGACCTCTCAGCAGAATCCTGTACTCATTTCTCAGACTAACAGGAATTCCCTTGATAATATAAAGAATATCCCATTCTGAGCCAATCACCATAGACTCCTGTATTTAATAAAAATCTGACTGAATGGAGTCAGTAAAGCCTTATGCACCACTGATAAAATTTTCAAACGACCTTTAAAATCAGTCAGCCAAAATATGCCTATTTCCATTTTGGCTCTTAAGAATAACTTTAGCATGCCCACCTCAAAAGTTAGATGAGTCCATCTACCTCATTGTCTGGGCTTTCTTCCAAACTCTACCAATAGTCTCTTAGGGAGCACAATAGTAAGCAACAGATATCAAGAAAAAAATTTTCATGTACTTTTGAGACATTGTGAACTTACCCCAGCTTCTAATCTTAAACCAACCTTAAATCCAACAATAAAGTTATGTAGTCTTTCATATTACTCATCCCAGTTTAAGTATTAACAACTGTCTCTTTTGAGGAGGAACTGAGTCTGGGTAAGGCTGATGAAAATTTTGATGCCAAGGGGGGCTAAGTCTGACTATTAAGAAAATCTTGGGACAAACACAATAAAGAACAGGTGCCTTTACAATGTTGATAAAATATATTAACTTTCAGTGATTAATCAATACAGTAAAAATTTATTCTAATATTTGTTTGATCAGCATCAGACCGCTGTAAATATTAAGTGCAAATACCTCCATATTTACAGTAAATACAAATTGATGTTCATGTTATAAATGCATGTCCTATGTCTGGGTTCCATTCATTTACTATTATTATCCATCAACTGAAGTCACATGAAGTTATCACTGCCATTTCATTGAGAGGGAAGATTCAAATGTTGTCTGAGACTTGAAACAAACAGTGCAGAGTTAAAACAGGACTTAATTGAATCTGAAACAGTTCTAAATTAAAGTATTTCTATTGCAATGTTGTTGTATTTATACACATTGGCACTTTTACTGTTGTCTAGTTGTCCATACAAAGAGAAACATTACCAGGAAAATCTGTTTCTCCATTACAAACTATCAGAAATTTAATTAACGCAAAATATTGCTTTTTAACTTTGCTTATTATTTGAATAATTTAGTCACAGATAAACTTTCTGTTTTGCAGAAAAGAGATGGATAATGTATTTAATTGTTGAGTAGTGCCTCTTCTTAAGCTGCTAATTTAGCAAGCCTTGAAGTTTCATATATTTTGAAGAAAATATGGAGAGGTGTTACATTGTCTCTGGAAGAGTTCATAATTGTTAAGAGATCTCTCTTTTTCTCTGAATTTCAGAAGGTTTGTTCAAATACTCTAATATATCAACTGTAACACATTTCAGAAGGGCAAAATACATATTAAAAATAGAATTATTCTGTAAAATTAAATATAGAGCTTTCACTGATACATTAAAAAATGTTTCACATTTTTGGTTATGGACTCTACATGTTATTTTTTTTAAAGAAGGAGCACTTTGTGAAATATGCATGTCGTTGTGCCCTTTATGATAGGCCTGAAAACAAGAGTTGAAAACAAAGCATCCAAGGAGTCCTCAGAGCCCTGCATGCTTCGATCTACTCACATCCTAAAAAGTAACAGATGTTTTTGTTTCATTGCTGAACCAAAAATCAAGGGATGAGGAGTGACCCCAAATACCAAAACCAAGCACAACACACAGTTAAATTTTGTGTCAAACTGAAAACTGCAATTTCATAGTAAACGTAGGCACACTGTGCCTTCTTTGTTTTAGATTGTGGAGGGGGTTTGGGTTTTTTATAATACCTAATTTTAATTTTTTAGAATGATTTTTTTTTGCTGACTCAGCTGATTTCCACCATGGCTTGTGAGGAGTTTGAGTCCTCTAAACGCGCAGATTTCTGGTAAATTTAGTATTTTCCTTAAACAGATCTGCCACCTCTGATATTATCAGTCCTATCTTACAGCTAGGGAAATCTGAGATAGCCAGAGAAGTATCTTGCTCTGAATGAGTCAGCATTTCCCAGCAGACATAAGAAAATAGGAAAATCTCCTGGGGTGTTGTTAAGAGTGTACCAGTGCCCTGCCTGCACACTGCCTTGCTACTACAGCAGATTAGAGCAATGTGGCTCATCAATATTAAACAGAGAAATAAATTAAATCCATTCAGATATTCTGAGGTAATCTCCCTTATAGAAATCTTGAAAATATCCCCAGGTTAAAATACAAGGTTAGCTTTGGTTCCTGGCATTTCATTTGCATATTAGTAACCCTTAAGTTTCATATTTAAAAGAAGGAAAAATTAACTTCCACATAATCTAGAAGCTAGTTTTGGAGGAAATAAGGCTTGTTTTGCTTCCAGCCCTCTGCAAGGGCCTTATTTCCTTGGTTTTGTTTAATTTGATTAGTTTGCTTGCTTTTCATTTGTACATAATATTCAAAAGCTCTTATCTCAAGCTCTAGGCAACCTTAACATATAGTTAACAAGCAATCATGTATTAATTATAAAACCAACAGTTTAAACTCCTACAACAAAAGGCATCCAAACAAGGAAATGAATGTAACTTTTCCCATCCTATAATTTCTTCTCACATACTCGCCAAAGACACAGAGGCTCTTATGGAAAGTCACAGAAAGAAACGTGGTTTGGTCTATGCTTTAAAGTGTTTTTATCATACTGATGAAACTAGTAATTCATTAACTAAGGCTTGAAAAAATAAAAAATGTGATATACATAGAAGTTACCTCCTAAATGTGAAGATTTCAGACAGAATGAACCTTCTTTGTACTTTAGTGTTCTAATAGAAATTAAATTAAGAATAATGACCTGCATTTCCCAGGTTTGATTGCCAACAGTGAACTCAACTGAAATTTTCCCATCTTTTTCTCCAGAAAGGAGCAAAAGACATTTTTAACATGATGATGTCTATTCCTGCTGTCTTTAGAAGACCCTGATCAAGTATTGTGAAATGTCTATATTCAAGAAGTCCTTACTTTTTCATTTGTTATGAAATGCTCACTGTATACAAGGAAATATGATTTCAGTGGGAAAGACTGGATATGCCTGTCATAGGATATCCAGGAAGATGAAATGAGTTATAGCAGATAAAAATTCTGCCATTGGAGTCTGATTGAACTTAGGAAAGAGACTTCTGGGAACAACTTTCCCTAAACAAAGAATTTTGAATTTAATTTTAATTTAATGACCCAAAATAAATTTTGTTTTGCAAAACAGGAGATATTCGTAAGATTCCAGCATATCCCTATGTTCCCCTCACTACCTGAAATAAATAAATCACAATTAATCAAATTAATTCTCTTCCCAGAGTTCAAACTGAAAACCACAAAAATATATAAATATATAAGGAAAGTGAGGAAGGAATGTATGTGGAGAGAATATTCTGGCTTTACACACAGAGGAGGATTTTACCAAATATAATGAAGTCTGTCAGAACTGCAGAAAAAAAGCAACTGTTAATCTTTGGATTTGTAAAACAAGATAATTAACAAGTGTACAAACACAGCTGACATACCTGGAAAGAACAGTTGTTTTCTTTGTTCTTTGTGAGTGAGTTGGGGGAGATTTCTTCTAAGCTTCTTTGCTTCATTAGGCATGTTGAAATTAATTTTTGGCTTTTTTTCCTCTCATGTTTCCTGATTCTATAACAATAACTATTTAACATGGAATTGTTATGTCAAAATATTTTCAGTATTTATCTTACATTTGTTCTACATTTGTTAAAAATGCATCCTTGCACTTAAGGTTCAACTTCACTTTATAATTTTTATGCAGTTACTCCCACTGACTCAATTTTTTAATCAAATGAAGTTAAGAGCTATTGTAAAGTTTGCTTGAGAAAAACAGAGAGGTCAAGATAGATTTCATTCCTTAATTTCACTTAAATTCACAATACATTCCTCTTTTCCTATATTTTGTACTTTATTCATGGAACTGAATAAATTAAAAAAAAAATTTTGTGCTAACTTGTAGCTGCATTGAAGAAGCTGCTGTTTGGTGGTCACTGAGCACTCATTTCTACAATGAGCAAGGTGAAATACTGTAGCCAGTACCTTAGATGACTTTGTTTTGGGAATCAATGCCACAAATGTTCCCACACAGTTTGTTTTCAAGGCCAAATGAAGAACTAGAGGATTCATAAGCATTTTTATTGTTAGCAGTTCTGGATGTTACCATTTGAGTCTTTCAAGACACTGATATCCAAAAATACAATGTTATCAAATATCATGATATTATATCAGTACTTCTCTGAATGGTGAGGGCTCAGTGAAGCTGTGACTGAGCATGCAAATCTTTTATTTTTCTGCAACACTAGTCCCTAGTTGGTAGGACTTCTACCCTGTTACACTCTGGATTTTAAGCCATAAACTGCCCAGAGTGGTTACATTTTATTTAAGACCTTTTAAAAGCCTTTTGGTTTGTTATAACCTCAAATTCGCATCCAGAGATAAACTACACATTTTTCTCAAAGAGAAATTCTTTTAATTTGATGAGAAATAAGATATTTTGGAAAAAGGTTTTACAGGAGTAAAATACAACCAAGAAAAATATTTCACTAAAACATTCAGCAGAAAGACCCATTTCACAGAAAAAAACACCCACGACAAACAATCAATATACCAGCTTTAGTAAAACACAATTAATTGGTTTTATGTTACCCACAAGAGAAAGAAAAGAATAAAAGAAGAAAACAGATGAAAAAAGGAAAGAAAGAAAGAAGAAAGAGAGAGAGGAATGAAAAATTAGTTACCGACAAGATTTGATGATTTGCATGGTATAAGCTGGAACAAAGGAGAGGAAGAGGGAAAGCTCACATGGAGTCTCATGTATTTATACTGTTTGGTTTTCCCTCCCAGGCAAGATATCTGGTCACAGACCACTCAGTGCCTTCCAGGCCAGAGTGAGGTGTGCTGTAGCCATTCACAGGCTCCAGGGGCATGGTTTGGGTGGGCTACCAGCCTGGCCTTCCTTGACCGACATCTCAGTCACATGTCCTTCAGTGATACCATGTGCCCTGCATGGGCACAGCCGTGTTGGGTGCAGGCCTTCGGGCTCTGCCGTGTGCTCTCAGGGACCCAGCTCTGTTCGCTGCAGGCCATGTGCTCTCAGCAGGCTTTATGTGATAAAGCAGCCTTACCATGTACCTGCAGGTCTAGACCCAGTCCTTACACACACGCACACACATTTCACAGTGAGTTGGTTCCGACCCATATCAATAATTCAGTGAGGTTCAGATCCAGTATCTCACATACACCCTGGCTAAAATTGAAGCACAAAATCAGAGTTGTTTTCTGTTCCCCTCACCACCCACTGAACCTCCTCCTCCTCCTCTTCCATCCATCCCACAGAGACGAATTAGGCCATCAGTGTTTTGACTGTGCCTTACTCTTTTTGGTGGGCAGAGATGTGGTAGAGGAAATTGTGTTGACTGAGGTACCAAACAGTGAGTTGCCAAAGGGGAGGACTGTGAGATGACTTGTGCCACAATGCTGAAGAAAATGGAGATGGGGAAGCAGAAGACACAGAGAACTCCCACTACCTAGCAGACCAGGACGGTGACTATAGCAAGACTAAAGTCACCTGATGTCTTTCTTTATCTAATGCTCTGTGGCTCCAAACACCCCCAGGACACACTGGTGAAATTCAGAAATAAAGAGAAATTACATAAACAATTCAGTGGTTAAATAATGTTATTCCTTGAGAGACAGTCTCTCAATTTTGTGTGTCAGAATCATGTAACTTACACTCTTTGATTTGCCTGGGTCTTTCACAGTGTTAATCCAATTGCTATTTTCATGGTTTCACATACCACAGTGGTGTAGGCGCTTTATAAATCCGAAGTATTCATGATGAAATAAAATGAGATTCTGAAAGTAGAACAAAAGTGATAGGAGTTCCTTAGAAAAACTGTGTTTGATCAATCTGCCCTTAATAATTCAGAAGAGTTTTACCTACTCCCTTCAAAATGAGTGCTCAGCACAAATCAGTTTGCCTGGTTACATTACTGCTGTGTGCTCTGTTATGGTAAGGATTAAACATGGAGTAAAATAAAAAAGTGAGGGATTAAGTCTTTATATGGTACCTGTTATGTGAACAAACAATTTCTGCTGTATCTATTTAACACTTGACCTTTTAATATCTTTAACAGTTGGAATCTATTTAGATTTAGAAGACAAAGGGGAAATATGTCAAGGCCTGGCAGGAATCAGGAAATCAGGGCTCTTTCAGAAAAGCATGAACACGGCCATTCCTCTACAGGGATCTGGCAGGAACTGGCCAGCTGGAAAGTAAGAAGTACAGACTTTTCCCCAACACAATGAAGGAGTGTAAAAGAGAAAAGTCGTTCAAGTGTTGTTCAGTAAGTTATTCTTACCCACAAGGATTTCCTTGTCAATTACCTTTTTTATAATGGTTTCCTCCTTTCTAGATGCACCGTTGACTTTATGGAAAATTTATGGTTTCAAGAGCACCGTGTTACTTTGGTTCTCTTTTTAAAAGGATCTGCTATAATCATCATCATCATCATCTCATCTATAGTTTTCTTTGAAAAATCCAAAACTCATTCCTCTCAAACATGTTCTTTCCAGTCTCTTCTAAGCCACAGCATCCAAAATATATTGCTTTTCTAAATCACTTGATGTTAAGAACAGTTTAATGAAGCAATTGCATGTGATGAACAATGATTTTTAATGACAACTATTTAAGGACACTTTGTTCTAGAAAAAATACTTCTTAAGAGGGTCATATTAAATCCTATCTTGCCTTCAGCAATGGAAGCACTTTTGTTTTAACTTCCAGCTGAAAGAAAAAACCCACTTCTAAAGAATCCTCTACAACTCTTCCTCTTTAATGTTCCAGCAACTTGTCCTGTTTTAATCTATTCTTTTTCTCTTTACTGTTAGAGTATTGATGAACTAGGCAATCTATCAGGGTAGTTACAAAGACTATAAATCCAACTCTAACAGCTAAAGACAAAAACCTTAACTGTTTTTGATCACCATCTATGTGATTTTATAGACATTAACATACCATTAAAGTTACCATTAAATTACATTAGCAAACAAGAGGTATCATGATAAGAAGATAAAGAAGAGATCCAATGAATTTTTCTTATTCAAGAGCTATTGTGAGTCAGACCTTTAGTAGAAGACTGAAGTGAGTTATTGAAGAAATAACACTGCATGAACTAAATCCTGAAATCCTATTCAAGCGTATAAATATGGATGTAGGAAGCCTAATAAAAAAAAATTTCTTATTTTAAATATATTAGCGTAGCTTTAATGAAACATATCAGCCCCACACCTAAAGAAAAAGGAATGGAAAATAATGGAAATATTTTCCACACCATGGAAACCTCATGGCTTACCTCCTTCTCTTGTAATAATTTTCTCTCTTAAAAACAACAATGCCACCATCAATGGTAAGATCTAAGAACTAGTTGTGTGTTAGAAATTATTTTCCAATCCTATTTCAAAACATTAAATTCAATTCAAATATTTGAGTACATATGTAATTCATCATTGATTCAGGACATCACAACAAAATTCAGTCAACAGATTTCTGGTAATCTGAAACCATTCCACAAGAAGCAGAGGTTTAATGACACTTTCAAACATTCAGCTTTATTTTCACACTACAAGCTGTTTGAAAAAAAAAAGCATCTGTAAAGACCTGATAAACACATTCAGAGAAATTATTATCCAATTTTGACATTCCAGTATGCCAATCAAAGAGCACAAGCTGTTGCTTCTTTTCCAAAAAGGAAAACAAATGCGTGCTTATTAAAATTCCTAATAAAATTTAAAGAATAAAGGAATCCAAACAAACTCATCTTTCATTTAAAGTTTCAGAAACTCAAATGTACATAAATAATCTTGAAATCGTTTGTTTTCCTCCACAGTGCTCAGTTTCTCAGAGACCGTTCACTATATTTGGGAACTTAAGCATTGATTTATACAGATCTGAGCTGTCTTTCATCATTCCTTCTTGTCACAAGCATATTCTGCACACAGAGGCTAGGCAGTTGCCTCATGAATAACATCATTTAAAAGTCTTATATACCATGTTAATGCATTTAACTGAATTACCAGTTCTTATCATCAGGAAAATATACTCATTCAGTCAGTAAGAATACCATATATATGTTATTATGCATTTATAAAAATGACAAACTAACATTATTAAAAGTTGCACTCAGATGAAGTCTGAGATTTTTGGGTTTGACCACTGAGTTTTCAAATTATTGTGTAACTTGACTTTTATGAAGCATAAATCCTGACTCTAGAGCTCTGAGTTTTTAAGCACTAATCTCAAAGATTAAATTTCAAGTTTTGACAGCATCTTTGGATGAGTGAGGAGTCAGATGTGACACCTTTCTTTCCGCCCTTCTGTAGAAGCTGTCATTACGTTAGCTCAGCTGAAGGAGTTCACATTAAGGCTGGCTGTAATATTAGCACATACAAGGAGGGCTCCCAAAGGCAGGCAGCATCCCTGCCACAGATCAAAAGTAAAGAAAAACACTGCTGTAGTGTAATACACAATTGATGAACTACACAGGTCTACAACAAACAAACAAACAACTCCTCCCCACACACACACAAAAAAAACCTAGCAAGATTCCAGCAAGAATTGCAGGTCTGGTTAAAAAGTCTCTTCCCCTCGTAGACCATACAGTGTTACTGGGGGGGGGTGCTTTCCCATTAATTAGACTGGTATTTCAAGGATATCTCTCTTTAAAGACACTGACTATAAGTCATATGCAGTTTTACCTTTTCTTGCTCAATCAAAATACCATGGTGGGGTTTGTCAGGAGTTCATAATCTTTTATTTCCTTTTCTTTTTGGAAGGGGAATACACAGTACAGTGCTTGTTTGTCACATCCCCTTTCTGGAGGGAAGATTTGTCCTGGCTTCTCTCAAACTCCCCTTGTCTCTAGCTTACTCTAACACAATTTCCCATAAAGAGAAACGAGTGTACTGCCAGTTCAGAAAGTGCTTTAAGGCATAATATTGATAGTCTCTGTATGTTTTTAGTGTTTTCAAGTTCTGTGCATAGTTTATTTATCTATGCACATTCTTAACTAAAGGGTATGTTTTCTATAATCCTTGAAAGTTCCTAGGCAGTGTTCATGACAAAGCAAGGAACAATGTATATTACCTGTTTTAGAGGATTCATTTACAGATAAAGAGTATATAGCAGCAGTACTTTCAATATTTCAAAATTAGAAAACATTGTGTTCCTGTCTATGAGAAGAATCACCACATTATCTGTAGATCTCACATGTAGATATTGAAGAGTCCTATTTACAAACACAAAAGCTGCTAGTCTCAAAGTCCCTTGACTATCTCCGAGGAAGTAAACAGCTTCTTGGGTTGTATATCCACTCTTTTCTGTTAGTGTACATTACTATATGTG
Organism: Pipra filicauda; assembly: GCF_003945595.2. Classification (NCBI taxonomy): domain Eukaryota; kingdom Metazoa; phylum Chordata; class Aves; order Passeriformes; family Pipridae; genus Pipra; species Pipra filicauda. The sequence continues at coordinate 3,694,019 of NW_024104321.1, read as the reverse complement.
ATTCTGGTCCACTTAAGAAAAAAGCCAAATAGGAATGTATTTCCTTTGTGACAAATCTGTGCTAGTCAAAGTAGAAGATTCTGAAGATGGTCTTTCTCTTGACTGCATTTGTTGCAACCAATGTGTATGTCTCTTGCAGGAGAGACTATGGTTCATTTGAGTAAGGAATATTGGTATGTGGAAACAGAGAGAAGCACCTGAGCATCAGCTTTATGCTGTGTTCTTCATCCTGTTCTAATGATCTAATAATTGTTCCATCCCTCTAACCTATAGTATAATGCAGTGACAGGTTATAGAAATGTATTGCATGTTTTTCTGTGCAATAAAGAATTGCATGGGACTAATTACATAAAATAAAGAATTACACAATAACCAAAACAAGTTTTTGAATTTGTTCGCACATACAGGACATGCACTGCAAAGCCATGCACTGTAAAATTCTGTTTCTCTGTAAAGATGTATTCATCTATGCATAAATAGCTAAAATTTCTTGTGAAGTCAACAGATGTGTAAGCCAGAACCCAATACTCACTGAAAAGACAGCTAGAAGAGCGTTCCTTGTTCCATGCATGCTCATTTTGTATTCAGCCAACAAATTCAGAAGGGATTCTATGAGACTGAAGAAAGCTTTTCACTCTCATTTATGCAGGCTCAGATTCTAGGAATTAGAGGTACTCCTGAGACATACTTTATGATTGTTCCTTGTCTTTGGAAAAAGGGAGACAATAGAGAGCTTTAGACTTTGAACAGATTACAAAAGCAAATCTAAATATTTTAAGGGATTCAGCTGCCATGGTAGGGAGTTGCTGAATCATAAATCAAATAGAATGAAATTCCTTTTACTCTTCCATTTCCCAATTCAATGACTTATAGCTACGCAACACAGATAGTATTGAGGCAACCTGTATTCCTGACTCCTGTCCTATAGCCAACTGTCCTGTCTCCTGACCAAGTCTATTAAGTTCTATACACACTCTGAAACTGTATAAAACCTCAGCAGATGCAGATGAATATCTCACAACCTATGACTTTCTACTTTACCTTTCCAAAAATACCAAGAGGCAATCTTGGGAAAATTATCAAGAGGACTATTACTGCTGTGAGGCACACTCCATTTTTATCATCAGGTCAATATCCTCCACGTCCCTGCTTATCTTAAAACTTTCAAGTAGTTTCTGTGACTACAACTTTTTTCACATTTCTGGTTTGAATTCAAAAATTCCTTTCCATACCCTCTTTACTAGAAATGCCTATGGCCTGACCTAAAATCTTTCTCTTCTCCTTGTTCAGGCACTTTCTAACCCAGCACTAATTTTTTTTTTTTACTCCTTTTATTTCTCAAGCATTTCTTCCACATTTGCATTCATGACTTCTTCTTGGCTTTAATTCTCTACCCTTTTTCATCCAATTCTCACAGATCTCACCTATATCTCCTGCAGCTTCTCCCTAACCTGTATTACTTGGTTTATTTCTTCTCTCTCTCTCTCAAAAATGTTCAAAAAGAGGTTGAAAAAAAATAAACCTGACTTATCTTCTAAACCACTTTGCAGGTTATTTGCTGGCTTATTATCCAAATTCAAACCTCTTTCCCAGCCTTCTCCAAATTTCATTAGGATTTCTTGAGTCTATATCTTCCATTATGGTTTGAGATTTTTTTTTTAACAATGCAAACTTAAATATGCTGTTCTGGCTACACAATGAGAAGTCTGCCATCTACAAGATGATTGCTTGTCACCATTAATCCTTTGCAGTTGACACCATCACTTCAGACTTCCTGGCATAATACCATTAATAGATCACATCTGGTGATCCTTATCTGCTTAAACACTTTAACAGTGGACCTTTAAAAAAAAAAATTGTATCATTTTGGATCAGTTATGTCACTGCATGAGGAACCACTAGCAGGAGACAGATGGGGAAGCAGAGATAAATAGCCATGAAGGTAGGGCTGGTTATCCTGTCTAGGCTGCAGTCAGAGTGGAATGCTCACTAGTAGTCTAGTTGTTTTACTCCCAGTCTCACCCTCAAAGAAACAAAACTAAATTTAAAAAGGACAAATAAAAAAATGTGTCATGATAAAGCCTTTGCTTACTTCTTTATCCCTCTACTCCATTTTTTACTATTTTCTCATGAAACTTCAAACTCTTTTTAAAGCAGGGATTTTATCTTACATATTGATGAAGCTACAGGAGTGTTTTCAGCTTTACAAAGCTCATGACAACCCACATTGTATAACTTCCTGCCAGAGCTTAGAGCAATAGGGAGCCAAAAGGATCTCCACTGAGTTGGAAACCTTTCTTGCAAATTTTTAATAATATAAGTAGTGTTTACTCACAAAAGCATTCCCTTTAAATCAATAGTGTACTTGTATGAAGATCACTTAAATGAATGCTTGCAATACAGAGAATCCTGTTATTTTTTAGAACATTGGTTTCCTACAGATTTAAATTATTTGAATAGTATGTTATGCTTCTCTGTGTATATTATGTGCATGAACATTATTTTAACTCATAAAAAGAAAAGGGACATGTAAAAATGTATGTGCTGCTTATATAAAAATGTAAACCACTTTTCATATTGATTTACAGCTTTTTTATAACTGAAATATTTTAATATCAGACAACAATCACAGAACATGCTTCTTACATGCAGACAATCACAATACTTAGACAGAAGGTTAAAATATTATTTTCTTGTGACAAATGAACATCACATTTACAGGGCAGAGATTTGTTTATTGCCATAAATTATATGAATGCTTATATTCCAATAATGATTTTAGAAACCATCAACAATTGGTATTTCTAGCAGATTGCTTACATTAGCAACAGTATTAACTTTGGCAATCTTCAGACTAGTTCATTTTTTCACGATTTTCTCCTCTCTTCTCTCTATTTTTGTCATTCTCACTCATAAAAACGGTCACCAGAACCCACTGGTTTCTTCTGGGTTTATATTATTCATTCTGAGCTGCAGTGCAACTCCCTATCAGCATCACTATAAACCAAGACTATATACTTCCTTTTTGAACAGATAGGTAAGATAGTCTGTAGATGAGATGAATATATGAATAGAAATGCATTTCATTCCAACTTGCAGTTGTGTTATGGAATACAGAGGGAAAAATATTAGGCAAGTTTGAGAAAGTTTAGAAGGAAGTATCACTGGATTACTTATTTATTTTTACCTTCCCTCGGTATAGCTAATATCACCTAATTATCATTTTCTTTTTGTGGGATTGCTACATTATTGGTATTACCAATTCTACTGCAGGTTACTTTCTTGATACTGTAGGTGTTGGCTAAGAGGTACCACTCCTGTAAAAAATCTATAATTCTACCTTGAGAGATCGATAATTGTTCCTCTTAAAAACCTCTAAAACCAGGGCTATCAACAGTTGTTTCCTCCAAACTCACCTTGATGCTTGTAGTTGTATTTCTAGTGTGCATCTTTCAGAAATGAAGAAAAAGTTCTCCTAGTGACACCTTCCAAAGTTTTCTAAAAGCCATTCTTTTGTACTTGATCAGGTCAGCTACTGAGAAAAATGTAGCAGGCTAAGAGTTTCAAAAGCCATGAGAGGAAGAATTTTTCTTTAAAAGATTTAGGGGAAAATAATATCTTCTCTAGAAATACCCTGTAATGCTTCTCCATTTGTAATCATGTACTGTATTCTAAAAGAAATGGAAATTATCTCAAATTTTCCATTAAAGTTGCAAGGCATTTCCCAATTTGATTAGGAAAATTTAGCCTCAAAAAATTTACTAGCAGGTAGCATTCACTTGATTCTTTTATTGTATTATTACTTCTTTGGTGTGATTAGACATTTTATTTAATACATTTCTGGAGTTTACTTCAAGCCTATTCAGTTCAAAATGTTTTCATTTGGTGTGTGAAACTGTAGAAATGCTTTAGCCTGTGGAAAAAAAGAAACAGATACTAAATCTACTGGATTGGTGAGGGAAAGTGAAGTTTTAAGTCAAGTGTGAGCTACCTTAGTACAGTTTTTTCAACAGTTATGCTGTAGCTTCCATAAGAAATTTTGTTCTCTGGCATGGAAACCCTACATATGTCAAAGTAAGCATACTCAAATACAATCAGACAGCAACGAACTACTTGCTTCTTTGACTGTTATTACAACAGCAAAGTTACCTATTAGATGGTGAACACAAACTTGTCCCTGTTTCAGAAAAACGTATATTTTAACAGGAAAGTGAAGGTTTTCAATATCTAAATATACTCATGAGCAGCAAGGGCTTGATTGTCTTTTGGGTACCCAAAAGAACAATCTTGATCACTTGGAGTTTCTGAAGATCAGATTACACCAGGTTCTTACACAAATGGTGTTCTCATGGACAATTTGTGACTTATTTTTCTTCTTTTTTTTTTTCTTTTTTTTCTTTTTTCTTTTAACTGGAACACACACAGAAAACTTGCAGACTTCATTTTTTTGAGGGAGATGGTGTCTGGGCAATAGCTGGCAAGCAGAATATAGATTGAATTGAGCATCAGTGGTCTTTGCAGCAATTACCTATATAAAGGAGCTAGCAGATTTGAGGAACCTTGATTTTTTCCAGGATTCATTTGTGCTGAAACTGCTGCTTTAATCTCACTGAAAATAATGGGATTTATTTGGATGGCTTCGTACATCTTGTCTCCATTTGCTTGTTACATACTCCATTCATATTCAACACAATAACTGCCAGTTATTGTCATCTATGAAAAAAAGAAAACAAATTTTAAAATTTGGAAAGATAGACTTGAAAGACAATTGGGTTTAGAATTATAAATGATTTTAGGTACATAATTTCTGTTAAGATCAATTGTACTTGTATGTTTCGTGGTGACTGTATTTCAGGCTGGATTGTGCCTTTGGGCATCATCCTGTAATGGAAGTAATTTGTGATGTAAGCCAGAAGGAGGATCATTCCCAAGCATGGTTTTCCAGGCTTTCTCCCTGCTGGCTAGAGGGAAGGGAGTGTGCCACATGAGTCATGTACAAGCTGCAAGTTGCTCAAAGAGCTGCAGCAGTGCAGAGATTTAGCTATTTGAGAGAGCCAAACACAAAACCCCAAGAATCTTAGTGCGGCTGCACTGAGAAAGGTGGAAAAAGGGAAATCTGTCTAGATGGTTTCACAGAGTGATTTACCTCAAAGGAACAAAGGGATGCTGTCCTAGAACATAAAACTTGACAAGTTGTAGATGGAGAAAAGAAATTGTAATTGGGAAAAAGAGCTTGTGTTAGTCAGGATAAAAATAAGAGAAAATAAAGCAATAAATGCTATTCAGCATGCCAATATATTTTTTCAAAATTATTGGCCTCAAGTTACCTGATGTAATTATAGAGTAAGTCTTCTCCTATCTAGAAATTCTCTTCATTTATGAAGGGTGGATGGATGAGGTTAGAGTCAGATATGCTCAATTAAAATTTGCCTTTCCAAAAAAAAAAGTTAAAATGTATATAATTTTTTTTAAGGAGTTCTTTACCTGTATTTCGCCTAGAGGCTGACACTGAGTGCTTAACACTCTTACATAATGTTTTCAGTCCTCTCTAGGACAAACACATGAATAAAACAACATATATAAAAATCCTCTAGCCTCCAGCCATACTGCTATGGATTGCAGTCTTGTCAGATCTCATTAACTAGCCAAAATTAGCTCTGTTCATAACTAGGATACAGGGTCAAAAAAAGAAAATATTAGAAAGAACAGGATATGTGATGCAGATGTACCTACATGCACATATGGATATATGTGTGTTTCCTGCATGCAAAAAATGTTTATGAACAGTTGAATGCTAATCACAATTAGTTCTTTTTTAGGAAATTACTGGATTAGAATTGTCTATGCAACCTTATTTCACCTCTTAATGCACAATCATTATGATAAAGCCCAGCTATACAGTCACATATTTATTTCTTCCTTCATCTATCTTTGCCTTATGCAATACACACAAATGGTACTCAGGATGCAAAACAATGCCCTGTAGTAAAGAAGGACACTGAGCGTAGCTCATGTCTCATTCACATCTCTGAAAACTAAAGCAGCTGAAGGCAACAAGAACAAGGATTGTTGTCAGTTTAGGGAGATGAATGCTTGGATGGTAAACTGAGTTACACAAGGCCCATTATGTTTGCTGAATCACTTAAACTGGACTTAGAAAGATTAATATAATATATGTTCATTTTATGTGTGTCCAGTTTGAACCTGTGAGATCTGATTCAGAGAAGACAAAGCTCTTCTCTCCTATTGCTTCTACCAAAGCCAGGTTTCTCAGTTTAGATTAAGTTTTAAAAATCTCTCCAAATCCATTTATCAAATTTGCCAGAAGTTTATAACGTTCTTTTTTCCTCTCTCTTTTTCATTTTCTGTACCACATATTCTTTTTTTATTGTCACTGATTGTTTATGCAAAGGCACACTTTCCAGTGTTGTGTCTGATTAACCCTGTAAATGCATTCTCTCAGCTTTCAGTGCCATTATCTTCAACTGCAAGTGCCAGCCAACAGCCATAATTTAATTCTGGCTGATACAACACAATTAAAACAAACAAACAAACAAACAAACAAAACACATAAACCAAAAACAGACAAACAAAAAACCAAATTCACAAAAACTTCTGAAAGTATGCTTTTAATTCTCTTTCAGTGGAAAGATTGAAAGATTGTCATATAGAAAATGAATGCATATGAATAGATGGTGCATACCGGTGAATTTGATCGTAAGCTGCGTTATCTCTCAGTGTTCCCAGACTTATTTATTGCAAGACTCACAAACCGAGACATGCCTATTATAAGTTCTACTCACTAATTAACTCTTTCCAGAAAAGAAGAAACTAAAAGAGCAAAGGCAACAATTTTGAAATTAGGAAGATGTTTGGGATAAGTAAGATTCTCACTACTGACTGTAGATGTCACTTTTCATTTATATAAAATAGCACGTGAAAACAGCAATTTTGAGGACAGAAAGGTTTTTGTATGCTGTGTCCTCTGATTAGGATTGTTTCAAAATGCACAGTATGCAAGGGCTGAAAGATTGAACTTTCCACAGTACAAAGCGTTCAATGGTTAAAAACTCCTGCCTCCTGAAAACCACTCTAATCTAACAAAAGCAGGTAAAAAGGATTCCATGAAAGTGTTGAACATTTCCTATTTTTTATTCCATTTCCATACATAATGGGTGTAACATGCAGGTACTTTATTTGCTCTCCTTTAAACAGAGCTGCCTTGCTTTTATTTATTCTGTCATTTATTACTGGACTTTTTAACCTGCATTGTGCTCTGACACTCAGAAATTTCCACTGAAAAGGTGGTAATAGAGGAATTGAATTAGCTTCACTGTATGGATAAATAAAGTGTCTTAAAAGCACGGTAAGAGAAGAAGAACATTAATTTTGTTAAAATTAACAATGAATCTGTAGAAAAAAGGAAGAACAATGATGGTAAGATGCAGAGAAAAACAGATGAATGAAACTTGTTTCTAAAGTAATATACTATATCATATGAACAGGAGTTGATTTTACAAATGTGGAGTAATTCAACTTGATATTGTCTAAGGTATAGCAATTTAATCAAAACCAAAACATAAATGGATTTAAATTATGATAGCTAACTCTATAGTAATTTCAAAGGTTGAGAAATGCAGTTTTCTTTCTTCAACAGTTTAACAATGTAATACCTTGGCTAACTTCAAGTAATTCTTCCATTTAGCAATTATTTTTTTTTCTGCAATTATTTTTTTAGCAATTATTTTTCTTTTTCTGTTGTCATGGTAGACACAAACAACATGCATAAACAAGCAAACAAAACTACCCCTCATGACCTTATAAACCTATAATTATACTGGATAGTTAAAGCAGGATCAGGCAGCTGTATCTTCAAAAAAGGACCACTAATTATTTTATCATTGTTGCTATTATTACTGTTGCTATTTTTGCATCTGGTACTGTTTTAGCTGACTTCTGCCAGTACAATAGGAGATACCAGTAACTACACCTGTTTGCAACTTGAGCTCAGGCTTGCAGTCTGCTGAGTCATACTGATGGATCTGTGCAAAGCCAGTACCTTGGTGCTGAACTCCAAATATTTGCTTACTACCTGCAAAGAGAAGCTTCTTTATTTTAGGAAAGTGGAAGTGCAGGGAAAGTGATGTAAAAAACCCATGTGTGTTTTTCCAATACTAGCACCAATAGAAAGGGAAGAAAATTGTCTAAGCAACAGCCCTGGGCTGAGAGCACAGAAGTTTAATGCAATCAAGAAAAACAGATTATAGGCAATGAGGTAATCTCAGCATGTATTTATTTCTGCTCCTACGGAGAGGTGGGAGGGGGAAGGGAGCGGTACTGCAGAGGTACAGGAAAGGATGTAAAATATTGGGATTGCATGGCATTACTAACAAGACTTGCGAGCCCAGCATAACTCACAGAGCACTGGTTGTGTAGTACAATATTTTGGGAACCTTAGGAAGTATCTCTTTGTGTTGGTAGCTAAGGTAGAAGCATAGAAGTGCTGGTTCACATACTTTCTGGCCGGAATTCTTTGTTACTTTTAAGGATAACTCTTAGCCATGTTGCAATGGAGCTCAGTTGCTGTTCTGCAGAAGAAAAAGTGAAAAGCTTAAAAAATGCCAGCAGGCACTTTAATTGCATGCGTTGCATTGCCCGTCAATGCTTATGCCCTTGAAATTACCTAAGTGATACTCCTTTTCTTTCATTTTGAACTGCACTCTTTTACTGTACACTTTGCTGAGCACTGTGTATAACCAAGCTATAACATCTGGCATGTGCTGAACTTTCCCTCCTTTTGGTCCAGCATCGAGTATTCAACTGCTTTTGGAGGAAATGTCCCGCAGGAGTAGCCGGAAAGTAGACACTGATGAATAAACACTTCCTGAGATTCTGTGAAAACAGCATTGTTCCAAGGTCTTTCTTGCTTGTAACCTACTCCAAACACATATTCTTGCCAAACATCTCACAACTCTTATCCTCTAATGCTTACTTCACCTTAATAGATTGTTAGCAGAAAAGCGACAGAAACATACACTGGTGATTCTTTAGGTAAAGCTAAGGTTAAGTCCTCAGGAATAAGTTCATTTTCACAGTATTTACAGTGCTAACTATAGCAGGAACTCATTCTGTTACATTTTCTGAGCCTGGATACCCCTCAGCTCTGTCTATAGACCTGGTCTGGAAGCTGCCCCTAAGCTCTGCAGCTTTCAGTGTTTATATTCAAATTTGCCAAATTTATTGCAATGACTTTTTAACTCACAGAATAAGCAATAGTACATACACATTGAAAAGAAAAACATACATATTTGCATGTTTACTTTATTCCTAGTTCTTGGAATCTACTGAGTAAATAATATATAAAATATATTGTCCAAAATGTACATATCCTTTTTCTTATATATGTGTCAACATAATCCAAGTTTACAAGTCAGATCTATTGTATAACTTGTGATTATTAAAACACTATCCTTTAACTTTTTTTGTTGTTATTTTGGGAAGACTTATGTGCTCAAAATTACATAAACAGCAATGGAAACTGAAAAGCAACAGCAAAATAGGATTATTATTTAGGCCTCAATTCTGCAAATACATTTTGATGCTAAATATAATTTTAAAAACCCACCTCAGTCATTCTACTGGATTTATAGGCGCAGTGCCTAGAGCTACACAACACTGAAGTGTGCCGTCTAAGGACATACACCTCACACACCCGAAATCTCAAGACATGACAGTTTGTGATACCAACATGACAATATGACTGAGTTTACTGACATATGTATGTAAACTATTGTACAGTTAAGTTGGTTAGTTTTTGCACTAAATGTTTTAATTCCTTTCAAATTATTGTATCTTTAAGAACTTCCTTTTGTTTGTTTGTTTTAAACGTTCTCAGATGTACAGCTTTACTCCTGAGAGCCAAACTTAGCAAACATTACAAAATGCCAGAACAAGCCCAGTGCCAAAATAAAAAGCAAGGAAGAAAACATAACTGTTTATATATATATTTAAATTTTGTCCAGTGTTCTTTTTATACTTTATAAAAGAAGTTGAGAGCAAGGAAGAAAGGGAGCGTTTCTTTTCATTTTCTGGAAACACTGGGGAAGAGATACAGGATAGGAAAGAAAGAAATGGTCAGGGCAAGGGAAAAAGCTTTGTGTGAGGATGTGAAGAAGGCAGGCTGGTGCCCTCACCAGTCTTTTATATAGCAGGGCATCCTCTTACTGGTCAGAGCAATTTTTGTAGAGTAATAACCTGACTGTATCTCCTGCCTCCTGACCTGGATGAAAAGAGAGGGGCTCTAAAAAAAAAAGTGAGTGAAAAAGAGCAGGGGAGCAGGGAAGTGTTGCCTGGACTGTTCCCTCCATCACAGTGCCTGGTTTATGGATGCACACTTCTATTCCTCTGTTAATTTACCTCATGCAGATGTCTCTTGTGGCTCTTCCTTCTAATGCTGAAGCAGTAAAGAAGTAAGTTTGTGGGTGATTGTTAGCTGTGAACATTTTGGGGGCCAGTGAAGTGAGGACACAGCTGAGGCGGTGGGTTGGGGCCTGGCAGTGGCTGAGCAGGTTTTGCTTCAGCTGGAGTCGGAGCAAAGCTGCTCTCAGCCCCAGCCGCCGCTCCCTGCGACTGCTGTGTTTGTTAATAAGGAGACAAGTGAGGAGAGCTAAAAAGGGAAAAAAGCAAGAGTCTTGAGGGAACTCTCAGCAACAGTAGCACACAGCCTGCTCCAATGTATTGCTCATATGTTAAAAGAAAAGGGAGAGAGCTGCCATCCGGCCAGCCACGGGGCCGCGTTTTTGTGTGTTAGGGATCGACCCAAACACGTCCACCGCTGCAGGCTGTGTTGCCGTGGGAGGCTGCTCAGCCGGGGTCACCGTGCCGGGAACTCGCTGCCCTGCAGCACACTGCTCGCGGCTGCGGGCTGCTCTCGGGAGCGCACCCTCCAGGGAGTGTCCCCCTCCGAAAACACTTGTTTACTTCCCATTTCGTCCAGCAACTTTGAGATAGGAAGCATCAGACCTGCCGCTGGAAGGACGGGAGGAGGGAGAGGCTGTGCAGCAGGGCAGGGGCTGGAAAACAAAAGCGGTGACGGATGGGACCGGTGGCACCTGTCCTTGTCTCCCCCGCTACTCAGACATGACTGGGTCCACAGTGACTGCAGCCCCCGCACTCGGCACGGAAACACCCCGAGCTGCGCACACACTAGAGCAGGAGTGGCACAGGGAAACCCTCCGCTTTCCCCACCGCGCTGCACCGGCAGCAGCGGTGCCCCGGAGCTGGCGTGACAGGAGGGGATGCCCCTCCATGCCTTGTCTGACTGTCGGGGTACTCCGCGCACCCACGCTGAGCCAGCGCTGCACATAGGCAGGGGATCAGGGCTGGCACCCCGTGCAGACGGCGAGCCGGGCGACGGGCGAGCCCCCTGCGTTCGCGCACACACTCGGTACCCCCCGCACTGTGCCTCCGTCCCCGCCGGGTCGGCGGGAGCGGTACCCCGAGCGCACACGCCCCGGCGCCCGGCGCTCCTCGGGGTCCGCCGCCGGGTGCATCGCACCGCTCACCCGGGCGAACCCCGGCGCCCCTCCGCTCCGCTCCCGGGGCCGAGCGGCACCGCAGCGGGGGAGCGGCGGCGGCGGCACCGCGGCCGGAGGGCAACAGGCGGGCGGGAGGCGTCAGGCGACAACTTCGCGCAGCGCCGCCGAGCAAGTTGCGCTGCCGCGCAGGACGCGCCCGCCTCCGCACCCCGCCCGCGAGGCCGCTGCGCGCCCGCGCTCGGCGGGAGTGAGGGAGGGAGGGAGGGAGGGAGGGAGTGAGTGAGTGAGTAGTGCGGATGTGAGTGCGGGGGCGAGCGGCACCTGCCGGGGCCAGCGGGGCCGTCGCGGTGCGGGTGCGGTGCCGGAGCCGAGCGCTGGGCGGTGGCGAAGCCGGGCGGCTGCAGCGGGCGCGGAGCGGGCTGGGCTCGGGCTGGGTCCGCGCCCGGCGCCGCCGCCGCCGCCGCTGCGCCCTCCCGGCTGCGAGTCCGCCCGGCTCCGGATCACGTGGCGGTTGCCGGAGGCAGAGACTAGAGAGGAGAGAAAAAAAAAGCGCCTCATTCCTTCTTCCACCGCCATACTGTATTTTATAGTAACTCTCATTTTTATTCCTCCCTTTTACTCCCGCTCGGTGAGTACCTTTCCGCTGACATTCTTGTCCTCCTTTTTTTGTCCTGTTTTTTTTCTTCCTTTTGTTTTTTTTTGGTTTTTTTTTTGTTTTCTGTTTTTTCTTCTTTTTTTTTTTTTTTTCCTTTTTGATTATTGTTTAAATGGATTTGATCTTTTGCTGATGACAAGTTTTTTTCCTAGCATGCGATGGTTACTAAACTGTGAGCAAAAGGTGCTGCTGGGGCCGGGAGTCACTGGGAATGAAAAATTATAATATTAATTATACAGACTTGCCAGTCCAGCAACAACTGATATACATTTAGTAGCTATATATCTATATATGCAACTGGTTTTGTTGTGGCACGGAAAAACCATGTGAAATATGATGCTTATTTTTTTAAGATAAGAGAAAAGGCATTTTTAACTCTTTTTGCAGAAGATGTTCTCTGGTGTTGTTTTATTTTTATTTTTAGGTGTTTTTTAAGGTGTTTTTTTTTTTTTTTTTTTTCCATAAAGAGATGGGAGTTGCAAGTGCATTTTGCAGCAGTGTTTACACAGAGTTTGTAATCTTGCAATACTGGTGGAAGCCACAGAGCAAGATAATAATTTTATTATTTTTGTTACTGTTTCTTTTTTTGTATTTCCTTTTTGACAGTGCAATCAGCAGGGTTTTTGTTTTTCCTCTTTTTCAGTTTTTGATACCTATTTATAATGTGAAACTTTTCTTGCAGTGTGTTGCAGTTATCATTTTTAAATACTTTTTTTCTCCTTAAAGACAACAAAGCAAAACAGAAAGCCAAAGAGATGATCGTTACTTTTGCACATTTTGCACCTTGACTTTTTTATTCTTTTGCCAGCAGTGTTTTAAGATGGTTGTTGTTATCATGATGATGATGATAATGATAGATATATACATATATACAAATAAATACATTTTCAAATGATGGCAGTGGAAGGTTTTCCTGGAGAATGAAGTGCGGTTTGGTTTCCTTGTCAACGGAAGATGAAGTGAACAACTGAACATCTCCCCAGTGCAGGTACTTCATCTCCTTGTAGGCGTTTCCACGCTGTGTAAATTACATTGTGAGGTTTGTTTTTTTTTTTTAAAGAAATCTCCTTCCACCCCTTTCTAAAGGTATCTGTGCAGTACACATGAGGACTGGACTAAATATCTGTGCCTTGTGATTGCTTGCATGTGTGCAAAATGTTGCACTAATTGAGCCTGGGTCGGTTAGGCTGAAGAGAGGTGTTTTATGTGCTGTGCTGTGCTGTATAGATGAGAAAGCAGCTGGGCAAAAAAATCCAGACATCCCCCCTCTCCTCCTTACCATTTAAAAAAACCCAAACCAAAACAAAACCAAAAACCAAACAACCAACCAAACAAAAAAAGGCAAAACAACCAAAAGTAAAGCCCAAACCGAACATGGGTGGAACCTGGAGATCCTCATTATGAGTGCAAATACTTACAGGACTATAGACAAAAACAAAAGCCCTGGCCCTGTGTTTGTGTGTGTCTGTTTAAAAATTATCCATTAGAAAAATAGCTGTGAAACAGCAAAGGAGGCTCCCTCGGAAAGCTGGCTCACTGCCACATGAGGCATATTTTGTTGCCCCTAGGGCAGCAAAACCCTTATATCCAACTTCTGCTCCTCATATTAAAAAGGTGTAAACAAGGCAGCAAGTTGCCTCTTATGAATTTAATTCATTGGGATGGAGATTAGTCAGAAGCTGATATTTGCTTGAAGGTGTTTCCTTTTATTTTGGTGATTAATAATGCCACTGGCTGATAGGGAGTCAGAAACTGTTACTTTCTGTGATGGTACTGAGAGTTCAGATTGGAGGAGAAACTGTTACTTCTGTTTGAGAGCACCTAAATGGTTAACGGGGACCACCCCGATGTACAAACAGGATATTGGTTCTCTAAAGTACAATTTGGAAAGGTTTTTCCAGCTGACAGGGTGGTTTTTGTTCTTTGGTTTTTTGGTGTGGTTTTTTTTTTTTTTTTTTTTTTTTTTTTTTTTTTTTTTTTTTTTTTTTCTCCCCAGAAAGAAATATGGTGCAATATTATGCTGAAGTTGAAGTACAGAATGTTCGGCGGCGTTCTCTGTTGCTTACTTTATTGTGATGGGATTGCTTAATGTATTTTATAGAAACAGCTTTTAGGGATCTGTAACTGACTGTAAAGATATACTGTGTATTCAGATGTGGAAACTAAAGTAAGTTACAGGGGATGTATTTCTTTTGTCGCTGTTGTATAAGCAAATATAATTCACAGAATTACAAATGCATTCGGAAGTTTGAATCTTCTAATGCTTATATTTACATTCTTGAAACTTAACAGCTTCCTTTAAAGTAGAAAGTGTATATAAGAAGTGTATATATCATGCAATTAGTAGTGTTGAAAAATAAATAAATTCACTTATCTTTGTAGAAACATAGCTATTATGTATTTACAGTGGCTTTTTCCAGTTTAAATGTAATACAAATATTTAGCACATATTTATGCATGACTTCTGCTCTGACATGATGAAATACTTTTGGCAATATAACAGGGTCAATAATTCATGTGTCTAAAAACCAGTTGAGATATTTGCATGATAGATTATGATGACTTCTCCAAAATAGTTATGAACTGTTGGGTCAATACTCCATATTTTAAGAAGACTCAACCTGCTTATTTTTTTATGATTTAATTTGAAAGCAAGCCATTAAAAACAAGAGTGACTGAAACTTATATCTCCACCTCTCTTTTTATTTTCATCCCTCCCTATTTTTAAATTAAGTTTTTTCTTTAAATTATGTGGAACTCCTGGTTAGCAAAATATTTTTGATACTGCTAGACCACTGAAATAAAGTAACAAGGCTAGCAATTTCCAGAAAGATGTTCCTTTTGTCCTTTCTTTTAATATTGCAGGTGTGTTGTGTAATTTTGTACAGATAGTTGCTGACTGAAGATCTAATCCTGCTCACCTAGTCTTATCTTGAAGTCTGAGAAAGAAAGTTTTAGGAATGCACTATTTTTAGCACCCAGATTTCATCCACAAAGCACCTGTTGTCTGAGTAGCATGGTAATTAATATACATTCATTTCATTTGCAGCAGTCTGAGATTGTACAAGTTCTTATATATCAAACAACCTAGGGATTTTAAAGTAGGCATAAATGAGCTAATTTTGAAAAAGGATACTTCTACCTCCTGCAGTATGTGGGCACGCTAGGTTTTGTAGTGGTGGAATTGGTTCTGGCTTGGTGCTTCCATAGTTATGCTATGACTAATGATGTTGAAGGCATGTTTTAAAAAGCCATAGTTAATGTCAAAGACAACTGTCCTTTTGAGATAAATAAAAATTTTGCCTACAAACTGCAACTTAGTTTCTACAAGTGATGATATAATTACATTTCTGTCTTTAGTATGAGATATACTTGTACTGCCTTTATTTCTGAAAGTGATGACTGTCCAGTCTTAAATAACATCTATTTTTCTTTACATCTGTTTTGATATTCAGGAAAGCATAGGAATTTAAGATATCTTTATAAAGGGTTATAAACTGAAAGCTTTGAAAAATAATTTTTCTTTTCTTATTCCATAACTAGCTACTCTTAACAGTACTTAGTTGCAAATAAAAATGAACAGGTGAACAGAAGTTGAAAACTGTATAGTGCACAGTGTGCTGACTCATGAATACATGTTTTTAGCTCCTGTAGTGGCCTGAACTGGCAACAGAAGCATATCTTCTCACGTTTTTCTAGAGAGAGGACTGGAGTGGCCTATGGAGTCATCAAGTCTGTTTGCTGTGATGTTAATCTGGTCTTTTTATTTTATTCAGATTCAGCAAGCTCCAGTTTAAATTTAGCTGGTGTATTACTCTTACTGCACCTCTTGAAGGCTGGACAGAGCCTCACTCAGGATGTTAAAAACATTGTTCCTGTCCTAAATTTGTTTTCAGACAGTTTATTCTCCTTTATTTTATGTGCCAGTGCTGACCTTGAACAGTGAGGCTCTTTCTTCACATCTTTGCTCTTCAGAGTATATTTCTAGAGAGCAATTGCAGCCTGCTTTCACTCATGTTTTCTGAGCTCACTGGGAGGGATTCCCGGCAGCATGGCTGGCTCTGGGAGGGGATGTAGAGATTGGCTCTCCCCGAAGTCATGCTGCAGAAGAAACAGAGCAGCTGCATTTGACTTCTCTTCTGCCCCACCTGGTTTGTTCTGCTTTCAGCTGCAAACATGGGGGTCCAATTGCTGGCTCTCACATCAGCCTGAACGGTTCCACCTGGAGCCGCACATGTGGACATGCCTTCTTCTGGTGAAATACGTTTTGTGCCACGTAGACCTTCCCTTCACTCTGCCTAATCAACCTGAATTTCTTTGGTTAGAATGTAGCAGCAGAGGACTCTTGGGAATTTCTTCTGCAATGCTCTGATTTGTAAACTCTCAAGAGTCTTCTACGTATTGTTTTAGTATTTTGTATTCATACTAGCCAAGGGAATGTGAATGGGCTGAAGGCAATGCTGTATCAGGGACTGTCTTCTATCAGGAATAAATGTGAAAGTTGGATACAGTGTTTTTTAAATATAATTTCCTTATTAGTTTCTTCGTAGATCGCTTATGTCTTAGCTCTGTAATCTTCTAAAGCATTTTTCTATGAGGAGTTTGTTTCTCTTTTACAGTGCAATTTTTCCTATTTTCTTCCTTCCCTACATTTCGAGTTTTGAAAGATAAAAAAGCTTAATAGTGCTTAAAGTGTGGGATTATAAAGATTAATAGATCTCCCCTCAGATGAACATTTTAACTTCCCTTGGTCTTAGAGGATGTAGTGCTCTGTCAAATTCTGGAGCCCAATCCTGTGTTTTAAGTACTTAAATATCTGAATACAAGGCTAAAGATGAATATTTCCTGATGAAAAATCATGTAATCTGTGACACACTGTGCGTAGTCATCCAGTTTGTAGCTCCCTTAAACTCATATCCAGACTGACAGAAGAAAATAAAATGCTAATCATAAGTGATATGAACATTTTCATCTTTGTTAAGGTACCAATTTTATTTTATGATCTTTGAACAATTACTGGAGTAAAATGGCTGGTAGATTATTGTTTTGCACATACATAGATTGGAATAATTTGTACCTTTTTTCCCTCTCTCTTTTCTCTTTTCTATTTCAAAATGACACTCTAATCTCTACAATGTATTTAATTCTTCAAAAGCATTTATACTTCAGCTTTGGGAGTATTTTCTGAGAAAGTTTATTTTTGCACAATGAAGTGTGATTTCCCATCTCTTTGAATCATCTGCCAACAATTAAGAAAATAGTTAAGTAGGCCTTCAAATTGCTAAATAAATCTCAGGTTGCTTAGTGTGAATACAATTACTGTGTTTTTATCATTATGGTGTTCTGGAATAAAAATGTAGATAGGGAGATGAATAGATAGAATCACGGAGATAGATATTTTTAGAGAGGTTTTTAGTGTGATAGAGAATTACCAGAAATCTTACATTAATTAATTATCCTTCAGAACTTAATCAACACTTTTGTTTAATAACTAAGAGTTTAACTTTCTCAGTTGTAAACTTATACAGACCAATATTATCTACTGCCACTACACAAAAGCTATAGAATTAATAAATTGCCTCTCTGGTACATCCCTGTGTGTCTCCTGGCTCCTTGTGTGTTGGCTGACCTGCCAGGATGTCAGGGCTCAACCATTCTGCAATTGCATTTCAGTTTCAGGAACAAAGTTGCTTTTTTTTTCTCTGATGTAGTTCCTTCATGGTTATGGTAATAAGCATAATAATTTCTACTCTGACATGAATAGTAGAGGTTTGAAGAAGCAAAGATGGATTTTGTACGAGTGGTGACCAACAGTGGTTATGAACATGAACATGGTGGAATATGAATGACACTCCTAAGCCTCTTTATTTTTCCTTTGCACACTTACGAGTCTTTCTCCTAAAATACCCAAAGGTCTGATTAAACTTGACTTACATCAGTGGTCCTTCCCAGGTGGCCCTCTCCTGCTGTCAGTGATTATTGCCTCTACTGATGTGCAGTCTCTGAGCAACCAAGTCAATGTGGAGCTCTAGAAATAGCTGATGCTTTCCATGTTTAATTCTATGGTCCTCTGAGAACAGCTTACAGTCCCTTGTACAGGCATAACTTATAAAAGCCAGTACAGACCATTATTATTATTTAAAGAACAATAGATCATAAAGGATACAATGATAATTACTGGACCTTGGTGATTATTGAATGACTTGCTGAAAGTCAGGTCCCAGTCTTCCTACTGTACCCCATACCAACAGCCTTTATTTTAGCCTGCTCAGTCGCACTGGTTCCTTTCATCAAGCTCCTCCCCTGAGTCAAGCATGTGCTTTGTGTTGTTCAGGGTCAGCAAAAAGGGGATATCTGGCACAAATCAAGTATTAATGAGATTCTTCACCTATCTGAAACAAGGCTGAACTTGTTCTGTAGAAAAGCATCACGTTAGCACAGTTCATTCAGTAAAAAAGGTGTGTCTGTTCTTGTTGAGCGTTTTGCGTAGAAGTTGAACAGAACCTATTGTCAAATAGATACAACACATCTTGCTAAACAGGGGGAACTTTATGGTTTGGAGGAGACACTGCACATGAGTACCTTGCATGCAGTATTTTTAGGCTGACTGAAGAACTGGAGTTTCTGTCTCAAAGAATTATATTTGTATTGTGTTGAGAATGCTAGTCCCTGTTTCTGTTTTGTTGTGTTATAATGGAGTGCAGAAGCACTAAAATATTTGCACTATAATGGAGTGCAGAAGCATTAAAATGTTAGCACTCTCCTAGTGCTTTATTAGAATAATATGAATGGAAGTAACAAAGATAGTTTTGTGCATTTTTGCACACCAGGCCTGCACTCAGGGCTTGCTGAATGCTAACAGCTATTATTGTGAATGGAGGGAGTTACAGTAGTAAGTCACTGACTTTTTACAATGAAACATTGTACTTTTAGTAATTGCAGCAACATGCTTCTGAGTTAGGTTTGTAATGCAGAATTACTTTCTATAAAGAGAAGTTATTCTACCCAGTTACAATATTGTATCAAAAGATCCTTCACACAATAAATATTAGGATAGAAGTAATATAGGATTTAAAAATGTGCTGTGCAAACTGTCATGCAGTGTCTATGAAATAGACCCCCCAAAGGTATAATGAAAAAAAAACCTTCCTGTTTGGGTACCTATAAAAGGGATTATTTTTTTTTTTTTTTCTAAACAACAACAACAAAAAAAATCAACAGTATCATCTCGTTTTTCATCTTGTATTTGGCGCTGATTTCACAGGATAAAACCCAGCACTTGAGATATTGCACAGTAGGTCAGTTTTCTAATATAGTTTTCCAGACTGCAGAAGAAGAAGGATGTAATTGTTTCCTTCCTCCATATACAACTTCCGGTTAAATGGGAGTTTTGTAAATGGGACAACTGCAAGACTGGCTCTGAAGAGGTTAGTATCTTCTAGTTGCACACTTGTAAGTGGAAGACAATTAGTGTACATTATGCATAATGAAAAGAGAAACTGCATTTATGCCACTTTTGCTTTACGGGGGTAGTATATCAGGACATTGATACTATTTTTGTTGTTTATCATTTTATGAGAAAAGCATACCATGTTACCATTCATCAGCATGTACCCTGCTCCCATGGGTGATGTAGAAATAGAAAGGACCAGAATTAGACCCTGGTCCTATATATGCTGGTCAAAATTTTATGTCAAAACCTTTTTTTTTCTGTAGATTTTTGATAAAGTGGTTCACACAAAGGCTCGATTCATCTCACTTAACCTTGTTGTTTAAAAAATAGCTTTTCAGAACTGAGCTAGTCATCATTTTAGCCATCTAAAAGTTAGTGATTGAAGTCTAACACAGTTGCTCAAGGCTTTGTAGTCAATGGAGATATATAGCCACCTCCAGAGAATTACAGATTACATCCCAAAAGAGGCATCTATGGACAGCTGAGATGAACAACCTTCCTAAAACGCCCCTCTCTTTTCACTGATGAGAGAGAACCTAGATGGCCCATTTAAAATAGATTCCTAACTTTTTGATGGACGAAGTTAAAGGAGATGAATCTCATGCTCCCCAGTCCTCCCACCTCTTGAAATAATAATTTCTCAATGAAATACCTAGTTCATTTATTTTTTGGCCACTAGAATCTTCATGGCTTTAAGTTTTTACTTTAATTTATTTTCAACTTCTTCAGTAATTCTTTTTACAGAAATGTAAATGTGTTTTTAAACACTTTGGATCAATTCTGGGCTATGACAAAATTCGCAAAGATTTCTGATGGGGCCAAGATTTCACACCTTTTTTCTCTTGCTTTACACAGTTTTCTGTCTGTTTGTAATGTAATCTGACAAAAATCAGTCTTTCAATGAGTTATCCTCATAGAGTCCTGTTCTAAAATCCAGGGACTTGAGCTATTGGGTACAATTATGGACCTCATTTGAAAACCTCCGACAATAATTGAAACAAGGATTATATGGGTGGCAATGGAATCAACTAGTTGTACTTTGTTCTTGTAAATGAATGTAAGATATATAGTTACAGTGTTAAAAAATCATTAGCAGATCAACAAACAGCAGACATTCTGAACTTGAAAGTTCTAGATATCTCTGAAGTGGGATTTTAAAACTAAAAAAGTCTTTTTAGTTTGTAAACTGAGGTGATTCAGGATTCAGGAAATGTAGGGAAATATTTAGCTATTGATAGCATGCCACTAATGTCCTCATGTATGTTCTTGTTTTAAAATACTCCAGTAAAACCTGTACTTTGGAATACCCAGATAGATTTTATTTTTATCTGTCTCAGATAATTTTCTAGAGAAAATTGGAATTTTAGAAGACTGAGTGTTAACATCTGTAAAATCAGCTCTTAGATAAAGTTACTTCAGTGCCTTTGTTTAGATTTGACCCAAGTCATGGTGAGTATCAGGATGCCAAAGCACTGGCCAATCTGTGCCACTACCTAGTATGCTGTGATATCATTCTATTCTTCCACAAATCATGAATTCTGCTATTTCATTCAGTATATTTTTGGGCTCTCTGTAGGATTTTGTACAGGTAGTGAAATATGTGAACATAGTGTACATGTTTCCTCTCTAGGGTTTGTCTTGACACGGCGCTATCTGTATGCCTGTGCAAAGGTCACTAAACTGCTTGCATAGGCCATGTTTTTCACTGACAGCACAGTATGAAACTGAACTAAAGCTGAATCCAGATTAGAAATGAACCATTTGGTATTATAGGAGTATGCACAAAACTCAGCATAGTGAGACTTAATTGCCCAAATACCACAATGTTGCTACCATGATAAAGTATGATGCAGCTGTGAGCTCTAACAGCTACAATATAATGGTTTGTACAGACTCAGAAATCTTACAGACTTGTCAGAATTGAGAAGGGGAGTTAAAAAGTTGGAGTTCTCAGCACTTTGAAATAACTGCTTCAAATAAGTGCATTAATATTCTCTGGGGACTATAAACTGTCTGCTGCAGCTACCATGTCACATTATACACTTCACCACCTCTTGGTCTCCGTCTTTGTTCCTCAGATTCTATTTATATTTCTGACTTAGGTTTTTTGTACTGTCCCTCAAAAATGCATTGTCTGAGCAGTATTCACATAAAACAGATTTACAAGGATAAAACCCTTTGCTGACTTTATGAAGTTTTCACCTCTTTTCCCTCTTTCATTTATGCACCATAACATTTCCTTTTCACTCTTGAGTCTCTGCTCAGAGTTAGGAGCACAGTGTTGTCACGGGAATATAAAGGTCTCATGACCATAGATTGTTAAACACAGATGAGCACAACTGAATTTCTCAGTGAGAGTAGGGCATATAAGCCAAACTCTGTTATGTGATGTCTCTGCCAGCTGTTCTGGGTGAGTAGGTGGTCCAGGGACCTTGACTGAGGATTGCATATTTAGGGACATGTTTGTGAAAGGAAAGATTACAAAAAAAATAATTACATTTCAGGGTAAGGGAATAAATTATTTCAGGAATGCCACATTTATTTTTTTTTAATTTTGATGCACAATTTAACATCATATATAATGTGACATTTCATCTCAGAAATTTTAAAATGGGTTCAGAAATTCTTTGTACTTGGTCACAATTATTAATGAATATTGTAAATATAATTATAATCAGAATAGGACTGGCTAGTTTTCACTTTCAAATCTTTTAAGATCAAAGTCAGCCCAGCTATAGAGACCTGTGCCACACTCATCTGCAGTGACAAACAGAGGAAAATACATTTTTAAATGTTGGGTGCGTTCATTTGAATTTCTGGATCCTTTTTATCTTTTATTTGTAATTTTTTTTTATTTCAGACTTACTGAACCTTCCCTCCTGCTCTGGACCTCTCCTCTGGCGTTGGCACAGCTCAGAAGGATGAAAGAAAAGGAAGTGATAGGAGAGGGATGAAAGAGGGGAGAGGAGGAGAAAGAGGAGGAGGGACAGCAATAGAAATGGAGAAAAAAATCCCCAGCAGTTCAGTTAAAGCTCTAGACAATGAGTATGTTTTCAGTCCCTGCTCCTCCTCACCTTCCTCTTGAGCTCAGGCTTTCTCCCTCTCCACCACCTTAGCTTTCATCACCACTGAGGCTATTTCACTACTCATTTCCATTTTTTTTTAATTCAAGAATGAAACCAGAACAATTAAAGTCTTGCAAACAAAATATACACATCTTTTCACAAAATATAACATGACACAATTAATGTAACTGGTTCTTGAAGTAGGATTATTTTCCTCCTAATAGTGTTACATCTTTAACTTTCTACTGATCTTTATTTACTTATTTTTTACATCCTCTTCTTTCAGCGCTTTACTTCCAGGGGTCCTTCTTATTCCTCATCTTCTTAGTGAGGGTATAAATTTAAAACTTTTCCTAATTCTTTCAGTAAGTTTGAAATTTGCACTGCATTATTCAGCTTTGTAGGCCAAATACTCCCACTAGAGTAAAAAATGCAGTTTGATATTTTGCTGTGCAGTGTGACTGTCAGACAGAAAAGAAATAGGGACCCCATGACTCAGTGGTGGTCTGAGTCTTGACTTGGTTCCAGTGTTTGGTCTGTCTTTCCAGCTGGAAGGTTGGCCACTGTGAAGGTGAAGGACTGAAAGGACTCTTTGACCAAACCCCTTTTCATTCCTTACACGTATGTGCTTCCTTCCAGCCATTCCCACCAGGAATCCCTTACACCCGACAAGGTGGTTTTGGGAGTGTTACTAGAAAGGGTGGTCCTTCTAAAGAAGTATTTCCTAAAGCTAGAGCTTAAATTGGTCCTATGACTCCCCTATACCAATCTGCCTGATACAAAAAAGCCAAAGAGTAGCTACTGAATTGACACAAAACAAGACCCAGTTGTGAATTTGCAGACTTAATTTTTTAAAAGGAAATACTAACGATTCCCAATTGCTTTTTAGATACTACAGTCGATTATGGAAATAGAGTGAAGAAAGGTGTAAGATTTCAAAAGGTTTTGGAAGTTTATTACAGATGTTGGTGGAACAGGTCCGGAGCAGAAAAATCAGGTCCAAAAGGCTGATGCTTTTGTATCCTAAAAAGATGTTTAGAAAAAGTTTTAAATACTATAGGTCAAATGCAAACATGCTATTAAATAAAAGGAAACTACATAAAACTGCAAGAAAAAAATTACTTATTTCCTGGATATTATGTTTAAGGATATGTTAAATTTTATTACCATTTAGGAGAACTTAATTTTACATTTTCTTAAAAGATGCTCTGCAAACTGATACAACTGACTATTGCCTCATTACTTGAAAAGAAAACTTTGAATTTTGTTGTTGTTGAAGTCTGCCTGATGTATTGTTCTTACAGTTGTTTAGATTTTGATTATTTGTATGCAATTTACTTGAGTTGCACACTTAATTGTAAGCTTCTGATGTCAACAGGGTACTTAGAGCCTCTGAACTTGGCACTTTGGACTCTAGGCAGTCTCTATGAAAAGTGGACACCTTGAAGGAGCCCTTTGGAACAACTTGGTGAGGTTCCCAGGTCCCCTAGCAAACTGTACTGAGAGCTGTGGTTGTCCCATAGGATGAAAGGAGTTCCTGCATGCACCAGGATATGTTTGGTAGAGACCATGACCATCTCCATGCTTGAACCAGGGAACTGCTTTCAGCACATCTGTTTCATGGGATTTTTTAAAGTGGGAGGGTTTGTCAAAGATTTCCCCAGGCCTTCAGGAAGTAGTAGTCTGAGGTACAGCCTGTTTCTTTTATAGGCAGGTAGCACTGGTACAGGTAATCTGCATCCCACTTTGAGATTTAGACTGTTTTCCAGCCTTAAGTGTTATAAGAGGTCAGCTAAGGGAAGCCTACCTTAACTTTCGGTAAATTCAGCTGACAGAACAACAGAAATTAAGCAGTTTGAAACTTGTACTCCACTGCTGTTGGAATGTGATGTAATGTATTCCATGCTTCAGAATTTAAAGTCATTTGTGAAAGGGGAAGTCTGACTTTCTTGCTCCTGTGAGTAGATATTTTGGAGCCGCTGGTGTTGGGGAGCTCAGTAACTGTCCACACAGGCAAGATGAAGGAGCTGTGGA
This sequence comes from Pipra filicauda, assembly GCF_003945595.2. NCBI lineage: Eukaryota > Metazoa > Chordata > Aves > Passeriformes > Pipridae > Pipra > Pipra filicauda. The sequence continues at coordinate 3,669,275 of NW_024104321.1, read as the reverse complement.
AATGGATACGAAGCAAATATTTTTCAGCATAGGAGTGATGGTCTATTTCTCATTGACTCAAATCTTTCACCTATTCTCAGTCCTACTATTCTATCATCTATGCCACAAATATATTTTAACTTTGTATTTTGCTTTGCAACTTTTATCTTCTTCAGAGTGCAACAAAATAATTTCATATTGCAGTTGCCATTTCACTTCAAAATGTAACTACAGTATAATCCATAATCATCAATTTCTTTTATGACCAGCTCTTTGCTATTATGTTTTACAGCCTTTCAGTGCATCAGTAAAGTGGAGTATTAGAGTTGGCACCTTTGAAGCTAGGAACTTCCTAATGAAAACTTTGCAAGCTTTGATCTTTTCCTGAGAGAGTAGTGCTTCTCATATATGTTTATAAACTGTATCTTTCAAATTAAGTACTTTGTGACCTCTGGAATGTGATATGAAATGTATCTCATGGTTTTGGTTGCTTCATGTAACATATAAGTTTTTAAATAAATTGCTTTAGTCTTCTGGTATTAGACTTCCTCACTGAAATGGAAAGATTATGATACTCACCTCTTAACTACTGCTCACACAGAGCAAGAAGCGGTTCTCTAAACTTTTGAAAATCATGAAAATTTTGAAAGTTGAGAGAATTTTGGCCATCTCTACTAAATATAAAGGCCTGACTTCAGCACCTTCATGAAAAACTTAGTGTGTAGAATGTAGATTACTATATATGATGGCATAGATAGTAATCTATGTATCTATATAATCCATAGTAATTACTGTATAGATTGGCGATTTCTATTTGGCCTAGACAGCAGAATTGTGGGGAAAACAAGGCTGAATGAAGGTTGCCATCATCATCAATAAGATACTTCATATACGAAAGATACTTTAAGTAAATATACCAAGGACAAGACATACCAGGTACACTTTGAACATAAAATGTGTAGCTTTCTATGTACAGCTTGTAGCAAGATGGAGAAACTGGGAGTTAGGTAGTACTCTCACTTGCAGTTTTGCAACACTTTGAACATTAATGCACTTGGATTGTGACACGAGAGAGTTTTATCTGAGGATGAAATTATTATTATCATTGTGCACAATATTTTCTCATGGAGCTTTATCTTTCCTAGTCTCGTGTATTTTGAGTAGTACAGCACATACCACGGCATGTAGAAGGTGTTCCTATGTAATTATGTCCAAGGATACTCCCCATCTTAATTTATAATTAGGTCTCTAACAACTTAGTTATAGAATTCATTGGAAGCAAGATCAGGCTTCTCTTTTCAATACATTAAGCTATGTTTCTGACTTAAATGTGGAACAGGGTATTAACTCAGTAGAACAGACACTCTGGTAGCTGTTGAATCAGGGGTTCTGATGCTGACATTAGAAAAATTGGATTTAATATAGAAAGTTCAGTGTTGTTTTTCCTCTTAAGTGAGTTGGTGCATGGTTTTTCTGATATACTAAAAGTGAAAAAGAGCTGATGTAGTGAGTTAAATGCAAGGCCAAGCTAGCTCATTATTCTGTTTCTGCTGGTAGTAAAGGAAAAGGAAAAAAAAAGTTATCAGAAGAGGCTAGTTTCTAGTAGAATACATAGAATATGAGAATAATAATGCAAGAATAAACTAAACAAAACTGGCTTATAGCTTATAGTTTATCAATATTAATACATTGAGACAGAAATTGATACTTAATTAGACAGATATCAGGACAGATCACACTGTCTTACCAATATGTATCAATGATCACATCAACTAAAAGCAATTTTATATTCTTTAGAAAATAAATTAAATATATATTCTAAAAAGTATGCTTAAAGCAGGAACACATTTTTTTAAAATTAAAAAAAAATTGCAATATCTTTGCAAGATGATGAACTAAGAATGCATTATTTGATTAATATTGGAGCTCATATCAAACTCCTGAAATCATTTCAAATGATGGGAGTTTGTAAGTTCCTAAATTCTGGCATTTCCCAGCTCTGTATTCCTTGACTTTGACGACCTACTTATCTTTTTTCAAAACGGTGTTTTTTGAATGTGTATGTATGCAGTCTGTATTTACACTGTCGAGGGAGATTATGTGTCTAGACACATATATTTGAAGTTTCATTATGAAATATGTAACAATGGTAGCATAAAAAACCAGCTATTTATGAAAATTGGTTTTGGAGCATTGCCTTTTAAGGTATAAATTTGAATGTTTTCCTTATGTTCTGTTTTCACTATTGCACGAGGAAGTATAACAGTAAGATTTTAAAAGTAGAAGCATGTTTAATGAACAAAACACACCACTGAAGCTTGGTCATATCTGTATCCCAGCAGAAACTCTGGAAGTCCTCTGTTTTTTGTGAACTTCAGCTTCCCATATGTGTTCACTTATTTAATTTAGAACAGTAACTTTTCTATAAGGACTTATTTTATTAGTGAAATTTCATCTAAGAATTTTAAAGCCTTTATGCTTTACAAATGCTTATCATTTAAGAAATGATAACATAAGAAAATTTTCTTGATTTTTGTGGCCAAAGTACATAGGAACCCAGCTATGAAAGTAACTAACAGCTTGTTAAAAACATAGAGAATGATCTCCAACCAGTTTAATCAGTGAAAAGATCCTTATGCATTTAAAAATGTTCTTTCTTACTATGAACATTTTTTTTCTCATTCTATATGTGTGGTATAGAAGACTTCTGTTGTACTTGAGATATGGTATAATTGTCCTTGTATTCTTTTTATAGGGCCCCAGGAAGTTCTTTATAATGTAGATTTTTTTTTTTATGTTTCTATCCTTTTCAATACTTTTTAACAAAACTCAACCTAAAAAGAAGGGGAAAAAAGGAAAAAATGGGTCTTTATTAATCTAATAATAAGAGCATATTTCAGAGCAGGTGTAGTAGAAAGAGACATCAAAATGAAGTTAACAAATAGTGAAATTATCATAGTGAAATGTTCAGGAAAATCCTACAGCCATTTTGTAGGCAAAAATTTTAAAAGACATGCAGCTAATTTTAATTTTTAAATAAGCTGACTATTGTGGAAGTTATGTTCCAAGAGTTAAAGGGAATCTATGAGAAGCTGCTGAAATTATTCCTTCATATACCACATAAAATACATATATGTGATATCCTCTATATTACATGACCTTATCTTGTATGATTTATGGTGTCAGATAAGATGTAAATTTCTGCTTATTTACAATAGAGTCAATTTGTTTCTTAACAAACCTCATGTATTAGACCAAAACGGAATCATTAAAAAGGAAGATAGTTGTTTTCAGACGCCAGAGTAAAAGAAATAATTTTGTTTCAGTGAAACCAAATGTTAGCTGATATAAATTCATGGAAAAAAATTACATGAGCTAATAGTGTGGCTCTAAGTACATAGTTCCATTTGCATGTTTAGTCTCTACCTAGCAGACACAAAGCATGCAAGGTGGCAGGGTATTAACTCAATAGAGTGGCATGCGATGGGGCAGAGAGTAATGCGGCTTTTGGCTTTGGTTAGGATCCCTCTCAGCTGAGCAGATAAGGACCTGCTGAGCTCCAAAAATGCACATCTTTTTAAGGTCTCTAATTGTAATTTTATACTTTACGCGATCACAAAATTAGATTAAGTCAAATCCAACAACTCACCAGTTTGTCTCAGAATAATATATAGATATTTTGTGAGCAAAAATTACTGTGGAGTTCAAATGCAAGTGTTTCGTCTTGGGGGAAAATTCCCTTCATATCTTATTCTGCAATATTATATTAAAAAATGCCATAGTGCTTGATAAGATAAAGTGTGATTACTTGTAAAGCAGTATTGGTATTTTTCTGTATTCCGATTCTCAGCCAAATACTAAAGTCAGACTTAGCTAGCTATATAATATAATAATATGTTCTAATATAATATAATATATTATAATATAATAATATATTATAATATATTTTTGTATCTCAATTCAACTGGCTGCTATAGAAGGACATCTACAATTGCCACTTTTTGACATCCATAATTATATGTCAGTCATAGCCATAATTTGGTAACATTTAGGGTGCAGTTTAAAATAAAACCTTGTTGCAACATAAATTAAGTCAGAATTCTGTAAGTTTCTTTTCATAAACACTTGTAGGAATGTTGCTGTCTAAATTTTTATTAATGTGACCCACTTGTGCTTTGCCAAATCCTAACACAAGGCATTTTCCCTGTCTTACTATTAAAACTGCTTATAAATTAGAGTGGTTTGGATTGTGGTGATATTGTGCGTTTAGTGTAATAAAAAAGGTTCTAATCCAAACCAGTGATTTTCAAAAATGTTACCAAAAAAAAAAAAAAGATTTGAATATTTGGGGTTACATTTGTTCTTTCTAGGTTTAGATAATAATGGAATTGATTTTTTTTTTCATATTTTTTTTAGAAAAATGAACAATGAGAAGTTTCCTTGTACACAGCAGAAGACAGGCAATGGGAGACAACTTTGTCATTCATTTACTAGGCTCCTTTTAGGCAATATTTTTCCATTTTTCTCCAAAGCCCTTTTCTCAGCCCTTTTTTTTGTTTTGTTTTTTTGAGGACATTTCTACAGTGCTGACATAAGCAGTTCCTCTGCCCTTCCCAGCTTCAATGTCTCAGAGAACTTGTAGGGTTATGTGGCTTTCAGAAGTCTCTGGGTATGGTTAATTAGGTCAAACTCAGTGCTGGGTTAGTGTGGTCTCAAACCCACAGCTGAAATTTCTCTTTCCAGTTTAGTCCTCTGTAAAATTTCCTGTCTAAACAAGTGCTCCCTAAACCCCTTGCAGAGGATCAGTCTTTTGGGCTACAGGCTCAGTTTTTCCAGTGGGAAGTTACAGCATAAAGAAAGAATTTCCTGCTGTATTGAACTAGAATTAAGGGCATTTGCTAGAAAACAGGAGACTGATCCAGCAATACCTGTTTCTCTTACTAAACACATTGATTCATCTAGTGGGGACTTTCCTATTAATCTCTTTCCTATGATCATAAGGAATGAATGCGATATGGATTGCACTTTGGAAATAAGCACTGCTGTTACTTACTTTTCTTTCATGTTTGTTTTAAAGCACAAAAATTAAAAAATCACTGAAATATAGATACGGGTTATAATATTTCCTTTACAGAAAGCTGAAAATATGAAAATAAGTTTACTGTTCATGTAAATTGTCCATTTATTAAGGCTGACTTCTTCTATATAAATGCAATACAATTAACGTTCTTTGAGTTAAATAAAATAATCTAGTTAATTTCACTGATGGACTTCAGCTTTTGACCACTGATGAGAGTACAGTCACATCTTATGGGATACACTGAGGAGTCTTCCCTTCTGCAAATATGTAGGAGAATGGTGTAAGAAGGAAAAAACTCTTGTAGAAACTGTAAGGGTGCTGGGCAGTGAGAGGAGCATAGTATTTAATGGCAGAATGTGTATGCACAACAGAAACAATTGGTGCCTTGACCTTCAGTATAATTCCCCTCTTTTCTACTTCTTTTCTCTCTTTAGGATTTCAGTTTCACATGGAAGCCTCCTTCTGTCAGTTGTATGAGTCCCTCTACACAGCTACTAACATATCTGAAAAATTTTCACTAATCTTTCATAATTATGTAATTGTTAAATTTGGAAAAACCTAAAATAGGATGGTTAGTTCTATACTGGGAAGATAATTTCAGGCTTTTTGCAGAATAACTAATGGAGTTCTGAAAATGTGGAAGTAATGCATTTATATACTGTATGCAGATGGTGGGGGAAAAAATGAGGTGCGCATGAACCTGAACACAGAAACGATAAACTTGAAAACTATCTTTTCAGTGAAAGCTATTTAACTCTAGAGCCTCTCCTTTGCATTTTGAGAGGATTTAGAAGAATGCATTATTCATAGTGAAACAACAGTTAGAAAGTCAGTTGTTTCTGATGGAGGGTGGTGGACACAAGCTTGCATATTTTTTTAGCCATTTTATGTTATACACTACTGCGGAAAAATCTGTTTTATGCCTTGAATACTGTATTGATTATAATCAATCGGACTTTTTCATAGGCTAAGGTATGCCCTACTTAGCAAAAACTGCATCAAAAAAGAGAGTGTATTCGTGAATCCTAGAAATTTTGGCATTAATTAAGCCAAAGATCTTAAATGTAAAGCATTTTTAAATTGATTATTAGAGATACAATGAAACATGTTATTATGTTAAATCTTGAGAAGGGTTAAATAATAGAAGGGTTTAAGTGATAGAGTCATCAGATGTTCAGTTGTCAAAACACCGTTTTTCTGACTGTTTTGCTTTGGTTCGAGAATTGAAATTTGGTCTGGAGAGTGTACTTTGGAGCCATCGTGTATGAGAGGGGTTAAAGGATCATGCCATGCAAGACAAAATTTTAACTCTAGGATCAGATCTTTTGAGAAAAAAAATATGGGGTCTTTCTCTTTAGATAAAGAGAGAAATATCCATAAGTTGAAAAAGTCATTATTGTAACACTTCTTTTTCTCTTCTGTGTTTTAGAACCAATATTATTTTTTTTCATTGTTATGTGTAATGAGCCATAGTTAATATATGCTACTTAGCTTAATCTCTCTGAAACTCAGCTTTTCAGTATGAAAGAAAGGGGGCAGGAGGAGAACTAACATATACAAGGGATAAAACCTGGAAGTATATTTTGGGTACCTGATCCTCAGCTATCATCTCATGGATGGAGTATAAGATGGGACAGTAGGCAGATATCATTTTGCTTCTGACCTTATGATGTGAGTATATCATATAGTCTTTCTGAGCCTCTTTGTTCTAGTTATTACATTTATTTTGCTAGTTGGAAGTGCATACACTCTTTTGATGTAAGGTATCATAATGAAGCTGCAATTATAAGAGATGAGGTGTGCAGCAAAAAATGGTATTAAGATAGATTCCTTACACCTTTTTAGGGAATGCCCACACTGCTGTCAGCTCTTTGAAGACTGATAAATACGGATCTTTGAGATGATATTGTAATATCTCTGAAAACAATCAAACAAAGGACAAAAATTGAATTTGAATAAGTGCTGTGCAGAAGCTTTCTGAATATGTGTGAATAGGAAAATGTAATGGCTAAACATTTTCACACCAAGTTTTATTCAGCGTTATTTGAATGCACTTCTGAGGCCTGAGGAAGCTGTGCGTAGTGAAAGAACTAAGAACTTGGAGAGTCAAATCAAAGGTATCTGTCAGGTTGCTTCTCACTCTTATAATTCCTCAGATTAGCAGCTGTTTTTATTTGTGCCAATGGCTCCCAAAAAGGATTTTTTTAGGCAAGAATTGTCAAAATATGGGGCATTCTGGTTGTAATTTTTCAAGGTCCTGGCATGTACCATTCGATAGAGGGTTAAGATAGCTGCTGGACCTGCTGTTAATTCTCCCATACTGGTGGGATCCCTTAAACGTTTTAAAAGACGGGTTTTCCTGACCTCTCTACAATTCTAGAAAAAGGTAGGTTTGTTACCAGAATGTGGCTGTAGTCAGTCTTCTCTGAAAATTTTAGAGATATTAGTCTCAAGTACAGTCAGGCTACTGAATAATAATGTTAGTGTGGGATTAATAAAACCCATGGGTGACAAAAAGGGGGATGTAAACATTCCCTAGTGTTCTTTTAATTTTTTATGAAAAGGTGCACAAAAGGTCCTTGTCATGTGGTTCTGATTTGCTGACTTTATTTGTGAAAGTTTCTGTAAACAGTACTTTTAAAGCTGATTTGGTGGAGTTTTCAGTCAATGTAAGTTTGAATGCAAACCTCATTCCATGTTTGCTAAATACCATTAGTTTTCACTGGGAACAGTGCTGGTTTTACAACTCAGTCTCCATCTATTGACTCTTCTGGTTGTTCCAATGCTTTTGAGTTGTGCCTTTGTCCGCCTTGTTTTTTCACCATCACTGCAATGGGAATAAAGCCCTCCATCATTAAAATTATTGTTCACAATGCATACATTTTTATCTATCATTCTAAGATTTAAAAGTAAATATATTATCAGCTGTGTTTTCAACCACTGTCACAAAGTTGTCTATAAATAAGTTGAAAAGGTAGCCTCCAACACTAGTAAACGTACAACATATTCTGGATGTTGTGCTCAGCCAAGGGTAACTCAAACCAGTAGGAAGAGAAGGCATATGGCTGGAAGGTGTGGAATAACTGAATTTTCTGCTCAGTGTTTCATTTTTGGCAAAGCACTTGCAGATTGCAGTATTCTCTACTTTTGCATTGGTGGACACAGGGTACTGAAAGAGAGGGGAAGGAAGCTTTTTCTTCTGGAATAAGACATTGACCAGTTGAGACCTGGGGGAGCTGATTGGTTTAATATGGGGTAGTCTCTGTGAGGATGATATTCTCTTATGTACAGGTAGTAACTTTTTGTTGTTCCGTTAGAATGTGACACAAGAGAGGCTTTAAAATGAGTCAGAGTTAGGTTCTGCTCATGCTGGACCTGTGTCTGAAATTGCCTGTCGAAAAGCAATTGTGTGTCAGAAATCTCCCTGTGTAATGATGAGGGGATTGATAAAAACACAGTGACAGGCAACCAAAAGTTTTCTACATATATATTTAACTAAAAATACTAAACAATAAGCATTATTTTGTCACTGGAAATATTTTGTTATAGGATGACGATTCATCATTGATCTTTGCGTTTTGCTGATGGAAGAGCTCTCTTGGGAAGCAAATATAATCTATATCTGTCTTTTTTGTTTCACAAGCCAGAAAAAAATTCAAGAAACAGAATTCTGCTTTTGTTTCAGGGATTTAAAGTACATTTTCTAACTTTTTATTTGAAGAAGTTGTTTGTAAATCTAGTCTAGAAAAAAGCTGTTTTTATAAGCCTCAGGAACATGTTTCATTTGGAATGAATGAGTTATTTCTTGCCAACAGACAGCTGTAAATACATAAGATGTTCAAGCTTTTTGAGGTTTGGCTCAAATGCCAGCACAAAATCAATGATAAAAATCAATGCCTTATATGTGCAATACTTTACTTAATCATATAAAAAAATTATTTCAGGGGCCAGATCCAGAGTAATTTGTCAGAAACAGCTTAGCTTCTCTAGAGTTCTATTGATTTACTCCCATGCTAGATCTGGCCCACTGTGGAAACTAAATCTAATATAACTGTATCTTTTAATGTATTTATTTATTAGTACTGAACATCATTGCATTTTCCACAACCACAAAAGTGGATTATGTTTGTGGCAAATTCTTTACTCACACAGAATGTGTAGTTGTGTCTGACATGAAACAAAATTACACTTGACATTTGTAAGCTCAGGATTGAGTTTTCCATTTCATTTTGTGTAATTTATAAAACGAGTTCATTGCTAAAGTTACACTGCTGATTACAACTAGTAATTTGCATGAATAATTAGGATGCCCTTTGTGAATTAGTGATTCTAAATAAAATTTACTGCAAGTATGAAATTTCAGAAATATTCTTTTTGTGTTAACTTGATATAGATTGTTCAGATTTATTAAAGTAGGATAAACCACTTAATAATATGCTTTAAATATTTTGTAAGGATATGTTAGGAAGTACAGAACTACTAGCAGACATCACTGCATCTCTCTGCTATTGAGGTATTGACAATGAATAGAATACTCTTTAGAAATAGTTTCTTAAATCTGATTTGGTGTGCCTTGTGCTTACTCATCCATTCTATTGCAGTACTGGAATCATTAGGTGGTGCTGATGCTGTGAATTGCAGTGCTGGGTGTAGAATTAACCGTGGAGTAAATTCACTGGTATAGGTGAAGAGTCAGACTTTCAGAAATTTTAACTGCGATGCTATTGATTTGACTTGTAGCTGATAGTGCTCATTATCTCTAAAAAATCAGGAACTAATTCAAGTGGAAGTTAAAATATGTTACACTGTAAAAATAATCATATTAGTGTTATTGTGAATGAACTTTCTCAATTCCTGACATCATGCATTTGAAATTCTTTACTTGATACTTTGTGAAGGTAATTCCCCACATATATTATGAGTCAGCCCAATCCTCATGAAAAATATCCATTTAAGATATTAATATTAAATATTAATTAGGTCATACTGCAATTCATACCATTGGGTAAGAAAGCTAAAGCAAGGTAATTTATCCTGCATAAAAAGGAGTCATGAATCGTGGCCAGCTGCTGTTTGTGCACAAGTAGTTAATGTGAATTTCCATACTGAAAATATGAAGTTGTCCTGCAGTGGGTTTTGACACATTTTTGAGAAAAAACATTGTTATTAATGTAAGAAAAACTTTGTCTATTCTTCAGTTGGCAAAGCTCATTGATTACATATTCAGACTAATCTCCAGATCAGATATCACATGTTAAGGCATAGACTGGATGACTTTTTGAGATCTCTTCTAATTTACTTTCATAGTTCTGTAATTAAATTGAAGTAATGAGTAATACAGTGCTTTTTCAAGTTTGTGAAAGATTATAGGCAACCTGTCGTAAAATTCAACACTAGTTTATATTTTATCTGTTATATGTGTTTCTACTCTGTTTATTTTCCCCTTCTGTCCTTTTAGAATTGCCTGCTTTTGTTGAAGATTGGAAATACAGAATGTTATCAATGTTAGTTGTTTCACTTCATGACAGTAACAATACCAACCAATATTGAATTCAGGAATTTAAGACAATATTAATTAAATTTTGCCATCAAGAAGAGGAATATTTCTCAGCAAGGAAAAATTATTATTGATAAGTACTGAAACCCTGTTGTCCTGAAGTTCAGTGTTCCTGGCAATGTGTAATTTTGTATGACTTTGAACAGCATTGCAGTGTTATGAAATAAATTAATATATATGTCATGGACATGCATTTTGTTTTTATTTATATTTAAAGCTTGGAGTATAGTTATAGTTTTTTGTTCCATTTGAAACAGTGGAACTTCGTTCACTAATTATATACTTGGATTCATTAAAGGGGAAATAGTTTCTTCATGGTTATCTCATGAAGATTGTACAGTGACTGGAAAATACTCTTAAAAATGGAGAATATACAGGGACCACTTTAAAAACTGAGGAAGAAATGTAATACAAATCATAAGAAAACATTTGCTTTGTACCTGGCATTCATTCACAACAGCTGTGTGTGACATTATTTGTGTAAAAGGGCATATGGTTATCTTTGCACTTCTTAAAGTCATTCTCTGTGCTGGAGGGCTGCACAAGAATTCCTTTTGCTGCCAGAAGCCAAGGAGTTATTACCACATTCAGAGACTGCTGGGAATGCTGAGTCCTGTCCTATTTCCCCTGGCCATTCTCTGTACTAGTTGTGAGGAAGGGAAATTGTGTGTCCCCCACTCTGACAGCTTGGCATCACTGCAGGATCTCTCCACGCTGTGCTTGTGACCCCTGCATCCATCTTTCTGCTGTTGGTATGATGTGAAGCCACTGCAGTGCTCCAAAACCTGTCTGTTAGATGTAGGTGAACATTTATTCACAGCTGTAAAATAAGCATTGTAAAGACAAGTGTTAAACCTGAGAGAATAAAATCTTCATTCTGGATTAGTTAAAGGAAAGTTAAAGGAAAGTTTTTCATTAACATCTGAGAGGCTGTGTTTTTGTCTTGGCTACATTACAATGATCATCCTGACTGAAGCTGCTTCTCTTCTAGATAGACTTATACCAGGATCAATATATGTAGCAAGAGATCCATTGGCCAAATTAATTTTGCTTATGCCAAACCAAAGTAAACAAGAACTGCAGCAACTCCTACAAAGGAGAATTTTGGGAATGGCATCCTGTCTGAAGATGAATTGCTACAGCTGTCTCAAAACATGTGGCTTTGTAAAGAGGGAACATTTTTCACATTAGCTGTACTGAGTTAATTACCAGCTATAAAAACTTGCATTGTTCTGCTCACATCTGTGTTTTCTGAAGCACAGCATTCTTATCACGGTCTTCTAAGAACTAGTGCAATAATACAGCACTGCATTTCAGTAGTTGAGGAAGACTTGAGTCTCAAGTCTTACTACAGTGAAACTCCCTTTAGCTTTAAATAGAGATTTGACTGATGAAACTGCTCTTCAAGAGTGAGTGGAACAGACTGCACAATGTCTTTTTGACCATAAATTCAGCTTGATGAACGCCAGGTAAGGTGACATTTTGAATAGCACCACCAAACCCATTATTACTATTGCTTTTCTGGGTCAGAGTACAAGTCCAGTAAAGACAACAAATACTTTCACTGAATAGGAGATTACAGTAGTCCTACCATAATCCCTTTTTTTCATATAGGATAGGGGAAGTGGTTTTCTTTCTCACCTGCAGGTAAGAAGGTCATGTCTCCTAAGGCTGGGTGCAAAGAGTGATTATCATCTCCAAGGAAGCATGCAGAAGTCAGGTAACTTTGCCAAATATTCTCAAATTAGAGCTGTCATTTGTCTTTGAGTGAGCAGATGGAAATAGTGAATGAAGACCATAGCCTTCAAATGTCATTGGGAGATAGAAAGCCCATCTAGGAGAAGAAGCAGCATGATAGTCCTAGGCCTCACGTTTGTTTACAGTTGGAGGATTGATCAGACAACTGTTTCAAGTGGATCTTGTGCATGTGTATGTGTGTGACAAAAAATAATTCTCAGTAAAAGTATTTTATGACTAAGAAAAAATTGCCAGTATTTTTTGATAAGTGACTAAGCTGTGGTCTGGGAAAGGAATCCATGCCAGCACTAGAATATTCCTGTACATCATATTTCATTTTAATTTGAATTAAAATGATGAATTAAAGTAACTGACACCATAATTTCTTCTATTTTTTTTTTTTTTTTTAATTTTCTGGTGCAGTTTCTTCCTCTGGGACTGAGAACAAGGTTTGAATTGAGTTCTCAAGTTTCTAGCTACCTCAGGTTTTCTATGTATTCTCTTTGAAACATTTAAACCCATATTTTCATCTAAATATTTTCATTGAAATCAAATCAAGATATACAGAAATGCACATTGCCCAAATTAATGTATATTTTTAGATATTAAAAATTATATGTAAGCTAATGTTGACTGTATGTCGAGTACAATGCTGGAAAGCATGGGGCATAGTAAAAAGAATCATAAAGAAGGTAAGGAGTTTGCAAATGCACATGACAGGCATGTCAAATTGGGAAGTGTTGCACTGCAGGGAGTTTACAACTGAAACTTTTCTAGAAATGATCCGGAGATATTTTTTTGTTTAATAATTTCACTGTTGATATTGGTAAATATTGTGAGTGTGCTTGTGAAATTCACTCGTATCAGATAGGCAGAACAACATCAATAATACAGAGAATGAGTGAGATATAGAGGAGAGGTTGAGTAATCTTTAGGAGAAGAGTAATAGAAATGCAGTTAAATATTATGTGAGGGTCACTTATTAACATCAGTTTTCACTTATAAGGTCTCTTCGATTCCTGTATATTTTTGCTCCTATTAATTTTGGTTAGTCTATATTTTGTGTTGCCTCTGGTTCATTTTTAATTATATTTCAAATCACACTCCTTAGGTGTTTTTTTTTTAAACACAACTGGAAAATGGTGAAATTATTTTTTCACTAAAAGTAACTTCTAAACAGAATTACCTTAAACATGAAAAAAGTATTACTCACTGAATTGTAAACCCCCAAAAGCAAAAATGTGTAATGAAAGATGAAAAATATTTCAGTTTTTAGAACACCAACTGCCTACCTAAAAGGAGTTGAATCTTCTAAAACAGATGCTGTCTTGTGATGGAAGATAGATTGGCCTGTGAGCCTGACTAAACTTTTTCTCTAATTAGTATGCAAATCTCACCTGCTCCAGGGCTCTTCCTCTTTCAAAAACTATGATCTATTTAGTTTTTCTATGTTTTCTGGTGAATAATCTCACCCAGGAGGTTTCTATTTCATTCCAGTTTTCTTCATACCTGTAATTTTCAAAGGATGATGTACCGTTTTAGATCAATATATTCTTCAAAGCACCAAGCTGAGAAATGTTGGCATTTCAAAAAAAACAAAGGCAGACATTTAAAAATAAAAATATTTTTACTTAATCCTATAGGGTAAAATTCTCTATTGCAATGTATTTAAGATATATATATATATATCTTAAATCCATACAAAAAGTACAAAGAGGACTATAGATATTGAATATGAATTTAATTCATCTGGTAAGCATGTGACTTGATTAGCAGAATGTTTAATACCGGAATGTTAAATAAAATATCTAAATGCCTTCAAAATTCAATCTTATACCATTAAAACCAGTGATGGTTTTCAACAGAAGCAGGATCCCATCTTATTCAATATTGTTGATAGAAATCATGATAGCATGTTATGAAGAATAGAAGCTTTCTAAATATCTGTAAAATTATGAAACTCAAACCTGATTCCCCCTCCCTCCCTTCCCTTCCCTTTTTGCTAATATGATTCCCTGTGTGTCAGCATGGAACATAAAGGAAGCATGTAAACAGCTGGACCTGATTCAGGATGTGGATCTTTTGAGGGATATATTCATATCATCCATATTCAGAAAACTCCTTTTGGGACTCTGCCTTCTGAAAGAAGCAGCTCTTGTTCTGCTGTCTAGGTAGGAAAGTTTTCTAGGCTTTAGTGGTCAAAGTCTTCATAACTTGACTTCCTTCCACTATGCAAATAAGACCTTGGGGCTATAAGTGCATGTGCATTTACACACTCGTCTGTACACACATGTGATTATGGCCTGTGATGGCAATTCCTGAGTGTTTAGAGGACTCTTCAAGTGCAGTGAATGACAAGACTGTACATTACACCTTAGGCCATATATATTTGATGGAGTAATGTCTCTTCTATGAAATGCATGACGTGATTTAGCTACACTTGTTCTATATGCATAATTCCTACTTGGTGGCCTTGAAATAAAGAAAAAAGGAATTAAATACACCTGTATTTTATTTTCCAGTTACGTGCAGGGTGCATCCTTGGACAAGTCACTTAGATGCACATCCTGAAAAGTTTTTAAAGCCTCCAGTTAATTCCAAAGACATCTTTAAAGGTTTGGGCTTTAATCTTTCTAGCCTTTGATTTCCTTAGCTGTAAGATGAAAATGTTACTAGGCACATATCTCTGCAGCCCTTTGGAGACTCTTGGATGAAAGGTTCTGTAAAACTTTAATCCATGTTTTTATTATTTTCTTATTGGCCACTAAAGGGAATTTTGCATGGAATATAAGCATTTTGAACTACAGGGGTTTGCAGAGTTTATCAGAATCAAGAAGTTTGCCCTACATATTTATGTAACTATTATGAAGTAAAAGCACCAAATATAAATAATGCACAAAACAATTTAAACTTTTTCCCTACAATTTTCTTATTGTTTGGTCTGATTGGATGGGCAGCACTATTGAAGCTCTTCGAGAAACTGTCTCATTCTCCCAGGAATGGTGCTTCTTGGTAACTACAGGAAATCGTTTTAGCATTAGGGATTCACCTGATTCTAGTTCAGCACTCGAAGGTGAAACCAGCAATCTTGTTTGCTAAAGACAATTCACAGAAGTATATTGCAGGTGCCAAACTATAAAATTGTTTGAGACAGAGAAGAGTAATGGGTCAAAGAGAAGCTATAAGCCTAAATAGTCAAGAAAGAGAAGGTTCTACATCATCATTTCCAGAATGATCACTATGATTTCGATTTGGGTTATAAGAACACGCAGAAACTGGTGGAAGCTTTGTGTTTAGCAACACATAAGCATGAAGGAATCAGTCTGTGCTCTTCAGTGGCAGCCAGGTAGGTGGCAGGTCCTTTGCAGCTGTAATATACTGGCTCAGAGGTATGAGACTGGGGGAGCATGTCCAGAACAATGTGCGCTACCCTGGGGGCTCCTGCTGCGACTGGTTGCACAAGTCCCTGCTGTGGAAGAGATTTATTTTTCACATCTTGCTATCCTGCTTGCAGGTTAGCCTTGTGCAGCCTGTTTACAGGGCCATTTTCCTGCTGTGCTTACCTGAAGACAAAGTCAAATTTAAAACAGAAAGATCTAGTTCATCAAGTTTTATTTTAAATAGTTAGGCCTCTACCTTCATTTCAAAGCCTTTCTTAGGCATGTTCAATATCTCTTCAAAGATAACCAGCCTTTCTGAAGTTTGAATTTTAGTTCAGCTTGGATAAATATTTTTGTCCAACAAATGCCAAAACTAGGATAAATCCTACCCAGCTCAGAAACAGTGCACAATGCAGGGCTGAGCTTTGGGACTACAGAAAGTCATGCTGCAAGTAAGCTATATTATATTCACTTAATGAATTGAAAACTTCTCAGCTGTGCTGTGTCACATATTAACAATACATTACAGTTACATTTATATTAAAGAATATAGGGAAGTACTTGTGTCAACAATGAATAATCTTCAGATCAAATACATGTGCTTGCACCAGTGGAAGGAACTTCCTAGAGTTTGGGCTCAATTTATAATGATTAAATATAAAGGATAACAAATATTATTTGTGTTTATAGAAGAAGTCCAGTAGTATATAATACCTGATATACTTAACTGAGCTGTCTTAAAATGCTTTACAAACTGTGAAGTTATCACTGGGGATGAAACTCAGACATTTAATGAGACAGTGTCAATTTTAAGCTGCTTAGTGGATACGTTGAAATTTATGTGAGAATTATGCACTAAATATGATCTTCAGAAGGAGAAATACCTCTTACAGTGAAATAGGAAAGAGGCCTCAACTCTACTGAAAGAGGTGGAAACTCTTGGTGCCTCACCAGATTCAACTAAGTGTTCAAAATAACTTAAGCCTCCAGATTGACGAGGTAGAATTTTAAAATATTTATTTTAATATAGGACTTTAAAAATTAATTTCTGGGGAAAAAATATCTTGTAAATAAAAAAGAAAGTTGAGGGGTTTTTTTCACTGTTCAGATTAATTTAGGATCCAGCTAATAAGAAACCCCCCCAAACCAACATTTCTGTGGTATTTTGATACTTTGCAGCATTTTGTTTCCTAGTTTAGTTCTGTATTCCTGTTTGTCATTCCTGTTTGTTATGGTAGGCTTTTATACAAAAAAAAGGCTTATAAAATCAGGTTAGAGCAGCGTGGATTTGAGGAAATCTAAAATAAAAACAACTAGGACATTTCTACTGAAGGTCTAGGAATCATTTGCACTAATGCAGTAAAATTTTCAATGTGTAATTAAGGACTAAAGAAAAAGAAGCTGAAGAAAATTTGCTTCTCAATTTTAATGCTGAGAAAGCAATATTCAAGAGAATGCAACAAATTACCTTTTCAGTTCATTCTTACAAATATATTTAAGGACTTAACATTATTGATTAGAATTCTAACTCAGCAGATTGGTATATCACTGGCTAACAGAAGTGAGATTCTTTGTACTCTGCTTCTTTCATTCCAGACTTGCTTTTTTCCTATTCCTCTCCAAAGGGTTAAGCTCAGAAGAAATGAAAAAATGACCACACATCCTGGGAGATTTCTGTTTCTTTCCCTTTCCCTCTCACACAGGTGATTTAGCAGGTTTCTCAGGCAGACATGAAACCAGAGCAGGTGCTAGGAGACCAGGCAAGGATGCATATACTTTTTTTTTATTATTATTTTTCCTTTCTTTTAAATACATTTTTATCCTGAAACAAGTCCTTGTCTTCAGATAAGAATTAATGTACTTTATCTAGCAGGCTAAGCCAGCATCAGCTTTAAAGATGCACAGTGGGTAGGATGGGTTTAACCCACACTTCATACCTCTTTAACTTTAAACCTCATTAATTTTCTATAGACAGAAAAAAAAAAAAAGAAAGCCTCTTTTGAAATAGAAATTTCTCACTTTGCCAGTCATTTTTGTGGAAGAATAAAATGAAAAGGTGAATTAAATATAATGCTCATAGAGAGTGTTTATTAGACTTAATTATATTAAGAAAGAAATCAAAGTTAAGGATAATATTTGATGCTAAGGGAATGAAACAATGGAGCAGGTTTTGGTACTTAAAAATAGTTTTCAATTCACTTAATAAAAACCAAAATTGTTGTTGCCAAAGGAGATTTATGCAACTCCTCTGAAAATGGCAGTGAAAATTTGTCACTTGGTCAAACTTTCAAAGCACGACATCCTTTCTACTGCAGTACACACCTGTATCTCAAAGCCAGAAGGAGACCTGGAAATCACCTGAATCTCATTTCTGTCACCCGAAAAGGTTTTGTGAAGATGTAGAAGGTATTTAATCCAAAGGGGATGCCTCAGTTGCTGCTCTAAGGACAACATCTGACGAAAGTCTTGCAAGCCCTATAATTTTCCAGTTCCTGTTTGGGAAATGCTGACTTGAATATAAAAATGTAAACTTTTACAAACAAATTTTCTTTTAAGAGTCTACTTATATTTTCATCACTAATGTCCTGGTCTGAGTTTTTTAAAAGTGTTTTCCCTGTGTATTCCTTGTTTTAAATGAACACTAAAAAGAGCCGGCACACTTTTTTTAGCTTCATCCCTGATCTTTTTCTTTCTACCCAAGTTCATCTGTATGACACAAAATTGTTGAACAAAGAATCATAATTTTGAAATGTTCACAAGGGAAGTAAATGTTCTTTTCCTTGTGTGGGCTTCTTTTTTGGTTTTGTTTTTGTTTTTTTCTGATGTTCCGGTTCGCTGTACAGTTATAATCTCTCCTGCTTTGTAGGGTGTGTATAATAAATGGGGTTTGAAATTCCTTAAACACTTTAGCTTCGCTTCAGCTATTAATCTCAGCAGCCATTTATTGGTTTGTATGCTACAAAGCAATGGAGATTATCCTTTAATTAATTCCATTGAGGGGTTCAGCTGCCATCATCAACCACAATGTGGTTTCATAAATTAATCTTGTAGGGGAAATATAATGCAATTTATTATAACATTTATATTAAAATGCAAATAATAACACTAGAAATCCTGTGCAACAAAAGGATATATATATGTGTGTCTCCCAAATGCAGTAATTAATACAATAATTGCATATTCTATTTTCATATTTTCAAGCTGTTTTAAATATATTTCAGAGCCCATCAGAAAATAAAAAGATAATGTTTTCTTGACTCTTACATAGGTAGCTGTCTTAAAAATAATGAAATGACATCTTACATATATCTTAATAAAGCTAAATATATTAAAAATATATAATTGATCTTTAGAGCTCTTCTTGAGATCTAACTTTCTCACCAATTGGTTTATACTATTGTAGCTTAATCAGTTATAATAATGCGTATTTGTACATGTGAACTTTTTAATATTATGAGTACTTGAGGGAAAGCATCAATTACTGCCTAAAGTATTGCCAAAATGTTTTGATCTCTGGAAGCTGAAAATGCTTGGCATGGGCACGTTTTCTGTAACAGGGGACTGATTATGTTAAAAGACCTGTTAACTGTGATGTTTTCTCTAGCATGACACTAAGCTGAGCTTAGCTGTTGCTTTGGAAAAGACAACAACTACGACCTGGTTCAAAAATAATTTGTGTGCTGATAGTGTTGGTGTCAGCAGAACATGTTTGACTCCCGAGACAGTGCTGGGAAATTTACTTTCTTTGATGTTGTTAAGACTTCAGTCATACCTTAATTTTAATGGAGGTAGCAGAAACAAGGAGGGCAGTAAGATGGCTCTTTTATGCTCACACAGACTAAAGTCAGAAGCTGAGCAGACCTCAGGAATTCCAGATCAGCTCACATTGGCAAAATAAGGTATCATTATCAGTGCTACTCCTTTCCTAAGAACTGCTTTCATTAGGATTTCTTGGAGATTGGCAACTTTATCTGTGCTAAGAAATTAACCAGAGTGCGTGTTCTCCTTAAAAGTCTTCATATAGCATTATTATTTAAGTTAATTAATTAAGTAGAATCCTCCAGACAATCTGCAGAAATAGCTTTATTAAACCCCCAAGGATTGTAAGATACTGTGAAACCTCTTTGTGGATTTGATGTAAATCCTAATACTTCACTGATCTGGGCAAAGAAATGCAGAATTAAAAATGGAAAATTTTCTATACTAATTATAACTTTTTTGGTTATAAAAATCAGAAATGATGAGTTATTTTTCATCTTAATAGATAAACATTTCTTTGATTAACTAATTAGTAATTTGTGGGATGATTCCAATATATGAGTTGATTTCTGGCAGTGTAGGTCCAGTGTATTGATCAAGTTGTTCGGGGACAGAAGCAGAGTTCTGTGTTTGCTGAAACATTATTAAATGTGCTGCTTTGGGAATTTGCAGTGGATAACAATAGAAATTGCAACTGCTCAGTGTCCCATAGAAGCTCATGAAAAACACTGTATGGCCTAGAAGCTTAAACCATCACTCAGGGTTGGAATAAAAGCAGACACACATCAGCTATATATGTGCAGTGTGATATCTGCTGTGTTGTGTAGACATGATTATGTTGTGAAAAATGTTGCTCTATGGCAGCAAAGTCATGTTCTTAGTGAAAGCAGCCCTGGAAAGGCATGTGTGTGCCTAAGTAGCTAAAAGCAGAGACGAGCTGCTGCCAGGACGTGCTGTTTAAATGCCAACCACCCAGCAAGAGCTGTGAGCTGCAGTCACCTCCCAGGCTGAATGTGCTCACTTAGCAGGAGATCCACAGCATGAGGTTGTTCCCAAGTCCAGATCCATGGTTCCACTCCTTCACAGAATCCCAGAATCAATTAGGTTGAAAAGACCCTGAGATCACTGAGTCCAACCTATGACCAAACACTACCATGTCAACTAGACCATGGCACTAAGCGTGACGTACAGTCTTTCCTTACACACCTCCAGGGATGGTGACTTCACCACCTGCTTGAGCAGTCCATTCCAATGTCTCTGTGAAGAAATTTCTCCTAATGCCCAACCTAAACCTCCTCCCCTGGCACAGCTTAAGACTGTGTCCTCTCATCCCATCCTTAGTTGCCTTCCTCTAGTGGTTGCTGTACACTCCAGAAAAACAACGTGTGCAGTGGAAACATACTCATCAGGACCTGTTGAATGCTTCTAGATGAAATGACCATCTTAATTTTTTAATAGAGAAAATACAGTTTGTAAACTGTGTGTTTACAAATGGAGCACTTTTTAAAAAATTTTTCTTTTATTTCCTCGGGTTTTATGGTGTCATTGCTTCCTCTTAGATCTCCCAGTTCATGAAAAGCAGCAAGACTCTGCAAGATATATTTTAGAAAAATGGTAATAACTACTTTAGAAATTGAAAACTGCTCTCAAAGCATTGACTTTGTGATCATATTTCCATAATTTCTGTTTTACTCTTTGCAAGAGTAGTTATAATTTTTAGACTCAGGTTGCTCATATGTTTTCAGTTAACATAGTGTGATGCTGCGTTAGAACTGAAAAAACATCGGACCTACTGATTAATCCGACTTATCAGGTTTGTGTTGAGCCCTTAATGCTAGTGTGTGAAGCAGGTCAGAAGTGTTGCAAGATCGTAATGACTCGTAGTAGCTGTGGAGTCATAATAACATATGTGTAAGTAGTTTACCATCTGCACTGACTATTAATATTAATTTATCTGATGACTGGATGAGAAGCAAACTCAGTTCATTGAGTATGAGAAATTGGAAGCAAGGTTCAAAACTTCCTCAGTCAAATTGTCCAGGAAGAGACATGATACACCCAATTTATTAGTGCTGGGTTTGTTACTTTATTTAATTATTTAGTAGAAAATCTTTGACAGTTGAATTATAGTGTACAGTTAGACTTTAGTGAACCTGGGTATTATGAGTTCTAGCCAAAAAAAATTATTTAATATTTTCTTGTCTTATTTTTATTTGTAGAAATTAGTACATCTGAACAAAAGGATAGCCTTTTAAACACAAAACCTATTGCCTTAGAGGTTCATATCCTTACCTGTGATGGACTCTGTATTAGCTTGTTGTCATTCTCTTGTTACAATATTGAATGACTAATCAAATGAAAAATCTGATTGTTACCTGCAAATCCCCATATAACATTCTGTAATATAGAATTCTACATAATAATATTGTATTTAAATCTTTAAAACAAGGTACAAGTCATGGCTTAATTTTTAATTTAGGAACTTAAATGTAAAAGAAACTTTTTCTTTAAAAACTGTTTAGTGATCAATTATGGTAACTGTGCATGTCATTACTGTGTGTATGTCCTTTTAGGT
The DNA here is from genome assembly GCF_003945595.2 of Pipra filicauda. NCBI lineage: Eukaryota > Metazoa > Chordata > Aves > Passeriformes > Pipridae > Pipra > Pipra filicauda. Next base: position 3,647,208 of record NW_024104321.1, on the reverse strand, counting down.
AGGCTCTTCACATGCAGTGGTGGTAGGGTGCATGTTCCATTTTTCCTGTGAGTTTGTTTGGCTGCCTTATTCTTTTTACATCTGTCTTGGACTAGCTCTTTAATAACTGGTGGCACAAGATTGGCAGAAAATGTCACTCATGTGACCATTCTCTTGTGGTTAAGCATGGGAGCACTGGAAAGGACCCAGGAGTATCACTCACCATGTGATACCTGGCCTTTCATATTGCACTGGCAGGATTGACAAAAATGTCTTCTCCCTCTGTATTCAATGAATATGAGCAGTAGCATTGGGAATGTGGGCTGAGAGGCCAAAACCATTATTCAAACCCACCACACAATTGGAAAAGGTAATTTGTGTCCTCCCACAGAATACAATAGTGTTACGTTGTGTCTTGCTGAATATGCAGTTTATGAAAACGCAAACCTTGAAAATCAGGAATGTGGAGTTCAGGTGCACACTAGAGTGCAATGCCTTAGCCTTCATCCTTGAGATGGGTATTAGGCAGCCGGAGCAGGCAGCTCTTATCCATTTTGGTATGAAGTGAGGATACAGGTGCCACAAGTGCATGTTGTATAAGGCACTATGAGCAGACTTAAAGTTGATCATCGGCTCCATCATTTGTGTTTTTCAAAAGTTTTGATTTGGCCGATGTTTCAAATGTGTACAATTTTCAACCAGTCAGTGTTACATCACATTCGTGAGCAAGCATTTATGAAATTATATTTATCAGCTAAGATTGGAGTTGAGGCATGCCTGTGATTAGCTAAAGGCAGAGATGTTATACGATTCTTAAATGCTTTTTCCCTTACTTAAATCATACTGTTTGAACTAGCAGACTATGACAGACCAGACAGAAAAATAACAGAAATATCTTAAGTGTTTAGACATAGTGTTTACTACTAGGCTGAGATGGGTGATTCTTCTTTTCAGGCTTCTTTGTGGCATCCTTTGACTGTTCTGTATCCCCTTCATCTTCTCTCATTTTCATCCAATTAAGCTCTTATGTCTTCAGAACCCAACTACAAGTAAAAAGATTGCTCCTTTTCCTCTCATTACTTTTGCCTCATCTTGCACCACAGGCAACAGATCCAGCATGGTCATTCATTTCACTTTTAAATCTTGCTCTTCTGCTGCATTGCCCCTCCCCACAAAAAAAAAAAAGTATCAACAAAAACAACGACAAAACAAAACCTCACAAAATTCTCAGTAAAAGGGCATGCTGTGAAGTAATTATAGAAGTTAAAAATGTTTTATTATAATCAGAATTATGTCTTGAACTTTATACCTCTGGAAAATATAGGTGTATGCATCAATAATAAGATTACTTGTGAAAATAATATCATATTAAGATGACTACAAGCAGAGAACCTCAGCAGCATGGATTACCTTTTGAAGCACACCAAATTACAGGACAAGCTGTTTAAACAGGGATTTTAGAGTATAGAAATACCTAGCTTTAAGCCCAGAAAAGAACTCAGAAGTAATTTTTTTATATTGTACTATTCAAGAATTGCTTTTAAAATAAGCCTTGAATCAGTATGAAGTAACTTCTTGTAAGTGATTCCCTTTCTTTAGAAAGTAATTAGTGGTAAGTTTTGATATCAGTCCCATTACTATTTCCATCTGTAGCATTTATGACACAGGACATAGAGCTTTCTCTGAGTAGGGCAAAAGGTGGGCGTGGGAGAACACCCTGACCAGCCCTGGAAGTATGGTATGCTTAATATCTAGAATACCTTACCTTTGTAATGCAGTGGGAATAGGCTTTGTGTTGGATCAGGCAATGAAGTCCTGGTGTGGGGCAACATTCAGGAGAGATGTTTATTCACTGCATTTTTCCTGGTCTAAAAGCCAATATACAAAATGCAATCAATAAAAGGGTTGATTAATTATGCCTGACAGAAGCACCATAAGGAGCGCCTGAGTACCGTACAGTGTACACAGGACTGATTGCCAGCATTACATCTGGGGATGAATGAGGAAATGGGGACTAATGAGACCTCCACTAATGCCTCCTCCTGCCACTTCCATTGCCCAGTTTCAGGGGAAACAGACAACTAGACAACTGAGGAGGCGATTGTGCTCAAGGATTTTGAAGTATTTTATCACATATTTACTACATCATACACTACGTTACTCAGCGTCATGCAGGATCAAGGGATATGAGAGCATGATGGACAGATGAAGTAATAGAAAATCAAGGTGTTATATGCACATGGACAAATTGTACAATAAAGATAAAATTAAAGTATCCAGATTTCCTGGATAATAGAGCTAACTATAGAAATTTCTTTGTTTTCACAAAGGTTTATGTTTTCAAACAGAGTAATTATTGAAGTTCTGTTGAAATCAGTGTAATTACATTGGTTTACACAAGCACAAAATCTGACCTAAATAGGAAAACAGGAAAAGAAAAGCATTTCCTCCCCTCTCCTCCAATGTCTAATCTTTGAAATGTGAAAAGGTCCTAATGCAAAATGAAAGTAGATTTAGAAATAGTGAGAACGTCTTAAGAAATAGTCTGTTCCATGGATTTGTAGTAATGATTTCTCCTGACTATTGCAGGAGACAGACTATCCTGTCTTAGATAAAATAGAAGAAAATTTCTACCTGCAAACAGCAGATTCAGTAGCTCTCTAGAGGTTTAATCTTTCACAGATAGCAAAAAATCTGAGACGAGTAAAAACTTAGAGCTCTGCAAAATATAAGTTTCTGATGGAATGATGTTGTTCTGTTTTGTGAACTACACCATTTATCTTTATTTCTCTGTAGGTGATGCTTTCTGTGAATACTTCAGGGCTGGGCCATGATAAGAGCAAAAGCAGATACAGGAAGTCTGTATGATATAAATAATGATTCTGCTTGACAAAGTACTTTTGACATTTTAAGAGGGATACTGTTGAGCAATTTGCTCTGGTTTGTTGCTCTCCCATGAAAGAGCTAATTTAGTCCAGTTAAAAGTCAGCTTTCTCATTGGCTCTGAAAAAATTAGTATTTCGTATGCAGTCCATATCGACAGCTTCCCTGGGAGCTAGCATTATTAACCAAATGCTAGCCCACTCCTTTTCAGGCATGGCAAAATCATGGTGGATTTTTTGTCTAGCACCTATGTCTCCTCCTGTAGAAATACAGTCTAAATCCTCTTGTAGGGAGTTAGTAAGAAATATAAAAATCTGCATGTCAAACACTAAAAATAATACTGGTGGTTACATTTTTGCTTGCTGTTGGGTTTACCTGCCATGTTTTTGGAAACCACTACAGGACAAAAAAAAACCCAAAAAACATACCAGTGGATCTGTGGAAGGTGTTCTGATTCAGGCTGGGATAGAGTTAATTTTCTTAGTAGCCGGTACAATGCTGTGTTTTGGATTCAGGACAAGAATAATGTTGATAATACACTGATGTTTTGGCTGTTGCTGAGCAGTATTTACACTAAGTTAGGGCCTTTCCAGTGTCTCAATGCTTTGTCAGTGAGGAGGTGTATGAAAAGCGGGGAGGGGACACAGGCAAGACAGCTGACCCAAACTAGCCAAAGGGATATTCATTATACCCAGTATATAAACCAGGAGGAGACGGCTGGAAAGGGACTGTTCTCTGCTTGGGGACCAACTGGGCGTCAGTCAGCAGGTGGTGAGCAATTGTACTGTGCAACACTTGGTTTTCTTGGGTTTTATCTTTCTCTCCCACTCCTTTTTATTCCTGTTATGATTATTATCATCATGATCATTATCATATTTTACTTTGTTCCAATTATTAAATTAGTCTTATCGTAAAAAGTTTTACTTTTTTTTTCATATTCTTCTCCTCATCCAATAAGGGACAGTGGAAGTCAGCAAGCAGCTGTGTGGTATTTAGTTGCCAGCTGGTATTAAGACAGAAGGAAAAAAAGGAAGTTTAGGTATCAACTAGTTCAGCTAGGGTGCTAAAGGGAAACTTGTCAACATGGAGGGAACTGACAATGCACTCCGTCATCCCTGGGAGGGTCCCCAAGGCCATCACTGAATTCAGCTTTATAAACTTCATACTTGTGAATTCATTTCTGGTCCTCCAGAGGATCTCATGTGTCCTCCTCTAGGCTCAGCAATGTGGGGTGCCTCATCATCATCATGGCTGGGCTTCGCAAACGAAGATTTAGGAAGGCTCTATCCACGTTTGTTACAAGCACACTGGTGGTTTACGAGGCCAATATGAGATAGACATATCCGATTGCAAAAGGCACGGCAGAAAGACTCCTTAGGTGGTATATTCTGCAAGGCACAATTCTTTCTGCATTGTCTTTTCTCCTTGAGAGTGATCCTGCATGCGTTCTCGAAAGAAACAGCAGCGTTATAGATGGTGTGTCTCCAGACCTCCCGATTGGAGGCCAGAGTAGACCAGTTATGGTGATCAATATGGCCAAGGCTGAGATGTTTCAGGGAGTCCTTGTGTCTTTTCATTGGGGCTTCTCTCTTGCGGCAGCCAGTGGCAAGTTCACCATAAAGCAAGATCTTAGGGAGGCGATGGTCCTTCATCCTGGAGACGTGCCCTGCCCATCGCAGCTGTGTTCTCAGCAACATGGCCTCAATACTTGTGACTGCTACTTGCTCTAGAACAGATGTATTGGTCACATAATCTGACCAGTGGATGTTTAGGATTGTATGTGGGGTGCCATTGGTACAATCCTGGAGGGCCCATCACATGACCAGTCATTGGTTTTTCATAGAGTTGTTTAGGTTGGAAAAGACCTTAAGATCATTGAGTCCAGCCAGAAACCTTACACTGACAAGTCCACCACTAAACCATGTTCCTAAGTGCTACATCTGCATATCTTATAGTACCTCCTGAGAGGGTGCCTGACTACTTCCATGGGTAGCCTGTTCCAATCTTGGACAACCCTCTTGGTGAAAAATTTTTTCCTCATATCCAATCTAAACCTCCACTAGTGCAACTTGAGGCCATTTTCTCTTGTCCTGTCACTTTCTACTTGGGAGAAGAGGCCAACCTCCACCTAACTACAACCTCCTTCCAGGTAGTTGTAGAGAGGGATAAGGTCTCTCCTGAGCCTCCTCCAGGTTAAACAACCCCAGATTTTTCAGGCACTTCTCATAAGACTTGTGCTCCAGAACCTTCACAAGCTCCATCACCCTTCTCTGGACTTGCTCCAGCACCTCGATGTCTTTCTGATAGTGAGGGACCCAGAACTGGACACAGGACTTGAGGTGCAGCCTTACCAGTGCAGAGTACAAAGCGACAATATCTGTCCTGGTCCTGCTGGCCATGCTATTTCTGATACAGGCCTGGGTGCCATTGATCTTCTTGACTACCTGGGCACACTGCTAGCTCACGTTCAGCTGGCTGTCAACTAGCACCCCCAGGTCCTTTTCCTCCAGGCAGCTTTCTGGAAAGTGTTTCCTAAGCCTGTAGTGCATCCTGGGGTTATTTTGATCCAAGTGCAGGACCTGGCACTTCAGCTTGTTGAACCTCATACCATTGGCCTTGGCTCATCCATCCAACCTGTTCAGATCCCTCCGCTGAGCTTTTCAACCCTCAACATTTCCACTCAACTTGGAGACATCTGCAGACTGACTGAGGGTGATCTCAATCCCCTCATCAGTAAAGATATTAAATAGAACTGGGCCCAAGTCTGAGCCTTGGGGAACACCAGTTGTGACCAGCTGCCAGCTAGATGTAACTCTCTGGGACTGGCCATCCACCCAGGAAATAGTGCACCCATCCAAGCCATGAGCAGCCAAAGCCCTTCTAATTTTCTCCCTGCTTAACCTCATGGCACCCTTAAATCAGGTACAATGCTTTCTCAACCATACTTGAGACCACACATAAAGAGTTATTTAGGATATGGAGAATTAACACTTTTTTCATCAGCCACAGTAATTCTTAAAGAGGACAAATCAACAGAAGGGCCTGGCATCTCTACTGTATGCAGGAATATGGAAAATACAGCATATAGAATTTAGCAGAACACAGTGCAGGTCTGCAAGAGAGATTTTAGCTGATAGAAATTATAACTATTAATAACAGTCACAATACTGTGTTTTAAAAAACACAAATATTGTGTTTTATCTTTTGTCCTCCTCAGTTTTTTAAATACACCTTTTCTTTTAACAATTAATTTTTATTTTTTTTTTACTTGGTTTGAGTGACATATTTCCCTTGATTTTCTTCAGAAAACAGCAATTCTGTCCTTTGTCGATATATCTCTAAGACTTAGTTTACTTGCCATCCTTCATTCTTATATTCTGATTATCAAGTTTCATTTCTTCCTTGTCAATAAATTACATTTATGCTCTCTGAGCATCCAGTCTATCTAATAAGGTCACAGGGCTTATATAATGAAAAGACTGTTACCTGAGGTGTTTGAGAGATTTTGCCTCACTGACTTTGCTGTTAAGATAGCCTAAAGACTATCCATTCAAATGGATTTTTTACATCTTTATTAATGCAGCTTAGTGCCATATCTTTAATACTTTTTGGGTGAGAAAATAAAGTAACATGTGATATTTCCACATATCCTAGTCATTTCAGGAATATTACTGAAAAAAGGTTATCCTTGTCGGTGCTGGGAAAAATAGCTGTACAAACTGATGAAAAGGAATTTATTTGGATTTTGTTCCCTTGTTTTTCTGTAAATCTCATTTCCCTAGACTGGATTGCGTCTCTGACTAATATTGGATATTTTTTTGTCATTTATGATGCTAATTTACAAAAATGGAAACTGTTTCAGGTCTGAAGCCATCTTTTTGTAATAAATATATGTATTTGAGTAGAACTTTGTTTAGTTCTTTTCAACCAGGAAATTTTCCTTAAAATTAAATTTGACTGCAAGGTTCTTTTGTTTTTCTTTAAGAATTTTCAACTAATGTGTTACTTAAACTCTGACATACACTAAAAATAATGAAGTTTCCAATTTATTTACAAAATGTGTATGGGTAACAAGTGTCCCTCAACATGTCTGCTGTTTGGGAGACAGCACACAGAGGACAGATTTGGCCTAATCTGCAGCTCTTGGCTGTTGGATGAAGAAGAATAAGATACCTAGTGTGCTGGTGATACAGATACATGGCATTTGGTATCTAACAGTGCTATCAACTTACATAAGTTTCAATTCTTAAGGTTTCAGCTATTAAGATTTCAGTTAAAGGATGCTTGATTTTAATCAAGTGGTTAATCATATATCGTGAGGAAATATCTTATTTTTCTTTTTTTTTCCCTCTTAATTTGTTGCATAAACATGGTAGAAAAAACTCCAAGATGTTAAAAAGACTGTATTTGGCAATATGAGTGGAGATAGTGAAATACAGTATAAATCACAAGTTTCAGTGGACTAGGGGAGAGACTATGACATTCCAACTAAATAATGCACAAGGAAAATGGTAGGTAAGGCAGAACATCTGCAAGTGAGCTCATTTGCCTTTGCTCTGGAGAATTTTCGGTACTGTCTTTGTTTCAGCTGAATGGGGCTTTATTATTTTAATTAGCTTAATGTCTTTGGCAGGGAACTACTTTTGGAACAATACAGGAATATAAAATATAAGGAAATAGCACCTCAGCATCACTGAATTAGCCTATCAGTGGAAATAATTGCTGATGTTAGGTATGCTTGACAGAAAGCTTGCAGCAGCACTGCTATGTTGGTTATCAACCTGGATCTATATTCAATGCATCTCTAACATGATAAATATTCCCTTTTGAAAGAGAAAAGGCTGGATTTTTTTTCTTTTAAATCACTTGTAAGCCATGGAAATATCAAGCAGGATAATTGCAACAAAGATTTAAAATGAGCATAAAAAGAATGTGGCAAGATGTTATCATTTTACTGGTAATGCCTTACTTAAAAATAGAGAATGATTTTATTCTTTGTAATGTACTTAAAAATATATTAGACATATTACCTCTAATTATTAGTCTCATCTAGATAGAGATTCTCTGCTATAGGTCTTCCTGAAAAGCTCATGTAGAGCCATTTTGCGCCTCAGATAAATCTGGTCTTTCCTACAGGGCAGTAGTTGAGGGTTTATTATGGGATGGAGCAGACTCTCTAAAACAGCATCCTTTGAATTAACTGGAGCAATGCCTCTTCATTGGTGTATATGTAGACTTACAAGGAACACACTGTAATTTTTCCTGGAGAGGTGAGCAGAGCCTATGACAGGGCAGAGGGGCAGATACTTGGCCTTATTTGGGAGTGGTGATTGGTGCTGCACTGCAGTTGCTCATAGCCTAAAGCTTTCTGCTTGGATGCAGATGGGAGCAAGTGATTTATATTGTCTTCCATAAGGCTTGCATTGGTCTTCTTGATGGGAAGGAGTAAGAAAAATAGAAGATATATTGCTCTGATAGGAAACAATTTTTAAACACACACTGCTAGCTGTCTTCTTGTGTTTTTTCACCCTCAAGTTGCTGTGTAATTCACTTCTAAGCATCATGACTTTTTGGTCAGTGGAAAAAAAACGTATTAAAAACATGTTTAGGAAAATGATTGCTCTCACTTATCCTCCTTTCCACTTCACATAATTTAATTTGATTTATAATATTTATTTAAAGAACAATAAAGATGAGAGTCTTTATGTCTTGAATTCATAAATTTGTGGTGAAAATCAGTCTAGGAAAAGGAAGCTATACAGTGAAGTTATTAAACTTATTTTAAGTAGGATTCAGCCTGTAAGATCTTCACGTTTACGCAAACAACATTTGTAAGAGGCTAAAGAAAAAGCATTTTATACTGTTATGCACCTAATAAAAAAACCTACAAGTGGTATGAAATTTTATTGCAAGATTGTATAATTAACCTTTTTGCTTCTAGTCTTTCTTCATACTGCTTGTTTCTGTGAATCACTAAGTTTGTGGCAGCAGTGGGGGAGGTAGTTACACTGTATTTGAAATCAGAAAAAAAAGTTGATAAAATGTAGATGGCATTCTCAATACAAGTCCATCATAATGCTGTCCCTGCCAAATGTAACTTTTTTTCTCATGAGAATCATGTATAAGATGTTAAAGTATTACTGTACATAAACGTGCTATTTTTCAAACAGCAGTTGAAAACTTAACTATTACATTTGGTATTTTACTCTTCTAATTTTGGGATGCTTAAATATTGTTAACTTTTCATAGTTGGATTTTTCCTATATAAGTACCCCAGCACTGTCCCAAAGATCATCTTTCTTTTTGTTCTTTTACATTTCTGGGGCTCTGATTCTAGTTTTACTTCTGTTTATCTCCACTGATTTATTGATATCGCTATTCCTTCTTTGTGGAGAGTAAAAAAAGATTTACCAGGATAAATAACAGCAGAATCAGACTCATAAAAACTATCTTTTAGTATTTGTATAAGTGAAGGTACTATTCTTCTCCATGTCATTATCATTCTCCTTACACTGTGAGCTACCGCAGTACTTTCTAAAACATAACATATTAAATATGTCTTAATTTTTGTTTATAACAACTCCTCCTTCCCTTTTCCTCTTCCATGATATATTCAACTTGGGCCAAACTGTAAGAGGTTTTTCTACTCATGAAAATGCAACAACATTACCTCATTAAACTAGAATTTATGTGCAAGAATTAAAAGAAACATTTGGAAGGCTATTTAAAATAGATATAAATATATCTGCCTTGATTAAAGGTAAGTAATTTAACAGAAACTGTTAAACAAACAACATGTTGTCATAGGTGGCAGAGTTCTGATGCCAATGATGAGGTTGCCAGAAGCTTTCAATCATAAGTCTCTGTTTTCAGTTCCTGATAGCACTGCCAAGTGTAAACCACTGTGGCTCTAATACTCTATACTGAATATATTTCTCAGATATTTTGTTAAAGTTTTGATTAAAATAAGGTCTTCCTTCAGAAAGCTAAAGAATACAAACTCTGTTGTCCCCACCACTCCCCCAGCCCCCGCCTCCCCCTCCACCCCCCCCATGTTGCATCCTCCTGCCATGTAGCAGGGATGCAGGGAGAAAAGGGAGAAAGGAAATGGCCAGGAGCAAAAGGAACTGTGGTAAATAAAAGTATTAAGGGGAAGAATATGGATAGATGAATATAGATAGAGATGAAATAAATATTCCCAAGGAAGTTACAAGAAACTGAATAGCAGCAGGGGAGGAGTAGTGACGCTTATGTTAGGGGAATGAATATGGGCTTGTGTGGGATAAGAGAGAGAAGTAAAAGTGTGGGTAGGAATAGGCAGACAGAAGACAGCAAGGGAAACAGGAGTTTAGGAACTACAGTGGGAGAGGAACTACATAGGAGGTTGGGCTAAAGGAAAGACTGATAGGGAAATTGGTGTAGAAGAGTTTAAAAACCACAGAATGTATATTTTTTGTGAAGATCAATATAAATTCCATCATTCACTTATATCTGCTTTCCCCTATTTATGAAATAGCAGATAAATGTAAGTATGCCTTCATTCCCTGAAGGATAGACCTGACTGGAGACTAACAGTGTTACCAGTGTTGGCACTGGTTTAGCATGACTATCCTTGCTGAGTACGCATCTTCTTTCAGCAGTGCTGTATGGTTAATTGTAAAACCTTATTATTACACTGCCTCTGATCTGTGCCAGAAGAATGCAAAGGCTGCAACTAAAGGACCCAGAAATTATGTAACACGTGAATTATGGTTACTCAGGCAACCTGAATTATTACTCCAGGCATGTATTCATTTTGATCCAGTCTTTCACTCCACCTCAAGCACCACCACCATATGCTTTTTTCCTTCCCTCGTCTCTATTCACCTCTGGATCTTTACAGGGCAAAAGATCCTCTGCTCTTGTCTCTTTCTTCCTCAGGACAGGAACCACAGGTATACTTTGTGATAGTGGGGATTAAAGAATTTCAGCTGGTTTTCAGTAACAGTGAGCCTTTTTCTTGCTCACATCTAAAGATCTGTGTGTGAAAATACAATTATATGCCTACCTTGTTGCTTAATAAGTTTTGATAAATGTCATTGATCAAGTACAGCATTACGCCTTGTTTTCTGCCACAGAATTTATTCTTTTAAATGTTACTGTACTCTGTAAGGCAGTAGTGGGTAAATTTAGCGGTAAATGATTCTGTATCTCTATTAATATGTTACTACAATACTACAAAGAAAAATTATATACAGCTGTATATGTAAATGTAACATTACCCCGATTATGAGCATTTCACTGACTTCATCAAAGACACTAAAATTACCAAAGCATTAAACCACACTATACTAACATGTTTTGAACTCTGTTGTTAGGGATCCAGGCCATCCACAACAATATGATTGTTGTTAATTATTTAACTGCACCTGCTGGTCCATTTTTGTTGGTGAGAACAGGATGAAGACCCATGTAGTGGAAAGCATAAGGTGTGTGAGGATATGGGAAATGTTCCTGCAGGCAGTGGTCTTTCTGCACAGATCTTTATGAAGAGCCTGCAGAGGTCCTGTGTGTTAGATTACTTTTAGCTGAATCAGTCTCAAGCCTTTTTCTAGAAGGCATCAACACACAGGCCCTGGAATATGTCACCTAGTGCTCCATTGCACTTTGGTGGTAAAGTTGTTTTGTAAAAACATCTTCTCCCATTAAGTTAAACCATTACAGTCTTAGCAGGGATTGGAATGCTGCCTGTTCCCAGCTGTGGCAAGTATTTCACTGAAAATCATTTACTATATGATGTTAAAGCCGTGATCCTATAATGTGACCCATTGTAGTAATCAGTGTCCTTGTCAAAAGTCAAAGAAATCAACATTTTTAGCAAAATCAACCTACGTATTTCAGTCATCCACGTTACCAAAATTAAGGTTATATGAGTTTAAAGTAAAGTAACCCTTCTGATAGCTTGTTAAATAGTAGAATTGTTGTGGCTGTGACAATGAAAGAATACAAAAGTGCCAACACTTCTTCCTACAAGCATCTTTAAATAGTTGCATTCTGTCTTCTCGACATCAACTCATGTCATTCCTAGTTTTGATATGCATACAAAAATAGCATATTTTTTCTATCTCATTAGCGCAACCATATAAACCCCTGAAAATGAAAGTCATACTGGCATTATTTTTGAAGAGGTAAATTAAGAGGAAGGAAAAATATGTGTGAATTGAATACATCTCATATACCTAGGCATATGCTAAAATAACATGAACTCATGTTAAATACCTTCAAACTGGAGCCAGATCAGAACTAATTCCTATTTATCACATTAGTAACTGAGATTTTTAACCTCTTATGGAAGGGCAGAATTTTTGCACAGTAGTACCTTCCAAACTTTTTCTGTCGCTATGTATAACTCATTTGATTTTGATTTTTTATAACGTGAGATGCATGTTGTGAAAAGAATGTGGATTTGGAATGCTTGTAGAAATACATGGAGAGAGACAGGATAGTTCAATGAATTCTTGAATAGTTGAGAAATACTATAAATTTATTATTTATATTTTATTCTTTTATATCAGTGTTATTGCAAGTGCAGATGAGTTGCAGACATGTCTTTCCCTCTTAGTGTTGATCACACAGGAACAAGTACCAGGTGTTGACTCATCTCAAAACCAGCACTATAGATCTCTCCACAATGAAGTCTATAGTGACCTCTCTCCAAACAGAAGCTGCATTTGGGTTCTTTGTGCACCCACTGATCGGTAAGACAACTTTATTTCTCCATGAGAGGATGAAGTTCAGGTCCCGCCTGCCCAAAGACAGAAGGCTGATGAATTTAAATTTGTTTGGCCCATCATAAAGGCACATCACAAGACAGTAATACGGAAGGTGTAGAACTAGGGAAAACCCTGAAGCTTATCCTGAGGTTGTTAATGCACAAGACTGATCTAAATGGTATTTATACTGAAAGAGTTCACAGGCCTCTGGCCCCCAAACCTTCCTGTTGCTTGTGAGCCTTAACAGATGCATTCTTCACGCTCACAAAAAAGAAAGCATCTCACATGCTGCAAGAGAAAGAAAAATCTCTTTTGCCAAGGTGAGATCTGTTTAACAAAATATTAGGTAAAGAATTTGCAAAGCTGTTGGGAAGGGGAAGAGTAGCACGTGGAAGTGATAAAGAAATGACAAAATGAACAGGAAAAACTAGTCAATGTTAAATAAGGTCCCCCCACCTTATTTCTATGAAAAAAGAGAATTATCTATTCCAAGAGCTTAATGAAATATAGAACTTAATAAATGTTCTCTAGCATATTTTTGGATGAGAGGATCATGCTATTTTTCATGAAATGATCTGGAATTCATGAAGACATTTTGTGATGATGTCATATGTTGTTTTCCTGTGTGTAGACACAGAGGTAGAGTTTCTGAAAACAACCCTGCCTCTCTTGGTCAACAGTAAATTGTTTGTGCTGCCTTAGGACTCCTCTTTCTGCTCAGGGCTAAAAAGGAAAATCACAGTGGATCAGATAGAAAGGGAGAAAGAATGAGCTGGGAAATGGACAGGAATAAGCAGGAGGAACAGAAGGATAATTAACTAACATAATTGTTTGTCATCACTTGGCCAATTATAGGTCTCAGAAATATATTTCTCAAAGTAATTGGAAAATTTATATCCAATAATTTATATTCAATTTATAAAAATTGTGCATAAAATGAGAAAATTACTTTGGATGAGTGGAACCTGATTGTTTTGAAATAAATATTCAAGAGATACAGTTATTGCTCTGGGAAAAATCACCTAGAGTGGGTTTTTCTAAAGATTTAGCAAGGAAGTTGGTGATAAAAATATGTTCTCTCTCTAATTTCCTTTTTTTTTTTCTTTTAAAAATAACATGAAAATTACTGCATGTAAAGAATGCTTTGTGTTTCTTGGAAGTCACCATCCATTTCCCCAAGGAGCCAGTATAGAAATCATAAACTGGTGTTAAATGTGAAAGAAAAAGAGGAGGCTCAAGGCCATAATAATAGTATCCTCTCTTTTACAGATCTGAGAGTGAATGAAATTTCCATTTTAGCAATCTAGGGAGAATAATTTGTTATTTTGGGCATTGAACTCTTCAAATTCATATATACCCACTAGCAGAGATCTCGTGTGCATAAGACAGTCATAAAAGGACAGTTCATTTTGTTCTTAGCAAATTTCAGTACTTTTTTACTTTCTGTAGCTGACGTTTCTGCTTAAGATTTGGATAATACATTTTAGTAATATTTTACTGGTTTATTGGGTTTATTTGCCAGGAAATACGGCAAAGGGGGTGACAGAAAAGAATTACTTCAGTATGATAAGTCTGACATTACAAAACAGTTTGATTTAATTATACCAGGCAGCTCTGACTTTGAAATTTAATGAATTCTTCTCCATCTCATGCATTCTGTACAATCTTACGCTAATAGCTGCAGAACACAAGCTTCCTTTCCTTGGCGGTATAGAAATAAGCGTATGTAATTATCCAGACACTCAGTGCTCATATACCCAAGCCAAATATTCTGGAGCCTACTATGGATTCCTGTAATGGAGCAGTGGTATCTCTGAGCCTTGCCGCCTTTCTGAGACATAGGCCAGAGCTTTGGCAAAGTGATTTGTGACTGAATGACAGAGTGCCCCAAGATTAGTTTTTGACCTGTTCCATGGCTCCAGTTTAAACTTGTTTAAAAGGACCCAGCATCTTTGTAAAAGATCTTTGGATGTTTCTTGTTTACAATGAGCTCTGACTTCATTTCTTTCTGGTGTTAATGCCAAATTTCATCTCACATTTGAACTACAGAATTAACTGCTTGAAATGTCTCTCCTTGCAGCAAAGATTTTTCCCAATGGAATTTTCATACGTAGTCAAAGTCAATTAAATACTTGAGATAAAAATAACAAAAAATCTTTAAAAACAGTGCAGAGGTGTTTGGAACTCACCTTCCATAGCTAGCATAATGCCAATCAGTGGCAATTGCTTCTTCTGAGCCTCTGGGAGTGAGAAAATTAGCATCGCTAAGCTGAACACCTTACCTAGATTTTTGTACATTTTGAGCTTCCTGTCAGCAGCCTGGATTTTTAATTTAAAAAATTTAATAAATGCTGAACATTTTTTAAAAAGACCCAAGGATGACCCTTGCTCTGTGCTAAAAGAGGCTACAGCTTCCTGCTATAGGAGTGATTTCAAATGTCCAGACCTTTAGAGAGATTAGGTAGCCTCACTTCTGTTCCAGCATCTTATTTTTTCAGCACATGAATATGCATGCAGATAGAAGCAAAATTAACTGTGTCATTAAAGCAATTAATTGAGACTACATGCCAAATAAGAAAGTAACTCCATAGTGGTTACAGGGAAAAATAGGTCACTTTGGCCAGCAGGTTCAGTTTTCATTTCTGACCCAATTAAAAAATACTTCACTCAGAATAACTGTTACTTGCAGATTAGCAGTCCAGCATCATAGGTCTTTCAATTAATTAATTATGAAGGATATTTCTATTCTAGGTTATACAACACAGGATAAATTTCAGCTTCAGTGATGTATTAATGAGCAGTGTCAGAATATGTATTGATTTGTTGCTTTCATGTACTGACTTGGAAATGATAGATACTCTTAAAGTATTAGGAATGCTGTACTGTCTCTCCATACTCAAATTTTTAATGTGTTTTAGAGAAAGGAGCTTGAAATTTGGGATCAATATTTTTATAAGTTTTAATAAGAAGCTGAGTAACTTTTCAAGGTTAAATATGACTGACTAGATTATACAATGGAAAATGTCCTTTTTAGTTTTATATTTATTTAACAAAAGAGACCTTGAGATTAGCTCAGTTGGTTAGAGCATGGTGCTAATAACACCAGGCTCATGGTTTTAATCTGTGTATGGGCCATTCACTTAAGAGCTGGACTTGATGATCCTTGTGGGTCCCTTCCAACTCAGAATATTCTGTGAAAGCTGTGAAAGATTACTTATACTGAATGGGTTATCTCAAGCACAATATATTATTAAAAATGGCAGTATACAGTGCTGATATTGTACAGATACTTTTACATTTGTTGCATGTCTTCAGGGAACGCCTTCCAACTGGATAAGTGAAAAATGCTGACATTAAAAATAAAACTATTTGGTGTTTACAGTAGCTTTATTTTTGACTCCCACTGTGTGTAATTTTAGTGAGAGTGCTTAGTTAATAACACATTAATAATATTTTCCCATATACCCTTATATATGCATTACCTCCTCTTAAAACTGTTCTATAATTATTTATTTTATATTGGCATAAAGCACCTAATAGAATTGTCTATTGATTTAGAGCCATGAACAATGATAGAATTTTATTATTCTAATAAAGATGAGGGCACAGTTTTAATGTGACTGTGTTTTTTATCATTTTCTTAATTTCATTATTGAAACTAATGGAAAGAAGCCTTATCTTTTAAAAGTGGATTGGTGGTACAAAGTTTCAAGTGATTATTTTCTGGAACACTGGTAAATAAATAGCAAATAGAACACCATAAATTAAAATACTTATATAATGGAATTTCTTGGAGCAAAAAGAAATCTGTAACAATTTTAAACCTTTTTCTGTTGGCTGCTTAAAAAGTTTATCTTCCAGTGGGCCTCTTTGGGTCACTGTTCAAGTTACTGTTAAAAGTTTTTTCATTATTTCTTGTGTCTAAATTTGCAAGTTTAGCTTTGGTCTCTCTGGAACTTTTTACAAGCTTTCTTGGATTTTTGTGTTCTGTAGGACCTGAGGAGTGGAATGGATTTTATCTTAATCAAACTAAATAATGTATCAGGCTAATATTTACATCTTCTATTTGTGAAACCTAGAAGAAAGTGTAGAAGGTGAGGAAATAAGTCAAGAGCCATCTAGAATCGCCTACCCCTCAGTTTTCCCAGTTTTCACTCAAGAGTGGGACTGTCACAGGAATCTAACCCTAAAATAGTGTTTGATATCGCCACATATCTTGTTCAGGAAACGTTTCAAAAGGCATATACCACAAACAAGAATGATTTCAACAGCCATAGAAGTTCACCTAATCTCAAGTAGGGTCTTGAAATAAACAGTTTGAGTTAACTCTGAACAAAAAGTCTGTAAGAGTAAGAAAAGGTACCATGTCCAGCTGTAACTGCAGCAAAAGTCACTGTAGGCCAAGTACTAACACCCGTATTGCAATTTGCACAGGAAAACATGGTTTAAAATTGTGAAATCTTCAGAATCAATTAAGCCGTATTTATTACACTAATACTGGTAGTCTTGTTAGACGTTACTCAAGATATTGCTCCTAGCTCTAGTAAATCTCTTTTCCAGAAACCTAAGTTTTAAAAGGTAATTGTATTTGTCATTTTCTTTTAATTGGCATCATATCTCTCTCTATATATATATCTCTATTTATAGACATGCATAGATATATCCATGAGTATATGCAAATTAAAATTAATCTCTTTAAAACAAAATTTGATCTTAATGGTTACATTTGTGGCTAAAACCCATTTCATTTAGTTTTGGTTAGGTTTTTTTTTCTGAATTAAAATCAGCTATTACTAATATAATTGTATAAAAAGTAGAACAAAATCAAGATATTAACTATCTTTATTTTCATACCTTAGAGCAGCAAACCTCCTCAGAATTCACTATTTTTTTCTCATGATTATAATATCTTTCTTTGGCAAAACTTTTCTGTTTCTTCACTGGTTTGGATTTTTCTGGTAACTAAGATAAAAGAAAATGTTTTTCATTTAGGCTTACTCATTTGAACCTGACGGACAAATAGAAGGAGAAATATACAAGAAAGTTTAGGGGGGGTTATTATGTATACTTTTTAAAACAAACAGCAACGGCAACAAACATACAAAAACCCCCAAACAAACCATGATGGGAGAGGATGGAACCTATTAGCACCCATTTGGCCTCTATTTCTAGAGACCAAGAAAGGAGCTCAGAAAATCACTTAGTCCAAACTATTTTTCAGAGCTTCCAGCTCAGCTCAGGCTTCTCAGGGCTGTTTCATGTAGGAGTCTGGAAACCTCTGAGGATGGAGCCACGACAGCCTCCCTGGGAACCTACACCCCTGCCCATCCCTGCTCCCCTGTGAGAAAGCCTTACCATCGGTTCCTGTCTAAGCTTTGAGAAGGGAGCATCTGGAAGAGAGGAGCGATAACACTTTAAGTTACAGGACTAAGATGTATTGAAGGTCGTAGGTAGGAGCCCTGAGCACCTTCTCAGTTTGGTTCCTCACATATCATAGGGGCAGATCCTGAAAGTGTTAGGTAGTGAAAATGCAGGGTCCAATGGAAATAGAAAGAAAGTCTCAGAAAGAAAGCTTGATTTATGCATTATCCTATCAGCTAGAGTAGAGGCAAATAGCTATTTTCAAGGGCAGTGTCTTCTGGTTTTGTCTAATAGAAACAATGTAATTAATATGCAAAAGAATTACGTTATTGAACATTAAGGCTAGACCTGCAAGATTTAATATGTTATATTAAAAAGCTAATGAAATTGAAATTTATAACGTGGTAGCCATTTAAGCAATGACTTATAAAACACTTTCCATTGTAGCTGCAATGTATAGATTAAAATTCCGTAGAATATTTGTACTGAATTGATTTATAAAGATATATAAAGTGATCAACTTTATCAAGCAAAGAGAAAACTTACCAGGTTTCCTATTAATTAAAAGGACAAGCTTAGTTATATAATCTTACCTCATTCTGTGCATGAGCAAACTCTTTAGATTTTGTCCTTTTGGCATTAGTTTAGCCATATTACTTAAATTCCTGTGCAATTATAAACCACATTTTGTCAATAACAGAAAGATTCAGGTCATTAAGTTTTAATTAATAGCGCAGACTAATTTGTAATGGTTGAATACTATCAAAGTGACTTCTTATATCTACTTAACATGTACCAAACTCTCTAAGTATTATTTTTATGTAAAGAAATCTAGTGCGTTTATGCAGTACAGCTTCACCATTATGACATCTTTGCAATATTATTTTAAAAATCTGAGTGGTGACCAACTAACTATTATTTATTTATTGATAATTTTAACAGAAGTAGTAATGATCCATAAAAATACAACTTAAACATAAAACAACAATAAAACCATCTACTTCAACAGAATAAATAATAAAGCTATGTAATAAAGGATCAAAGTAAAAAAGCTTAACTGAAAGACAACAAATATGTCCTGTGATTTTTTTATAGAGTTACACTAAATTATATTATATTCACAGAGCTAGGAATCTGTGAGAAAGTTTGATTCCAAACCTACAAAAACATTTTTGTATTCTGCAAGAGTTTTATACACGAAACTACCTTCATGTACTGGACTTTGAACACATAATTCTGCTGATCAATAGTACTACTTTTGTGATTAATTTTCAAGAGCACTCTAGTAGCTTTTTAGAACTTAGACACATGAACAAATGTGTTCAGAATTCAGCCTAAAAATTACACAGATACAATCTATACTCTTATATTAGTGCAGCTTTTCAGGATGTAAGATTTCGACGCATGAGATGAAAAGATTATTTAAGAAGAAATCTACGTTACTTCTATCGTGTATTCGAAGTTACTGTATATTATAGATCTTGATCTAACAAATTTTATATATCACCAATTTATTTCATAATTACAATATACTTTATATTCTCCTGCATTTTGTTGGTAATCACTGTTGTATAAAATGTTTACTCTTAGAACACTAGTGGAAGCTGTCTACTACACTGTATATTAATAGAGAGGTAATATTATAATTTTACAGCTAGCTAAAAAGACAGTAAAAGTCACCTTTATTTTGTGACTCTTTGCTGTATCATGCTTTTGTGATAAGAATTAAATAGTCTGTTAAATTGATTGGAAATCTGTTTGTAAGGAAACAAGACTTTATAGAATACTTGACTTAGTTTGGTATTAATTAACAACTACCTGAAAGGAGGTTGTAGCCAGGTGGGGGTTGGTCTCTTCCCAGGCATCTATCAGCAAGACAAGAGGGCATGGTCTCAAGTTGTGCCAGGGGAGATTTAGGTTAGATATTAGAAAGAATTTCTTTACAGAGAGGGTGATCAGACCTTGGAATGGGCTGCCCAGGGAAGTAGTGGATTCTCCATCCCTGGAGATTTTTAAAAAGAGACTGGATGTGGCACTTAGTAACCACAGTGGTAGTGGATCAAGGGTTGGACTTGATGATCTCGGAGGTCCCTTCCAACCCAGCTGATTCTATGATTCTATGATTTTTTAACTTAATGTAGGATAAATGCAGTATTTCAGTAAACTGATTTATTTAATAGTTCAGTTGTGGAGTTTAATGTAGAGAAGGGAAAACAACTGTCATATGTTTTTGTTGAAACCATTTCTTAAAATTCAGACTTAGAGTAGGAGCGTATCTGTCCTTTTGTAATTATGTTCCCATCAGCATATTATAAGCACCAAAACAATCTCATTAGGGTTATGGTAGAAAAATATTGTATTCAATGAATGGGAATTCACAACTTGAAGTTATTTGAGATTTCTTGGATTTTGAAATGCACACTGCAGGAAAAAAAAAACCAGCACCTTTCTGGAAATAAGTTTCTTGCCACTTAACTGATGCTGTAAAGTATAAAAGGAATAATATCTGAAGTAACTTTCTAAGATTTAGGATACTTAGGATACTTAGAAAAAACAGTCGTGTCACTTTTTATTATCGGTTGTTTACGGTTCCAATTCATAGAATCATACAATCACAGTATATGCCAAATTGGAAGGGACCCACAAAGATCATTGAGTCCAACTCCTACCCTGCACAGGACCACCCCAAGACTCACACCATGTGACTGAGAGTATTGTCCGAGCACCTCTTGAACTCTGTCAGCCTTGGTGCTGTGACCACTTCCCTGGGGAGCCTGTTCCAGTGCCCAACTGCCCACTGGGTGAAGAACATTTTTCTAATATCCAACCTAAACCTCCCTGACACAACTTCAGGCCATTCCCTCAGGTCCTGTCATTAGTCACCACAGAGAAGAGATCAGTGCCTGCCCCTCCTCTTCTCCTCACAAGGAAGTTTTAAGTGAGATCTCCCCTCAGTGTCCTCTTCTCCAGGCTGAATAGATCAAGTGACCTCAGCTGTTCCTCATACGGCTTCCCCTCTGGACCCTTCACCATTTTCATTGCCTCCTTTGGACTGTCTCTAATGGCCTTAATACTTTTCTTATATTGTGATGCCCAAAACTGCACACAATATTCCAGTTGAGGCCGCACCAGTGCAGAGTAGAACAAAACAATTCCTTAGGCTCCAGGCTCTGGTGCCATAACTTTCAGAAATATTCTGCTAAGACTTAGTATAAGATATGAGACATTGTTATCCAACAATAAGTCAAAGCTCTGCCTTATTCTTGGAGGAAATGTATTGGTAGTAAAAGAAAGAAAAAGACATTAAATGGATCCTGATGGCCAATGTTTTCTAAATCCCTAAGGCTGGATCTAAGTATGAATCGTGTGAACAGCTCTTGGATAGAGCCCCTGTGAGATTTGGCTGTGTAAAGGCACCCTCTGGTGCCCTGGTGTGTCAAGAAAACTGCACATATGGGCTACACTGCACTGAGCCATTGCACAGTCAGTCAGGTCTGTGAGCAGAACTTCACAACTCAGCCAAATGCTGAAGGCCCACAGCTTACCATGCAGATACGGACTGAGTGAGGCAAGATCTGTTGCACAAAACAGTAATGTACTGAGTAAATGTTCCCTAGGCAATGTTTGGGAAGAGTTAAACACGGGGCTGAATACAGCAGTCTTTTCCCTAGGACACTGGATATTAATGATGGAGAGCTGCAAGGTCTCACCACTTCCCCTGGTTAGGTGCCTGGAAGAAAGGCACGAGAAAAATCATGCAAGGGAAATGCCCCCTGTTGTTCAGGGCTTCCCACTGGGACAGACACAAAGATAGAGGAATTTGTCTTATGTTTCATTTCTCTCCTAGGCCTCATTCAGAGTTTTTGGTAGGCACTCCTAATTCAGGAACTGCAACTGAGAAAAAGCACAGCTATTGCATTTTATTAAATAACATCTGACACAAAATAATGAACTGAAATCACAGAATAGAATAGAACAGAATGAAATTAAATAGTATAGCATATCATAGCATAACATAGTTCAAGTTGGAAGGACTTCAAAAGATCATCTGATCCAAACTTTTATGGGAAAGGTGGCCTGGTACTGACAGGGAAATTGTACTTACGTCATCCTTATCTAAGGCCACTGCCCATACGTGCTTGGGAAAAATAATAATTACTATGCACATATTACTATTGCTGGAGTTTTTATTGTTGAGGAATTTCATTCCTCCACCTTCTAAAACACAAGATTTGCTTTTGATGGAGTTTCTGGGAACCAGGAGAAGTGTGCTTGTTGACTATATGTATGTGAGGGCTGTAGGCATTTATGGTGGTTTTCATAATGAAACTAGATCTAGTTACAGGAGTTCTTGTGTGACTGAGAAGCAGCAATCAAGGTTTGATGACTGCTCTGAGTACAGATCCCTATATTCAGTCACATTCACATTGTGAATCCTCCTCTGGATCTGGCTGTCACATCCCCTTTCAGATGCAGTTTAGATTATAGGTATTCAAGGACTTAATTTTTGAAAGTACTTAGACAAAAGTGAGACCAATAGCTAAATGCTCAAAATATCTGATTATATTACATTTCTAATTCCCGCTTGTATTCAACCCATGTCAGCTAACCCTTATCTGCTGTTATATACCTGATTTTATCTATGAAGAACTGTACATCTCCCTTGTTTTTCTTTAGTATTTACCTCAGTCTAAGAAATTTTGCTGGTGTGTGGGTCAAGAAACTTTGCAGAGCCAGGCTACACATAAAGAGAGCTGCTTTAAAAACCCTACCACAGCTGGGTGTTCTGTTTCCTTCTAAATTGTGAAGTTCTAGGCGTTGTCAATATTATCTTGTGGTAGTGTTCCACAAGTGCATTATATGTTTACCTGGTATTCTTCTGTGACTTGAAATTATGTGTGCTGCAATAGCCCTCTCCCTAAACATGGGAAACTCAGCCCTGCAGATGCTACTCTGCATATGCAAAAGAAAAGAAAAATGCCTGCTGATCTTTCAAGTAATATGATAATATGTTCCAAATACAGAACATAAGATTACTTAAAAAGAGATTCAACAGTATCTTAAATTAATGGAAATGCAATCTCTAAACTTTAATATTTAATGCATACCAACAATCTCCGCTGGTAATACAGCAGTGATAATGAACTGCAATAAAAATATATGATTTTTCCCCCTACTGATAAACCTTTACAAGACAGGTTGCAATCTCTCTCCCTCTTATTCACTTTTGCT
This sequence comes from Pipra filicauda, assembly GCF_003945595.2. Classification (NCBI taxonomy): domain Eukaryota; kingdom Metazoa; phylum Chordata; class Aves; order Passeriformes; family Pipridae; genus Pipra; species Pipra filicauda. The sequence goes on along the minus strand of NW_024104321.1, from coordinate 3,624,001 downwards.
TTTGTAGCATGTCATGTAGTATGTATAAACTCTATTTAGAGAGATAATTTGCCACAAAATTTTTCACAATGTAAAAGGTTACTTATTCAGAGAAAGTCAAGCAGTAAGGCAGAAAATGCCTGTTTGAATGAGATTTTTTTTTCTTCTTTTTCTGTATAATGTCATATTCTCTGCTGTACAGGATGAAGTAAGTGGTATTAGAAGCAGTAAACCTTATTTCTTATTATTATTGTAATACTGACCTTGGCATTTTGTAAAACAGCCTCCCATTTAAAAATAATAAGAAAAAAGAATGAACTGAATATACTGTTCAAATTAGGAAACAACTGCTTAAGAGATACTTAGGGAGTAGTAAAGAGAACTCTAATTTCCTATGTTTTTCTGTCCTCTAAATGGAGTTTTGAAATATAGCACCACACACAGCCACTGTGAATTTCAGACCCATAGAACTTTCTACCTTGTTTCAGGCAGTAGAAATAAAAATTTTAGAGATATTACAGCAAAAATGTTAAAGCCACAAGCTCTCCTCTTAAACATCCAAACCATTATAAGCCATATCAATATGGAAAAAAAGAAAAATAGAAAAGAAATAAAAAAAAAAGAAAAACAAAAACCACTTAAGATACCTTAAATACAACATCCTATAGCAAAATATTCCCAAACCTTCTTATTCCAAGGAAGTACACTGTGTTTTCTTGCTACTTATAACCTTTGGAAAGGACTGGATGTGGTCTCGTGGTTGGTTGTGCTTATGTCATGGGCTTATCTCAAATGACTCAGAGGACTTAAGTAAACAAGGAAAAAACCTAGACAAATAAGGGGAGAGTTCAGAAGGGTACAGTATCTCCCTCTGTCCCCAGGGAAACAAATGTGCAAGTCTGAGGGACATCAGAAGGTTAGTGCTAGGGGAGGTTGCCTTTTTTTTTTTTTATGCAAACTCTCACACTTTCAGGCTGAGAACAAGAACCTTATTTCACCATAGGTCTAGCTGAGAAAATTATTAGCAACTATATATTTCATATGTTTTATGTTAGCCTTCAGCACTTCAAGACCCTATAAAAGGAGAGAAATTTTTCAGGGAAGAAGTCTACAGGAAAATGGCACATGCAGAATAATTCAAGGAGTAGAAATTTAGTTTAACTAAGGGTGAGTTTCACCTTGAAGATTAAAATACTTAAGTCATGATATCTGCGTGTAGGATTTAATGTATTTACCTGAACATATGCAGCTTGGTGCCAGGAAGTGTGGAGGTATGAGGGAGCTGCACCTTTCAGGAACAGGGCTAGTATACAGGAAGGATACTCCAGATTGCCTCTGATGGCGCTATATACCTATATTTAAGCAAATGAATCTTCCAGTAGATGTCTATGTAAAAAATACTTGTCTAAACCATCGTTATACCTAATGGTGATGACAAAATGTAGGTCTGTTGTAAATTGATGTGAATATATGTGTAAGATCTGCTGTCTGTGTTTAATGGGTACTTAGACATCTAGCACATAAACAAGAACCTACATGTAGGCACCTAATTTAATTGTTTTCATTTGTGAGCTGAATCCTACCCTTTATCTATGGAGATTTACATAAAGGATTCATTATATCAGAATGTCAAATTCAAGATTTCAATGTACAGATAAAAAATGGACTCAAGATAGTCCTGAATTAATGAATCTCCATATCTAAAAGAGATATCCACCAGCTTAATAAAGGCCTAGTGACTTGATTTTATTCTTTTAATTGAATGTAAAACAGATAATGTTTTTGGGCTTCATTTGGATTGCAAAAATCTAAGACAAAATAATCACATCGAGTTCAACGTAACATTTTAAATATAAGTGTAAGCTCAAATGCAATACTAATTTACCTCTGATTTTTATGTGAGGAAAAAAAATGTGCAATGGTTCTTATTTACAATGATATATTTTTCTGAATGATCCATTGTTTAAAGTATTTTGCAGGTGAAAACATTTGGGAGAATGTAATGATGCTTATAAAAGATTATGTCAGGAAATTTCTGGTGTTTAGGAAATTCACAACAAGAGACCCCAGTCAGCTGACTGGGAAGTTTCATTTTACAGGAAATACAGGAGAATTAAGTAAATGTTTCAGAGCTGCTCATTTTAGAATCTCATTTTCCATTCCAGATACCTTGCAAATTGTCACAGTTCTGGGGCATCTCATGTCACAGATCAGTGCTTCAACCCTCAGGTTGCAGAGTAAATGACTGAATCTTACTTAGGTCTCAGCATACCCCAGATTTCTGCTTTGGTCAGTATTGAGGATAAAGCATAATCCAGCATGAATACACCAGTGCAAGTAAAAAAAAAAAAAAAAAAAAAAAAAAAAAAAAAAAAAAACCACAAAAAAAAACACAACAAAGAAACTGAATTGTATCAAAAAACTTTTACCTTTTTTATACACATATATATAGAGAGAGAGAGAAAAGCAAAGTACAACTGATAAAAAATACAGTCAATAAGAGCAATTTTCCATTTTAACATAATTTTACATTAATAGAACACCTTTGTTGTGGATATACTTTCCTCTCTCTCTTTGGCAGCTCTTATACTTCATAAAATTACTCTAATATTCACTGAATCAAAGGGAGAGGGGCTGAAATTAGTCACAAGGCAAATGGATTAGCAGCTTTGAATATCACAAATCTAAATTTATGTACCTTAGAATGCTGGGGTGAAAACAAATGAGTTTAGGTTTCCCACTGTGCAACAGAACAGTGCCTGTTCTGAGGGTGCTTCCTCTCACTAGTTCATCCTATTTCCCTGTTGGCTTTGGTGCAAGAAAACTAAAACTGAAAGCAGTGTTCCATTGAAATGAGAGTGGATGTTCAAAGTGACAAAGTGGCAAAAGATTTCTGAACTCTTGTTTCCATTGCTCTGGGAAAACCTCTGAATCCTACCCAAAGGGCAACATTTGCAGCAGCAGAGTTGCTTTGTTCCCCCAACTGAATCATTGCTCATTAACCTTATCTTTAGTAACAATTTTCATTTCTCATGCTGTGCAGGCCCAGTGAATCTTAGGTAATGTGGCTTTAAGCTGGGTACAGTACTTATGCACGCACCCTGGGGTAGATTTATTAAGGTACAAGAGGATGAATCTCAAGGGCAGCACATAGAAACCTTTGTACGTCTCTTTTACAAATTCCTTTTTAATGTTATTATTTCAATGGATCATTTTTCACAATGAGTCATAAATTTCCAAAAAATTATTTCATTCAAAAAATAAGAATTAGGTCAAATATGGGATTTTGGTGCTCAGTTATGCAATATACATGTCAGTTAAAAAGATCACAGATTCACAGGACAACATGGACACACAAAAGCAGAGTTTCATGTGCAGATGTACCAGGGCTACCATCTGTTATATAGCTAGTTTTGCTTTGAATACTACTGTGCCTCTTAATACTGCAATAAAAGTAACCAAGGTTTTCCTCTTGCTAAGTCATTCTGATTAGGTATTTTACTTTGGAATAACTTTTCCTATTGAATAAAACTAGCCGGTTTTTTACTGCCATTAACCACCATCCCATTCTTTCCATCTCTTGCTCTTAATATTAAAAAAGAAAAAAAGCCTTACACCACAACAAAAGAGGTTAAAACCCATATAATTTTAAAAAGTTTAAATTTAGAAATATAAAATAGAAAGTTCAGAAAAATACCTGTAAAAAAGATAAGTTAACACTTTCTGATAAGTTCCCTTATCAGTGACACCATGTTGACCAACGTTAATAGATTTATGCAGTAGCTTTTCTTTCCAGTATGTTGCAGGAGCTGCTCAGGTGGCACCAGTCTCCTGTCTAACATTATTGATTTATATAGGCCACAAATATATAAATATAAAAAATCTTCAACATTTTTTAAAAATAGACTCATTTAGATGGCAGAATAAAGACATACTGAACTGCAGTCATCAACTATATGAAGTTAACAAGAGAAAGTCCTGGATTCTGAACCTAGGATGGGGCAATCCTGGATGTACGTACAGAGTGGCTAGTGAAAGGTTGGAAAGCAGTGCTGTAGTACTGTGGAAAGGGTCCTGGGGGTCTTGGTTGACAGCAAGTTGAATATGAGTCAGCAGTGCCCTGGCAGCCAGGAGGACCAACCGTGTCCTGGGGGGCATCAAGCAAAGCATAGCCAGCCGGTCGAGGGAGAGGATTGTCCCACTCTGCCCTGCACTGGTGCGGCCTCACCTGGAATATTGTGTGCAGTTTTGGTCACTGCAATGTAAGAAAAGTATTAAGGCCATTAGAGAGTGTCCAATGGAGGCCAATGAAGGTGGTGAAGGGTCCAGAGGGGAAGCCATATGAGGAACAGCTGAGGTCACTTGGTCTGTTCAGCTTGGAGAAGAGGAGACTGAGGGGAGACCTCATTGCAGTTAAAACTTCCTTGTGAGGGGAAGAGGAGGGGCAGGCACTGATCTCTTCTCTGTGGTGACCCGTGACCGGATCTGAGGGAATGGCCTGAAGTTGTGTCAGGGGAGGTTTAGGTTGAATATTAGAAAAAGGTTCTTCACCCAGAGGGTGGTTGGGTGCTGGAACAGGCTCCCCAGGGAATTGGTCACAGCACCAAGCCTGTCTGAGTTCAAGAGGTATTTGGACAATACTCTCAGTCACATGGTGTGAGTCTTGGGGTTGTCCTGTACGGGGCCAGGAGTTGGACTCAATGATCTTTGTGGGTCCCTTCCAACTTGGCATATTCTGTGATTCTGTGATTCTGTGAGTTTAGATTTATTATATCTAGTGTTTAATTTTTATTTTATCTGAAATAGAAATACCAGAAACCTGTGTCAGAGAATATGACTGGCAGTTACCTGTTGAGGATGAAAAAGTAATTCTACACACATGAATTCATTCAGTTCAGGGAAATATGTAGACTTGTGATGGAGAATATATTCAACCACTTCATAATCAAGAATAGAGTGATACAAAGATTATTGAGAAGGGTCGAATTTTAACTGTTGGCTTTTTATTCAGCACAGAGTTGCTCCTGAATATAATTACATGGATAGAGAAATGAACAAGAAAAACTGATGGATTTTTTTTTTACTTACCCTGGTTGACAATTTTTGGGATTTTCATTCCTGAAATAAGAGTTCTCTTCTATAAGCCAAGAGAGCAGTATTTTACCACAGAGAGTTACCATCAGGTGGTTTGAAGCACTGGGAATTGTTTGTATTTCTGTCATGAAATGAAAATGATTCTGAAATTATCACCTTGGAAAGGTGTAGAGACTAATTTACCAATAACCATCTTCAAGAGCTGGTCAAACTGGATTAGAAGGGTGCATCAGAGCAGGAGAAATCCTCAAGGAAAATTTTAGCCAACTCTGGCTTTTTACACCTAAAATCTCAGGATAGAACTGTGTGCATTGCAAGCAGCCCACTGACCCACAGGAACAGCAGAGCAGCAGAGCACAGAAGCTGGCAGAGGGGTTTATTCTGCTCCTCATCTTGCCATTACTTTTAGTATAAAAGCAAGGCAAAATACATTAACTGTTATTCTAATATAGAAATGAGTAAAGAAAATTATGCTTAGATATGCACAGGGGTCCTAACTGGGATACTCAGGTAGCATGAGACCTGTGTCTATAAGCATTCCCCTGCCTCAGTTTACCTATTTTTTACATTGAAAGACATGATCTTTATTTATTCCTCCTTAAAACTGTTACAATAATGACTTGACTGGTAATCACAGATGACTATGAACAGCTAAAGGATTATGTAAATATGAATTGTTTTTCTTGCTATTTTACTGCATAATACAGTGTTCCCTCATCCTCCCTGCTATTAAATATCAAGTGCAATTTGTACAATAAAGGTATTATGGCCTTAATCCATGCTATTATAACTTTAGAAGCCATAATGGTGTGCCTTACTGGCTTCATAAATATACCTGGGTAGGTAAATTCAACTTTTTTTCTAATTGAAGTGAAGAGGGCCATAGTTTCCCTTCAGCTTTCTGGTTGTGCGTCAGCACAGAGCTTTCCTGGGGCTCACTCATGGAGTAAAACTTTTCTTAACACTGACTTGGGAGCAGCAGTAGCTCCCAAATAAGTGCATCTTTTCTATTAAACCCCTAGAACTCCCTTTATGCTCCAGATTAAGCAGAACCTCCTTTCTACTGGGGCTAATAATTCCTTTTTGTTTAGAGGTAAATGAAACTCAACACGATAAATACCATAGGCAAAATAATGCAATTCAGGCCCATTTGTATATTTATGGCCTCACACAAATTGATAGTTCTGCACAGTTTTTAATTACTTCTGTTATTAAACCTCATTATAGAAGCATAAGAGTTTTTGAAGAAAAAGACCAATGTTTAGCATTTCCTAGCAAAAATAACCTTCATCAACCACCTGACTTTTCTCAGCTTGCCTTGAGTTTACTTCAAAGGAGAAAGTCAGTAAGCAAAACTTGGAAATCTCAGATGCCTCCCAACCTTTCACCAACTGAAGACTTAAGATAGCTAGAAAGATTTCTGGATTCAGCTGATCATTTTCTGTGCAAACAAAGAGAAAACAGAAGGAAAGAAATGTGAAAATCTGCAAGACTTCCTCACCTTGTAGCTTTGTTTGCTTTGTGGGAGCAGAGAGCTTTAAGCTTGCCTCCTGCCTGTGAAACGTAACAATTGCATTTGATAGCATCCTGCACCAAAAGCACCAAAAGGGCTTGCCAAACAATGCTCCTGTGCTGTGTTAGCTGAAATTCCTCCTCTGATTCAGAAAAGGTCCTTACTTCATACTTTGCAGATCACTGTATTGTAAGGAACGGAGATCACGAGTGTGGTGACCAGAGACAATAGTCTTACTAACAAGGTATGCAGAAGGAGCCAGACCTTCACACTAATATGAAGGCTTTTACTAGATATATAATACTGCATTAAAGAGCATCACCAGTTTGACCACAGACCATATTCCAAGCAAACTTTCGTACAGTTCATTGTGTACATGTCAGTTAGCAGAAGTCATAAGTCTCAGATTACTCACTTCATCAGATTAGTTTAGGACTTCATATTTAAAGTAGAAGAGCAGTTATGTTATAAGATTCTTTTCAAATACTTGGAATTTCATTCCTACTCACTGATCTCAAAACTCAAGACCAAAAAATGGTAATTTTTTTTTTCTGCACATACTTGTATGACACAAGGGTTTTTTTGGTATGCAGTGCAATACTATTGCTATTTAAATTGTATATCTGTCAAAATGCACATAATAACTAATCAGCAGCTAATATTTGTTAAGAAGTAGTATTCCTCCTTTCTTTGACCTAAAGGAATTCTCTCAGTGAATGCTTTTACTTAAGGAGCTTTTAACTGAGGAAAATCCATTAAAGCAGACTGTAGTTAAGTATATGTTTGGCAGCTAAGAGTTCTTGAACATGATGGTTAGTAGAATCTGCAACACAGATTTATCCACAAAACTGCTGAAACAATGGAAATTCTGTCGTTATCATGTAGCAATTTGGGCTCTGCTCCAAATGAGAAAACTCCCTTCAAAGTGTGCATATGGCAACAGTATTAAGTTGATCATATTTCAAGTAATTTAAGTGCTTGCTTAAAATTGCTTGCTCAAAGTTAGCAGTGTCACATGAAAAATATTAGTGAGAGAAGACAGGGACTAGGATTTCCAAGGTAAAATGAACAGGACAGTGGTAACACAGTGCAGGAAAGGAAACTTCTGTGCCAAGGAGCAGCCCACAGGGAGTTCTCCAGAATCAGCTTTAATTAATGTTCCAGTTCACAACCCTTGTACAAAAGCTGAGATCTGATAGAGACTGCTAATAGCATATTGCTATCCTTTATCATTTTAACTCTAAGGAATACATCGTAAATGAAATGAATGACATAGAAGACTAGTAGTAATAGAAATGGCCCAAAGTATCATAGTGTAAAAAGGCAAGTCCAGCAATGTGTGGTTACTTAGTGAAACTTCTAATTATAAAGAAGTATTTATCAGTAATGGATCACTGAGAAAGAGAGAGACCTCATGATAACCCAGAAATAATATCAGACACAAATATTTTGCAGCCATGGGAAAGGCAAGTATGTAACCAAAATTTATCAGAGATGTTTTCAACAAAGGAGAGTATAACTATAGTGACCAGAAAGGCCTCATCTTAAATATCTTTGCTTAGGAAGTGTGATTTCAAATGGGAATAAGGCAGAGAAGGGCTGCAAAATTGATGATAGGGAGACAGAACTTATGATACCAGGTGAATGTGACAGGCATTGCTCATTTAGTCAAATAAACTGAAGGCTGTGAAGGGAGAGAAATGTTGTGTGTAGGTAGAAGAGTATATGTAAACTGTAAGGAAAGAAAAAAAGAAAACAAAACAAACCCCATATATTTTAGTCTGGGCCGTAGAACAAATGCATCTAGAATGGCCCAGAAAAAAATCTGATGGGAATTTGGATACTGGATCATTAAAGCATAGGGATTCTGGAAATACTCACGGAAGAAATGGAAGAAAAAAATGTAAATGCTCCCACAGTGCTAGAGTTGACATCTGCAAGGGATGGTACTTGTTTTCTCTTGTGACCAGCAGGAAGTTGGGTGTACTTTGGGAAAGTTGGGGTCAGCCATTTTCATCTCAATGTGAGGACAAGTAGGTGGGGAATTGATATGCAAGTGACAAAATCAGTTATATTATGTATCAACTGGGTTAGTTACTTGTATGTTTTAATAGCAGTTGAAAAGAGATTTATGTGAAGATCAAACAGGTTAAGACTGAAGTTTATTACTTGCTTTCCTCATAGTATCAAACACAGAATATTTTCATAATAATTTGCAAGCTGGAGATACTGCACTGTATCAGAAGTCCTCCAAAATTAAACATCTGTTACCATAGTGGTGGCATACTGAAATCCCAGAGATTCAAAACAGCAGATGGAGGTGACACCACAGCAGATGAGATCACTTTACCTATCATCGCCCATTTTACCTCACAAGATTCATACTGTACCAAAAAACTGCTGATTTTTAAAATCAGTGTTTTCAAAATGACCTATACTGTCGAATACTGAGCTTACCATCTATAAACAAATACTGTGAGGTGTTATTAAATTCCATTACTTCAGTGGTTATTTCATCCTTTCATCTATGACACAACCAAAAGCATAAATTTGCAGAAATAAATATTGTTCCATGTTAAAAAAAGGAATAACTGAATGGTTCTAAGGAAAGTAGAAGAATATGTGAGTGAAAGAGCACTCTAATTTTTAATTGAGACTGTCACTATCAAAGTGGCTTCTTCCAGGAAGATGTGGAACAAAAGAGAATGCACAATACCGAAAAATGGTCACAGGCCTATTAGCCAAGTATGGCAAGCTGATCCTGGCATGACCAGACACATATATGGAAATACCTGGAAATTTAAGCAGTTTTAGCAAAAGAAAATAGTCCATTAAGCCTTCAGTGACTATTATGGTAAAATAAGACTCTAGTGTCATTTCTTTTTACGCATTTTTAGCTAGTAAGTTTACCTCTCAATGACAGTTTACTTCCTCGGACATAGAAGTCAATGTCAAAAAATGCCATTTGAAATTTTTGAGAGTCCACTATAACTGCCTTTAAAATTTTCTTGATTAGCACAGAAAATATGGAACAGCTATTAAACCGCTGTTCCCCTAATAAACATTAATTACAAGACAGCAGGTGATTAATCACTGATAATGAGCTATAGATGACTTTTAATGGTCAGCTAATAGTGTCATGGGCCTTTAATGCTGAAAATAATTAAAATTAATAACAGATTGTATGGTGAATACACATGATAAAAATGTGCTTGCAGTTCAAAAAGCAAGCACCCAGATACTGGAGGAATATCTTTCCCTGTGACCATGACACTTTTTAGCTCAGTGCTTAGGCACTTGCAAGGGGGGCAAATCTGAATTACTGTTCTAGTTTTAAGGATTGTTTGAGACAGGCTTGGATTTGTGTTATGACTGTTGTTTTTCACTCTGAAGGTGAAGTCCTAACCAGCGTACTGCAGTTATTCTCCTTTTTTGTTCTTCCTGGTACAAGAAATCTTTAATTATAGCATGGAGAGTGAATTCGTAATGGGAAAGAAATCTTTTCCATCACCTTTCCACTTCTGGAACAACCTATAGATTATTACTAAGGCTCTCCTGTGAAAACAGAGATGTGACTTAAAATCTTTCTCTGGCTGCAAAGAAAATGTAATCCTGGCCATTCCTTCCTAAATGGCTACAAGTGTGATGCTGCTTCATAAGGATCTTCTTTTAGGGAAGAAAGAGCAGTTTCTTAACAGAAACAGAGTTACAGCCCTGAAAGGAGTTTCAAAGCCATCAACATTTTGCACCTTAATATTGTTCAGAGTGAAACAATGTGCTTGTCTGCACATTCTGTCCTGTTGGGCCATGTCAACACCCTGTCATTCAGTTGTCTGTTTGGTGGGAACCAAAGAGTACAAATCTACCCTTGTACTCTGTGGTAGCCTGAAGATTTGTCAGTTCTGCCAAGTTCTCTGTAGCCCAATAGGTACACAGTACAGGAGGGTTTGCATATCTAGAACCAGACTTTCACCTGGTCTAAGCAGAACTGTTTAGTGCTCAAATAGGTCTCATCCATACTGATTGGTTCCTTCACATTATCTCTCAAACCCTGTTTGGCATTATTGGGAAAGTGCTAGTTTGCCAAGACCAAAGCCATGTCAGGGAGTGTGCTAATAATCAAATAGCACAGGCAATTGTAGGATAGTGCTTGAGCTCATGTCATGCAGAGATGCAGGGAAGAAGAAGCAGGAGTGAAGAATAAGAAAACTATGAAGAAAAATCAAGAAACAGACTGGAATAAGAAAAGGAAGAACATAAAACCAGAAATAGCAGGTTAAGAAAGATGAGATTTATAGTAACAACCTTTCAAGTTGTCGTGGATTGAATTTCTCTGCTTTGGGTTTGTTTTTTTTTAATTTAGTGGATTGTTTATATTTCACTAAATTAAAAAAAAAACAAATGTGAAATATTTTAAAAAGTTTAATATCACCGTTCAACTGACAGTGTTGACAGCTGCAGCTGATGTCCTGAAAGTCAAGTGATGAAATAATAATATTGCATTTCAATATGTCTTGGCAATATTGGAGGGTAGTAACCACGAATAACGAAAGGAGTTTTTATAAGTCATAATTGTGCATAAATGATAGAAAATAAATCATGACATTGCTTTGGCAAAAGTACTGTTTTCAAGGTTGAATATTTGGCAATACGACATGTATTATTATTATTATTGTTATTATTAATATTTGTGTTTATTTTTTTTTATTTAAATATGATTACTTAAAAGGACATCTGGGTAATTTGAAACTTTCAGTTTTGGATGAGAGCTCATATGATCTTGCTGCCAGATTTTAGATGAGACATAAACTCAACCTTCTAACTGCTTGTAGTCATTAAAGAGCAAAAGATAGTTTTTGGAAGAGTTACATTTTAAAGCACTCACTGTGCTGGCCAAATTCCAGTGTGGAAAAGTACATTTTGTCTACTGACAATTGCCTCTTCTATTTCAAAAACCAAGACCTGATTTTTGCCTATTGTCCTAGATATTAGACATGTGGCTAACCTGGAACATGTTGCTAAATCGATCGCATGCTTCTCTACCTTACTGAATTGTCACCCTGATGTATTTATTAACTCTGTTAAAGAAGTGTCCCATTTTTAATCAGTGGGATGGCAATTTAACTTCTGTACAAAATACAAGGAAGTATTACACATAAAATCCAAACCAGAATTTCGGAAGCTAATCATTCAGGAAAACAACATGCTAGGTTTCTTGTGTTAATGACACCTCTGACTCAAGACAGGTTTCTTGTATGCTGTGAAACACGTTTAAACACAAACACAGGACACTCTTCCTTTAAACAGTTGAGTGTTTTCACAGTTTTAGGCACCTGCAAAACCCCATCAACTTCGAACTGCAGATATATAAATTGCATTTTTTATTTATAAAGAGGAAGGATGAGAATTTTAAAAGCTCAAATTACTTGATGGGTCTTTTGCCAACACTGAAGCTGGAGCAGATTTAGAATAACATTGAACCCTTCCACAAATACCTTAATTGCAAAGGCAAGTGATTACGGCATCCTTAACTCTTTTTAAAGACAGTCGTGTTGAAACCGAACCTGTCTTATCAAGTAATAAGGTGAGTGTCAGTGGAAAGGATAATGCATATGTGCAAGATGATACTGTAATCAGCAATCCCAGAGCTCAAGAAGCAGCAGCTACAGTGACTCATGAAAGCACCCTGAGATCCTGCAGGAGGAATGGCAAAGTACAGCAAGATCATTGTCTTTATTTTAGTAACAGGGCTGCAATTAGGACAGGATTGCTTTTTCCTTGTTTTGCCCTGTAATTACATATAACATCCTTGATAAGATTAAGTGCTGTGACAAATTCTTCATTTTTACTTAGCTTAAAATAGCAACTGTACATGTTTTCAGATAAGCAGATAATTTAAAATCTCATCATCAAACTCACATGTCAGGACTTATTCAGAGATTGAAAACAGTCAGGTTCTGTTTCATATTCAGGCATATAATTTTTGCAATGCAAAAAGATATAATGATTCCATAGCAACATATTAAGTACATCAAATCCGTGCCTTGAGAGCCACTGACATTAGTTTAACATGAATGTTCAACTATTCGGAAGAAAAAGGGGGGGTTTTATAATTTTTTATATTTATAAATATATATATATTTATAAAAATGTGCAACTACCTGATATTTCTTCTAGATGATCAAGTGAAACTTATTTTATATACTAGTGATGCTAAAGACAGTCCCACACCCTTGTCTCACGTATTGTACGAAATCTATTAGTAGATGGACATTTAATAGCTGTACAAGTGTATCTTAATGAACCTTAGGATGGTGTAGCTTTCCTTGTAATTGCTGACAACTATGTTGCTTTACATTTAAGATCATGCATGCTTATCAGAGATGCCATTGACTTGTACTTGTTCTGTTTATTGATTACTTAATTAGTTTCCAAGATAGCTAATCAGGGACAAATTCAAGTGTTTAAGCAGCTCTTGCTATCCTACTCTGAGCACAAAATGGTGGAGCAGCTGTGTGATTTGGATAAATAAATTAACCCCACTGAACTGAACTAGTTCGTGTCATTGTATAGGGTACAACGGTGGTGTAGCAATATGAAATTAATTTGGGGGAAGCTGTTATGCTGACTCATCCTCCAAGAAATTACTGAAAAGAAGGCTTCTCAGCATCCCAAATGAGAGTAGAGATCTTTTTTCCTTTTTCTTCTACACGATTCTTTACTGAATATAGCCTCCAACAGTCAAAATAAAAAGGTTTTTGCTCACAACAACAAGCTCTAGGGATTTCTCTCTCACAGAAATAAAATCAAACAAAAGTCAACATTCTTAGTAACAAACATTATACATCACTGGTGAAGCTGGTTAAATAATGGACTGTGGAGGATGGTATCTAAAAACTGATCTTAAACTAACATGGTGTTTTGTTATGACAAAACCAAAATTATTTGTCTTTAATTGGCTCTTTATAAGTGATATTGAGAGTCTATCTTGAATAAAAATTCAGTAAAAACTGAGAATAGAAACAGTTTCAAACTAGAAGATCTGATCTTTTTTTATGAAAATCTTGATATTATATTTATAGGTTTTCTGAGAGACTGTATTCCTTAATGAATTGTTCCGCATACTTGATGCAAATTCCCATTATTTGGCCTTATTGAACTTGCTTTATAAAACAAAAGGCTTAGTGTAAAAGGCAGCACCCATAATAATACTAACACCATGTGTAAGAGTAGCCTATCTATCTAAGCATCAGCCTAAGGATGGGCATTCCATATTTATAATTAGGTATTACTAACTATTTCCTGTGTTGTTAAAATCTAAAAAAAACCCTTTTCCAATTTTGTCATCATAATGGAAATGAATCATAGACCCATTCAGAAAACAGTTTTTCTCAGGTCTTAATGAAGTATTTGATGTTAATATAGGAAAGAAGTTTTACCGCTACGTAACTGTTTACACATAATTAATCACGGGACCATAGAATGGTTTGGGTTGGAAGGGGACTTTGAAGATCATCTGGCTCCAACACCCCTGCTGTGTGCAGGGACACCTTCAGCTGGACCAGGTTCTCAGAACCCCATCCAACCTAGCCTTGAATTCATGCCTTCCAGTGACCACTGACAATTTTATCGGGCATTCAATGTACTTCTTACAATTCTTTTTGAAAGATGATCAGAAAAACACAGCACATTAACAGGGCTCTGTCTGACTCTAATACATTTTCTAACTCTTTCCCCAATACAGACTAAAGAGTCCAGTACTCAAGAGTATGTCTTTATTACCTGAGAAACTGCTCTGCCATGGTACTCACAGCTGTTTAATATGAGAACAGAGCAATGGTGTTCAAGGCTTCTATTGTATCTGTAGGCAAGAGAAATGAGAAGATTTGCTTAGCAATCAATCTCAAATTGAATCTCAAAGGTTACTAAACCAAGACAGCATATTAATAAAAGTCAGTGGAGAAGAAAAGCGCAGGGAAAATAGGAAAAAACAAATAATTTTTGAAAATCTTTACTAAAAATAATTTTTCACAAAAGAGACTTGGAAATAAGAATATCTTAACTGTAGTCAGAAAATCTGTACATCATGTTTACTCTCAACAAATATATCAGCCTATGATTAACTTACACAGATATATGATTTTTCTTCTAATACAACTTGCAAGATCATCTATGCATTACTTAGTAAATATTGCATTACTGCTAAAATATTGTTTCCTGTATTAATCACCATTCAAAAAAATACCAAACTTGGAAGACAGCATGCCTGAATCTAGTGCTTGAAAGACGTGCTACCTTCTAGTTATCACTCACTAATATTTTGCCTAATATTCTGAAATCAGTCAAAAGATAATATCAATAAATTCACGATTTTGAAACTCCTTGAGTAATGATATTTTTTTGTGTTGAGTTCGACTTTTTCCTGAAGTATTTTTGCTACCGAAACAAGTAAGGATTCATATTTCATTCTAACTTCATGTTTATGTGACCAAAATTCAACATTTTTTGAAGTATTCCTATTCAAATAGGATGTGTAAGCCAGGATGCGTAACTCCCATGTACGCACAATTTTATAATTTAAAAAAAATCTAGAGTTTATTTCATTGTTTGAAATCAGATTTCATATGAAAAATTTACTAGATTGAATTCAACAGTGTTTAGAATAAAAATATTTGGCCATTTCCATTTACCTGCAGCAACAGAAGTGAAGATGCTTCCAGTGAATAACTCTAGTGGTTTAATGTCTTCGTCTAGTCCTTCTTTAATATGAACACAATATTCCATAAATATTGAACTTACATTCAAATAAAGATAACTGAATGTGAGACATGGAACAAAATCAATTTAGTAAATATTGCCACTACATTACCCGTTTCCTTTTTATGTCAAAAGAATCATTATTCTAACTAGTAGAAATAGAGAAACATCATCTTAAAATCGTATCTTTGAAGAAACTGAAAGTTAAGCTTCTCCAGAAGAAACTCAAAATGTGTGTTGATTTTTCAAAAGTGTATGCTAATCTGCTAACAAATTCTCTTGATAGAACACATAGAATGCAAAAACGTGATGGCTTTGAAGTCTGACAAAGAAAAAGAAAAACTGTGGAAACTTAAAATTAAATAGTAATAGAATCAGAAAACTGGAAGAGTGCAAGACTTACTTGATAGTACTCATGTGACTTGCACAGCCAGGTCTTATAGTAGTTTGAGGACGTATAATACAATAGCCAGTGCACTGTCATTATAATCCTCTTGCAAACCCTAACTATAGACCAAAATGACTTGTGGCAGTCATTTGTTCTCCCAGGTACACAGTGCATCCAAAGCATCATTTATGGTCAATACCCAGAGATTTCACGACGCAGTAAGAGATTACATATTATCATTAGGCTGTCCAAAAGCCATTGGATCTAAAGGATGAATGTAATAAGTCTATTTGTACTAAACACCAGCTCTGAAAAAAAAACAAACCTAGAGACAAGGGGAGTTTAGAAAAATTCAAATTAGCAGCTGGTGGATGTGGATGAACATTTGATCATTTTACTGCTATGGCTCAATAAGTTCTTTCTAGAAAGACATATAGCGAACACATTGATTTCCAAAAATAACCTGCTACACAATTAATTCTTGATGCAATGATACCACACACAAAGCGATCTTCTGCAAAGTTGAACAATAGGTTATGTCTAAATGCTGGTCTGAGATGCTTTGTATTATCCAAAGGAAAATGTCAGTAGTTCCTTTAACTGCATTAAAGTTCTTCAAAAGTACCAGCTTAAAATGGACAAATAAATGGGTTACTTAATAAAGATCCAACATTAATTACAGCCAGTCTCAAATCGTCTTAACCTGATAATCAACCTTTTTTTTTTTCTGAGCCTTAAAAGAACTACATTCTAGTGCATGGATAAAGGTTTGAGAATTGAATGACTCTGCTCTCCCTATTGCCATTCAGGAATCACACAGAAGTGACAATAGCAGGAGTGCTTAAAAAAATGTCAGGAACAGCCAAGAACAAGCAGTTCCTGGAGACTCCAGTGGTACAGGCAGTAGCAGGGTAACATTGCTTCCCTCCATTTGCCAAGAGCATTTCAAAGATGATATTTTGTATCCTTGGAAATGTCAGGATTCATGGATTGACAACATGGCAAGCCCATGGTGTAGAAAATGTCTTCTAGTGTTGCATAGTTTAATTTCAAATCTACCCCAGAATTCCTGTCTCTGATAGTGGATGCATACATAGATTAGATAGCTCTGCAAGGGTGACTTCATGTACATCTCGTTTTAATTGCGAAAGTGGATTTATTGGTGAGTAGCTTTTCTCAGTATGATAGTTACTATTAACTCCATAGCCTCTGGAAAATCATGCTATCTTTTATTTAAGGTAAAAATAATCCTCTAAAAGCAGAAGACTTCAACATTTATTAGACTCAATAAATTAATATTCTTCAGTCTGTGCTTGAAAAACTAAATAATACCCTTTTAACTCCTCAAACTATTGAATTTTAAATATTCAAATAAATTTCTTGGCTCAATGGGATTTTTAGAAAGCTACAAGGCAAACATCTATTTGCAATTTGGGCATGTTCTGCAAAGATTTAATACTGAGGAAGAACAGAATGGAAAAGAAAAAAAATCAGAGAGAATTATAACAGCAAAATCATAATGTGTGTTTTTTTTTTTCTTATTCTTTAATCCTAAACTTTTTTTCCCCATTACTTTTCTACGGGTACAGCTAATTAGAGATCTGCTTTGGTTCTGATCAAGCAGAAATTGTTCTCATGCTAAATATACCTTATTCTGATAGAATGTAACATCCTATTTAGTTACTGGAGTATATTAGCTGCTTTTTCTTTTATGTGCATGCATCAAAAATGCTTTTTCCTATTTAAGAAATAAATCTCATAGGGGAAAAAAAACCCCAAAGTTTACTGAGAATGGTACCCTGTTGTACTTTTAGCTATTGCAGTGGATATGTTTGGAAGATCTTGATTTCAAAACTGAATTCCATGAAAGGATTAAACTGTCCAGCTTGTCATGTTTGAAACCATAAATGTTTCTGTAGTCATGAATATATATGTTTGTTTCTGTATTTTGGAAAGAGAAAAATAAAAACTGCTCATACAGTCAAACAGCTTTTAATTATCTACATTTAATGCAATTCCATATGTTGCTTGCCAGGTGAGAAGAGAACACTGAAGTGTCAAAATAAAAAGAAAAATCTCATTCCCATCTCCAATCTGCTCAACAAAAAATGCAGGGACAGCAGAATTAGCACTTTTATACGGGTGATCCTGAGACTATTCCAGTCCAACCTCAGTGCTGCTCAGCAGCTGCTGCTCAGAGGACTCCACAGCATACCATTAATGCTGCTTAAACAGCATTAACTTTAGCCCAGTTACCATGCACTGAGCTGTTCTAAAAATATGATGCTGCAGAGAAAAACTGATTTTTAGCTTTTAAAGCCCTGTCCTCCGTTATGCTGAGAAAGCTCAGCTGAATACCCATGGAGATGCTTCCAAGGTCTATTAAGAAAGAACAGCATGGAGCTTGCAGTAGCATCAGAGATACTGTATCAGATCAGTGCTACATAATAAATTAGCACAGTCTTAAACGGTGAAGAAAAAACAGCATGAATAAGGGAGGCTTATATAATTAATCTTTCCACTTTAATAGTTATCATTTGGAGATTTTTAGTTTCACAGTAGGTAAGTAGCTTAAAGAAATACTTCTGTTGGGTATTGTATTTTTAGTGTTGCCTTACAGACAGTTGTTTGATAAATCAAGTTCCAACACTGATAATGATACTCAAAACTATAAACCCACCAAACTAATTCATACATCTGATCTTTTTTACTTAGCAGAGGACTATTTTTTTCTGTATTATACTCACTGATTTTTTAAAAACTTGTTTCTGTGGAGTCCAACTAATATCCAAACTTCTTGACAATATGTTGCAGGTTTTGGGTTTTGGTTTAGGGTTTGGTTTTTTTGGTGTTTTGGGTTTTGTTTTATTTGTTTGTTTTGGGGTTTTTTTTTAAGGGGGAGGGTATTTGTTTTGTTTTGTTTAACCAGCAACATAAGAAAAATCAATTTGAAGATAAATGAATTTCCTTTCTTAGTCTCTGCTTATGAAAACGAACACCTGTCATGCCGCCGGCACTTCTACCTGGCATTCTTTCAAAAAAATTCCCCCATTCATATTACCTCAGAGACAGGCAGCATGCTCCATTCATACCAGACTCTTCTGAGAGGTGTCCACAGACAAGACAAGAGAGGTGGCACAAACTGAGAAATGTGAAATTCCATCTGAACACAAGAAAAAACCTTTTATACTTTGAAGGTTGTTAAACACTGTCACAGGTTGCCCAGAGACGTTATGGAGTTTCCTTGCATATATTTAAAAGCCATCAGGATGTGGACCTGGGCAAACTGTCTGGGTGACCCAGATTGAGCAAGGGCGTATACTAGATGATGTCAAGAGGTCCCTTCCAACCTCAACAATTCTCTGTTCTCTGATTTTAAAGTATCATGAAGAACTCTATCTCCATGCTATGATAAACCAGCTGTGAGTTGTGAAGCTTCTAGTTTCTAAACAAATTCAGTGAGTACTTGCATGGAACTGCTGTGACACGACCATGCAGCAGCTATTTCAGCTCGTTTCCATTCTATTCACATCTGAAAACTTGCTTTCTTGTGAAGCCACATCTCTCTGTGGATTTTAAAAGAAGCTGAGATACACAGCAGTATTTGTGTAGAAAGTTCATTGATATGGGTGTAAAGTGATGGCAAACAATACTAATCTGATCTTTACAGTTTTTAAAAGGCACCTACAGTCCATGTGTCAGGAAGCCCCAAGAGGGCAGCTGGTCCGTGGGGGAGGTTGAGCTGGGAGTTGAGAGTAGGTATGGCATGGGCCCCTTCAGGAAGAGAGACAAGACAATTTACAGCACAGGTGCAAAGTCTATCCAGGAAAGCCACAAACCAGAACATCAGGAGACAGGTCTGGGCTCAAGTACACCTGCAACTTAACTCAAGGCAAGTCTGCATCTCCAGGCATGAGCTTGAACAAAACTCCTGTGCTTACGGACAGAGAGGGTAGATCTTAGCAGTATATGCAAATTTATGTACTATTTGTATATATCAATGATCTGAAACAGTTTTCATTAAACCAATTATTTTTGTAATTGTGTTTGCTGCTAATAGTCAGAAGTGTTTATCAGTCATTAACACAATGTGTTTATCCTTTTCATTGGTTTTCTTTCCTCCTTTAAAGATATACAGTATGAAGTGGTTTTCACTTTTCCTCTTGGCTGGCCATTCTATTACATATATGTAATTTTAAGGAAAAATCCATGTATTTCTTTGTTAGTTTTTTCTTCTACTATTATTGTTTAGGAGCACAGAAGAATGGTGATATGAATGAACTTCTTGTCTGTTTAAAGCATCTTCTTTGAGATACTCAGAATCCCAGCCAAAAGAAAAGCCCTGGAAATAAGAGGTAGGATATGAATGAAACAAGCAAAAACCAGATAACGAAGCACACCATAATTTTCTGTGCAGCCAGAAGTGTACTAGGAGTGTGAATATAAATCCCTTTCAGTAAAAAAAGGCCTTTCACTGATTTTGTTGTCCTGAACATGGGCTCATTACCTGATGCAGTGCCAATTCACAAACCAAGGTGAGGTACTTCCTACTTTTTATTATAGTGTGCAAAAAGTAGGGAACTTGGTGGTAACCCACAAAAAGCTGGTTCCCCAATCATCAAAACTTTACACTATTTACGCATTATAACAAACAAAGGCATCAGATTTCATTGCTTACAGATTACATAACTTTGTTATTAATTAGTGTTCAACCCCCTATTTGCTAGTTGTATCTCTCACTCCTCATGCTGATTGGTCCACATGCTCATTTCTTCCCTCCGTTTGAGGCTGGAGTCCGTTTTGAGTAGGTGGTCAGTGAGTCAGTGGTCATGATCTCCCACTGCTGGAATTACCTTTCCCCCAGTTACTGCTCAGTTCCGCTGACTTCACTCCTGGTTGCTCTCATCCAGACAGTCCATTCATTTTGTGATTGTGTTCCCTTTCCCTGAAAACCAAAGATTAGCCAAGCATACCACATTCACGATGGAATAGCTTCATCCTAACTGTCTAGCTAGAGCTACTAATAATAACTAAAAAACAAATTGCAAAGTTTGCTTCAAATCTTGAGGGGCTCAAATCTTGAGGGGGTTCAGTATCAACTTTAGTAAGTATTGGTCATGTCCTGGTGAAGCACAATTTAAACAAATAGAGAAACCTGTGTTGGAAAAGAGACGTGTTCATACACAGCGTCCAATTAATTCTTAGATGAGAACTAAAAATTAACTTGTGGGGCTTAGCCTCTTCAGTATTATTTTTTATTAGATATAAATAATTTTTTTCCATTGAACCAGCTTTTCAAAGGTTCTTCTTCTAGTTGTCATGCTGTTTTAAAACACAATAAGCATTCATTACAGCAACCTTAATCTGTCAAATATTACACTTCAAATAATGGCTGCCTGCCTTAATTCCTGGTTTGTCCTTTTGTAAGCATTAATTACATATGTCAACAACAATCAGTTTAGAGTAAGATAATTACAGGTATGGAAAAAGGTTACTCTTTGCAAATACCTACTTGAAAGATTATGTCTTCATAGTATTAGGATTTTATTTGCTTCAAGAGCTTCAAGAATTTTTTGGATACCCCTCAGTTTAACTATATAAACAGAAAAAGACTGTCCTTTATAATTTTTTGTGTATACACATATCACACTAACTGATTTTTGGGGGGTATTTTCATAGCAAACAAGACATACAGATGTTGATGATTTGGAACAAATTATAAAATATTTATAGACATTTATTTCACTCCAATATACTAAATGAACTACTCAATAATATGCTTTTTTTCAGATACACCTAGCACTTTGTGTCAGACTCTCTCAATTACAAGAATTTTTATAAAAATTTCTAGTGCCAATGCCATTGCTGATCCATTTCATCATATAGATGCTCAGTGTTCTGTAGCTGTAGATCCTGTGTATTTTTCAGAGTCTACAAGCATGCCTCCAGTCACAAACTTGACATGGCTTATTATTTTAGATCCTTCTTGTTTTCATTTCCTTTACTTACAAAGTTAAATTGAATGTTTCTTTGTCCTCCATGTCAGATTTATATAAATATTTTTAAAAACATGAAGTGTAATTTTGGTAGAACATTTCATTATTTTTATGGCCAGAAAGCCTCTTCTAATTTGCAAATTAGAAATTTTCTTGTTCCTAGTGGACATAAAGGAGAATTGATTATTATTTTGATGTAATAATAAAATTTAACATGCTGGAAGACTGCTTTCCTGTAGCTACTTGATCTCCTTCAGAGTGGACATTTCCAGTTTCTTCAATTTTTCTTCCCAGATCATGTTTTATAATCTTAATGAAAAGAAGAAGAAGAATTTCACATACCTGTGCTTAGAATTAACCTCCTAGATCCTTCCAATTTTTATTTTGGCATACTTGGATTCCTCTCATGGATGAAGCTTTACCAACATCTAGCAGAATGTTCTCTATTCCTTATAAAACATTTCTTTAAACCAGTTATAATGTCACTGATTTCTCTTGAAACAATAGAATGTTGCTACTGTTTGACCTATATGCAGTTTGTGGGCCAGGATAACTTCTAGATAATTTTTTGCTGCACTGCTGTATACCTACTTGTCTCCAAATATTTCATCATCTGCTCCTTAGAGCTGACCTTTTGTTCTTTTTCAGCTCAGCCACTTGCACCACACAGTAGGTCTCTGGAAGATAGAGCATGAGTACTTATAGACCAAACACGCTGTTCTTTAAGTAGAGGAAAACTGGCAACTGTTACCTGTCAATTTAAATAAATAATAATAATAATAATTAAAAAAAAAAAAAAGAGAGAAAAAATGTCTGCAAGACAAAGTTTGCTTCAGACTACCAGTACTGTCTCAAAGCATAATTATAATCCTTTACCAAAGTAAATGATGATGTTTTTAAACAACCTTTTTGTGCAAGCTGCTTATAGCTATAAATAAATGGCAACTCATTATTAAGACCTTATCAAATTTAAAGTTATGAAAAAAAAAAATTAAAAGAGAATGACCTTTTTATGTACTCATGTAACCTACCAATGCAGTGCATTAATAAAACACCTAGCACTTTCAGGAAAGGTTGATAATTAGTTGTTGGCACTTAACTGCTAATGACAGTTGTAAAGGATCTATTTCAACTTATATCTTATGCAGGTACTAATGGTTAAAGTTAGAAGCATAATTACCATAACAGGACACGATGATTCATGCTGTTATTGATTTTGTTGGAGTCAATTTTATGTTTCCATGCCAAAATTGTCATATTGATTATTATTGTAACTACTGGTATGCAACCCTTACATCAGCTTTCTGCCTAGACAGTAATAACTTTTATAAAATATTTACTAAGAGTCTGCACGACCCAGGAATTTTCTTGAAGTTTTGTTTTTCTTGCTTATTCTCACTTTAAAGACTTACAGCAACTGAAAATGCAGTGTGATTTTCTGATTTGGAGACCTTGAATAATTTTCTCCTGAAGGATATATTTTTCTGAATGTTATTTTCAATATGCAGAATATATTATAGAATGGAAGAATCTTAGTGTATTGTGTTTATTAATCATAAAGAGGATGCACAATACTGGAGGCTGTTAAGTACATTTCAAATAGGCAGAAATTTAGCTGGAAGAAAAACACTGTAGCCAGATATCTTGAATATAAAGAATACATTTTTTTTAGTGTAATATATTCATTTCATCAGTTAACTCTGAGGAATTAAGAACTAGATGATTTTTCATGTGGGGAATACCTGTGAAGAGACAACAAAACCTGTCAAATTCTAAACAAGTTTTGCTTTCATTAAAAAATTCATGAAGTTGAGTGTTATAATTGAGATCCACCACAGTCATCTTTCTGGAAATGGGAGCTCAAAAGAGTAATCACACACTCCCCTCCATGCTTCTTTGATGATCTAATTCAAGGGTGATGCAGAGGGACTCAGGTTAGAAGCACATGAAGAAAGAGACAAAGGTACATCCTGACATCTGAGGCACCTGATTTGACATCTAAAATTACAGAATGTCAAGACTGTAGACAATTTTTCCAATGATCTTCATTCTTTGATATTATAGCTACAAGTGTGCTGATATTTGGACACAAAAATGTTGCTATGTGGAAGTCTAGTTTGCATAGGTTGTTGGACTTGTATTTGTACTGAACTCATATCCTTGAATTTCAGAGGAAGGAAATTCAGATGCAATGCAGGGAAGGAAACCCAAGAGGCTTACAGGAGCTGACAGTATGGTCACATCTCATCCAGAAAAAAAAGCAATCAGGACTTAATGTGGCTTATGAACCACATCTGCCCTGACTGATAGATATAGAAGTTGGTCAAGGAACTGGTAAATGCAGCAATGTTTCACCATGGTTAGGAAATAAATTATGGTATGTGGAATATGGGAGATTCTCTTAAACTACTTTAGGAAAAAAAATAAGAATATCCATTATCAGGAGCAGAAAAAGGAATATTGAAGTGTGTCTTTATACATTCGAGGTAAACTGTGCCCAGGTAAGGTTTGTTAGAAGAATGAAAGCAGCAAGAAGATAATTTTATTTGTAGATTTGAGCCAAAGAAAACATGTCTTCCAATCACATGTCATATGAGATATTGCTAGCACAGTGTTTGTAAGCATTTGTTACAATTCAAAATGCCAGCTGAATCAACACCCACTGGTGTGCTCAGTATTTATGAGATTCCACGTAAATGTGACTTGCCTTGCATATGCTTTTTGGGAAGGTCTGTTTGAATTGGTAACCTTATGTGCATGCAAACACATGCATTAGCGGGAACAAGCATATCCATTATCCATCATTTGTCTTTCTCCATGATTAAAACTCCAAAAAGTTTTAATCATCCAGTGAAGGCACCAACATTGCCATGTGCTTAAGGAGACCAATAACAGAAGATAGCAACCAACAAAAACCTTGAATGACATTCAAAGACCTCGTAGACGGAAATATTTTCTTTTACTTACTGAATACTTTCTCTGACCACGCAACATGTACAGAAACTAAGCCATATTTTTTGCTGTTAATTGACAAAATGAAGGGGTATAATTTTCATTTTGGAGGGCTGTTTTGTTTTGAGGTTTGGAGATTTGTTTATTTCTTTGTTTTTAATGTTTAAATCAGCTTTACAATTTAGATTTCAGTCTTTCTAGGTCAAAAAGTTTTCCTCACATTACAAATATATGACCACTGATAATATTAAATAAATAAAACCAGTAATCAAAGTTCGAATATAGACAAAGTCAACTGCAGAGATGAAGAGAAATATCTTTTGACAACATTGTGTCTAGTTACAGAAAGAGAAGTCCTCGTGGTGGAACATGAATGCTGAACTACAGGAGAGGGTCTGAAGTCGCAGGTCGTAGTACTGGGATATTTGTAGATATACACCAGCGTTACACTGCAATCAGACCTAAAATAAAGAGAAAATGCTAAACCTTTGAATTCTAGTTTATAGCCAAGTGGAGACATTTTTAAAATAAACAAGTTCACTCTTTTTTTTTATTATTGTTTCAAGCAGACCTCTATCAAATTAACTTGCAAAAAAAATGGAGACTTACTGGGTTGGTATTTGTTTTAGTTGCTACAGCCTTCCTCCTAATATTTTAAAAAACAGCCCAAACAAAAGGGAATGGGAATTGGAATCCCACCAGAATCAGTTTAAAATAACAGGATGGTGGGGAATCCGCATTTATACATGTCTTGTTTTATGAAATAAAAATAAACTATAACCTTTCAGCTTGAAATCAGTAAGAAAAAAGAGTATGTTGAGAATAGCTACAGGATCCTGCATAAATTTAATCAATAAATGAGTTTCAAACTTTACTTGGAAACCTGGAAAAACTAAATATCTCTACTGGGCACTCATGAAATCTCCTTTTGTGAGCTCTCACTCTGGAACAAAAACCTTATTGATGGAAAAGGAAAGGCAAATGGACTGGGGAAATAATAACTAAGGATAGCAACAAATGAAAGAGAATTATTAACAGCTTTGAAGTTTCTTGGGCTTTCTTTCTTCCTTTGTATTCCCATCGGTCAGATAGGGCAAAATAATAAAAGACTTTTCATATGAATTGACTGGAAAAAATGAGATTTTGATTTAGAATTTTTGTTAATCCAGTCTCAGTTCAAATGAAATTGACACCCACACAGACACACTTCTTAAAAAAAAAAAAAGAGAATGATAAATTTTGCTTTCTAAGGAAGGTTCCTTAAAATTATTGAAACATACATTTCCAAATCAGATGAGATCCAAATCCTTTAGGGATGCAGTGTCATCTCAGCTGTACCACTCTGGTGTGGATGACTTCAGATGCATAGCTACAGTGAATCTGAGGACCCTTGGCAGATGGGATCAGATGGGTTGTTTGAGACACAAGAGTAGAGACATCTCTTCAGGCTGAAAAAATCAAGTTCTTAAGCCTCAAACCATCCTTGTAGCTCTCTGTTGGGCTTGCTCCAGTTTGACTGCTCTAGTTTGTACCAGAGAACTGCAACTTGGACACAGTACTACAGATGCAGCTTCATAAGCACAGAATGAAGGGAAATAATCAGCTCCATTTATTTCCCCCAAACATCAGTGTAACTCAGGACCTTATCTGAGCTGGTATAAATTTTGTTGCTGCCTTCTGCAACTTAAGTCCTTCCCAGACTCCTAGAAGACTTCCACACAAAAGCACTCATCACCCGCATATTGAATTCTTTTTTTTAAACTAATAATTTTTGCCTTCAGAATGCTCCAGGCTCTCTCTTCCTCTGTGACCTGTTAAGACTGAGAAGCCAACTTCTCTCCACAACATCACTCAAGATCTAAGCAGGCCCCATACTGCCCCACATCCTCAAATGAGGGTGTATTTTATGTCTTCTCTTTACTTGAAATCTGTAATATTGAATTTTTTTTTCCAGGAAAGCTAGCAATTATTATATATTGAGATATTATGAATTCTTTATGTATTTTGCCCCTGGCAGCACTATCCAAAATGAACAAACTAAAACTAACACAATTTTAACACTCCTTTTGGGAAACACAAATGCTTTAAGATAAAATAGTCCATACAGCTCTTAAAGTGAATAACCTTTCTGAAGATTCTCCATCTATGTAGCTATTATACCTGGATGCCTAACACTTATGTTATTCTTTTTGCCCATACGATACCTGTCTAGAGTAAGAGTGAGGGGTTTTGGATAACTTTTCAGTACAATGCACAAAAAAGAAATATGACAGCAGACGACATCCGATAAATTAAATTTGACATGTTTTTTATCTATATAAAATGGATTCTGAACAGTTGGTAATTGCAAATATTTTACCAGTCATTTTTGATGCAGAATATTGCTTCTGTGCTCAGCATTAATGAGATGTGAGCTGTACTTCATCAAATTGACAGTTCCCAGGTTTTTTTGATGAGCACGTGATACATTTCTCAGAACAGTGGATAATGGATACATTTACCTGTGAAGAGAAAAAGAAAAATTCTTAGTTTCATTACCTACTAGTGACCTACTTTGGCCATGCATTATGAGCTGTGCAAATAAATCTATGGGTACATATAAATAAAACAGGTAGAAAAACTATGGGTAGAAATCGGTAGAAAAATCTATTACAAAGAGTTGAAATATCTATAAGAAATGTATTCAAAACAATGATGATAATAATAATAAAAAATTCTGTTTTCTAAAGCAATACTAAGTAAAATTCACATTTTAAAAAGATTAAGTAGACCTAGAATCTATTCAAGAATTTAGGAAAATTTTCTTTTATTGAATTACTAGGACAAAATATCTGAAATGTGTTTTGTTGCTCTATTTATTTTGAGTCTGTATTGTTATTGAAAAAGCAAGCTGTGATTATACATGAAAGTAGCTGTTGGCTCATTAGAAGTTTCTGAGGGAAGTCAGAGGGATTATTCAAATATTTAATGTTATGTAACATTCATAACATGCAAGCAGGATTAGTGCCTTTGATTTCACTGTGAAAGGAATATAAAGAAACTATGACTGTTCATACTCAAGTCTAGGGAGGTGATTACAAAGCCATCCACAGTTGCCCCAGTTCAACGCACATATGATTTTGAATAGATCTGCATAAGGTCAGTGGGTGAGCTTTCATGTCTCAGCATTACAGTTTTTGAGGTTTAAAATTTTTTTTTAATTGTGAGTTATGGTTAAATGCACATGCACCAGCATGAATAATTAATCTTGCCATCCTTGCCTGTATCAGGGGCCTAAGACTTTGAATTTCTTCT
Organism: Pipra filicauda; assembly: GCF_003945595.2. Lineage (NCBI taxonomy): Eukaryota > Metazoa > Chordata > Aves > Passeriformes > Pipridae > Pipra > Pipra filicauda. Next base: position 3,596,028 of record NW_024104321.1, on the reverse strand, counting down.
TCTGGTGGTGAGCCTGCAAAACAGTTTAGAAAATCCCAGTACAAGAAATGGGAGAAAATACTAGGGATTTGTAAACTGATTTATCAACACTGCTGGTGGAGACTGAAAAGGTAAATATTTGACGTAATGTCATGATTATGACTTCAAAAAATAACAAAATGATAATATGTAGGTACGCACATTCTATCAAATGAAATTGAGAGTTTCATATGGTGGGTGATAGTCACAGTATAGGAAGTGGATAAATAACCAATTGCTAGGTTTGACACTCTGCAGTGCCAAACTCCAGTGGACTAAAATGGTTTTATTTTAAATAATTTATTTTGATTTCCTAGAAAAAGTAATTGCTGTACTTCTCATTTCTTTGAACTTCATTTCAATGTAATTATTGGAATAACTGTAAATGAGAAAAAAATGTTAGATTAATCTGCTGAAAACAAAATTACTATTACAAATTGTTGTTACTATTTGTACTATAAAAATGCAGAGGACTCAGATAGGAAAAACTGGATCTCCTTTAACACTGGAGTAAAAGCATTTGGATAAAATTCAATAGTGAAAAAACCCAAGCATTCTATTCTATTCTATTTTCTTTATTTTCTTTTTGTCTTTTTTTATAATTTTTCCTATGTTTTTGGTGACACACTTGTTGTAAAAAATCTATGTACATTACTTGATCACAGGTCATAAGCTGAACTTAAATATTTTTTACCTCCTCCTGTGTTCAGGGTGTAACCATACATGAGGGTAGCCTGCTCCCAGGGAATTCCATAGTGCAGTCCAGAAGTTAATTTTAGAAGCATCCAATTTTACAACTATCCAAATATGAAAAAAAACCCCAAACAACACTGTTGCCATCTATAAGGAAAATATTTGTGATATAACTAAAGGATTCGTAGTGCTGTAATGTTGACAATTCAAAAAAAACAAGTTTAAAGTGTAGATATTCAAAAGAATACAAATGTACAGCAAAACTATCTCAGGCATTTTAGCCTAAGTAAAATCTAATCCCGTTGTCTGCATATACATCAAGCAATTAAAAAGATTTTAGTAGCAGTGCTGGTACATATAAAAATCAATTAATTTCACAGAAGTATTGGAAGGAGTTTCCTAAAAGTTATTGCCATCAGGTTTAGATTGGTCTCCTCAAACAAGTTAAGAGGAACCTGAACATGTTACTAAATTGATTGCTGGCTGCTGGTGACAGCAGAACATACTGCATGCTATCATCCAGAAAATTCCTTTGGTTTAAGTACTCTTCATTACAGGCTTGTTTGCACAGACAAAAAAAAAAAATTTATTTGGTATTGACGGACTTAATGTTATTGACTGATTTAAGTTCTTCGTATAGGCATTCCAGCTGTGTTTTCTAAATTTTGTGTATTCAGTACAACAGGTTAGCAAGCATAGTCATGTAATTCTGTAATATCTATTTATTTTTATCAATAACATTTGATAAAGAAAAAAAGTTATCCTGGGAAAAAACACAAACATATCTCTGTCTGAAAAATAACAATAAACAAAATTCTTTCTCACTCATACAGCTCTTTCAGCAATAAACAGAAAGCATATTTGCTTAAAATTTGCTATTAGCACCCAGTCTAGGTTGCTACAAATCTTTATACCTTTGCAAACAAAGTCATCTAAAATGAGAAAAAAACACCAATGATTTCTTTAATTGTCTTGTTTCTTTCCATCTTCTACATTTTCAAAAAGATGTTAGGGACAAAAAAAAGGCACTGGAGACCTTTCCGCAGCTTTGATGACAACACTGAAAATGGTTTGTTAATACCACAACACTGAATTTAATTCCTTGCATGGAACAGAGACACCATCCAAAAGTTCATTGCAATTTTAAAATATGTTCTGATTAATGGGCACAGTTCCATCCCATGAAGATCTATCTATGGAGACATGTTTCAGAAAACCTTTACAGGAGTTGATGAGTGCAGGTAATTATTTTCTAAGTCTAACATCTCTTCAAGCATTCTGCTTGTTGAACCCAGGTTCATTTTTTAAATAAATGTTAATGTTATGAAGATTTTACAGGTTTCTGCTATAAATAGAGAAGCAACAGTGAAAAATTTAAATGCAATTTTAATTAGTGCATCAATAACTATATTTTACCAAGGTTTAAGGAGCATAAATATTTGATTTTGCTCCTCAAATGGATGCAGCTAAATAAGCAGAAGCAACAATTATTCTGTTTCTGAACACTGATTTGAAGGACCTTGGCAGGTTACAGAAGAGTTCCAGACTGAAAGGTGAAATATAGCAGTTTTACTGAATCCCAAGGATCTACTATAGTATTCCCTCAATTGTAATAAAATTTCTAAAACTATGCTTTTCAAAATAAAGTCACAAATTAGTCTTCCTAAGTAATTATTTTTTTTAATGGGCAAATAATTAAGGTTTTGATTGGTCACTCGATTTGCGTTTGTGGGATATATTTTACTTACAGCTCAGCCACAAACTGTAACCACAAGCTTCAAACATTAATCCATTCATACCCAAAATCAAAATATTCCAGTAATTTGCAGACCTTTGTGCTGTAGGTTTTAAGAAAAATAATATATCATGAGAAACATCATAAAATTAAGTCACACGGCAGTGCTGCACTATTTGGGAACTTTTTCAATTTAGAAGGTTGGCAGATTCCAGATGAGGTGCAGCTGTACTTCTTTGGCTTCATGGTATCAACTTTGGAACTGTGCTATAGGAAAACACCTTGTGGTTATACAAACAAATAAATAACTAATGATTTTAGTACTACTTGTGTTTATTTTTTTTGAAGAAAAGATGAAAACCAGGAAAGTGGAAATATTTTCAGAGTCTATTGTGAATTATAGAGAAGAGAACAACACCTAGACCACTGATTAAAAGTGCCTGAACAGTCTTTTAAAGAATTCTAAAATTTTTATGAAATCAAAAGGGTCTTAAATAAATATTAGGTATATAGAAATAAATTATTTTGGTTGCTTACACTCAGAAACTTACAGAAATAATTAGTGTATTTATCAGTATATAAGTTTCTCTTTCAGAATTGTTTTCTTCTTGAAGACAGGAAGATAGAATCTCAGTTTCAAATAATGTAGTTTGCAATTCAGTACAATTTCTTTGTCCAGTCACAAAACCATAGAATCATAGAATGGTTTAGATTGGAAAGGATATTAAAGTTCTTCTGGTTCTAACTCGTAAGTCCATGCTATGCAAAATCCCTTGTGTGAATTTCAAAATTTCAACTCTGAAAATATCAAACTTTCTGCTGTTAAATTCCGCTAGATCAATCTTAGAAATTTAAAAAATTTAACTGAATCTGTTATGCTCAGTCCATAACAACTGTGTGATCCCAACCCTACAAAGTTCTGTGATCCGCATATTTTGGCAGAAGTTAGTGAGAACAGTACAACTCAACATTTTTCTCTTAGTATACTTATATATATTACATAATGTTCCCCTGAAAAATGTTAAGCAATGACTTTATCCTCCCTCTTGCTATATTTCTTATGTTTTTAAGCAAAAACAGCAATACACAAAGAGAAAGAACATTTCAGTCCCATAACCTAGAATTATGTGAATCCTGTTAGGAAGGCACAGGCAAGATCTCAAATTTTGTAAGTGTAGAAATGAAAGATGATTTACAGAATGTTTAAAATCATTTGATGTGCCTACATTGTACACCCACAAAGTTTTTCTTCTGGATACATTGGTCAGTGAAACTGATGATGACATTCTATATAACATCAAAATCTAGTAAATCATCCCATAGCTACTTAGAAATTCTATATGACTGGACATTTGTATGACAGATGAAAATACAGATACATATGATTCTGAATACATTAGCACTCACCTTTCAGTAGTCATAGAACCAATGTCCCTCTGAAAAATGTTAAGCAATCACTTCATCCTCCTTCTTGCTGTATTTCTTATGTTTTTAAACAAATGAACTAACCACGTAGTGGTGTTTGGGTTACTTCTTATGGTCAAATTGTCATTTCACCGTTGCAACGGTTTTCTTTGTATTCTAATTTATTTGTAGGTCAAATTAGGCATCCTTAAATACAATTTAATCCAGTCCTTTTTTTTTTCCTCTGTGTGTTGTACTTTCCAAATCTTTATGTCATAGCGCATTCTTTAAAAATGAAAGTTCATTATGTCATTTTACCTAAGTCTATTAACTTGACTGCCTGTTTTGTCTGCAAAAACGTAGCTTCCCTTCAGGGTTTCCAACCAGATGGACTACTGCTAGTACACCAAACTTCCAGCCAAGACAACTAATTTCTGACAGGCATAAATAAGGGCTCAAAAAGGAATTTTCAGATACAGAAACTAAACAGTCTTTTTAACAGTGTTGCTTTTCCCACGCATTGCCTTAGAAAATTAGGATTCCATTCTTTATTTCTCTTGATAGATTCATAAATGAAATACTATAAGAATGAAGTTGATATTTTAAGTTGTCTATTGAAAATGTAGATATTTCTTTGACTGCCTAGAAACTTTTCTTTCTCTAAAAAACCTGAAAATTATGAAATTTTATTTTCCTTGCTGGTGCAGTCTTACCATACTAATTGCATCTGCATCATATTCCAATAATCACCATCTTTTGCGCATCTCAATTATTTATTTGTAAGGATAGCTGGCCTAAGTTTGAATGTGAGAGAAAAATTATTGTTCTAGAAGGATCAGTTAGGTTTTTTGTTGTTGGATTTTTTCTTTCAGTTCCTCTAGGAATAAATATTATAAATATTTCAAAGAAAAATTTACTGGTTTAACTAGTGAACCTTTATCTTTTAGAGGATGAGAAAAATGTCCTTATAGCTTTTAGATTTTTACCTGTTAACTGAAAAAGCAATGCTGATGATGTGCAGTACTTGTATTTTTTCTCTTTTCTAAGAAGTTTAAGAAGCCATCACTATTCTTAAGTAGCTTAAATGATGAAAGTGAAATTATAGAGGAGATATGGAGAAGAGTAAACTTTTTTCTTAGCACATAAAGTTGTTCTGATTTTAAACACAATCACAGTAGAATATATGTATTTCAAGGCTTAGTAGTTTGACACTCAAATCAACAATACTGCTGTTTCTCTAAGAAACAACTCATTCTTTTTGTACCTAGATGGCTGAATAGGGACAAGAATCAATATCTAGAAGGAACATATGATTGCATATTCTCTTCAAGGCATGATCTCAGGAGTAAAATGTGCTTGGTGATATACTGTTCCTGGTTGGCCATATGTTCTGATTCTGTTTATGTAGAAATAAACATCCTGGATGTGCACTGACATTTGAAAGTCGCTTTCCTATTTAACTGTAACACATGCATTTCAGTCAACGTATATATTCAGAGCATTTAGCATATTCTCATTCTGAAGATGCAAAAAGCAGATCTAAACTCTAATTTGATTCACAATATTGTTTTTTCCTACTACTCTATGCACAATTATTTCATACTGATGAGCAAGACTGATATTGAATCCTAAAATAATGAAAGTTAGTGTAAAATTACTATCAGATTTGATATGCCTTGCATTAAGTTGCAGAAGACCATTTTGTAGCAGAATATGTGGAAACAGGATAAACTTTTCTTAGAATTAGATGAATTACAAGATGACTTGTCATGAACCTCTGTCATCAGGAGTCATAACGGAGTCATACAGCAGGCCAGGACAATATTAACATAATAGACAGGCAGGACTGATGTCTCAGAATGCCAAATAAATGACAACATACCAAAAATAGACATGAAATCACTATTTTGTAAAGTGCAGGCAAATCCCTCTGGTAGTAGAGTCTGACAAAAAGATTGTGATGAGTATACTAAAGACTTGAGAGGGAAGTTTGTGGTTGAGATAATGCTAAAGGTCTGTACTGCAAAAATAAATAAGGAGTCTGAGATAAGATAGCAAATAAAAACTATTTCAGATTTAATTTTTCTTTAAAAACCAAGTAGTGCTTGGACTGAAGAGGTATAATAAATCCTTTACTCTACCTGATTAGATCAACCTCTCTCAAGAACTGATGTAGGTGGTTAAATGGATCTGTGTAATATACTTTTATTAATATGATTGCAAGTAACTAATGTTAAAGTTAGAGATAAAATAAAAATACAAAAAAAAGATATTTAAGTTGACTCTTAGCTCAAGGTGTCAATTTCTGATACAGGTGAAGTTAGAATTCTTTGCTGTTTTCTGTAGCAACATAGAAAGATCATAGGCAAATAATTCCAATTAACCAATATTTTTATAAAAGACAGTTTCATGAAAGTTTATGATTTTCCAAAGGTAAAAATAATATAAAATATTTTTTAAAAAAAAATTGAAAAAAATGATACGGAGAGAAGGAGCTTAAAGAAAGTGCATGGAGTCATTGTTATTGAAAACATTTTCTGAAACAGCAGTAGATGTTGCATATAAATACTTCATGTCTAGTGTTCCACTCACAGAGTTTGTGAGAGTCTAGGAAATGTAAGAGAGGATATAAACAAAGAAGGAATGGTGGATACTTGAGAAGAACCTATACTTCCATACCTTAGCTTAGAAGAAAAGGGAAGTGTTATCACTGAGCTGAAGCAGGAACATTTGTCAGAAAGTTAGGACCTGAGGAGACCTGTGGACAGGTAACCTAGGATGTGGAAACAGGTGAGGTAAAGAAGATACTGACAGTAGGAAGAGACTAAGAACATAGAAATAGAATAGATGAAAACTAAACAAGCCAATAGAGAAATTACCATTAACAAAACCAGAAGAAGACTTTGGGGTATTTATGTTAAGGCTTTCAGAGAGCTAGTCGCTTTTTGACCCTCTTTTTAATTTTTATGTATGTGTTTTCCATATTAGACAATAAGTATTTAAGTAATATGATGATTGCTGCTCATGCAGATCCAAAGTGTAAAAAACACCTATGACTGACAGAGCCAGATGGAGTAAAAACTAATAAATGGGAAACTTTACCACTGCAAATAGTAGAAAAAGATCCAAACATATAATGGCAAAAAAACAGATGATAGAGTTATCTTTATAGATTAGAAAACAGTGAAGAAAACAAAACAGAGTACTGCTAAAAGTGTTCTGGATGTTCCGTTTTCCGGTGTCCAAGTTTATACACATTAACATCTTAATAATAGTAAGCACTATATGTATATCAGAACCTTTTACCACATTCTGGTTAGTTATTGAAATCTGAAGTCAAGGTATTTTTCGAATACACTCTGACAGTCTTTGTTTATACGTCTTAGCAAGAAAATTACCACTGGAATTCAAGGAAACAAGAGATGAAATAAATATCGCAATCTAAGCATTTATTTAGACAGTTTAAGACAACAGAAATATTTCCAATCTAAAAGTTTAAAAGACTGATAAATATCAACTAGGAGGAAATAGAGAGAGAATCATTGCAAAAAAGCACTTCTTAATCTTGCCTCGCTTTGCCTGACAATACATATTTCAGAGCACATATTCTAGCTGTTGAACTAGTGGGGTCATTTAAGAATACAACTTCTTTGTTTACGGATCAATCAAGAGAGACTTTTCCTTACTTCAGAACGTTCACAACATCTATATCATCTACTGAAGCACCGTGCTGCTTCTACTCTTTTGTTATTGGCAATAATGCTAGGAAAATGAGAACAGAAGAATGATCAAAAAAGTCACTGCCTTTTCTTCCTTAGTGTACCATTTCCTTACAGGCTGAAATCTGAGCCTGCCTAAAACTACCTATATGTGCAAAATATGTCTAGCAGGGTGCTGAATTAATTTTCTTTTTTTTCTAAACCAGAGATTGTTTTCAAATTAATCAGATAAATGTGCTACACTCTGAATTAGTTCAATATACCACCAAGCCAATTCCACAACCAACATTTTCTGAGTGAGAAAACTCCTAGTGATACCCCAAGGAACAGTAACGTGCTCAGAGTTCAGCTGAGACACGTAGGTTGTATACAATAGATCATAACAAGCATGTGTTTTAGGCAAAGCTGCATGACATTTACTCTAAAAGGGTTACTTTTTCTTAGTATGTTTTCTTGGTGTTTTCACTACATTGTCAATCTGCATTCAAAACTGGGGAGTGTTCACTTCAGACAGGAAGCCTGGGAAGGAGCCCTCTTTGGCGGTAGGCACTTCTTCCTCTCACAGTTGGGCACTAACACACTGCAGAGGTATTTCCCTGAGTGGTAGTTTTGAAGTTATAACTTCTTGTTTCTCAGTAATGAGACAGTAGTTGAAAATAAGGAAAAGTTGAAAGAACTCTACCAAAATCTACCAAATTCTGTGCAGGAAATTTGCCCATTAGAAATGCTTCTAAGTGAGCCATCTTAGCTCAGGCCCCCACAAAAGATTTCCCACTGCATAGAATAAATAAACCATTACTTTCTGAGATCGTCAATGCATTTATGAAACTTACCAGGTGGGGAAGGCAAAGGACATTCAGCATCCCAGCCAGCTCTTTGCTGCTTGTGAGGTACAAATGAGCTATTTAGCAACTTTGTCATACCTCACTTATAGCCCTCCAAGTTTACAGCAGATATGCTAATGTGAACATAGCCTCTCCTGCTTTATACTGATGTACAGTCTGCTTTGTATGCATATTCGGGGGTTTAAGGCTTGATTTTTGGGGAAGATTTCCTTTTAAGGGTGGAAATCGCTATGAATGTCAGGAAAACTTGAGAACTGTAGTGAACAGAGCATGATCACAGCAATCCTTGACCTTCTAATAAGTCATCTTGCACTGTATTTTCATTGTATGTGGGTTTCTTGCCAACATTTCACAAAAATGCTTCTGTCTGAAACAGCTCCCTAGTGTGGAGATATATCAGGCTCCATTAAAAATGAAGCCAGCTGTACTGTTTATAGGTGTATTAGATTTTTTTTATTTTGAATGAAGTTTTATGAGATAGGTGGGAGAACATGGCCTTTCATAACATAGATATTCCTGAGAGTTGTCAATGTCAAGGACTTAAAAGCCAGGGTTTTGCACTTTGTATAACTTTTTTCTTCGAGCTTCAGATCTTTAAATATTTTATTTCATACTCCTAGGTTTCACTACTAAAAACCAAAAAAACCCTTCTCTGGAGAACTGGAAAATGTAGAGTAAAAACTTAAAATCCAAACTAAAACTAAACTAAAAAACAAAATCCTTTTTGAAATTAAAATACCTTACAAGGACATTGTCACTGAACACAATCAACACACCATGAGCACAGACATAAGTTTATTTCTCCAACTTTGTGCTATTCAAGAACTCAGAGAACACTTCAGCCACTTCTCTCCCACGCTCTCCCCAATCTTTGATCAGTGCCACAGACAGGAGTGGTTTGAGTGGGACATATCTGCCTGGGGTGCGGGATCTGACACACATCCAGCCCCATCTCTGCAGGCTTCTCAGGCTGACACTCTCTTGCTTTTCCAAGAAGACAAGACACCTCACTAAAGTATTCGCAATTTTTTCCTCAGAAAGAACCTTCACTTTTCAGGCAAACCTTCTGTCAAAACAGTCTGTAAGAACCCAGAAGTTTTATAAATCTTCAAGGGCTAACTTCTTTCTCCAAGGGAAACTTTTCTTCCTTACTAAGCTCATTCAGGATTAAACAAAGCACTGTCCCAGATGAATCCAATAAGAAACTAAAACTAAGTCTACAAATATGTGTTTGTAATCTAATACTGTTTTTTTCTTTTACTTCTTTTAAGAAATAGGTAATTGTCACCAGGGTTTGGTTTGAAAGCGAGATTTCTTTTATCCTTCCTGTGAGTGAAAAAATGGTAGAAAAATTAGGTTGTCAAAGCTGATATTATGGATTAAGTTTTTGGAGAACCAAGGTGGGAGGAAATGGTGCTTCAGCTGAAGTGCTGATGACCATGTCGATTGGAGAATTATTTTTCTGTACAAGCTCTCTAAATTGAAGTCAGTCCCTTATTCCCTTGTGTTGGCTCATTTGTTTTCCTTTTCACCCACAGGGTGAATAATCTTTGTTAAAAGATTATTGTAATTATAACAAGAATCTTCTGTGCTTAGATAGTCCTTACACTAACTTAATTTAGCCAGTATTTACTATTTTTCCTTTTTCTAAAAAACCACCAAACCAGAAAAATGAGAGAGCCTCTGATGGCTATATTAATATGTCGCTATATAATACACTGTGTCATTTCTACATGCACTTTTTTTTTTTTTAATCTCAAGTTGTTTAACCTTGCTTAAATCATGACAGCAAATGAGGTTAATTTAAATGAACTGCATACTCCTATAAATTAGTAAATAAGACAGTCAATTAACCGAATTAAATCTTATTGGAAATTGGCTGCTGCCATCTGGAAATTTTTTATTAGACTTTATAGCTGGCATGACCTTTAGAGTGCAACTAGCAAGGTTTTATATTTCTCTAAGAAATGCTTGACTTAGAAGAATGAAGAATTTGTAAAACATTTTTAGTATTCCTGCACTTTCTGGGTAACTGTAGTGGGACATAAAATATTTCTGTCAGTGAAGAGCCATTTTTACAGGTATGAAGTTTCTCGCTGCAAAATCTGAATTACAAGTCTGTGTGCTGGAATCTCTAATTCTGTAGTTGTTTTTTTTTCTTTCTTGTTTTATATAGTCTTCTAGTTCACTGTGGAATCTATTATAGTAAGATTGGCCTTTATCTGTCACCCTCTAAGCTGCTTAATTTCTTTTTAAATTTGCCTTTTGTTTTACCTTTAAGACATCCAGAAAAACCAGTCATGAATAGTGATGTTTTAAGGTATTATTTCAGAGGTATCCAAGCCATCCTCTCTAATAGTCGCCTCAAAGTGCCTTCTCTCTTGTAACAGGGGGTCACATGCTTCAACTTGATCAGGTGACAGACCCTCTCAAAGAAAGTAATGATAGGAAATATTTGCCAAACTCCCAAGCTGTTGACCTAAGCCCTGGCCTTTTGCCTGGTTCTGAGAAGCCCCTGGGACAAAATGATTTGTTTCAAGTCATAAACTGCTTTTGCCTCTGTCAAGAAATGTGCTACATGATGCTTGACTAATGCACAGTAAAGCTGTCACTGTACTGCACCCATATGCATGAACAGACGGACTGTGGTACCCAGGTGCCACAGAACTGGTCATATGGCTTGGAAGTTCCCTTAACTGGAGGAGAGTTCTTTTTTTTCAAGCTGAAGACAACAGCAGAGCTATACAAAGACAAATAGGGTTTCTTTTTGGTTTGCGGTTTGGGATTTTTTGGGGTTTGTTTTGGTTTTCTTTTCCCCCAAGATCCTATAACAGATCCAGTTTGGAAAGAGAAGGGATTTGGAAAAAGCACTATTATGACATGGGTAACAAATATTTGTATGCATACATATGTTTCATATATAGGTGCTATCAAACCTCAGAATGGCTTCACCGCATTTAATGATCTAGCCCTACACAGGCATTCTTTTTACTGTATTTCCAGTGATGTTCTATGCTGGACAATAAAATAATATAATTGCCAATCATTGCTAAGTACAGGATATCCAGCTTTCCACATTAAGAGAACTTGCTTGTACAAGTCATGGACAGTTCAATAGTTATCTTGAATGCCTCAAATTACTGGGGAACTAAAAGCCTTGTTTGAGCGAAATCTTGCTAGTAGCTGAGGTCCAGAGTGTAAGAGCCTCTAAGCTGTATTTCTTAACTGGGTCATACGAGTTTGGCAGCCGCTGACAACAGGTAGAATTCCTGCCACAGTTCCTGGAAATACATCTGCTACCAGAGTTGTGTCCTGGGGGATTTTTACATGATGCTGACAGAACATAAGAGCTCCACTGTAGAAGAATTTTATGCCCTCCTGGGGAGCAACAAGTGGCTGAATGATCAGGGAGAGAAAATCTGCTTCAAGGCTTTCATGTGATCTTTTCTACAAGGAAGGAAAGGTATTCTAGAACAGCTTTGATCCTTAGATGTATCTACTTTTCCTCAATTCCACGGAGTTGTCAGTATATTGAAAGAGAAACTGGAGTCTGAAGGCACTTACAGTGCTGAGATGTCCTAACTGTATTACTTCTTAGAGAGGAAAGATTCAGACTTCTGTTAAAACTTCAGAGGTCAGATTTGTCTTAGTCTTTTTTAATTGAGAGGCTGAGTATCTAAGGAGCCTTCAAGAACGAAATAATATGGAAAAAAAGCTGAATATGGCAGTGGAAAAGTTTGTTTGAAATGAGGTGAGGATCCATTTCCTTGCATGCATTAGGTAATACAAAGGGATAAATATTGAGTGCTTGCTATATTCATTCAAGTAGACCCTCGGGAGTACTGGTTTTGAGGGATGACTAAAGGTTAGCTTGCCTTGCCCCAGTCAGAAGGCAGAGTGGGGTGCTAAGGTGCTATGGTCAATATGTGCTCTGCTATTCCCACACTTCTGATATTACTTTGTAAACCAGTTTTCCAATGCAGTGTGCTGCAACATAATTTTGTGTTTGTTTTAAAAGGTAGGGTAGTGTTTTATTTCTAGCTGTTTTCACAACAGAATTTTTCTTTATTTAACTTCTAGATTTTTATTTAGTATAAGTATCAGAGAAGAGAGTTTTGAATTCTACTAAACCATTGAAAATAATGATTGAAAATTTCAATAATTTATACAACTTTTTTACCAGTGTCTGCTGTATAAACATGAAAACTAGGTATAAATCTTATGCTCTTGCACACTCTATGCTGGACTACTATATTAGATATTCTCTTTCAAAGGCATGCTTAAATACATAAATCACACTATGTTAAGGGTAGTGTGAAAGTACACTTATTGTGATTATAATGAAATACAATGTATATCTGTAAGGTTCATCCAAAGCTTATAAATTCTTACTGTCATTATCTCTTCCCTGGGGATTCTAATTTCTCTTGGTCTCAAATTGTAACATTTGTTTGCTAATAATGATAACAGTATTTCTGTTTGCTTCAGAATTTTTTTTATCACCTGATTTGATAGATCTGTGGAACTGAATACATTTATACATCTACCTCCATGCCTGAGAGCATTAGAAAGTAGTAAATAGATTATCTATCTCTTCAGCTTCACTGGTGCTTTACAGTCCCTATGATGTTGTATCAGAGCTCCAGAATATTAAACTACCTGACAGTCATTAAGTCCTAAAAGCTGGATATGCTAATAGGATATATTAAATATTTGACTTAAATTGATGCTATATGAGCTGTCTTTGTCCTTGTCTTTGTTATTAAATTCAACTAATGTTAAATTTTAGTGTATTTGTCTAAAAATATATACATCATAAAAGATTTTATAGCAAGAGCTGAGTTTTAGGGATGAGTGAAATCTTAATATGTACCGAGAACAGGTAAGTTGTTTACTCCGAAACTAAACTGCCCCTTGCATTTGGAATTCTCAGGTTTCTCTGTGCTGTTCAGCAACCTTAAAGTGACATCAAGTTATTCTTCAATGAAAAATTGTACAAAGTCACTCAGATTTTTAACCTCTTACACTATAACATGGCAAGCTTGTGAGTATTTCTTTGAATGCATTCAGTGGTATATTACTGTAATGGAAAAATTTTTGTTGTCTTACTCTTTTCTATAGATATCCATCATAAAGTTACTGTTCCTTTACTGCAAATAGTTCAATGTTAAAACAAAAATAAAATAATTTACTGGTTTGTTGTTTGTTTGTTTTTTCTTGTCAGCATTGTGGAATCCAAAGTCTATTTATTGGAATAGGTATAGGAGGAGTTTTAACATGACATGTGGGCTCTTTGACTTTTCAAAGGATACCCTATGACTACCTTCTGCAGGAGGCAGTTCCTGAATCTTCTTTTTCTGTAGCACTGTGAGTCTTCCTCTTTAGTCAAGGAAGATAATATAAATTATTTTGCATCTCAATTTATTTATTGACAAAAGGTGATACTATGTATCTCATGAGGCTTTCTTACCTCTTTTTTTTTCCTAGTATTGTGCATATTTATATTGATGTCTCTTTAAGGTTGCTGAACAGCACGGAGATATAGTAAATAGAATAAAAAATTTCCAAAAGAGAGACAAAAATTTCCATTTCTGTAGTGTGATGGGGAAAATTCATGAGAGACTCACACCATCTTCCTGTTAGGACATAATTACTCAATTGCTCTTTTTATTCTCTAAAATTAAACTTTACTTGCTTTGACTTCTGAAAAATCAAGGGAGAAGAGAAACAACTTGTTAATGTTGAATGTATCTTTCTGACTAAAGATCTGAAAATGAGAAGCTGAGGTCATCTGTTAAAATGCTTGGGAAGCCGAGTCAATCTTACTGGTAATTGTACTCTATAGAAGACCAAAAAAATAAGGCAATTAGTTAATTTTCTCTTGTGTTCATGTGGAACTGTATTCTAGTAAAAGTGGCTAAGTAATTTAGCTTCTCTGTATTGCATGATGTTTCAGAACAGCTTGTTCACTATATGTAATTCTGTCTCATAAAGAAAGAATTGTTTCTTATTTAGCGATTATCTACATTAAATAGAAGGTAAGTTACTGAAGGTAGATAGAAAAAGTCTTAAAACCATTTTATATACTAAAGAGGACAAATATAATTTGCAAAGCTACTTAATTATCACTTAATAGTTTTTGTGAGATTATTCTAACCTTTCTTGCACGTATTTGAATTGCAAATATCTAGTTTAAAGCAATTGAGAGTTAAAACGAGTGCTATGAGTGGCACTTAAAGTATAGAGTGAAATAATCTGTTGTTTAGACGGTTCTGTAGCATTTAACTTTCTCAAAATCTTTGTACGTTATGCCTGTATTATCTTAGTTTAACTTTTCCTGTGAGCTCTTATCTGACTGAAGTTTTATGAGGTGAAGCAGGCATGTTTTGATGAGTAACCCTTGTGCCATATCTGTATCTCAGTGTGGTACATAGTGAGTTTTGCTTTCTCCCCATATTGTAATTTGTTTGTCATAAACTTTGTGAAATATCAAGGGAGACTATTGTAGTTGACAGAGATGAGTGCTGCACCACCGGCTTAAATGGATTTGTGCCTGCCTACATCCATCATAGGTTTGGTTGTCTTCCAAAATATTTTTTCTGTTGGAAATGACAATTTCAGCCTGTTCCACTGGTGATGTTGCTAGAATAAATGGTTGTATTATGCAGTGAAATATAATTGGTAAAATTCTGCCAACTGATTTTTCTTATTAGACAACCTTATTTTTGTTTATATTACAATGCTTCTATTTTATGAAAAATGCAGGATTTTTTGAAATTAATTTGAATGCAGAAAAAAACCCACCTTTCTGTTTTGATGGTCTTAACCAAATGTCATTGCTATGTTGAAATGCATAAACACTGCAGCTTC
Source organism: Pipra filicauda (assembly GCF_003945595.2). Classification (NCBI taxonomy): domain Eukaryota; kingdom Metazoa; phylum Chordata; class Aves; order Passeriformes; family Pipridae; genus Pipra; species Pipra filicauda. The sequence goes on along the minus strand of NW_024104321.1, from coordinate 3,580,744 downwards.
AAAAAACATTTTTCTAGCCAGTCATTCTGACAGTATTGCTTTCCCATTGCTGCATCAGATGTTAAATTGTCTCTGCTTTCAAAGCCCTTCATAATATCACTCCTTTCTGCTTGTTTCCCATTTGGTGTCTAATGCCTCACTCTTGCTCCCAGATGACTCCTGATGCCCTCATCCTGCTATGTGTTTCAGCAAACCCTCCTTTCTCTTGTACCATCCCTCATGCTTGAGAAGAGATTTCTGTAAATGCCTGTTGGGCTACTTCATGATCGCCTTCAAATCCCTCCCTAACTCCCCTTTGCTCTGATGCCTGCAGGGATCATGCCGACAGTTAGGCTAGTGATGTGTTGTGACTACTGCCAATATGGTCCCACAGTTTCCTTGCGCTCCCCTGTCTGCATCCATCTGTTCTCCCTCGTCTTGCATTCAGGATACACTTATGTGCCTGTCACTGTTGCTGGGGGAATGACAGGAGAGCTGAAGTAACTTCACATTAGTTAATGAGGACACAGGCAGCTGGGAGCTCAGCATGGGGGGACCTCGCCTGGTCCCTGGGAGCAGCACAGTTCTAGCCCTGGCTGTGGGGAGCAGACACTCCTCACCAGCTGTTCTTTCTCTGTGTCTGTGCAGGGATCCTGCCCCATTGTCAGGGTACCATCCTGAACAGAAGGGAATATATTTTTTCTTATCACTACATTGCTACTAAAATTCTGATAAATCAGATAAAGACACAGAAAGTGAAAAGGATGTGCAACTCCAATACATATCAAATAGGAATTGGAAGGTTTCAAGTCCATACTAGCATTATCAACTAAAGATTGAAAAGAAAAAAATTCCATATGTTGGTGCTGAAAAATAATATCTCAGTGAATGATGAAAGATAATTTCACTAAATCAGCAACACTTTGACATAACCAAATTGTTGATGTTTTTAAAAAGTTTTGCACAAATGTAAATAGAACAAATAATAAATAGATGATTCAAAGACCAAGTTCTACATCACTGAAGATATTTTAATACCTACTGTACTGGGCAGCATGCCTTGGATATGAGCTCAGTATGATTGAGCCTGCTTTGTGAACCTCTACTAGTCATGCCTATTCCTAGTAATTTCAGACTGTAAAGTAATCCTGTATGTTCTTGGGAGCTAGGTGTTCAGGTATTTTTACCTGTACTTAGGAGCCCTAAGCAGTTATTTAATATCAGTACAATGTGGATTTATTTTGAAGATTTGAGGACTAGATAACTAGCAGTTAACTTTGGATGGACACCATTTAGAGAATTTCAGATGATTGGTTTAAAGGCTCTCTGAAGATTTAGTTGGATTATATCTTGTTCAAAATGTTTTGAAACTATTGTGAAATGTTTATTTTACTTATAAAAATGAAGATTTTTATTTGAAAAATATGTTTGACCTTTAGAGTAATGTCACCTAATATTGGCCAAACTATTTTTATAGAATCTTTCAATATATATGGGGCAACAAACAAATAATTTCTAGTTTCGTAAACAGATACCTTTGGAGTTTTCAGGAGAAAGTAAATTACTGTCCATACTCCTGGAAAAGCTGGTAGCCCATGGCTTGGACAAGTGTACCCTCTCCTGGATTAGGAGCTGGCTGGAGGGTCGGGCCCAGAGAGTGCTGGTGAATGGAGCTGCATCCAGCTGGCAGCCTGTCACCAGTGGTGTTCCCCAGGGGTCTGTGTTGGGTCCAGTCCTGTTTAATATCTTTATTGATGATTTAGATGAGGGGATTGAGTCCATCATCAGCAAATTTGCTGATGACACCAAACTGGGAGGGAGTGTCGACCTGCTGGAAGGCAGGAGGGCTCTGCAGAGGGATCTGGATAGACTTGAGAGATGGGCTGATTCCAATGGGATGAAGTTCAATAAAGCCAAGTGCCGGGTCCTGCACTTTGGCCACAACAACCCCCTGCAGTGCTACAGGCTGGGCACAGAGTGGCTGGAAAGCAGCCAGGCAGAAAGGGACCTGGGGTACTAATTGACAGGAAGCTCAACATGAGCCAACAGTGTGCCCAGGTGGCCAAGAAGGCCAATGGGATCTTGTCCTGTATCAAAAATAGCGTGGCCAGCAGGACCAGGGAAGTGATCCTTCCCCTGTACTCTGCGTTGGTGAGGCCACACCTGGAGTATTGTGTTCAGTTCTGGGCCCCTCAGTTCAGAAAGGATATTGAGGTGCTGGAGCGGGTCCAGAGAAGAGCAACAAGGCTGGTGAAGGGACTAGAGCATAAGTCCTATGGGGAGAGGCTGAGGGAGCTGGGGTTGTTTAGCCTGGAGAAGAGGAGGCTCAGAGGTGACCTCATCACCGTCTATAACTACCTGAAGGGAAGTTCTAGCCAGGTGGGGGTTGGTCTCTTCTCTCAGGCACTCAGCAATAGGACAAGGGGGCACGGGCTTAAGCTCCGCCAGGGGAAATTTAAGTTGGATATCAGGAGAAAATTCTTTACAGAGAGAGTAATCAGGCATTGGAATGGGCTGCCCAGAGAGGTGGTGGATTCACCATCCCTGGAGATTTTTAAACGCAGATTGGACGTGGCACTGAGTGCCATGATCTAGTAAATGGACTGGATTTGGACCAAGGGTTGGACTCGATGATCTCGGAGGTCTTTTCCAACCCAATCGATTCTATGATTCTATGATTCTATTCTATGCCTAGATTTAACAAAACTAGCAAACCAAACCAAGCAAAACTCCCCAAAACACTCCACTCCCCAAATTTAATATTTGAGTGTAATTGAATATCCTTGGCTTTCTCTGATGAGGATAAGAATACTTTTTCATTTTGTGTAATTTTGAAGTTCTGTGGTGCTGATATGACTATTTCAATAAGGAATGTTAAGAAGTTGCAATCAAGTACTGCTTCAAATGAGAGCTAGGCAAGACAATAGAAAAATTATTCTCTCAAAAGATTACAAAATACCTAGACAACTGAAGTGTTACATAAATTCAATATGTAACCCTTCATCCTAGCAAGAATTACAAGAGGAATCTATTTTAAGATCATTAGTCTGAAATCTGGATGTAACTGGTACCAGTGTTATTATCAATTAGTAACTTGTGACGCATGGTGGTAGCATCATTAGAGATAATAATAGGTAAGGCTTTTAAACAGTACTTGCACTTCTGCAGTGCTAGCCTCTGACTCAAGTGGCCCAAGAATTTGTACCTAACAGAATTGAGCATTCTGTCTAGGAAAATAAAAACAGTGATGTGTAGGGATATGAGCCTCTGTCTTAGTCTGACAGCAATATTGTCGTTACTGATATATTGGCTTCCATGACTGCTTTTTAAAATAAAATTTTAAAAAAAATAATGATAGTTGGTACTGCAAGGCTTCAAGGTGTTCAAATGTAGGGTAGTTTTGAATACCTTCTCCATTATTTTTCAGTGGGATGTGGATATTTGTGTTTTTAGTTGCAGGGTTTTAGGGGAAAAGTAATCTATTAGAAGGAAGATTAGTACACTAGTAACAAGAGGGAGAGCTGAATATGTCTGACTACAGACATAAGTACTTTCCTGTAATTCTTATTAAATACGAATTATTGCAATAGTTAAATTAAACACATAACTCACTGAAGTCAGTATCTAAAATGCAGAAGTCTCCCTAAAGTTGAGGCGGTGAAAGAAGCAACATCAGTACAGCAAATATAGTGACTTCTTGTAAAAAGACTCTTTTCTCAGGTGGCCCCTGTTTGCCCATCCCTCAGTCCTTGTCTCAGAACAAGTATAACAAAGAGGTTATTTTTTAAGGGATAACAGAACCTAGTGCTTAGCCGATTTCACTGTCACATTGGGAATACTTATTCACACATGTCAAGTTACCTCTTCTGCAGTTTAATTAGCAAACATAGACTTCAACAGTCCATAAGAGTAGCCTTTAATACTTGTTTTACTACTTAGTCTCTCTCACTTTTTTAATTGTTTTCCCTTAGCAAGTACACAAATAACCTGCATATAGTATTCTGCCACGACTTTGTTTCTAGGTAGTGCCTAGAAAGAATACTAACAACTTCAGCTATTATGACTTATTACATGATGATTTCAAAATTAATTTTTTGGGGTATTGGACACATGTGGAAACATGAAAATTAGAGTAAGGTTTTTAAAACTTGTTAATGCTTTTTGTTTGCTTTTAAGCAAAAGGGCTTTTTGAGAGAAGTAGCTATACACAACCTTCAGAAAAAGAAACAGTACTTATTTGGTCAGGTAGTCCTATAAACTTTTCTACTTTTTCCTGTTACTTACCAATAACCTCCAGAAGTGGTTCATAACTAGTCATTATAAAATATAGATGTTAACCACACTTAGATTTCCATTTAATTTTTTTGTTTTTCCTTGCAAGCAAGTGTTACCTCTTACAACAGTCACTTGACTTTTAAGTGCCTGGTCCAAGACCTATTTGTGCTAATGTTTTTCCATTGAGTTCTGGCAAATTTTAGATAGTATTGCATGTTTAATTGAGAGGTTACTTATATTTTTTGATAACTTAGTCATGCTGAGGATGTAAGCATATATGGCTGATGTACTTTTCAGTACATTATTTATTGGCATAATAAATATGGTATTACTCTTAATACTGAAATATTTCATCTACAATGTCTGAATGGAAAAGCAGGTTACACAACATTTCTGAATCTCTACATTCAGTTATGCTAATTCAATATACTGTCTTAGAATGCTGTTTCTGAGCAAAGACATGCCTAGAAAAAACATGATTTCAAGGGAGTTTAAGAAACTTTTCAAGATAATCGTGGTAGGAAAGAGTACCCACCTTCAAATGGCCACTGTGGCTTCCTGAAAGCATTCTTGTGAGCAGAGCAGTTTCAGTTACTTAAAACAAGGGGACATGGTCCCTTTCGGAAGGGACACATCTCAGTAGTAGTGCTGGAGAGAAATGGTTGCTGCAGTCAGAGGTGGTTCTGACCCACATGCAGGTCAGGGCAGCCAGAAAGCACACTATGGTCTCTTAGGACTGACAGCTATCCATTGAAGATCCACATCTTTGAACAGGTCTTCAGCTGATGCACGATTTGTCATAGTGCCATTGGCTAAAGATTTAACTCTAGCATTGCTGACTTACCAAACCCCCACATTACTAATATTCATTGTCTATTGACATTAGTAATTTTCATGGGGTTTTTTGTTAGCTCATCTGTCTCTTTCTGCTTTTCTTGGACTGTGATGGTATTTTAAATGCTGCTTTACTGACATAAAGAACTTCAACTTTTTGGTTTACTGCATAAAGACTCCTTTACAGATGATATTGACAGATGATTACAGCCTTACTAAAACTGATATAACTTTTTTGTGCTTTGGACCTCATACCTGGGAAGCTTTAAGTATTAGGGTCCCTAACAGTATACTTTCTGCTGCTTCTGACCTGTATCAATGATTTCCACTGGGTAACTATTTGTTGCACAAGATAACTATGTAGTCAGAATATATTCAGGAGTGTGAATAGTAGAGCAATTCAGTAATCATGAAAAATATTTCATTTAGGGAAAGGATGCTATGGTCTTGCCTCTAGTCTTGCTGTTGTTTTGCCATTAAGAGCTTAGGAAGGTCTTCAAAATTGTAGCTAAAAATCAGCAACAGTTTGTTAATAACTTGCAATGCTTTTCTTCAAGACATTAGAATTTTAAAAGTAAAACTTGATTATAAACAAAATTTTTTTTTAGGAAAGAGTAGATTAAAGGAGAGATGGAAAAAAACTGGATACACTTGAAGGAAAAATGTCTGTACAGTGTGTGTAATACTTGGTCTGACTTCCCACACAACAGCTTTGCCAATATTATAACTGAGGAGAAGGTGCTTCAATGTTGGAAAGTTGAGGTGTGGACAGTCTTCATCTGGATTTGTGGAGTCAAGGAGGGAACACAAGAATTTCAGTTGCCGTAAGGTTTTTCTCCAGAAGACATCGTAATAAACCAATGACTGACGGGGGGGGAGGAATTTTTCCTTCTCCTCCTCTCTCCTTCCTCATTCCAAGTTCCACATAAAAAGCATGGATCTGTATTAGTATCCCAAAAGGCAAACTAGTGGGACATGAAGCAAAGACCATCCAAATCCCACAATGAGTCTTGCTGTACCATGGTAGCTTGAAGAAAGAATCTGTGCTTTTGGGCACTTTACTCATCCTGGAATCATTATCTTTGCATACCCTAAATACACTACCGTCTTTTTTGTAAAGATTAACAAGGTTTAAACCCTTGGAACCAAAGCAGTTTCTATAACTGTCTAATTTAAAAAGTTTGAACCCAATCTGGAACAACGAACAAGATTTTCTGATATAAAAGAATGACATTTCAGGTAATGAGAGTTCCCAGTTATTGTGGTTTGTTTTAGTTTTGGGTTTTTTTTGGAGTCCCTTTGTTTTGTTGGGGTTTTTTTTGGGGGGTGGGAAATGGTAAGATTAATTTGAAGAATGTGTGATAAGCAACAAGTAACTGAATGCACACAGAGCTAGCTCATAGGAATAGTCTATGTGGAGCTGAAAAACATTTTTCACTAGTAAAATTTACATGTATGGAAAATGTTGCTTAGATGTGAGGAGAACATAACTTTAAAATTATTCACAAAAAAATAAAATATTTATTTGTAAGACTTTTTTTCCCCAGGAAAAAAAAAAAGGATTATTTTAGGGTTTTCTGCCTAACTAGGTAACACAACAAAAACTGTTCATGTGATGTCAGTGGAAAAAAATAGTTCCTACAGCTTGTCTTTTTTAATAGAATGTTACTGAAGCAGTTTTCTGCAAGGGTCTGATCACTGGTGATTCAAAAAACCCTAATTATAACAAAGTGTTAATTTTTTTATTGCAATTTTTAAAAGAGTTGATATACATCGGCAGTTTGCAAACTTGAAGTGACAGTTTCTGTAACACTTTCAGCACCACCATGAATAAGATGCAGGTTCTGTTCCAACCAGTTATTTCCACAGAAAAGCCTGTGTCATTCATTCAGGAGGATTTCAGTTCTGCATGAGGCCATTGATGAAAATGAAATTTATTTTAATAAAGCTCTGTCTTAAATATTAACAGGTAAGGGCTCTTATTTGCTGTCATGTTAGGATGTCGTTGAAAGGAGATCCCTGGTCATCTCACCAGTTCTTATGAATTCTTTTTTTTTTTCCTTTCTAAATGATATGTTATTCAATAAATTACAATAAAATTCTAATAGCAGAACTTAAACAGAAGGATAGAGACATTGAATTTTATTCTAAAAATTTATCCATAATTTACTTAAGTTTTTTGTCTAGCCTCTCTGATTTATAAATTTTTTGAGAACACAAAATCTAACATCAGCACAATAAGCTAAATCTTATGATAAATTGAGAAATATGATTACTTGAGTGTTATGTCATGTCCTATTTTATCTTAAAATACTTTAATGTCTCCAAATTCAAGGAAAGGTAGATATTCCAATTTTCAGCTTCCCACTCATTTGACTTGTAATTTTAGGTCTCTTCAGATATCTTTTATATAATTACAACAGAACTTACAAGACTTTCACATTAAGCTTTGAGCCGAACATGTACAAGTTGCACTATTCAGTTACAAAGCGGTTTGACCTTGCTGCAATTATAGAATAATAGAAGCATTTAGGTTGGAAGAAACCTCTAAGATCATCGAGTCCAACTGTTAACCCATCACTGCTGCATTCACCACTAAACCATATCCACAGGTGCCACATCCACACGCCTTTTGAATGTTCCCAGGGATGAAGCCCTCCCTTCTCTGGTCAGCCAATCATCTTTAGACCTGTATTTTATAGAATGAAATTTCCAATGTTAAGCAATAATTTAAATCAGAAAGCAGTATAGCTTATCTTAATGAATTCAATTTTTTTAATAGTCTTGGTTATTTTTCTTTAGCAGCAATAAAAAAAATGCTGTTTTAAAACACAGCGTATTGTAGCTCAATACAGTGTTCGAACTGAGTACCCTACTGTTTTCAAAGGACCAGAAAATTATAACGTATTGTAGTTGGAATAAACACTTTCACCTAAAAATTTGACTCTTCCATCACATGCCAGCTAAATTCAAACTAAAATACTTAGGCTGAAGCTTTCATCTGCCATCACATGCATACACATATGTGCACACAGATGCATATACATACACTATATATGTATATTATTTTTATTGCTGTCCTAGAAATACAAAGTTTTAGGTGTTGTAATTAGGTCGGGGATCAGGGCCAGTCCTTAAATCCTTTTGGATAACACTGATATTTTTCCAAAACACTTTCCTTCCTTCAATGTCAATGATTAGATGCATATAAAACGTACTATGCTGGCATTTCCAATGTTTCAGTTATTTCAAAATATAATATTTCTGTATGTGTAACTAGGGCAGAAGCACTTGACCGATACTACTTTAGGTGGAATTTCTGAAGACCTTTTTAATATTTTGTAGTTACTTCAACAACGTAAAATCTATTTTAAAAAGATTTCTTTAAAGCAGAGTTGGATATATATTTTAATCGATTCCACCTAGCCATCTTCTCTCAGAATATTAACATGTATCATTCTGCTGCTGATTCAAAGTAATTCTTAGAGAAAACTATTACATATTTGTGAAACACTTGAATAACACAAATCATTATGCAAAGTACGTACAGTTTCAACCTGTTGCTGAATATGGGGCTATAGAGAGGAACAAACATTTTACCTCTCTCAAAAAGGTGCCAGGTATTTCACTTTTGATAAATGTAGATTATCAGAGTTCCCTTTCATTTGTTGATGTGTTTTTCCATGATGTGCATTATGAAGAAAAAATGAAGATTAATAAAAATAGGTCAGATATTCAGAAAATACGAAATAACAAGGAAAGAGATTGTGGGTTACATTTTGGTGAATAGTAAGGCATATGATGCATTTAAAACAGATAATGTAACTCAGAATTAATTTTAATCAGAAATATGTTGAATAAATACACCGGCATTATAATGTTTAGCAAAGAACTTCACTGTACTGATAGTTTTAAAATAGTTATGCAGAATAAGTAGTATTGTGTTCAGTGCATGTTTTGTTTTCAAAAGAGAAAGACAACAGAACCAAAGTAAGACATCATTTGAAGGCCCTCGAGCCTTGAAATAATGCCTATCTTTCTAAATTTTCCCATATTTATAAGTATGTGTGCGTGTGAAAGGACAAAATATTGTGCATCTCTTCCTTGAAACTTAAACAGCAGTAACTCCAGCCAATTAAAGGGTAAAAATGACAAGATCTTTTATTTTATTGTGTTTTTCATTCTCACCACAGTATAAAGACTTTAAAGGAACAACTCCCAGTTTGATCTTTAAAAATTCATGGAATTGATTTTTAAAAACTTTGAGTGGATGCAATTTTCATTATGTGAATTGTTTTTTACTTTTTTTTCATAATATTAACAAAATTAGGCCCAGGATCTATGATTAGTGTTTAATTTATATAATGAGCCTGTGTTGGGATTTTTTTAAACTTTAGGGTTCTAAGTAATGATTCCTTTACACCTTTCCTGCATCTAGTTATTAGCTAGGTTTCTTCTTGGGTATGTATCATTTTAACCAATATGAAATATAACAAAATCTAGGTATGAATGTCATTGGTAGCCTTTTCCAATTTTGTTCATATTTGGTGACTGGATTCCAGTACCCTGTTTATGCATAAAATTCATTGCTGATTGCCACTTAGATATTATGGTATTAAGATCTAGATAGGTGATTCATGTCAAAAATCACACTTGTCCTGTGTAAACAGCATAAATTATCTTCTCTTGTAAACACCCATCTTTGTTCATTAGCTGGTAGCTTCTTCAATTTAAATCTATCTTTCTTTATTTTGCACTAAATTTTGGTAATAATAAGTAATTTATTGGGAGAAAATAAAAAAAAACTACACAGAGGATTGATATATAGTTATCTCCACTTACTGGTTCTGGTCTCTAGTTCTTTAAAGAAGAAGAAGGATTTGGTGGAATATAACTGTTAAAGTAACTCCAGTAGGATACCAACAGTCTAAAGAATTCAAGCTTTTTCCTCTAAGATGATATATAGTAAAGAGAAAAAAATTTTTTTGTTTTCTGTATGTACAGCCTGAATAAAATGGCTGAGAAGCAACTGAGAGCTATATGACCAAAAATGAGTAAGGTCACCATCCTGCGGGTTGGATACCAGTATGACTCATATATTAAGGAATTGCAAGAAAAAATGTATAGCTTTGTGCTTTGAGTAGCAACCCAAAAATGCTGTAGAGGGTTTTACTCTCATGTTTTTTGACGGATTAGTGGGAGGGGGAGACCTTCAGGCCCCGGGTGCCAGCCCATCACCTGGAGGTGAATGTATGGGAGACAAGTCCCTCACAGGGGGTGTCGGAAAGAAGGGGTAATGACTTTGCAGAAAAAGCAAAAGCCATTTTAAAACCTGTTTAAACCACATTGAAAACTTCTGTTTCTATAACATTTGAACTATTTTCTTCTTTTTCTTCACTACTCCATCTCTGACAGGACTTCTTCCATCCTACGTATGGCAAATCCATTGCCACAGTTTTTAGCCTTTCTTGCTGTGATATGTCTCTCTACATTGCAGAATTCTCAATGTACTATTTCCCCTGTAGTTTATCATGTCATTCCCTTCCTTCTCATATACCCAGACAGAATAAGGAAAACTTTGGGCAAGTCTGCACAGGGAAGAGTGTTCAGTCAGCAGCCTGGAAAAATACAGGTACCTGTGTATAGGTATATAAATATATATATATATATATGTATTCATATATATGTGTATTTATTTTAATATTTGTCATTTCTATAGCAGTTGCTTCACAGATAGGCAGCGGTAGAAGGATAGGAGTGGAAGGCAGAAAGCAGAACTTAAAATAGCTGTGATGAGTGGTTTAAGGAATTGGCCAGGAACTAGAATAACTAAGGATGTCACTGAGCCTAAACCTCCTTCATTATTTAGATTTTAGGGATAAACTGACTAATTGCTGTCTGGAAACTGCTATTAAGATCCATTATAAGAACATGATTGTAAAAGTTTCCATGTTAGATGCAAGTTGATGGCTTTAAAAAAATACAACAGTACTTTCAATAAACTTGACTTTTTGGGAAGCTGTTCCAACTGAATTTCAGAGGACCTAACAGTTATATAGTTATATATGTATCTCAGGATGCAAAAAGAGCATAGAATGGGCCACACAGAGAACTTTGTAATTGGCAGTCTTTGTTGCTGGACCTGAGTTTGTAAGACCTGGAAGTCACAAAGGGATATAGGGGATTTTTAAGTTATATAAGTGAGAAATTCACATAGATCTGTACTTTGCACTTTAAATCAAGGTTCTTCTATGGCTATTGAGTTTTCCAGTTAAAGGAATATCATCTTATAAACTTCCTAAGGCTCATAAATGATTTTTTGTATGCAATTTTTCCTGCCACCTCAGATGTGATGCATGTTTCAGTGCCGAGCATGTACGAATGGAGATGAATATTGGATAAAATTGAGATACTATTGAATTTGATGGGAAGTATTACACTGTTTCTGAAGGTAAATTTTAATTTCTTTAGTCAATACTGAAGAAAAAGAAATCAGTGAAACAAATTCTTTGACATTTTCATCTTTGGAACTCCAAGCAGTATATTAACATGCCTTATTTGACAAGTTTCTTGTTCTTTTTTTAAAATAAGTCTCCCGGGGTTGAGCTGTGCCCTTTCAGGAGTATGGGATGAGCCTAAAAGAACGCAAAATTCATGGCTGCAGCACTAGTGAAACAAAAAGTAGCTGGGATTTTGGTCTTAAGAATACCTTTCACCTCCAGTGTGCACATCAGTCAGCATCTGTGCTCAGGTGAACAAGTATTCAATTATTACCCATGATACTGTTAATAACCCAAATCACAACTCCAATTGCTAGCCATCCACTGGCTTCTCATGTCCTCTGACATTTGTTTTACATCTTTTAACAACTGTTCTCTCATGATCCTTCTCCTGAAAGTGACATCTTGCTGTGCAAATGTTATTTGCATCTGCAGCTTTCCTCTCCAGAAAAGCAGATAGGATCTGACTGCAAACAATGGCTTGTCGCTGATTGTCTCTAAGCTTCCTTATAAATACACTGAAGGGGACAGCAAAAAGTGGAGAGTATGCTATCCTCATCACTTGCCAGTGTTCTTGCTGGAGGCATAGAAAGGTCTGCAATATATTTAGGCAATCAGTATGAGGATAGCTATTTTCAAAAAAACAATCAAAAATAAAACCTATGAGAAGAGGAATAGGAAGTCAAAATAAAAAATCATTCTAAAGCACTCTTCAAATAATTCTGAGGCTAGGAAAACTGATGGGATATAATAACCATGAAAATGTTCCCTCTTCCCAATGAAATGTCACGGATTAGATTTTAATAAGTGCTGATATTTACTAGACAAAAATTCTGACTGGCACTATAAAATTCTTACTACGTGGATGGCCTTATCTGATAATGTGGGGTTGCAAATTCACTGTGTCTGAAAACAGAAAGCAAGCTCTGAAGCTGTTTGGCATGCAAAGACAGTCTTTCAAAACATGTACATCTTTAGTAGACGAAAGACTGTTTATTTCAGCTAGCAGATTTTTATTTGAACTATTAAACTTTAGAGTTTATTTTTTTAATATGTATTAAAGTAATAATTATCACCTAATATTAAAACCATTTAAACTGTTTAACTGTAGAATGAAGAAAGAAGCCCCTGTTATTGATTTAAAGCCCTACATATAGGTTACTGAATCAACAGTATGGGCAGCTCTAGATGCAACCTGTTTAATTTGTAACTTGAAATATGATATAAAAGACTGGAAAGAGCTATAAGTGAGCAAACACAAGATGGCAAAAATAGAAATCAATGCATAAGTCTTCTTTACACAACCATAACACTATAATTTTGATTACAATACACATATTTTGATTGGGAAACATAATGTATTCTGCAGGAAAGTGAATGGGAAATTTTGTATATCTTGTCTGTTCAGTATTTCATCCTAACTCCTCCGCTCCCACTGAACACTATTTTTTCCAATCCTAATCAGTAATGATAACCATGAAGAAAACTTCTAAATTTCTATGTCACTAACATTGATTGAACAAGCTATCAAAAGATAAGGAGCATCCTTTAAAAATTAAGGTACACCTGAAGCTTAATAGGCACCAAAAAAAATTACAAGGGATAAAAAAAAAAAAAACAAAAAAACTTTTGAGATTTTATTTCAAAAGAGATAAAATCAAAGAGATGTCTTTTTTTTTTTTTCTGGTCTAAAAAAACCTAAGTGGCAGAATCCAAGAAATATAGACTTTCCAAATGCTTGGACTCCTGTTTCTTTTAAGCTTGATATGTTAGATTCTAGTTCTCAATATGTGTAAAACAAAAATTATCTATTTTTTCTTTACAAATTAGCTATAAAACTGTTATGAAAAACATGTATTAGGTAAATATTGGAACATTAGCAATGTTAACAGCATCTTCAGAAAGCACTATTTCCATGATTATAAAGGTTTTCTATTTCACAATTTATCATATCAAAAGTTTTCTATTTGCCGAATTGAAAACTTGCATGCATACAGATGAACAAGGTGAATGCATTACTGAGGCACATCACCCTGAAAATGATACAACTGGGAACACCTGTAAGCTCAAATTTTTCAGTGATACTGAATTTAAGTTTTTGCATGAATCATCCATAATGTATTTGAGCCCATAGTGAATAATAAAATCTAAGAAGGTAAAACGTACATACAGCTTTACATTAGAAGAATTACCAGTTCACTTTAGTGCATTACAAGATCAGTATTTTCCTAGTGAATCGCGGTTTTCCCAATACACAATTTGAAAATAGTTGCTATGGATCTGAAATGACAGCTGATGAGACTAAACTTTTTTTATATGTATATGGGTTTAAATCTTCTAAACCATGAAATATGCAGTGACTGTAATATTTAAGCATTATGTTTTTCTGTGGATCAATAAAACACGAAAGAATTTTTAGAAAGCCTAGAAATAAAGTTTAGTAAAATTGCTGTTAAACTGGAATGCAGAGGTAGAACATCACTGTCACTACTGGAATTTGTTTCATGATGGCAGCCCTGAGATCAAGAGAGTGGGAGTTCAGGCCTTGCTCTATTCTAAATCCTCACAGATTTGCAGGAAATCAGAGCAAATAAATTAACATCTCTTGCCTTGAATTACTTACCTCCATGTATGGGTAGAAGATTTCTGCCCTGAAGGGTTTTACAGCACATGAGTCATTCATGTGAAGCACTGAGGGGAGAAGGAGGAATGTTTTAGAAGGGGAAAGTACTTTGTGTAGGAGCACTTTCATAAATGGATTATACTGTTATCCACTTGAAAGCGGTCTTTGTTTCTGAGATAATTTCATTTGGTATTCAAATCCTTTCAAGGTGATGATGTTTGCTTTGCCTTATTGAACCTGGAATAGGATTTTTGCATGCTTTCTTGATTTTTTTCTAGCCATTAAGACAGTCTGTGCCAGTGAATTGGCATAAAACTAGTGTTATCCTGCCATACTGTTCCTTGCACATTCCTGTGAAACTCAGCAGCTGCCTTCTGTAGCTTGCTTAAAGTGTGGCTGCCGTTGCAAAAGTGTCACCATGTGGAAGAGCAGTTTGAGAACCAGTTTCCATAAACAAGGGGTGTAAAGTTGGTAAAACTAGCTCCTTGGCTTATTCACACTAATTACAGGCAAAACAAACCCATAAACTAGATAGCCACAAAAGGGTAATTGTTATTTGTTATACTGAAATGTATGCAATAACTGGAGAGGAGTGTGGGTTTTGTACCTATTGCATAGACTGAGACTATCAGTGATGGTGTCTTAATTGAAAATTTCTAAAGTTATTTCTCATCCATTTTATTCATTTGTTTAATAACATGAAGATGCAAAAGCCAAACCATGAAATACATTTCATCGATCACTTAGGGCATTACTGGTGAAGGTGAGCTGTTACCAAGCTGGTACCAAGCAATCTTTAATGCTGTTACCTATAGAAAAACAATATGATAAAACCCCAGTAAACTCTGAGAGCCAACAGTGGGAAAGCTTATTTATCTTTCATGGTCTCCTGCTTTGATACATGGCTAAGAAAAGTTTTGAAACTTTCTTCAACATGAGCTACTTCAAAACCAAAACTACAAGATAAACACAGATGGTGGTAGGAAAAAATCTTTTTTTCTTTCTTTTTTTTTTTTTTTTTTTTTTTTTACTGCAGTTTCCCCAAAGAAAAAGAACTTTGAATGGAGGGTGGATGGCACCATTTTTCTGCTTTTGTTCACCTAGGCTTGTTCTGGTTGTTCCTTGGAGACCTGTTATGTGGTTTAGCAGAGTTTTGAACACAGATTTTTTAGGTAACTTGCTGAACTTGGCCCTTAAAAAAGCTGCTCTGCCCAGAGCAAGACATGGCAGGAGTCTCCCTTTGCAAGAGTTCAGTCCAGTATATGACAGACTTCCCATGTCACAAACTGGACAGGAAGGTGTGAAAAGGAGCAGTAAGTAGAGCATTTTCTGAACTGGCTTATAAAGGGTACGTCAGTGATCATGTCCTACTAGAATGTGAGGTAGATTTACAAATGCATCCCTTTGCCAGCCTTCCATGTGAGACAGAAGTTGTCAGCATAGGCTGGATAATTTGAGTGAGTGCATTTTTATTTTGAAGGAGAAAAATAGTGTGTGTTGGAGGAGAAGAGTTGAGGGTGTTAAATTAGAAGTCAGAATTACCAGAAGTTAGTAAGAGTTTCTTTTTCCTCCCCTTTCTCCCATACAAAGTCCAGGGTTGACATCATTAATCCCCTGTCCTCTTTGTGGTATTCAGACCGTTTTCTGCATTAGGTTGGTTACTGCTAGGAATCCCTTTATCTTGAGTTAATCATGGAGTGTGAAGATGGTGATTCCTTCAGGATAGAAACATAACCAAACTTGAGATGCAGTCCTTCCTCAGCTGTCCAACTTATTTCCAACTCATGGAATTACATTTAGTTCTCCATTTGATAGACTTCAAAGCTAAGGCCAGATTCTTAAGTGAAACCTTTTGGTGTCAGGACTGATGTTCATTCCTCCTGGCCCACTAAGACATGGATGAAGCCTCTGCTGTAAATAAATGAGGGGTTTTTTGGGACCTTAGTCTTTGAACAGGTGTTTTGTCTACATGGGCGTATAAAGGCATGGGACTTGGAGATTTTGAAATGTGTGGGGACAGATGCATTTTCAGTGCATCTCCATTATGTAGTTATTCCTCAGCCAAGATGAATTCAACTACCTTTTCAACATTTGAGTCCTGAGAAAGAGTATTCCTTTTTGTCTTTGCTCCTAGCACTGCCAGCTAATTTCTACCATCTCAGCAAAGGCAGAAGAGATATGCTTCAATTTTGTGTATGTAATGTTAATTCTATCCCAATGTCTCAAAAGTAGGGAGTAAAAGTTCACAAAAAATAAAGATGATAATCCATAGATAGCTCTATCTAGTAAGATTTTTTACAAAAATTCACCCTGAAGCTAGAAGAGAAATTTTTGTCCAATGATTTTTATTTATATCTGATCTTGAATAATTTCGTAGTCCTTCTATGTTTAAAATGTTTGTCTCTGAGCAGCATTATTTACTATGAAATCTAGGTGAATTTTTCTCACATGTATCTGTATTCCCTGGTAACAGATGTACAGGAAGATTCCTTATTCTTTCAGGATTCTGAGAAATATATATGACTGGGGAAATAAGACCTGAAAAATTTAAGTGACTTGCCTTATAAAAATCTTTGATCTGAAAACTTAATTTACATGTCCCAAGACTGAGATGTCTTATGCAGAAACCCATCCTCTTTCTCCACAATAAAGCAGACTTCCACATGTGCTTCAGCTTCCAAATACACTAGTCAGCAAACAGCTTGCATGAATTAATACTCCAAATGTGTACAAAAGTGTTAACTACTTTGCTTTACTACAGTTGACTGAGATAATAAGTGCTTCAAAACTCAAAAAATCTTCACCAGTTTGCCTTTTTAGTAAACAGTACTATATATCTACACCTTCACTAGTGCTTTTTAGGACAATGCCTGTTTTTGAGAGACTTTTATTACAGGTGAACTACTCTCCAAAAGTAAGATTTATACTCTCATTATTGGGATAGAAATGTACTTCTACTCAGCAGTCCAGTTTACAAAAGAATGCTATTTTTCCATTGTGTAAAACAGGGGAAAAAAAAAGAAAATTGCTGCAAAGGCCATCTCAAATATGTGACCCTGCACAACAATATTTGAATTTCTTACTCCCATTAGTTTAAAGTAATTAGACTGCCTGTGCACCTTTGTTGATAATCTGTAACACAGAGGAATGAGGTTATTATTTACCAGCACTGTAGAATTTTGGTTGAAGACACCAATTTCCCTGAGTTTCTGAAAGGCTATTGCTGGTTTTTTTTAGTTCACAACCTCTGTCTCTCTCTCTCTCTCTCTGCTCTTCACATTTGTGGATAAGCGGTTAAGATGAACTAAATTCAAAATAAGTCAGCAACTGGCTTATAAAGCAAATTCTATTTGATGACAGTGCTGACTTGTCACTGATATCCCAGACAAATCAACCATGCATTTTATAGTATCTATCTTATAAAGAGGATTTGCTGAAACAGGAAAATATAAAACCTCTATCCTCGTGGTGAAACGACATAAGTGATTTTTTGCCTGGTCTTTAAGAGTCAAAAATTCTTGTTAGTTAAGTGCCATTGTAACACTAGTCCAGCATTTCTGTGAATTTTCCTGACTTCCACACTTTATTCTAATTGAATTGCAGTTTATTATAGCTATTTTAAGGATCAATACTCCTTCACAGGGGCAGGATGAATAAGAATCAATCTGAACACTTCAGCTCCTTCATCAGGAATTGCTTCAAATAGCAGCCCTTTCTCTGCAGTAATCTGTGTGATTCTGTTAGCAGCATCGGTCACTGACAACAAGACATCTGAACTGTGTTACTTTTTCTGCTCACTGGGATCTTTCACTGTTACAGAGACCAATATTCTTTCTTATAAGGTTAGAAAAGATCCATAATAGCTTTTATACCATTATATTTTAAACTCTAGATTTCATTAAAACACTCTTCAGCTCCTTCACTTTCAGCCTCCTTGTTGCTTATGAATTATTCAGGGTAGATTTCACTTGAGGTAAATAGTTTGATTTGAAGGTTTTTGTATCTGGATTTAGATGCAACGAGAAGAGTTAAATGCTCAGAATTTTAAGTGAGGAGAATTGCAGAGGCTCAGCTATTAAGATGGAAGACATTTGTCGTTAGTGCTCTGGGGCTGCCATTGAGATCTCAGCACGGTGCTATTTGTCATTCCGAAGTAGGTAGGCATTATGATGCCTGGAGTATAAATCAGCCTTTACATGGTGTCGAGTCCTGAAGCACTTTGAACACTCTAATCCACTTCTGAGTTAACAGAACATTTTTGGTTTTACAAGCTTGAAAGTTTCCTTTTTTAGTTAACCCTGTCATCATGTTATTAATCATTATTTTTTTTTCTAGAATTTTATATATCTCCCCAAATACAATTCTTAATGTTTTGCTTCAAAGTTGCGGTGATGTCACTGAGCTGAGCTTTAGCTTCAATCATCTAGAAGAGATGAAATTTTAGCAAAATTAATTTTAGTAATTCTGCTCATGTAAATAGGAATACTGGCATGTCCTACTAGCAGGCTGAACAGGCCAGCATTATCTGGATCTCGCACCAAAGGATGATGTCTGTTCTTAGTTTCCTTCACTCATTTTCCTTCACTGCATGGTATCATGTTAGTTTACCTCATGGGCAAAGTTGGAAAGAGTAGCTGTTTCCATATGTCTGTTTTCACCATAGGTCTGCATTCAAGTAGTCAATCTCAGCACAGCAAAGCAAACTCTTTTAAATGCTGATTATCTTCTTTTGTCTGGGCATCTAGTGTACATACAAAGGATCAGCACAGAAACTATACATACTGTAGGTTGTCAGTTCATTGAATTTCAGTTTCTGTTCTTCCACTGGCTGAGTAAACATTTTAACCACCAGTGACCATTTTGTTTATTGCATATTGCTATATATAGTATTATAGAGATTTATTCAGGCAGCACAATCGTGCAGTCAGTTGAATTTACAGTGCTTTTACAGGTGGAGTTGTTAGCATTAATGAAGTCTACTAAAACCACATTCTTTTCCTGCCAGGCAGCACAGTCTGCACGCTCTGGCTGATGCTTCCCTTGCTAATATGCAGCGATGGAGTCAGTGTTATGAAGCAGCCAGTTACTACCTGTGAACTGACAGTAACCCCAGTTCAGCTGAATATGCTGGTAACAACCTATTTCTGTGCTATGCTCCAAACCCCCGCTGGTGCAGTGATGTTGGGAAATCTCTGCCATGCCAGAGAGCTTAAGTGGAAGGAGAAGAGCTAGATTCATTCAGACCAAGGTATTACCACTCACTTTGGAGAAATGCAGGTCATACTTTCAATTATTTAGTCTGTGGAACAGAGAATCCTGAAAAGGTGGGAAATCATTGAGGACAGTGTTGTCAGATTTATTTGTTTGTCTATTCTTAACTTTCATACAGTAGAGCATAAATGATTGTAGCCCAAATTTAAGTCACTGTGATCTCTGCTAAAGAGCTTTTTTTCCTATAAAGCTATCCTAAGTTGTTATTTTCATTTAAGTGCTCATGCTCACTAAGGAAGTATAATAATTTAGGGGCAGAGTGATTGCTTGTTCTAGCAGTACCAGAATGAAATTATAAGACCTCTCATTAATCTGTACTTTGATGAGGTCCTGGAATGGCAGGATTAATGACATTCCACTGTAAATTATTCAAATCCCTGCTTGTGCACTGACTAGCTCTTTGGAAAAACACGCAAGTGATACTGAATCTTTTACTTAGAGAAAAACTTAGAGAAAAACTACAGTGGTCTAGAGACATAAATTTGCTCATTTATATTGTGAGTCATGTGAATCTGCCTAACAGTAGGCAGATTTTCTTTTTTCTTATTATTTTTTCTGCATGTAATTTTAGTTCTAAAAGTAGTTTACTCATACAAAAGCTGCTTTTCCTATTCCCCCATCATTTTAATTTTATCTTTTTGGCCCCATAGAGTACGCTGAGAGCTATGTACCTAGAGTAGCTTGATGACATTAATTTCATTTGGCCCACAAGACTTTCCTGGTGGCTTATGTTTCCCTTGTGTCACATCAGCCTCATCAAATCCTATTTTTCCTCTTGGCTCCTTTCTGTCAACCTGCATTCTTCTGAGCATTGTCTTTTCAGCCATATCTCATCCCATGCAGTGCTTTCAATTCTTGTTACCATTACATCCCCTGTGAGGACTATAAACCCTGCTCCTGGTGCAGCAAAACTATGTGGATTTCATGGCCAGGACAACCTTTCTCTATGGAAAAGAAAAATGAGCATACCACTCTCACATTTTAAGATCTCTTCCAGAAATTCACGGACTTGAATGTCAAAGGGACTACTAGTATTTCTGGTATGGTCCTATAAACAGCTCACAGAATTACTTCCTCAGTTATCCCTCTATACAGCTGAGTAAGCTGTGATTAAAAGGCATCCTAGATCAATCTACAGGAAACAATACATCTAGCAATGGAGAGTTTTCCACATCCTTTAACTGTCATTGATTAAATGTTTATCAAGTGTTCAGCTGGGAGTCCCACTCCTACTCATCGCTTTCATAGATGTTTCTTAGACAAAAGAAAAATTGTCCATTTTAGTTTCACACAGCACTTTTCTATGTACTACAGTGTACCCTATTGATGTCACTTGGAAATTTTGTCAGGTCAAGAACAAGTCCTTATGCATGGCAAGTTAAATTTAAAATCTTTCCATTTTTTCATCTTGTAAGTGTAAAAACTGAACGCAGTACAGACTGTGTTGTACATAGAGTAACTCTGCCTGAAAATTTCTTTTTTCTGTATTGAGGAATTGCACTAGCCATTGTTGCCGTAGCTTTCTGTTGACAGTTAGCGTTCAGTAGAGGAAAGCTCAAATAAAACCAATTGGAAAAATCATCAGAAAGCAAAATTCCATCAATGGACTGTGCAGTCGAGAAACATCAGTTAAAAGACCCTCCTGGTTAAGGAGTGGTTTTTTCCTCACACAGTACCATTCCCAAGTTCTACTGCTAAATTCTACTGTAGAGGTCATCCTTTAATTTGGTTGTGCATGGTCCTAAGGCTGCTGTGCTGTTCTGGGTGTGAGTGAGTATCACTGTACAAGAAAGGATGGCTCCCCAGAGACTCTACCTCACCTATCATCACTGGGCTTCTCTGCACCATACTTTAGTACACACTATGGAGTAACAATCTTTAGAGTAAACTATTTATGTGTCTAGAAATTGAGAGTAGACTTGCTACACCAATGCCTTTGGAGTCTTCAGCGTTCTACAGTCCGCTAGAATATTGCTGCTTGCTAAGCTCATACTTCTCATATTACATAAGCCTGTTTTAACAACACAAAAAAGCCCCAGATTTCAGGGACTTTGTTTAAAATCTTTTATGGCACTTTGTCTTTGAAACTGCTGTAAAATTGTAATGGTTTTCATTTTGATTTGCTGGCAAGAAACAAGTTGACTGCCCTTTCTTTGAAAAATTTAAAGGCTGAACAGAAAATTATTTTGCTGACACACTAGATGCTTTTTGCAACTGAACTGATTTTGTTCAGTAATAAAAGTTGATTGGTATAATGAAAAAATGTTTTATGTAAGCATCACACTACTGCACTACTGCAGCCCTCCAGCCTTCAATGAGACACTCAGGCCACACTCATTTGAATCAACAGGCTTATCCACACAGTACAAGCTCAGAAAAGAAAACCTCACCCTCAAATTATTTCTCTTTTTTTATATGCTCAGATTAAGGAACAGCATGTTAACATGATCTCTGAAATGTATGCGTGTGTATATATTTATGTAAAGAAATGCATATATTCACATATAAACAAATACATATTATTTATATCCTTTAATTTATGTTCCGCAGAGCAGTTTCTATTTGTCTGGGAGCCTGTGGCTGCTATTTTATTGTTAACTGATAGTTAGTAGCTGGTAGTTTCTGAGCAAGCTTTCTGAGAAACAGGTTGCCATTGCACAAACTGTTGCTGTTTTTTTACTGAAACTCAAGAAACCACTGATGTTTTACATTGCCAATTCCGTACCTTCTAATATAAACTTAAGCTAGAGATAGATGCCTTGATAACTGTCTGTTCACTAATGGTTTCTACTCAAGCAGTTTAATATCACTACTCATTCTTTTATTGAGACACTTCTCTTTTTTTTTCTACAGCCTTCTTTGTCTTCTGTTACTGAAGCATTTAAATCTAAGAACTCGTACTCCCATATGCTGTAATTGAGTTTAAGTGTTAATTTTCCCAATTTCCTGAAGTATATGGTTAACAGGATTTCATATCTTAGCAATAACAATATTTTTTTTCACTGGAACAATATAAAATGCTCATTGTATTTCTGTTTCAAGTAATGGAAACTACCCTCCTTGCTTAAGTACTAACACTCCTTTCATTTTCTTGATGAAACTTTTCAACCTGATGAAATTCCTCTGAAATCCCCACATAGTGCTACAGAAGATTCCAATTGCCTGATGCTGTTGAACAGAGGTATCTGGCACTTGTCTCAGTTCCTTTTTTGCTTGAAATTTATGTTAGATTATTATATTCCTCTTTTTGTTTTCTTAGTTTATTATTAAAAATAATTTCTGCAGAGTTTGGCAGCTTAGAACACCAAAATCAAAGGAGTTTGAGCTAACCAAGTCCAGTTCCTTACTGCTGTTGCAAGAAACAGCTTGTCTAACTCTATCTATAGCTACTCAACGAAGCTGCTAAAATCAGTATACCTGTTGTTCAAGGAGCTATGATTTATTCAGAATTCCAGACTCAGCTTCCCTTACCCATGTATACTGTCTTTTGGTGTCGTTCATGTTTGCAGCTAGTTTCTGCTTCACAGAAGGGAAAAATGTCTACATGAGGTTAAGACAGATTCTTAAGTCCAATAAATTTGTCACAAAACCCATAGATTTTAGTCAGAGGGCCCTACCTTTCATAAACTTAATTAATCTTTCAGCCTGCTGTGAGGGGCCAGATGTGCCACTGTTGTTATTTCACCCTTTCTAGGGGACAGAGCAGTTCCAACAGTTTCTGTAGGTGCACAGCGTATTTGTTTGTTTTTCATGCTGGTCACACACAGAAGAAGGCTTCTTTAAATAGGTCTGGCAGAAGTCTATTCTGTCCCTCACTGTGGGAGCAATTAACTCTATTATATAGATAACCAAGCTCATAGAAATGAGGTATGGGTACCATTACATGCCCCTGCAACATTTGTTTAATTGCTAAAGCACTTGTTTATGCACAACTTTGTTGGAAGAAAATGTATTAAACTATAAAACAATGATCTGTCAGGTGTAAAGCCTGCAACCTTGGGGGGATCATTATACAGCTCAGATCAGAAGAATTTAAGAAACTTTGTCATATATCAAATGTCTGATACCTAAGTTTCATCTTGCAGTTAGCTATCAGGCAGTTTTATGGACTGTCAACATGAAGAGAGTATTTACATATTTTTTATCAACCAGTAATCGGTATTTTATAATTTGTGTTTTCTGTCTTCTTGTATTACACTATATCATGTTGTTCATAAAAAAACTCAGCATTGTCACGTTAACTAAGTTACCTCAAAGCATCTGATTTACTTCCTTATAGTTGTTTGGTAGAACAATGAAATTAATGATTTGTGTTCAGGCCAGTGGCAGCTTTGATACTTTTTAGCTGGCAGATATATCAACAGAAAATTTTATGGTAGATGTGACTATGCAAATATGTGTAATGCAATGGAAGTTTCAGAGATCAATATTGTACGAAAAAGGAACAGCATATGTTATTCATTATCAAGCTAAAACTAACTACAGAAGAATAAGTACTATACCTGTGTAAGGATGAAAAATGTTCCATATTTTGTAGCTTTCTCCTGTATATTTCTTTCTGGCTAGCCCTGATTACCACACGCCTTTTCCTGCAGGCTTGGATATAGGCAGGGAAATCACCACTGAGGGCAAGTGCTCAGGTTTATATGGAAATTCAAATCTTGTTGCATGTCGTGACACTTCCATTTCACAATTACTTCTGGAGACCAGTGGAAGAAAGTTGCAAGGTCCTTTCAAGGTAATGGCCATTCTTTATCATTCTGCAGAATGAATTTTATCACGGTTTATGAAGTTTTAGTGGGGGATTGAAACCTCTGTACCCTAGATAAGAGCCATCTCTAGTTGAAGCCTTATAAAATTAAAAGTTATTCATTCCTGGAAAAGTGTGCCAAACTTGCATCTTAAATTTTGTGTGTAATAACCTACGTAAGTATTCATGGTGAGATACACTTCTTTGCCTTACATTTATTGAGTTAACCATACAATTTTAATTGGTGAAGGGCAAACAATAAATTTACTTCTTCATGATTTTT
This sequence comes from Pipra filicauda, assembly GCF_003945595.2. Classification (NCBI taxonomy): domain Eukaryota; kingdom Metazoa; phylum Chordata; class Aves; order Passeriformes; family Pipridae; genus Pipra; species Pipra filicauda. Next base: position 3,556,229 of record NW_024104321.1, on the reverse strand, counting down.
GCTGAACCTGAGTTGAGCGTAAGCTGCTGTATTCAAGCAATCTGTCCCCCATTATGTGGCAGTTGCATCTACTTTACAATAAGCTGTTGTTTAAGAGTGACAGTTCTTTCTTAGTAGTCTGTTATCTTTACTGTTTGTTATCTTTGTCATCATGTATTTAGATGCCAAAATTAAAAAAAAGGGGGGAAAAAGCATAGTTTCTGTCCCTATGGGCTTGCTAGAGTAATTAAGACCCTGTAAGTAAGTTCAAGCTTCTGGAAATTAAAACATGACCTTAAGTCTAAACAAATTGTTTAAATTATTATTTTTTATCTAAGACTATTTTCTTATGTGATTTTTTAAATACTGATTGTTCTTGGGAAAGCTGAAGAAAAAGTTACTTCTCCTGGGAATCTAAACCTTCCCATATCAATGGTATTAATTTCTTTCAGTCCTCTTAAGGCATTAGATCTGAATTCTGTCAGTGCCTGAGGGTTAAGTATAAAACACCATTTTCAAGTTATCTAAAGACAGCTATTGATGCTAATTATCTTTGGAATGGAAGAAAGTGGTATGGTCACTTACTGAGGAGGGTAAAATATGAGAGAAATGTTTTAAATTATGGTATGTTGTGCTTTAGAATATGTTGCTGTAAAATCTAATCTGGACACTCTAAACTGCTTGTTGAAACTCCAGCATACTTTTGAAACATCCAAATAGTTTTCCATGGTGGTCTATCACTCAAGTATTGATCCTGGCTGCCTATGACACTTTTAAATCTAATGAACTGACAGTCCAAGGCCTTATAGCTGCAGGCTGTTTCTTCGAATATCTCATAATTGTCCTGCTTGTTTTTAAGACTACCTATATCTATTTCTCATTTTAGGTCAGATGACCTTGGAGTATCAAACTGTAAGCTGTTAAAATGAATATCTCTTTGACTTGCACAGTGGCTTTCTCAGAACTTTCAGCATTGATGATAAACCACTTTGCTCAGTGTGGCTAACTTGCTTTCATTGTATGTTTCAACTGTGCAGATAAAAGATTTAAAAATTAATTACAGACTTTCTTCAATCCAAAATGTAAAAAATTACATACACAACCCTGGTTCTGAATTTTTAATAATCTTTTTTCTCCTCCATTCACAGCATCTTTTTTTCAGAGAAGGTAAAACTCTCCAGAAATAGCAGTGCTCAGTATTGGTATAAACTGTCAATTTGGGGCTGATAAATTATCCCAGATATTCCTTTCAACTGTGTCTCTCAGAGCAACTCATTCAAACACCTTTTGGAGGTAAAATGGTAACTGGGGAATGCTATCACATGTACCTGAAGCTTTTCTGATTCTAAAAGCTTCTTGCTATGCTTTTATAACAACCACACAGGCATTGAGCTGTCTTTGTTAGCAGAAATCTATTTCTGCTACCTGGGAGCCACTTGGACTTTATGACATCTGAGAGTTCTCTGACAAGGAGATTGGAGATATTCTGTTTACTATAAAAGCTTCTGACTGAAGTGCTGCAGTTACAAGGCAAACCTCTAGACCTGCAGGCATGGTTATGCAGCAGTAGAACGAGTACTTCTCAGAGAGATCATACTTGATCTGTATTTCAGGGTCTTTTTTATGCAGAAACAGATCTTTTGGGATCTGTGTGAACAATTTTTTCCTGTGTCACAATATAAGCTTCCAGGAACAAGTTACTCTGTACACAAAACTGCTTCCCCCAGACTGCTCATCTTTGCAGGGAAGGAAGTAAATTTTCAGGCTGATATAGAGAAGTTGGGATGTAGCTTTTAAGTGGCACAGTCTGATAAAATGAGAAAATACATCCGAATAATAGATTTCTTTTTATAATGGTGGTATTTTGAGTTATTCTATGAAAACTGACCCATTATACTCTCGTACTTGTTCTGAGGTAATTGATCAAGTATGACATGAATGCTGCTCCATAAATTCTACATGATTTGGTGGCTACAAAGGACAGATGAAATTAAATATCATTCTTAGACATTTGTACAACGCATTGCTGGTTAATGACATTTTAACCAATGAGATATTATGGCCATTTTTTTGGATGACCCCTCACAGACTGTCCTACCACGATCAATCAAGCTATAACCTGAACACATAACCATTAGGAAAATAGAACTTAATTACTCGCCTTTTAGACACAGATTTTTAGGCAGAGTGAGCTGTTAGGAGGCCACAGGCAATAAAGAATTTTTCAGACTCTTGTTTGGATGTCAATAGCACAAATGTCATAGAGTGAGTGTCTGCAAGACTGTACAGTGAGTGATCAGAGTATTTTTTCCAGGAAAGGGATCCTCAACATCGCTGCCTGCCAGAATCAGTGTCCAGCAGTGACAAAGCAGTCCTTCAGAGCAGACATAGGGAAGCTGGCACAGAGCATAGCCCTTTTTCTATACTACCAAAAATGCGATGCTTGCTTAAATATCATTGTGAAGGGCATCATCGATGCTTTGATATGTTTACCTTTCAAACTGAGTCAGGAAGTAAACTGTGACTAATATTTTGTTGTGTATTGATTGGTAGCCTCTATTGATTCCCCTATCTGTACTTATGACAATTCACGTTTGCACATTTTTAGATCATGGGATTCCATTCAACTAGAAATGATTGCTTTTTCTGATGTGCAGGGTCTTTTTCCTGTAGAATTTAGTACCTTAACAACCAAACTATCTTCTATTATGTGAATGGGTATTTCAAGAATAGATATTTTAGAAAGCTTGTATCTCTATAATCAGTTCTCAAACTATTTGCTTAGAATTATAATGCAGTGCAAAACCAATAACCATGATGATCATCATAAAACACAATATAGGCTGAAGAACAAACAGCTATGGCTGCTGTTCTGCTTGTTACCTTGAGAGTCTTGAACATATTACATAGCTTACAAAGAGGTTGATGCACTCGTTTCTTTCTCCAAATGAATAGAAGTTGGTGAACATTTGACTTTGGGATTTACTTTTCAAGTATGCTAAGAAAGTTATTCTAAATACCTGTAGTCACTAGTGCATTTTTATTTCTTTAGACTAATTTAAAAAATCCCCACATCTTCCATGAAAAATACAGAGAAACACAAATGTCCTTATTGATCTCTCTTAGGTCTTTCACTTGACCATGCTGAATTCACAGTCATTGATGAGGAAAATGCAACCTTCAAAATGTTAAAGTCTATTAAACTAGACCAGCCTAATAAGGTTGTGTGTAAATTACAGAAGACTGAAACCTGCAACCACTGAAAACTTAAAATTACTGGTAGAGCCACATTTTCCTGTGGCAAATTTTCAAATAAAAGCTCTACTCTTTTTTATTGTTATAGCCTGCACTAACAGAAGGAGGAAAGACATAGTTTCCCATAACTTAAAAAAAGTTTATGTATTGTCACAGGCACATAATGAAAAAGAAAATTAGCAAACTATTCAGACAGAATAAAAAAAAAATCAATTATCCCATTCCAAATAAATGATCAATTTCCTGATACTTTAATGCTTTTTATTTAAAAATAAGCATCTTACTATTCATCAAGCATAATTGAAAAAATCTATTACTGCAAAATGGTTCTAGGAAATTGTTGTTTTTTGGTACTTCATGGTTCCAAGTCCTTTTGCAGAAAACAACAACAACAATAACAAAACTAAAAGAAAAAGACTCTACAGTCAGATGTCTTGACTGTACTGAGAGGATAAATTTCAGCATAAATCTCTCTTTTATGCCTTCTGTGTAATGTCCGGACTGTAGATGCAAGGAATTAATTATTTTTCCCAGGCATTTTTCACTTTTATCCTCTGCATTTAAACTAAATAAAAAAGTATTGTGGAATTAAAGTCCTATCCTAAAATCTTTTTATAAAGTTGTGTCATCCATGCAATAAGATTAATCATATTAATATATACACTGTATATTTATTCATCTATAGGAATACAAAAGTCTTGTCTGCTCTCAGCCTTGCTATAAAGTACAGAGTAGAAAGAAATCAATGTAATAAAATGGTATTAACAAATTACTGAATTTCCACAGAATGAATATAACTAAAGCCTTAGGTATTTTTGTTTATTTCCCATTTCTATGATTAGCCAGTTCTAGAGCAGGAAGAGGGAAATTAATATGAAATCCAGTTCTTATGTTTTTATCTTCATTTTATTGATCCTAAATAAACTCAGTATATTTGGAGGATGAATTCTATTAAGCAGAAATAATCAAAGGATTTAGAAAGGCGTCGTTAAAGTATCACCTTTTTTACTGATAATTCGTAGTCAACATGAAGGTTACTGAAACAATCATAACAAATATGAAGACTACTTGCACAAGAGGAGGAACAAAAACAAGGTCCTTGGACTTAAATTGTTATGGAGTCATGATATGTATTAGAGAAATATTTCACTTTCTCTAAGATAGAATAAAAGTTGCTACTTATTTTTAGGTGTTTTTTCTCTTCATGGGAGAGAAGAGAGATGAGGAAGAAAATATATAGGGAAAAGATATAAAGGAGAAAAAAAACATATAGGGAAGGAAAAAACCCTCCTTTTTCACTTTTTAATAATTTGACATTAGGCTCTTGGAGAAGACGACCTCCAGAGGTCCCTTCCACACTCGACCATTCTGTGACTCTGTTTACAAGGGAGAGGCAGAAAATGAGATCCATAGTTTTCATTTTAGACAGTAATTTCTTTTAAACTGAATTTTTCCTTTACAATATATTTGTCTGATCAATAAATATTCCATATTAAAGACATGGCACACACTTGGGGATACTGAAGGTATGTCCAACTAGAGTATTTTTTCTGAAATAATTCAATGGAAGTTTGAGTGTCCTACTATAATGATGTACTTTAATCTGTTTCAGAAACCTCTGCTATTAGCTGGTCTTGGCTACTGGAATAGCCAAACCAGTGGTATAAATCATAAAGCAATTTTATTAGGACCTTGCAATATAGAAGCAAAGTGAAACCTGATGTACTTCAGATTAGGTTACTTTTTGCATGTATTAATGTCTTCCCTATCTCTTGACTATGATAAATTATAGCACAGATATGCTTATTTAAAGGTTTTAAAAATGACAATGAAATAAACCAGATATATTGGGAGGGGCTAGAACTCATAAAGGTATATTGTGCCTATATTACCACCTTTTGTCATGTATGACAAAGGGGCGAGAACATATGGGATGAATTGAGATATTCTTGTGGGGACAAGAAGTACATATATGTAGATTTTATTTTTCCTCTGAATCAGAGAACAAGTTGGCTAGTGAGGGGACTTTATGCACATGTGTTTATGTTATTTAATAAACAATATTATATGGATAGGAAGCTAGCAGTTGTCCTTTTTTTCGTTCTATCCATAAATCTGCCACATCACTGAATCTGACAAAGTGAAACTCTCTAGCTTTCAGTTTGCGCATAACACTGTTGCCAAACTTCATAAAGATATTTTATGGCCTGTTGAAGTGCTAAGATGCTAGACTTCATGAAAAATGAAGTCTCTAAAAGGATTGGAGCTATATCACTTGAGGAGTTTAAAAATATCACTGAGAGTCACAGCTATTAGTGACAGTACTGTGCAGAAATCTCACTCTGCTTATGACATAATTCTGTTATAAAATATCCAAGCACATGGTGTCACTAATGACGAGTAACTTTCACCCAGGAAGGTTTCTAGGTTCAGGCTAGAGTCTTTTAAGATTACTTTGTGTGGCAAAAGGAGTAGTGGCACAGGCTTTCTCACTGCCTTGGTCTGTGAGAAATGCAGGGTACAAGGTATGGCACAAATTCACCAAAGCAGGAGCTGCTATAGTCCTGTGCTTTCTACTGATCTCACTCAGGCATTTCTGGGTTTTGCTTTACAGACAGTGCCTTTGGTTCACCAAGCAATGAGCTGTTTCAGAAAGATATGATCAAGAGGTCAAATCACTAAAAGATGAAAGCTTGATTTAGCTTCTGAAATTTCCTGGTACGCCATCGCAAGAGTATCAGGACTTTTGCAAGTGAAGGGATAAGAAAGCCCATTTGGGGAGACAGTACTGTGATAGTCCCAATATACTGTACCTTAAGCACTGTAAAATCTCATTAGTAATATCTTTGTTGCTATTTCATGGTCTCATAACCTCATGTCCCATCAGTCCAAGTCATCAGCACTGATTTCTGCCCCTCCATTCCCCAGATGCATGTTTCCACTATATAACCACTGCCAGAACTTCAACTTTGTAGGAAGTTCATCTAGAGTTCACCTGTTCAGGAATATACACACAACAAAGCAAAAATTTATGTGTTCATTTATTTTTATTTTCACTCAAAGCACTTTTTGGTTCAAGTCCAGCGTGCACAAGAGTCTAATTCTTCCAATATTTTCCTGTAGGGAGATTTCTACTCTAGCATGTGGGTTCAGTCAATCCCAAATTTATCACCCAGCTAAAACATGTTTTTCTACCCTTGACTCCATTTTCTCATGTAACTGTTTGCAGACAACTTTGCTCTAGATTCTTCAGTAATCTCTTTAAGAGCAATGTTGTTGAGATGACCAAAGCTCCGTTATAAGGTAACACATTGCTACTTTACCTGGCATTCAGAATGTGAGTTAATAGCTACCTTGATTCTTTTCACACATCCCTGAAGGTAGATCATCTGCCAATTTTAAATATTTGATTGTTTGTTCTCTATCAAACTTCTTAGGAATCTGAATTTTCTCTGGCACAGATATTTTTATATTAAAATGTGTAAGTTTTTTTCATTAATTTGATCTTGTTTTAAGAAGTCCTTTGTTGAAGTGGTTGATTGTGGTGGGCTGACTTTGGCTGGTTGTAAGGTACCCATCAACAGGCTCTATCAGTCTCCCTCCATCAAAAGGACAGGGGGAGAAAATATGACGAAAAGCTTGTCTGTTGGGATAAGGACAAGGAGATCACCATTACAGGCAAAACAGGCTTGATATGGGGAAGACTAAATTAATGTATTGCAAATTAATAACATAGTAGAATAATGAGAAATATGAACAAATAAAAACATCATACCTCCACCCTCTCCCTTCTTCTCATCCATCTTAGGGCCATCTGGAACTATGTCTGTCCAACATGGGAACAGCTTCTGGTGCCTTCTCACAGACGCCACCCTTACAGCCCCCTCCCACTTACAAAAACTTGCCACTTAAACACAATACACTGACCATTACAGAAGCCCTCCAATTTGGTTTGTGGTCATGGGTCATTTAAATTTAATGTTAAGTGAAGCCATCATGCTTTTTACTTTTGCAAAGGTACTAGAACTATGAAAAGTTTTGGAATAGAGTTCCATTCCCATCCCAATTAGATGAGTGGCACAGTCCAACCTAAATAGTTGCCTATTCTCCCAGCATCCTTCATCTTAGGTCTGTGTATCAACCTTAATAAAAAAAGTATGTGTTTAAGTTCTGGAGAGCCAAGGCAAAAGTGTTTGCGTTACTTCTGAAAGACAAATCCAAAATTCCTTTCCTTTGACACTGTCTCAAAACTGGTTGCTGCTAGGTTCAGCTGAGGATGAGCAAAAATTCTGCATAAGGCACTGGCTGCGGCAGAGGGTGACAGAAGTTCATCTAACATGTGAGCTGTTCATACTCTAGCTGCTAGAAGCTGAACTTATAATAGCCATGACAACCTAAATGGACATTGAAAGTGTATATCAGCCTTGAAAATGTCAGATGATAGGACGGTAAAGCCTTCAGAAGCAGCAGAACTTGAGGGGCAGTAGAGTTCAAAGAAAACTTAAGTCTGAAAGTCTATCAGGGTTGTTACTGACAGCTTCCACAGGAATATGATGGCTGATGCAACATATTCACTACGTGGTTTAATATTTAAGCAAGAAAAATCCTCCTTGAAATGAGGATCATATTCCAATGATCCTCCATAGTCCAATCATAGTCTAATGTAAAGGATAGCCTTGTGTAAAGAATTCTGCTTGTACTTGGAGCGCAAGGCAGTAGCTGCAATGACCATATACCCATGCAATTGTGAGTGCTTCACAATAACATTGAAACTCTCACTCAAGTGTGCTGGTTGAAGGTTCTTCATCACTGCTATGTGTCTACCAGCCAGAGGATCAAAAGAAATAGTCACATTGTGTAATGGGCTTCTCAGACATTTTTGTTTACCTTCTTGGCATGTGAGTTCTTTTATATTCTCTCTTCTGTCATCATCCTGTTCTTATTTGCACCAGACTAGCTGTCACATCAACATTAGGGTCTACAGAGTAAGTCATATGAGGAGTGGCTGAGGGAGCTGGAGTTTAGCCTGGAGAAAAGGAGGCACAAGGGAGACATTATCACTCTAGTCTCTACATCTACGTGAAAGGAGATTGTAGCCAGATGGGGGTAGGCTCTTTTCCCAGGCAACAAGCAATAGAACAAGAGGAAATGGCCTCACATTGCACCAGAGGAGGTTTAGATTGGTATTAGGAAAAAATTCTTCACTGAAAGGGTTGTTAAGCATTTGCCCAGGGAAGTGGTGGGATCACCATCTGTGGAAGTGTTCAAAAAATGACTGGACACATCACGTAGTGCTATGGTTTAGTTTACATGGTGGTTTTCGGTCAAAGGTTGAGCTCAATTACCTTGGAGGTGTTTTCCAACTGTAATGATTCTATGATTTGAAAATTTTGATTCTTTGGAGCAGATGTGTTAACTTGGCTCATCACCAGAGGCGGAGTTATGAGGCAGACTTTGTAGATGATAGATCAAAGAACAAACTGTGAGGTTATTGAGTTCATATTTGTGTTTTCTGTCTTCATAATTTCCAAAGTCTCCTTATATCCTCTTTTGTTTCTGGATGCCTAGATTTTGCACTACAAATATCAGTGTATGATAGAATCTGTCCATATTTGGGTTTTCCCTTACCTGAAAAGAAATAAAATTTTTCTTCAACTTCAAAATTTGAACGTGTTTGTATGAAGCTTTTGACTTATATTTTCCTTCAGTGGGAAGAATTTCCTTGGGTTCCTCTTATAGTTTCTCCTCCTAGGCTTTAAAACCTCTTTCCTTCCTATGTATTAGGACTTCCTTCTCATCATATTGGATATTTTTGTGAGAGTTTTTCCCCCATTTTCCCCCTTTTATTTATTATTTTAACAGGATGATTATATTGAAATTGGAGGCAATTATTCTGCTGTTTTCTATTAACTCATTCCATAAACAGATTTCAGATGTTCCAAATTGGATTAAAAAAAAAAAAGAAAGATATACAAGATGTCATCTGTCCAGGCATTTGATGACTTTGCAGGATTAGGAATATACTTATCTAATAAGTGTTTTTTTTCCTATAAAAATCTTTGATACAGCAGTTCAAAACCTGCCCGGAAGTAGCTTAAATTAGCCAATGTTGAAAAGGTGATAACCACGCTTTTTATGTCATTGATATAATCAACACCGCAAAAACCCACTTCCACGACTCTGCTTCTTGTGCTTATGCCATTGCACTTCACAACTTTACAGGTCTTCATTTACACTAGCGTTGTCATGACATTTGAGAAAACCACCTGCTTTAAATTTCCCTTCTGATTTCTTAAATTTGCTAAATGCTAGTAAATACAAGCAAGGCTTCTTGTAACATAGGACTGAAATAGAGAAGAAAATCAAGATACATTAACACTGACAGTAAATGGGTATTTAATAATTTGTTATAATGATGAGGCACGCTACAATAGTCAGTATTATGCTCATTATCCAATGTAGAGAGTGATTTGTATTCATTAATATAATCACAGGTTCATATTCCAATATGTCCATGAGGCGAGAAAGTTAATGTACAAAGGAAATAATAAAAAATATATTTAGACGTGGTTAGGTGGGAAATAAAAACTACTTGAAGGAAGGTAGCGTGATTTTTAAAACTAACTTGAACTGTTTGAGACTAAGCTGCTGCATTTCATGTGCTAAATCAAAGGGACTTTTCATTTAGTAGAAGTGGAGACAGTTATTAATGATGACCATTATTCCAGTTTCAGCTGGGATAGAGTTAATTTTTTTCTTAATAGCTGGTACAATTCTGTATTTTGAATTTAGGATGAGAATAATGTTGATAACACAGTGGTGTTTTAACTGTTGCGAGCATTTCTTACTGTAAATCAAGGACTTTTCAGTTTCCCGTGCTCTGCGGGTGAGCAGATGCATGACAAGCCACATGGAAGCACAGCCAGGACAGCTGAACTAAACTGGCCAAAAGGATATTCCATACCATAGAACATAATGTTCAGTATATACACTGAGGGTAGCTGTCCAGGAAGGGCCAATTGCTGCTTGGGATGGGTTGGGCATCGGTCATCTCTCTCCCTCCTATTTTTTATTATTGTTATTTTTATAATTATTATCATCATCATCATCATTAGTATTATTAGTATATTCTACTTTGCTTCAATTATTAAACTGTTCTTATCTCAACCCATAAGTCCTCTTTTTTTTTCCCTGATTCTCCTCCCCATACGACTTGCAGCGGGAGGACAATTAATGAGCAGCTGTGTGATACTTAGTTTCCAGCCAGGGTTAAACCACAACAATTATCTGCAGCATTAGTAATCACTATCGATTATTAAATTCTTATGATGAAATTAAGAAACCAGTTGTCATAGATGGAGAGGTGGAGTAGCCTTTAAATAAATAAATGAGAAACAAAGTACTGGAACCAGCTTTTCTCTTATCCTCATCCTCCTGAACGCTGCTACCTCTCCCCCTTAAGCTGGAGAGCAAGGGAAAGGCTTCAATGACCTTGATACATTTCCACATCTTTTCTTTGGAAATGAGAACAGACCTTACAAAGTTCAGATGTGCATATCAAGCCTATAACCATCTGCTGCAATTATGAACAGTGTGGTGGTTACGTTTAGCACTTGGAGAGGAGGACTGAAGGTCAGCTGTGCTTCAGCTGTAGTCTAGCATCTTAGGTTGACTTGAACAAGTGAAAAATAACAGCAATAAATGAGCAGCTGAGATTTGAAGTGGATTAGTGTGTGGAGTATTTAAGATCAGGAATAACACCAGAGGATGGTATGCCCATATCTCAGGTACAATAGGAAGTGGAACATTCTTAATATCCTTGGGATGCTGGACTAGCTTCTTGATAGTTTGGTTTTTTTTTTTTCCTTTTTAAACTGTGATGCCTAAAAAAGAGTAGACTTATACCTTAGTATTAATTTGCTCTGTTTTAAGCAGAACTCCTGATGCATTGTGGGAACAACCAGCTCTCCAGAATACAAGTACCTGTTATGTAAACTCTGGGTGTTTATCACTCATATTTTAGAATTCCTTGAAATCATGTGCCTAATTCTGTTGGTTTCAAATGTTTGTTTTCTTTGTTTAATTGCTCATTTCCTAGATGCTAATAAATTTTTGTGAAGTTTCAACTAAGAAATGCCACTGCATGTTTTTTCTAGAAGCCGTAATCAGGACAATGAAGTATATTCTTTCTGAGAATGTTTCTTTCAGTTGTTTCAATTAAAAGAATAGTGAGAATTAGAAAGTAATCTCCCTATAGAAATTCCGAGATTGGCCAGGGTTTGCTTTGTTCAGTGTGAATGTTTGGTGTATCCACTCAGTTTTTGCAAATTAGGGGAAAGTAAATTTATCTCCATCATGTCCTGATCAACACTTCTTTTAAAGTGCTCTGTGCTCTTGTGAGCAGGTGATCAAAGTCTCTGCATGCAGCTCAGGGACTATGGGGGAATGGTAAAAAGTATTTTAAGTCCAAACAAGTGAAAAAATGATTCAGTATAGTGTTTAAACTCATCCTGTTGCATGTCCAGTAAAAGGAAAAAATGCATGAGCCAGAGGCAATGTATAGCAAGTCATTATCGTGAACAGTTTTAGAGTATCCAAAAATCAGTAGGGAATCTAATACCACTGCAGTAGTTTCTCAGACTTAAAGATAGTGTTCATTGACATGACATCAAGGAGTACAGAAACACGGAGAACTTACATATGGAACTCTGTAAATGTGACTCAGTGTGTGTTTTATCTGGGATTTAGAGAACTTTGGATACTTTGAAATTAATGGGTTTCTAAGACTGCACTTCTGGAAACTTGATTCAATTCAACTCAATAAAATGGGTTACTAAACTATTTCATGTGCCTTCAAATCCATAAATATAAAAATACCTTAAATTTCTGATTAGGTAGAAAACATACTTTTAATTTTTAATTACAAAGTGAGAAAATGCATCCAGAAATCCTATTCTATGCTATTTATTTAGTACTGAAACATACCTGCAGCTGTTTTGTAGCTTCATAAATGATTTTGTGTTTATAAGAAGTTTGCTATTTCTAAAATAAAAACCCAAACACAACCCATAAAAACTTTTAAGCACTTGACACTTCTGCACATGTTTCAGAAGTTCTTTTCAAACCATGATTTAAAGAAACCGCAGATGTGTTATTTTATGTTTATGAATTTGTTTCATTATCGGTGGGTTCTATTCTGGTCTTTATGGGTTTTAGATCATCTTATTTCTGATGTGAAGAGTAAATGAGATAATCAGGCCCTAATTTATAAGGATATAACTTGGAAAAATATTGCTTGGTTTACTAATACTGAGAGTTTAGGACTTCTATAATGGGTGCAAACTGTCTTAAGCCATAGCAAAAACTTCCTAATAATTAGTTTCAGCTGTTAAGACTTCAGTGTTTGCTTTTTTACTGAATATTCATTTCTGACGCAGCCAAGGTATTTGTGCTGATTTCAAGGGAACAAAGCTTTCAGACCATTACTTCATTGTTTTTATTTCTTTCAGTATAAAGATTTAGGGCCTAATGCCAAAATAATGCTCTGTGAATCCTCATTAGTATGCCTTACTCAGCTGATCCCTCCCACTCCCTAATTAGTCCTTAAAAGAAATCCATCTGTGTTATGATCAAAAAAATATTACGTTAAGAAATAAATGTTAACGTATACAAGTAACAAATAATACTCTGATATTCCATGCTTAATATTAAGTAGTAGCTTATGTTATCTGGAGTTGAGAAGAGGAGGAAAAGGAGGGGGTCCATCTATCTACCTACTTACAGGCATTAGGAATTGTGGTTGATATTAATCTCTTAGTAACTGTAACAACTTTTCTGCAAACCTCACTGGCTGGCTCATGTGAGTAGCTGACAGTATATATTGTGAATAGTTACACAACTTTTCTAGAAGAGCAAGATACTATATTGATTACAAATGAGCTATTGCACTCTAAATTAATTACTAGCTGCGCAAACCAATACGTGTGTGTGGACTGAGACTGGGAGACTGAGAATTTTTACAGCTCTGAGAATTTGGTATTCTGATGGGGTAGGGGAGCTGTCTTTATACAAAGGAAAGCAAAAGGGAGTCAGCTGAAATAATGCAATGAACTATTTGTACATTCTTGGTCTATTATTTAATGGTAAATTTAACTCACTGAATTGTTTCTGAGAGATTACAGCTATTTCAACTCCTTAAGTAACCTGAGAGTAATGATCATTGTTAGAACAGTTAAAAAGGTAATAACAGACTTGAAACTTATCCTGTAATATTTACACTTCCCTGCTTACTTTGTGATTTTGTTAGTATTAAATGAGTGACACCTTACCCTTATTGAAATGCCTATTTTACACTACTCAAAGTGTGGCACAGAGAAGAAATCTATGTGTGCCTTTGAGCTGTGAGTTCAGTCATGTCTGCCATATGTGATTTCAGGGTTGTCCCCCTTGTAAACAAGTTGACTTCTTCAAAGCTTGTGTTAATTTCTGCTCTGTGATGCTGACCTAAATGCTTTTCTATTGCATGATTTCAATAATAATGATAATAATAATAATGATGATGATGATGAAGAGAGTTCTTCACAAGGCCTTCAAAACTGGGCTTTGTAGTTGGCATATGGCGTTTTTTAACCAATCTATGTTCTAATTAACTGCTTGAAAACACGGGTGTACCTTTTCTTCAGCTATAAGCTCCCCCTTACACTTCAGACTGTTGAAGTGCTTTATGCAGCATCCGCTGCCATTCTGCTGGTGTTGTCTTGGAGGCAAACTTGAAAGAAACTTAAAGGCCACATGAAACGTGCATCAAAAATACAACTTGGTAGGTTTTTCCTTTCAAAATAACAGATAAACCCTCCCAGTAGTTAGAAATAACAACAGATTGTAAATTGAATATTATCTAGTGTCATAGGTCTTTCTGTTTTAGCATATGGTTGGAAATTTTAGATGAGAGGTGAATCTTCTGCATGTTTTATGTATAGCTATGAATAAAACAGGTCAAGGAGTAAAAAAATCTCTATAGATCATCCTAAACAGGAGTTAGGCCTTGAATGTTCTCCACTTTCACAAATGATGTGTGTGCAGTATTTAATACAGGACTAGAAAAATTAATTAGTGTGAGGCAAAACTGCAGTTTTGTCCAACTTCAAAACTTGAAATATAGCCATTTTCTAACTGTGAAGCTTTAAACTGCTGCTTTTTCCAGAGTTTCAATTGCAGATATTTCCTTTCAGCCATGAGGCCTAAAAAAATCAGTAAGATTTTTAGTTAAAAAAATCTGTGATTTTCAATGATTCATGAAGGGAGAAAAATTTCAATAACTCAGATGTCATAATTTTCCAATAACTTGTGTGTATCTAATATTCTGTGATTTGAATATTTTTCGGTGGTATAATTGATATATAACCGTGTCCAGCTCTGGGCCCCGCAGTTCAGGAAGGATATTGGGGTGCTGAAGCAGGTCCAGAGAAGAGCAACAAGGCTCGTGAAGGGACTTGAGCACAAGTCCTGTGAGGAAAGGCTGAGGGAGCTGAGAGCCTGGAGAAGAGGAAGCTGAAGGGAGACCCCATCACTCTCTACAACTACCTGAAAGGAGGTTGTAGCCAGGTGGGCACCGGTCTCTTCTCCCAGGCAACCAACAGTAGGACAAGAGGGCATGGTCTTAAGCTGTGCCAGGGGAGGTTTAGGTTGGATATTGGGAAGAAATTTTTTATGGAGAGAGTAATTAGCCATTGGAATGGGCTGCCCAGGGAGATGGTGGATTCACCATCCCTGGACGTTTTTATGAGACTGGATGTGGCACTTAGTGCCATGGTCTAGTAACCACAACAGTGTTGGATCAAGGGTTGGACTTGATGATCTCGGAGGTCCTTTCTAACCCGGTTTATTCTATGATTCTCTGATCTTTTTTTTATACATATTTTTTTATTATAGGACTGCTAGAGGCAATGATCTGGGCCCTGTAATGTAGCATCTTTTTCAGGCTATTGAATCCAGTACTTGAACTTTCTGCAAAATTAAACTCATGTTCTAATAATAGCAACTCTTTAGCTATTCTTTTCTAAATCTACTTTAAGAGCTATTGTTATGAGCTTTGAAGTGTCCACTGGAGACAGGATTCTGAGGTTATGGTCAAGGACAAGTAGACAATCCATCATTTTCAAAACTTCTGGTAGGTCAAGTTGTATACAAATGGTTTTTTCCTTTGGGGAAGACATCTGAACATTTTTCCTCTTGTCAGAAATGAGCTAGCAATATAACTTTCCAAGAGAGAAGTGATCTGGTGTTTTTAGGATAATCTGAATCCATTAATAAAAACATAATTACCCTCTGTTCGTCTTTGACTTGGATTACTTAGTTAAGAAAATATTTGGATTTTTCTTCCTTTTGTATTATTTTCTTTTTCTGTAGCAGTCAGTGCTACAGACAGCTATTATAACACTTGTCTCCAGAAGCTTTCACACCATGATGTTTGCCTATGCTAGACATGTTATATTAGATACAAGACTCCTATCTCTGCCAACAAACCTTACTGTCTTAGAGACTGCTTCACTGATTTATGACGAACTGGCTTCTCTGAAAATAGCTTGCTTGTGCAAGCTTTGATCCCCTCTGGAATGCTCTCAATATAAAATGCTCTCAATATCTCAATAAGGCAGAGATACGGTAAGAAGATGTATAATGGTAATATGAATGTTGCAAATTTCTGTTAAGTTTGTGTTAAACCTAACCAGGGGAGCCATAGGTCCCGTGCAGGCAAGTGGCCACTAAAATATGTAGCTACAGCAGTATGCTGAGCTGATAAATTGATGTACATGTCAGTAGCTCAAAGCTATGCAATGCTCTTTCTGTGAATATTGTGCTGGTTTTGTCTAAAACTCTTATCAAAACTCTTCTAGCACAGGAACCTTGATAGTTCTGGTCCTGTTTGTAAGTGAAAACTTCTGGCAAAAACAGAACAACTCTGTCTTAAGGGGCATGTGCTTTTTTACCTGCTAAAACTTTAATTCCATCTCCTCTTTTATGGAATAAACGACTTAAAAAAGAGCCCTAAACAACAAACCAAACCTTAATTCTGTCTGGGTTTCATCATATCAGTTTCCTTATAGTATTTACTTGACCATGGGAATCTGAGGTTTGATTGAATAAGAATACAATAATTATTTGTATTTAGAAGCCTTACTAATTTTGTTTCTGTGTCTTTGCTCTGTATTTAGTAGAAATATATATGGAGTGAATATTTACTTTCTAAAACCTGAAGTGCTGTGAAATCAGACTATAATCATACTTTAATCTAGGAGATTAAAGAATTTGTATCTATTTTTTATTTTATTCATCCATTTTGAGATGAAGCACAAAAGTGTTTTCTTTGAAGTATTTTGAAGCTGGAAATGGTGCTGAAAGAAAATATTTCAAAGGAGTATACTGAGCTTTCCTGCAATTTCTGATACAACTGCATATTGTCATTAGAAAATGGATACATTACAACTTTTGAAAGATATTCATTTTGCAAAATGAATGTGCAGTCAAATGTTGAACTTGAGAAAGTAGATGTCAATCTTTGAAGCAATGCTGCCATCATGATGTTTTAAATAATAACAATAGTTCAGTTTGGAGCTGGATTTAGACATGTTCTAAAGCAAAAGCAGTGTCTGTAATAAGATGACAGTAACTGAACTCATCATGCAAGATTTTCTGTTTCTTTTCTGCAAATTAAAATATAAATAGCAGATAAATTGATGTATTTTTTTTTTATGCAACATTTGAAATCAAAGGAAATAGGGGTTTATATGGAATATGTGTGAATATTCATTTCTGAATACAATAGATTTCAATCTATTAAGATTTTTAAAGCCTAGAAAAGGATACAGTTATAGTGCTGGAAGGGACATAAAGTTAGCAACTTCAGAGTTTTTGCATAACAAGCATAGTATTCTGATGCTGAGAACATGAAAAGTATTGAGAATAAGAATGGCTTGATAGTATGGGGGTAATTTCTAGACCTATTAGTGAGAATAGCCTCTTTAAATTTTTTTAGAAACAAATCATTGTGGAAAAAAGAGTGATCTATTAAGCTGTTTATATTTTTGCAAAGTAAAAGCAGTATGAAGAACAATGTTAACTATAGATTCAAAAGCTAGTGTGTTTCATAGCTGAAAAACTCACCCATAATGTGTCTTTACTAACTCAAAAGTATATGCACTGCAGAGTAGCAAAAGCAGGTACTATTTACCTGCAATATAAGAAAGAAAATTTATCTACCTTTTCTAGACAACTGGAAAAATATTTTGTTGAATTTTACATTATATGCAATATATATTTATATTAAAAATATTTTACTTTAACTATCTAGATTCTAATCTACTAGATATAGCTTTGGTACTGTGCTCTCTCGATGTCACATTTAGGTATGACACCCCCCACACCCACTCTTCAGGGTTATAAGACTGTCCTTTATTTTACTTCTTTAGGGCAAATTCTGCCTTCAAATATGTACTGGATTCCAGCTGCTGAAGTGTATCTCAGGGTATATTTTCTGCCTTAAGTGTTTGTCATTTCAGTTGCAATCATATGGCTAAGTTTAGTCCAGGAGGGGACTTTAGGAATACAGATGGTTTTTAAAAGTGTGTTTCTAAAAGTGCCTTCTGTTTTTCCTTTCACTATTCTGCTGTGTTGGAAGATATATTAGATGTGACATGTAGCAGTTTTTGATGAAGAACAAAACCTGACGACATTTAGAAAAAATTTCTACAGAAATTTTGGGAATTTCTGAAAATGTGTCTTAAAATCTGCCATCAAAGTAGTCAAGTTAGCGTTTCCAAACATTATTTTATGTCAGTTAATTAAATCTCAAAAAGTTAATTTGTGGTCCTTTATCCAACTTCTGTTCTCTAAAACCTTTTCTTTGTGACTGTGTATAATGTATGATTTCAAGACTCAGTACACGATCACCCAAGGTCTCTATCTCCAAAACTTTTGCAATCTCTTTGAAGAAGAATGTGGTTTTCTTCCATTTCCCTTCCTGCTCCCAGAAAGCAATGGGGCTAGAACTATCTGCATCCAAAAAGACACCAATCATGTTTGGTTATTTTTTCCCACCCAAGTTTCCAGTGGGAACTTCACTTATTAGGAATTACGATTCTAAGATTGCTCTCATAAGTTTTGGTATGCTGCTCTTAGAGCAATTTAGTCACACGTTTCATGTGCCCAAAGCTCTTGAGTGTTAAAACACCCTAAAAGTTCCGGTTTGTTCTCAATGAAAGGCTGAGGTCTTTGTCACCTGAGGTTTACATATTTACGTAAAACACAGTTAAATGCATGGAAAGAGATGAGAAGGTGGATACCAACAGACTTGTATGGTAAATGGTCAGAATAATATTTAAAGAGTCATTAGACAATCACCTTCAGAATTGAGACAGATGGTTTCACCACAGTGATATTTTGCTTTAATTGTGGTGGCATAAGGATGTGGGAAGAGGTCCTGTGGTTTTAACACGAAATTTATCTCGATTCCACATCAGGTCAGAACCAACAACTGCCGGGCTGGCAGTGTGGAAAAGGAAAAGAAGAAACATTTATCTTGTTCAGCCTTAATGAATCTCAAAGTTCAATTTGGTATTTGAATAAAGGTTACAGCTGTGCTTTAAATGATAGTGTATAAAATGAAGTTCACACTTAGGAAAAATATTTAAGAAGAAACATTTATGCCTTCCCTGGCTACTTTATAGAAAGATGCATCTAGAGTGCAATACACCATAGTAATGTGATGCTTCCCAGGATTAAGAGGGGCCACAGGCAACAGAACAATTAAGGGAGAGTATCTTGCCAGTACGATGAGACTGGATGCAGAGGCGTAAGTCAAGCCTAATACAATTCTGTTGAAATCACAGAGGTAGAGCCAGAACTAAAGCACATACATTTCCACATTCTAGATTATTTCTATATTTAATTTGCTTCTGGTAAGATGGTTAGAACATTAAAAAAAAATTTAACTTTGGTGGATTTGTGTTTGTTTTGTAAAAAAGTATACATATAATGCCTTTTTTAACTTTTTTTCAGGATGTTATTTGTCCAAATTTAAACTGCAAGTAAAAGTTTCTTCTTAATGCAGCCAACACTGACTATTGTAAACAAATATTTTAAAGCGAGGAAAAATCTACTGATTAGAAATATGTTGTGACATAGCTGTCAGGTATGAAATCTACTATCACTTGATTGAAATGAAATTAATTTTAATAGAAAGTGTGTGAAATAAATTAAGATTAAGATTGTTTAAATCTTCGTATTTGCAGAATGTGAAGGCAGATTTTACACTGTAGAAACATCAATTGCTGGAGATATGGAAAACTTGATAATGAGGAAACAACTACTCAGAAAGAGGAAATATGAATGCAGCTGGTGAACATTATTACCCTGCCATTTGTTCAAGGCCAGCCATGCAAGATATGCTCCTGAGAACAGTCCTATTCTCTTCAATTTCAGTGAAACAGCCCATTGCTACAGGACAGATCTTAGGAAGGAGTTCTTTGATCAAGAAGTTTCAGAGGTTTTTAAGAGATCAAAGTGGAAAAGCTTTAACCCATCTGTGTGATGTGCATTTTGAATAAAAATGCCCTAATTCTTCTTTTGATAACAAAAAGAGAAGGCAGAATGAAGTGAGGAGATGAATAAAAAAGAAAACAGAGAGCTTCAAATTTCTTGAAAGAATATTAGCTTTTGTAGTGACCACTTGACATCAAAAAAGAATGCTATAGATCATTCCATGGAAGGATTACATAAAAATGAAATTACAGTGAGAAAAAAGGCTTGACTTTTATTGCTGCACAAATTCAAAAAATTGTCCAGTGAGGAGAACTGGTGAAAGGATAATCACGAATTTCAGCTGTGATCCATTTAAAAGTAGTTTGAGGACGTCTGCCTTACCCTAATCATTTACTAATTCTACCTTATTACTGTGTTTTTAAACAGAGAGGAAAGTTTGAGAGAGTGCTTGGGACTTGCAATAAACAAATGAGGTTGAATTCACAATTTTCCCTGAGAATGTGCATGGCAATATGGAAACAACAATTATTACAAATAAAAATTATAGTTTAGTTTACTTTCCTAAACGAGGTTTACTATTTTCCACTTCTTGCTTTAGAGAAATTTCAGTAACTTGTTAAAAATCACTTTTTTTTAACAAGACTGAACAAAAATTATGTGAATTCAAAGTTCCTTCTTTCTATGACTAATAACACTCTAGTTAAAACCATGTGATTTCTGAAGTTGTAATATATTTGCTTCATAGTCATCATCATCATGGCTAGTCTTCACGAATGAAGATTTGGGGAGGGCTCTACCCACATTTGTTACAAGCGCTTTGGTGGCTAATGAGGCCAATACGAGATAGACATGTCCAGTTGCAAAAGGCACAGCAGAAAGACTCCTTAGGTGGTATATTCTGCAAGGCACAATTCTTTCTGCATTGTCTTTTCTCCTCGAGAGTGATCCTGTGTGCTTTCTCAAAGGCATCAGCAGCATTATAGATGGTGTGTCTCCAGGTCTCCCGATTGGAGGCCAGAGTAGACCAGTTATGTTGATCAATATGGCCAAGGCTGAGATATTGTTTCATGGAGTCCTTGTATCTTCTCTTTGGGGCTCCTCTCTTGCGGCAGCCGGTGGCAAGTTCACCATAAAGCAAGATCTTAGGGAGGCGGTGGTCCTTCATCCTTGAGACGTGCCCTGCCCATCGCAGCTGTGTTCTCAGCAACATGGCCTCAATACTTGTAACTGCTGCTTGTTCTAGAACAGATGTATTGGTCACATAATCTGACCAGTGGATGTTTAGGATTGCGCGGAGGCAGCGTTGATGGAAGCGTTCTAGGAGACGCAGGTGGTGGCGGTAGATAACCCATGATTCACATCCATATAAGAGAGTAGACAGCACTATGGCTTTGTAAACACTGATCTTTGTACTTTTCTTCAGGTGTTTATTTCGCCAAACTCTTTTATGAAGCTTTCCGAAAGCACTATATGTCTTTGCTAACCTGTTGTCTATCTCTCTGTCAATCTTACCATCTGAGGAGATGAGGCTACCTAGGTAATTAAACTGCTGGACTGATTTGAGCTGATTTGCCAGTGGTGATATGGGGATGATAGGGGACTTCCTGAGGTGCAGGTTGATGGAGAACTTCTGCCTTCTTTAAGCTGACTTCCAGCCCAGAGACCTCAGCAGTGTCTGCAAAGCAGGATGTTAAACACTGCAGAGCTGCTTCTGTGTGGGCGACAAGGGCGGCGTCATCAGCATAAAGCAGCTCCCAGATGAGATAGTAATTTAAGGTCTTAGTGTAGGCAATATATTTCTTTCATAAAGACAACTAATAACCTGGTTTATTTTGAGCTCTGTATATGCATCTGCATAGCCTCAATGAATGTATTCAGGACTGGGGCACTAACACCTTAGATGCTATCTAAATGCAAAGACCAATGTAAATATGCAGTCCAAAGCCATGTAACTGGTTGTTTTGGTGCAAGGAAGCCTCTGTCATAACTCCTGAAGACTTTAGTTCAAACACAATGCATCTTCAGGAGTACCTGACCAAAAAAGAAAATACAATAAACTCTTTTCAACCTACCAACTAATACACACATGTAGATGTTTGGGGCTGAGCAGTTTCAGGGTGGGACTCTTTTCAAATAAAAGTAACAGATTCTGGAAACTAATGGAACAAACTCAGATTTGGCTCAAGTAAACACTTTATTCAGAGAGGGGCTACTACTGCCGCACTGATACTGACTAAAAAGTAGATGCAACTCATAAAATTTCTGTTCTGCTTTTTGAATGGAGCAGCCCTGGTGTTGCAGTCAGTGTTTGCTCATCCATGAATGCTAATTTGGCACTAAATAATGTTAATCTGTTTGTGGGAATGTGGGCAAAACAATTATGTGCCAGATCTTGGCCTTTGTAGAAGCACAAAAGAAAGCAAGCAAATGATGTGATGAAGAACCTATCCACAGGCAGACTGGTCAATAACCCTGCCCTGTAATTCTCCATTTCCTTCTACCACAATAGCAAACATTAGTCTCACTTCAAGTTTCAAAAGAAAAAAAAGAATTGTTGTGGAGGGAAGTGGGCCCTACTCATGCTGGTATGTGAGTTATACTATATTTAGTGTGGAGATATCTTCTTGAAAATAGTTGCAATGATTTCTGCATTATTGCCACCTTGTGTCAACTCACTGCAAGGAGTTCGAGCTTGGCAGCTTGGTATTAGACCAGATTCCTGCAAATAAGGATTTGATCACTCCATAAAAACTTGAGAAACAGGTAGAAACCTTGATAGTTGTTGCAGGGCAGCAGAAAATTTTGCCTGAAGCTCCAGATGATGAAAGAAAACTTGAACACTGATATTTAATCAACTATTATTTATTGATATTATTTATCATTACATCTGATATTAACGTAATATATTAAATTGATAATATTTGAAGCTCTGAAGTTTTCATATCAGCATTCTTCTTCCACCAGTTTTCATAGGTGAAATACTGATGCATAATCGTAGATGGTTCTTGACCTGTGCTGCAAAAATGCAAGGACATTGGTAGAATCTGCTTTTCCTAAAGAAGTGTTCTATTGAACTCTGTGATATATCCTTGAGTATGTGCATGTACAAAAACTTTGAGCAAAATGAGAACCAATCAGTAATGTGCAGCTTGTGACAGTAAGATGTGAGGTCACTTGGTCTGTTCAGCCTAGAGAAGAGGAGACTGAGAGGAGACCTCATTGCGGTCCTCAACATCCTCACAGGGGGAAAAGGATGAGCAGGAACCAATGTTTTCACTGGTGATCAGCAACAGGAATTGAGGAGACAGCATGAAGCTGAGTCAGGAGAGGCTTAGGTTGCATACTGAGAGAAAGTTTTTTACCCAGAGGGTGGTTGGGCACTGGAACAGGCTCCCCAGGGAAGTGGTCACAGCATCAAGACTAACAGAGTTCAAGAATTTTTTGGACAATGCTCTCAGGCACATAATGTGATTCTTGGGCTCTCCTGTGTGGGGCCAGGTGTTGGACTCGATGATCCTGATGGGTCCCATCCAACTCAACATATTCTATGATTCTATGATTGTCTAGCTGAAAATAAACTTTCACATTCAAAGACAAAATTAAAGCAGACTCCAAATGGAATATATTAACTGAAGAATCTTGATTCTCTATGCTATATTTTTTCCAAATAAAAGCAACACTTGCATGTTTTTTGAAGTTTTTATTTTTTCTTGTGAAGTGTGAGTGTTGAACTCACTAGAAAAAAAATGGGTTTTTTACAAAACTACCTTTGATCAAGGGCATATGTGTGTTTGCACCTTCTTATCTTAAAGATCATTATCAGTCTAACTACCTTCTGTGGTCTCAGGATATGTAGTTTTTATTCAAGTCCTCCATTTTACAATCTATAGTGTCCTAGGGCTGTAGAAAATGTGATCTATATGATGTAGCATATGTTCATGGACAGGAATACAATAAAACCAATAAAAGAGCCATGTAATTTGATTACATTGCAGTTTACTGCATACTAAGGCCAAGGAGGAAACTATGAAGATGATACCTGCTTAAAAGGACCCAGGAGATCAGGCAAAACTTTGACAGGAGAAATCAGAATTGTGCAGTCCAGTGAAGAATTAAACTACTGGGAGTAATAATATGGGCTGATGCACTCAATATAGCAGTAATGCCCTCTGAGAAGGGTAGGAAATAATTCAGTTCCTCTAGGCTGCACAGAAGCTAAATACAGTATGACAAGAAATAGTAGCAGTACTCATTATGTCTGATTGCTAATTACCCCTTTGAATGATTCGGTTATGCCTGCTACTAGATAATTAGTTTAGTAATTTATGGCTGCAGCACAAACTAGTATTTTAATTTTCACTGCACAATTTTCACAACACCTACAGTTCAGACAATATCTCCCTTTTCGTTCAATTTCAAATTGCTTTTTTGATAACTGATGGAGGAGAAAAAAACCCAAGCAATTCTTTCAATTTCCTAACATAGCTTTAATGGTAAATTGCATATTTTTATACAACTGTATTCAAATATAAACTATGTAAATGTAGAAAACAACTTTACCTGAGGTCTTCACATGGTTTCTTTATAGATTTGGGAACTGATCCTGGAAACACTTGCAGAGGAATATTTGCTGTAATAAAGTTACTTATTGTCTCTATTCAGAATAAAATAAAACTACTCCTATGTACAACTGTTGCTAGGATTAGACTCTGAGGATAAAGTAAGTTTATTTTTTACCTTTTTTTTTTTTTTTGTAATTGCACAGATATTTCTGCACTCCCTGATTATTTTGCTTACAGGGGTTGATTCTTCTATGTAAGGAAGGTGCAAACTGCAAGTTTATAGTGGTGCTTGTAGTTTATTGGTTGGTGGGATTTAAAAGAATCAGCAGTTTTCAGGAATATTTATATTTTTTAAAAAATCAACTGCTACTTAGTTCGCTCAAGCATGAAAACTAATTTTAAAAGGTGTTCAGAGATATACATTTGGTAATTTGTGAGATGTGTTGTTTTTCTAATAAAGCTACCACATGGTAATTTGGAGTGCCAATGGAAGATGAATATCTGAGTACCACTGAGGATCGTCATATATTAATTATTTGTAAAATACTTTTAACCTGAATCTTGCTTTGCTGGTTTAAGGAAAATACTTTTATTTTGTCATTAAGCCATTTTGTGTCATTAAACAATTCATATGATTGTTTCCTCCCTTCATATGAACAGACCTATCTCTGTTTGATTCACACCATCGCTTACTTACAATAGGTTTGGGTTTTTTTATATTTCTGTACTGTTTTTCTCTGTGACTTTGGGGAGACAAACTCTGGCAGTGCCCAGGGAGTAATTAAAATTGGAGCAGTTAAAAAAGTAGCACAGCCTGTGTGGAGCAGTTCATAAACTAACAGTCATGTTTGCCCAAGATACTTTGATCTAAATACACTAGATAAGTATGAGATTTGTTTTCACGTGCAAAAGGGACAGTGACTGAGTCATGGTAACCTTCTAACTTGTCCGACTGGGTGCAACACAGCAACAGCAAAGGTTGCGTGAGCAACACAGAATGTGGAGTAAAAGGAGGGAGGGAGCAAACATCCAACCAAGAGACCAAAGTCTACTCAAACCACATATGGATTTTCAGAGATCTCAGCAATTTTTGGTTGCTGTTTTGCCCTCTCCTGTTGCAGTCACCTTAGTTCCAAGTAAAACTGCTGCTGCTACTCTTTGCTCCCATATATTCCTCTTTTCCCAGTGACCATTTTTCTTTCTCTGCCAAGAGAACCAGATTGAACCAGGCAAGTTTGCTTCTAAATTTACTGTTAATCTCTGTGCTTGCTAAGGAATGGGTGGATAGAGAAATGAAAGATGACCGTGCAGGATATACCTCTTCTCTTTTCAAGCAGAACAATTTGTATGCTTCCTGGCCTCACAGGAAATCATCAGAGGTTTTCTTGTCTCTAGTGATGTTATATTTCAATGGCATTTTGTCATCCTGCGGAGGCAGGTTTCAGTCCAGCTCTCTTCTTTAGATGAACAGCTTTCTGTACAGAGCAATGTTGGTTAACCTCGAGAGGGAATTCGGGAAAGACGTCCTTGAACTTGACCCGTAAGTTCCTACTTCTCAAGGACAGCACTGCTTTTTGAGCTTTTTTTCCCCCAACACCCAAGAAGCCAAGCATAGGACCATGGCAGAGCCTCAAAAGAGCCACAAAAGTCCTGACTGACTGCTTGGTCAATGGCACATGCCCTGCTGTGCTGTGTCTCATGCCAACCAGCATCTCATCGCTGGGTGCAGTCTGCAAGCAGCACAAGGCGGGGCTGGTTTGAACTTAGGTGCCTCATTTTGGGAAGGGAACAACTATTTTCTATTAGGTTAACATTTCAGTTCACATTCTAAAGAAAGAAGAGGTCCATACTAAGTATTGGATTATGACAAGTCTCCTTGCAGAAGTAATTATGTGTTTTTCTTGTTCAGAGACAGCAACTGAGACACTTGAAACATCAAAGGAAGCTTAAAAGTGTGCTCAAAATCATTGCATTACCATTCCTAGCACATTAACACTGTTACTGGCAAATCAGTTGGGACTAGCGGGCAAATATTTAGATTATCAAAATGAGTTTTTCCTTATGGGTAGCAGTGCAATTTGTTTGCAGGTACTGTATTACTGAGAAAAATATTTGGTAATATGATTTTTTCAAATGTGTTTTATTCTTCTTATTTTGTTTTCACTGCCATTTGATGACATAAATGTCCGTAGCTTGTACTTGCAGCAAGCTTTCTGTCCTTTTTCTGATGTTTACCAGCACTGGATCAATGTTCTAAAGGGCAACTCTTGACAGCATTATTTCTTTGAACATCAAGCTCGGGTTTATTATAAAATGAAACTACACCCTTTATAGACAACAGTCTAACTTCTGAAATATGTGGTCTCTGACCTATTTGGTAAGGGGTTCCCTACAGTCTGAATGCAGTGACTCTTCTCCATTACCAGTTGCACAAAGAGGGGGTCGTTCCCTGTAAGGGAAGCTGTCTCAGCTTTAACTTGACCTTTCCAACATTTTTTTGGAACAAAGGTTTGTTTCTTCTACCTGGCAGAGATTTCCACTTCCACAGTCATAACAGCCTATCCTTCTGTTCTTTCTCTTAGCTGTCTGCTACTAGTCATGAATATTGCATGAGAATAAATGTATACACATGTATCCCAATCAGAATTTTCCTTGTTGTGCGCCACATAACCAGATGAAAGCACCAAAATAGCTTGTTGCAAAACTACATCTACTACATATTTTCTGCAACAGGGAGGAAAAGACAAAACAGCTAGGGTCAGTTCTGTGTTCTGAGGATGATGTGGGCAAAAGCAGCTTGGGATACATAATACAAGTTAGACTGGATATCAGGAAGACATTTTTTATTATATGTATTGTAAGACACTGGAACAGGATGCCCAGAGAAGTTGTGGTTTCCACATTATTGGAATTGTTCAAGACCAGGTTGGATGGGGCTTTGAGTAACCTGCTAAAGTGGAAGATGACCTTGTGTGTGACAGTGGGAATTGGACTAGGTGATCTTTAAGGGTCCCTTCCAATCCAAAGCATTCTATGATTCTATATGGATACTTCTTCCCAGTACCTGTAGTACCTTTGAGAAAATTTAAAGCAGCTGTAAAAGTAAAGTCAGTCTAGTACGCAGCAAATCTAAGCTGGTAAAATGCCAAAACATTTAAAGATTCTTCTATATGCTTGACTTATACTTAAGGATATTGTTGAGTCATTGCTGAAAAAAACCAGAATAAGAATGATTTGTTCCTCAAAATAAAAGCACAGAATCTAGTGAACTCTGATTTATAATACTACAGTCTTCATTTTGGATCATCTCTAGACACTTGGCCACTCTCTTTATTGTGTGATAAATGCCGGTATTTCAGCTAAAAAAATATTTGATATTTCATATTTGAAGAATAATTGCTACAATGACTCTTGAACTTGCAAATCCAGGCTGGATACTTCCTCCACTGGAATGGTGGCTATATAACCAACTGGTTAAGCTTTATTTCAGGAGTGCTATAATGTAATTAATTAAAAGCTCTAAATTGGATTGTAGGCTGTTAGTGTGAGATTATTGGTTCTACTGGCCCTTCAGCTGATCTGCACCTTGACCTGCTGGAGGTGAGAGAGGGTTAGCTATACAGGCTTTGGCAGTTCTGGGCATGCTCCAAAGGCAACACCTCATAGAAAATGACCATACTTTAAGTCATAAAGTGCTTTAGGAGCTGGTGAGTTGCCATACTAGTACACAGAAAGTCAGAGTAAAACACCAGAGAAATGGATATCTTCGTGCATATCAGCTTCAATTCTGCCATTATGAGGAAGAAATTGTAATGATTAGATTAGAAGTCACTGCAGCTGGACTAATAACAAGCCTTTATTTACCTGTACTTGTCTGGGTGCAAGAATTATTTATTACTCTGCAAGATATTTCTGTAGTCTACCAGTTACACGATTGTATGGTTTAGAATGCTGCCCTTGAGGCTCATCTGTAATTTGGATGTATGATTGATATGTCTATACTGTTATACTTGCCTTGCATGCACCCCTCAGTGTGGGGTTGCCTCATGTTGCCTCATGTGAACTCTGGAACACAGCTAGGTTGGTGTAGAAATAAGCACCACCTACTCCTTCATTTAAACCAAGAACACTCTTTCCTGTGTGCTCTTGGTGCCTTCTGACAGGGTACCATAAGGGCACTGCAGCACCAAGGAACTGGTTGTTTTTTGATTTGTAGGGAAGACACAAGTGAAAAAGCTTTCTCAAGACTGTGTTGTTGGGCTAATATGGGCAATCGCCTTTTAAGCCAAAGAGAGAACTTTTTTAGAATGCAGGATGGGATTTTTCTACTGCAGCTTTGTGTTGAAACTCATATATCAGTTTTAGATCCTGTTTTCTAAGTCATTTGACTCTGGACCACATCCAAAGGGTGGTCCTAAATTGGTTACTGCTTTTAAAGAAAAATGCAAATTAGAGGAGGGGGAAAAGGACTGTGATGCAGGCAGGCTTTAAAATTCTGGGTTTTTTTTGCCATCTTTATAGTAGGAGGTTGAATAGTAATAGACAGCAAAGCAGGTGGTTCTGAGCTCTGAATTCCAAATTATTTTATTTTTTGGCAGTGACCCAATCAGATAAATTTCTGGGGACTGAGTAGGGTATCCTAATAAGTCAACCAACATACAGAATACCTAGATTGAAAATGTTTTCAGTTATTGTTTTGGGAAAACCCTTTATATTGATATTCTATTGTCTTTTAGCTGTGGGAACAAAAGCCCTAATTTTATGACCATTAAAATATCTGCCACGAACATTTAGGGCTGAGAAATTTTGTTTCACAATCAGAAATTCCATTGAATTTCAATTTCCTTCTGTAGAGTTTAGATGCAAACATTGTAGTGAGAGGCAAACACAACCAGTAAGACATTAAAGTGATCCTGGCTGGTCATATAGCTTCTGGAGCAAGAGGGAAAAACAAGACTGTAATCAGAAGGGAGAGCGTGATCCTCTGTCCTGGGTAACTGGACCTTGGAGAGCCTCTGGGGCCATTGCCATGTGTTTTGCAGCTGATTTGCTGCTGCTTTGTGGTAATAAACAGGCCCTAAGGAGAGTGGTCTCACAGGATTGCAGCTTGGAGCCTTGTGTTGCTTCCCTCACTGTGGTGAGTGTCCACCAGAATGGCACAGGAGTACCAGGGCTGCTTTCCCGGTTTGACTCTGCAAATGGAGACCTTCTCACCCCTGTGGCTAATCAGAGAGTACGGAAAACCAGTCAGGCTGAAGGATCAGGGCCTGAGGAGGAATCAAGCCAGAGATAAAGACAAAAGACAGATGTAAGAAAAAATGTCAGTGTTCTGTGTAATCCATCAGAAAAGGGAGGCTTCAGCCTCAGAGGTCAATCTAAGATGCACATATACATCTCTTCAAAATTGAATTAATGTATCTGCTCTCTTTGTTCAGTTAAATTGCTCTTTTCATGATGTCAAAAGACTGTTCATATTTGCAGTGTCTTTGTTCCATAGTATGCTGAAAATAGTTGGAAAGAGCCAATAACAGGGAAAGCTTCTGAGATCAGGGCTATCAAGGCATTTTTGGATTCACCACTGGGTATAATCTAGCCTTTCATGCTGTTTCAGCTCTTCTTGGGAATCAAACAGGTCTGGTTTAGTTAGTGTTTCAGGGTCTTGTCAAAGGAATGAAATAAACAGGTGAAATTAATTGATTCTATTTTTACATTCATAACAGAATACAATTTCTGCATATCATATAATCTCTAAGTGGTAACAAAGACAGTTTTAACATTGATTCAAAGATTTATTTTCTAAGCACAACTCTTAAGGGCATTTGTATCACAATGTCAATTGCTCTAAGAATGTAAAACGGAATGATAATTCCTTTATATGATGAACATTTCAAACTTGCTTTTGTTTAATCTGCATTATTCTTCGTTACATTTTTACTTGTAGCACTATCTCTACAATATTAATTTAATTTAGATCAGTGGGTACAAGTTATTTATGATTTTAAATAAAATCTCGTAGTAAGTCAGTCTATCAGCAGACTAGTCTTTTGGAAAAATAAAAGGTACCATGGAAAAAGAATCTACATTTATATTTATTACATCTTCATTGTACACAGTTTATAGTCAGTGATATTTGCGTGTGTCTGCCTATGTGTGAGAAAGAGAGATATGACTGTGCAGTGACATTTTGTTAAAAGCATTTTAAAAAGTACAAAAAAGGAGGAAATCATTTGGAATTATTAAGAATTAGGGTGAATTCATCTGGAAGCACATTTTGGTCTGACATTTGATTTTGGCAATTAGAACTCTTTGTTTCCTCTTCATCTACATCATGGAAGGAAGCAAGAGGGGAAAGCTGGCAAAAAATGGAAAGTAATTTAAAAAATAAAGACGAAAAAAGGTCAGAGAAGTCACTATTTGTTTTATTTCATGGTAAAGGTTCTATAAGAAAGCACTAATACAAAGACACTTAAATCAGAAGTTAAAGATTATCCAGTCTGGGTGCCAGTCACATGGGGAAAACCTGAACAAAAGCTAGGGAGTTTACACTGCATTTAGAATTCCTGTCCCCTGAAACCCAAGTGGGGGGTGTGCTCTCAGCTGCAGTAATGCGAGTCCTTCTACTGAGGGCTGGGAGCATCCGGGCTACAAGTTTTATAGCATGTGCTGTTGATATATCTGTGCTGGGTGTGATCCTATGCCCTGGATACTCAACTATGCCAGTGACTGGAACTGTAAATGTGGTGATTCTCACAACCAGAGGTCTGTACCATCCCAGTTTTAAGTTTCTCTTTATGCAGTAATCACAGTGCCCATTCTGTCATTTAGGGGGATTTAATGATCCAGCATGCAACCACTTAAACTGTATGTTATGCAGTAAAGGGTTCTTTCTCTGTGATTTACTAATCCAGACAGAAGAAACCAACCTGATAAACCATGGATACCCATGATGCCCTTCACTTGAGCTTATTGTACAAAGATAAGCAGGTCAAAGCTGGGCCTTTTATGTTGCCAACCTCAAGTCTAGTGGATTTCCGTTCTGAAATATGTTACAAGATGGTTGTTAGGGACTTTCTATTTAATCATCAGCAAATTAATTTAATGTCTGAAGATTCCTGTGAATGGAGATTTTGTTCATCGTATCTGATTGATGGTCAATGTCTCTCCCATTCACTTTCCATTTGCATAAGGTTCTGACACAGGACTGAGAATTGCTTTGAGACCATAATTGGATTTTAAGTGGTAGTATCTGTCTACCGTCTTCAGGCAAAGAGTTTGAATGACTACTTCTTTTCACTAGTGTCCAACTAACAATGCAAAGAACAATAATGGAATCTACCTGGGAAAGTTTTCACATGCTTTGTTCTTTCATTCACACATCAAAAGAAAATGCTGCCCTCTTCAAAGGTGACAAAGAAAATGAATTCACTTATCAAATATCTGTGCAAGAATGCAGAATTTTGCCTGTGCAGGAGCCTTTAATTTTATGCATATTTTATTTCTGAAGCTCACAAAAGAGCAGAGTTCAATATCTGCAAATATATTCCCAAAGCAAATACATGAAAACAGCTTTCTTACTAGGAAAATCCACATACTTTTAATAATCTCAAATATTGATATAAAAGTATCTGAAAAATGTAGACATAACTTTATTTGTAGCAAAGCTCTATTTTAAACATTGATTATTGCATTTTAACTGCCAGTTTCTAAGACAATAACAATGGGATGTTTACAATGTAAACTTAAACAAGCCTGTTTGGAATTTAACTGATGACTTTAAGATAAACACTGTATAAAAATAGATCCATGGAATAAAATATCAATTGATTATTTCTAGTAGAATTATAGCTGGTATTTGAGAGATCTTAACCTACAAGACCTCTCCCCATAAGAGACCTTCAAGTTATAGATCTTCTAACTCTGTGATTTTGTCTTAACTTAATGCAGAATTTCAGGCAGAATTTACCCTCCTCAATCCTTTTCTTTGGATACAATTCTTTGGACACTAAATCAAAAGTATCTCAGACTTTGTCAGAGTCAAAACTAACATTTTCCAAAATTTTCCAAACTAACATAACTTCCAAAATTGTAAGCTTTTCTAATTTTCTAATATACCTTCTGATCAACTGCTGTATACATCTATATACATACAGATAGATAAACATAAACACAAACATGTGCACATTAGGGAGTCACAGGAATTTAACCTCCTAGTTAAAACAAGCCAAAAAGAAAATAAAAACACAATTAGTTTCATCCTGTGTACAGGAAAACCAACTTAAAGCATGTGACCTTCTGACTCAATATAGAAAGTAAATAAAAAAAAAGTTCTAAAATAATCTTGGAGTTTTCAAAACAATTTATCGTTTCTGTGGTTTAACTTCAGATTTTTTGACTATTTAGTTGTGACCTTGGTATTCTATGTTATTGCAACAGAATTCTGGAGAAAATGGTTGAAAGTCTGGAATAGTCTCTTTGAAGATTACTGTTACTTCCAGCTTATATAAAATATTTCTTTGAAGTTAATTTTAAAATATACGTTAAATTAGTAGTAAATGCATACCTTTATGTTAGTTGTGAAATATAATATTTTTCACCACTGTCATATTAAAATTAACTTCTTCTGGAGAGTTTGAAGGTTACATCCTGATTAACACTGCATACCAGTTACAGCAATAGCCCTTGTACATCACTGAGGCTGGGCAACATGTCATTCTCCTGCCTGCACAGATCCATTGCAGAAAATATCAGGATGGGACTTGGTTTACATCTCATTCCATTCAAGTTCATAAACAGCTGAGCCTTTTTGAGCAGAGTAATTTTATTTATATCTCAATTCTTCTTAGCAGGACCTGTTTAGGGAGATCTTTACCAAAATGGAAAGTAAAATATGACAAATACTGAATGTAAAACACAATTGCAATTTTCTCAATATTTTTCATTCCCTAGGGACTCAGATGTGTTGCTAATGAGTAAACTTAAAGATAAAATGTACCAGGCTTGATCTTTTTTACAGGATTTTGCTTCTCTTATTCTAATTATTCCTTCTCTAAAGCATCTAACTTGTCAAAAAGTGTGAATGTAGAAAATCAATAACAGTCTTTCAAATAAGTCTTACCATAGGAAATTCTAGAGATACAGATATGTAATGTTTTCTCCCTTTCCTACCCTGGAAAAAGAATTTATTCTGCTGATTCCATGCGTAGACATTGTTCTGAATGAAATAAAGAAAAATTGTGTGCAGTGCACTCAACTCTGTACCCTTAATTGGAAAATGAACATGGATTGTCTTTGCTCTAAATACATTATGGAAAACTCTGTTTGAAAGCAAAGTTTTAATACCAAATACTATAATCTTTATTTTCAAATTACTTCAACAGCTTCTTCATACATCTATACATTTCTACTTTGAACTGCCAAATCTGTCTTTTCTGGTCTGGGCCAAACAAACCCATATATCTTAGAATAAAAGTTCAAATAGTCCACATTTGTAAATTACATGCATCAAAGATATAAGGCTTAAAAATAATTCTGTTCTTAGCTGCTGTCTGGTCTTCTTTTATGGAATTTGAGAATAATTAGATCATTTAATCTAACCTGTAAACCTGATATATCTATAGCTGAGATTATACCAATCTTTAGAAAAATCACTTTCATATAGAAAAGAAAATAACAGTCAAAGTATCTGGCAAACACAGGTTGCAAAATCTTTATTGGTTATGGTATTTTAGTGTGCATATACATATGTATAACCAAATGTATATTCTTGACATATTTATATATGTATACATGTATATAAGCAAACTTTGTTGGTTGCAGTTTTTTAGTCGCAGTAATTCAGGAAAGCTTCTTTACGTTGGAAAACACCTTTGCAAAAGGCTAATATTTTAGCATGGCACCTCTATAAACATAATCCAGGCTACATAATGAAATACAAATCAAATCTGTCTCATATTTTATGGAAATAGGACAGTATGCCTTTGTCTACCCACCTGGTCTGGTTACCCAGGTGAAGATCCACTATGCAGCTGCACTCAATGGGGAGCAAGACGTTAATAGGCAGAATACTTTTCCTTCTTTGCCACGTGTTCGTAGTTCTCTTGGCAACTTTTCTGTGATTCCTCTAAGCAATTCAGCTGAATAAACTGGCACCCCATGGGATCACCATTATTCTAATGCTCAAAGAAAGGCATTTTCCTTCTGAATTTTCTTGTCCACAGGGACAATCTGAGTTATCTCTCATTGGTTGTTATTCTTATGCAGACATTTGTTTGAGTGTGTGTGTCAACATGTGGCGACTTTGGAAGCCATTTCTCTGTCCAGTCCAGTGACAAAGGGTAGTATTACTCTGACAAAAGTTCTCTGACAGGGCTGTTTAGAGTACTGAGCAATGTTTCAGGGTTCACTGGTGCTCCCTAGTTCTCCTGCCAAATGTGCAAAACTCAATGGGAGCCTGGTCCATGGTTCAGAATCTGAACTGCTGTGGCCTTGCAATATACGTGAACATTATTAAAGAAAACGTTCACAAAAGAAAAAAAAAAAGTTTCATCCTCCTTTATGAAGCAGTAGATAGACTTCCTATTTTTTTATATGTGCTTGTACTGTTAAATGTGGAGTGTGACAGTAGTTCTGGCATATTCCATATGATTCTTGCAGAGAATAATCCTAAATAGAAGAAGAATGTATAGTAAAGCCTGATGAACATGAACAATACATCTCAGAAACCTCAGAGCCTCTATAGGGATCAGAGTTGCTGAGATACCATCACGTCAGCTACCACAGAGACTGTAGAAAACACAGTAAAAAAGCAAGTATTTTTCATATTATAAGAAATATCTCATTCATACCAATGGATGAAATGAGATAAAGATAACCATCCAGTTCCAAGATATTCATTTTATAAACAAATTACACATAGCAATTGAGAAAAGATTTAGATTTTAAAAAATTAGGTAGCTGACAGATATGAAATAATAGCTGATTTTATTTACTTTGCATTTCAAAATCAATATTCATAACAGTTGCCACATGTAAATTCAAGTTAATGCTATGTGCCCCTAAGACAAGAGTGTTGCAAAAATCTCTGTCCTATCACTGTAGATAAATATCAGCAGAATTGGATAGGTAATTATTCCAAGACAGGGGACACTGTTGATGATCTGATGTATTTATTTCAGATGACTGTGGAATACTTTTTTCCTTTTGATGTGTGTGTATATTTAGTGGTGCTGGAAAACCCTACTGTTTAAGAGTCAATATTTTTGCAACTAAAAAAAAAAAAAAAAAAAAAAGGCAACCCCTAAAAAGCCCTTCAGAGGTTTAACTCCCTTTCCTGAAATTAGTAAACATCCTAAATAAGAATGCACATTTTTTGGATGAGGAGTATGAAGAGGAGAGTGTTGACCTAGCTAGAGAAAATAAAGGAGGGGAAAAAGGAAATTAAAAAACGAATGGAGAAGTATTTCTTTCTCCACAGGCTGTTAGACAAGCAGGGAGTGATGGAGAGGGTACTCAAGAAAAGCATCCAATTGGCAAAATAGAAGCTAATCAGGCAAGAAGGAGAAGATTATGGATGATTAGGGACCTAGGCAAAAGCTGTTTATGTTGCTGGAGAATAGGGCTAGAGAGCACATGCGGCCGATAAATGGCAACTTCTTTGACCCTCCTGTAAGACAGAAAGTAGCAAGGCTGTAGGTGCACTGGATAGGAGAACAAGTCACAATGGTGGGACCATGCAACAGCTGGGGGAGGGAAGGGAGCTATGTAGTGCTGGAAGGAGTGAAGGTGTGGGATGTTCCAGACCTGTGTGGAGCAGGGAGTTGCTTTGAGTAGCACTCTGCAAAAAGCAGCCACTCTGGCCAAGCTGTCTGTCTTGCCTGAAGCAGAGCTATGCAGAGGCAGGCTGGTGACAGGTTCTTTCTCTCAGAGGCAGGAAATATGGAGGAGGTTGTAAAACTGGGAGAGAGATTCCCCCTTGGCCCACCTACTCTGTTAGCAGTGGGTGTAGCAAACCAGACTCCGTGTCTCGCACCATTCTTTTCTGCCTTGCTGCATCTTCAACTCCTTTTCTTTCTCAGTATAGTGGCAGCAAGGTCTGTCCCTGAGGCAGCGAAATTCAACGTTCCCTTGATCTGGGTCTTACAGAATCAAAGAATGAGGGGAAAACCAGATCTGATGCAGGATACAGAATGGGAAAAAGTTGTAAAGGGAACTGTAAGACTCAAGGCAGAATCATTGTCAAATGCTCAATTGCCCTGCTTCGTGACTGAGAAGAAGCAATCACTTTGGTGGAACATTTTTACTCTCCTAAAGATAAATATTCCCCTCTTAAATCCTTCAAAGGCATGTTTGACTGCACTGTTTGCTTTTAGGGTTTGGAAGGAAACTGATAAACATATTTTATTTGTCCTTTCATGGTTCCAGATTACCTCCAGTAGTTACGTGTATTGTTTCTAGTTTCTGTGTGGTGTGACCTGTTATAGACTACTTGTTATAAAGGAATAGAAATTATTAACAATTGTAAGATACTGACATCTGTTTCTTAAGCATTCTTTAAACAGATGAATCAAATGTGTTAATTTAATAATTTTTTTGCTGTCTCACACCTTTTAAAAAGCACCCCCTTGTGTCTATGTTATTAGTCTCATTTTCTGTTGAAACTAAACTCTTGGCCTTTAGTAGTCTTCCTCCTTTCTCAAAAAAGTTAACCTTGACTTAAAGATTTCGATGGAACTTTATATAGTTTGTAAGCCTTGCTTGTTACAGTTTCAGATCGAGTCAAAAGTAAAAGCAAGAGCACATCTGTTGTGAGTGGGCATAAGTGAAAATGTTGATTCAGCACTTAGCTCTCACCAAAAAATAAGGCATGAAGGAAAGTTGAAATTGTCCTGTAGTTCACAATTCTGTTGCAAAATCAAATGTTTATGGAGGTTTTGTTGTTTTGTTTTGTTTTTTCTTCTGAAATTATCTGCTGTTTTTCTGCCCATTTAATGTAAGTTCTGTTCCTGACACGTTCCTTATTTTTTTCCCAGTAACTCTTCAAGTTGTCATTTCTTTTGATATTTGTACGATATATCAGCAATATTACATTGAATCACTGTTCTTACCAGTCATCTCACCTCTGATTTGTGTTCAATAGCCTGCTTTTCCAAGTCTGAAAGTTATTTCATGTTCTTTTTCTTTGCTTCTAATTCAACACTCATTGTGTATAATTGCAGGGTAGAGTGATGATTACTCTCCAAAGAATTACAATCAAACTTGGCTTGTTAGTGCATAAAGCTCAGGCTGTTAATCACAATCATTTAAAGAGCAGCTAACCCTCACTAAAACACAGATGGCATGTTGTTAGTATTTCAAGCTACCCAGCTCAGACATTGTCCCAGAGAGGACTTTTTTATGCTTTTCAGTTCTGCTTCTCTTCTGTAACGCTGAACAGTATCTGCTGGGTTTGATACCCTCTCAGGCACTTAGAAGGAACACATGAATACTGTACAGCTGTAGCAGCTCATGCAAATAAAAATGCACTAATTTCTTTCGACTCAAAATGAAGAATTTAACTGTATAATGCAGAATGAATACAAAAAGAAACTCTATGAAATAAAAAAACCCCAAACAATATAAACAGGAAGTTGTCTTGATTAAAACTAGGAGTAATTTAAAATATGTGCATATTTGACTTAAGAAAACCTTGGTAAGCTGGATCAGTAATGGTAGTTGAGAAGGTCCTGGGTTCCCTTGAGAGTCCTATGGTCTGGTGATTTTCAACAAGCCATTTAATAAATAGGTAAATATTTTTCTAGTGCTACTGATGTAAAAAACTCGAATACTGTATTCCTAAGAGTAGAACAAATAACAGCATCTGTGCCAATGCCTCAAGCAAGGATTTTTAATAAGAATTATTAAATGCTTGATTCAATAGGACAATCCACTTTATAAAATCCTGTATTTCTTAAAAAACATGTGTTTTCCAAAGGTTTAAAATAACTACATCCAGAAAAGTTTAATTCTTACACTGTAAAAAAGGATTCTCTGAAAGGCCAGGGTACATTGTTGTGAGCAAAAGACAGATGACAAGCTAGGGTTTTTGCTAGTGCAGACTCAGTACATGCTTGTCTGTAGCCCTGTCTCCTTTTAAAAGCTTCCCTATCTCTAAAATAAAGATTAAAAATACCTTATGCAGAAGATACCTTTGGGAATTGAGCTGCTGTTTTGAAAACAAATATCGTTTTAGATAAACCCTGGAGAATAATAAAAACCCCAACAAAAACAGTTCTTGAAGGAAGACTATATTATTTAACTGGAGCTAACTGTGCATGACTTTTCATGAGTATGCACCAAGTTAAAAGCTCAGAGGTCTGGGTATGTGTGTTCAAGTGCTGCCAGAGTGCATGAGTATTTTCATGCTTATACCTCCCAGGTGCTGTGAAAGGGGTAGGCTTCACTGAGGAACATAATACTACTTGAAGAATCAGCCATGTATTAGATGGTTTTTTTGTGAAATAAATAAGGTTTTTCTTGTTTCTTATTCCTTGTACCAAGGCTATTGAGTTTATTTCTACATAGATGTCATTTCGTGGTGAAATACAGGCTCATAAAATCAGAATTTAGGTGGGAAAAAAAAAAGTATGACTCCTGTATTCTTTTAGACACATAGTTTGATAAGAGGTAACTAGTCTCTTTCTATGCCCAATTTCCTTCTACCACCTACATCCTTTGTCTGTCCTTCCCTAGAGACTACTGCTTAGAGTGGGCAGAGAAGATTTGAACTGGCATCTAGACTTAGATGTATCTTTTTGTCGTTGGCTACACACATGTTCTAGCAGGTAGCGTCTCTGCTGCAAGAATGTGAGAAATTTTAATTCTCATTATTAGCTCTTTTAGCCCTTAAAATGTCAGAGACATCATACAGTGAAGCCTATGGCAAAGTGGATTTCCAAAGCAGTGTTTCTGTGTTATTAGCCATTCTTCAAAATACTAATAAAATTTATATTAATAATTTATATTGATGAAATTGATATAATATCGATTAAATTCTTTACCAAGTTTTAAGTAAAGTGTTTTATGAATACATATCTAAGTAATTTCTTTGCAAAGATTGCAAGGTCAGATGCCATCTTCCACTTGCCTCATCTCTAAATTTTGAATAAATGTGTATTGTTCATAGCAAACTTTGTGTGGACAAGCACTGAAAGAAATACTTGCCAGCTCTGCAATTGTGCATTTGTTCAGGTTTGTTACGTAGACACAAAAGCCTGTTCTCTTTTTGTTCTGGAGCGTTATGTGTGCAGCAAAAAAAAAATCACATTTACTGAGGACTTGTGTTTCCTGGTCCTATTCATATAACTCTTCAATGGTAGTCGAATGGGCTACAAAATTGTCATAGGTACCTTACCAATGAAATCCACATTCCAGCCATATTAAACATGTGGTTATATATCTTGTCTCAACACAATGGCACAGTATAATGCATATAAACATGCTTCTGTTGTTTCCCAGGCCTGATATGCTTTCAGATCTTTCCTTATATCATTGAGCATCAGAAGTATGCCTTCATTCCATCTCAAATAGTGTGTAGTACCCACATTGTTGTCTAAAAAGAATATACTACATGTCATATATAACTGCTTTTCTACTTCCAAATAGGCATGTCATTTCTCTGTTGTGATCAATGTTCAACTTGATTTCTTTGATTCAAAATGAGGTATGATATGAATATAATATGACTTTAA
The DNA here is from genome assembly GCF_003945595.2 of Pipra filicauda. Taxonomy (NCBI): domain Eukaryota; kingdom Metazoa; phylum Chordata; class Aves; order Passeriformes; family Pipridae; genus Pipra; species Pipra filicauda. The sequence goes on along the minus strand of NW_024104321.1, from coordinate 3,516,169 downwards.
TCCAGCCTCCTCATAGCACTCAGGACAAATATATAGCTTTTTTAAATGTTTTACCTCAGCAATCAGGGAATTGAAGCTTTGAGACAAATTCTGACCTTTTTGTAATATGGATTTCTGTGTCGAACACCTTGAAATTGAGTTTATTTTTACAGCAGCAAGTTTAATGTCAAGTACTTGAATGAAAATTGAATTAATTTGTTGCTTTCAATAATTGACCTCCTTTAATTTTCAAACTTTACATGTTTGTTTAATCTTAATGCCTTTTGATTTATTCATGAAATGTTGCTCTTCTGTGCTTTGTAATAATCTCTGACTATTCAAGCATTTTCAATGTGATATTCTCCATCCCAAGTTTTTAATGAGGTTTCTTATGTATGTATTTTTTAAATAAAAATTGTGGAGGTTTTTCCTTTTTATATTCATTAACTTAATATTAGAAACCGTGCCTGGTTTGGAAAATCTCATCAATTTAAAGTTCCAGAATAGGTCACCAAGTGTTATTCCAATAAAAATGTAATTTGCATGCAATGCTTCATTTGCAGGGAGTGGTTGTTTATCTTCCCTGGCATTTATTACAGCGATCAAGCAACTGAAATAATCTGCATATTATGCAAACCAGTCCTTTTCTCAAGAAAGTTTTCAGGCTTTTTATGTTAAGAAAAAATTATTCCAAAGACTTGTAAGATAGCACGAGAAAAGAATTGGATCTTGTCACAAAAAATTCTTGTTACTGTCATCTCAGGGGACTAACCTATTTTGGGAAATTAAAGGCTCTGATTTAATGGGTTACATCATCAGTATGTTTTATTGTGGGTGGGATTGCTCTATTTGCCTCATGGCTAATTGAATTATTGCCCATTCTACCAGTGCAACACAAGGATGATTAAAAGAATTGGAGCTTTAGAAAATGGAGACCTGAGAGTGAAGTGAGTTCTTAGCCAAAGATAATTTCAGCAGGAAAGGTTAGATCAGCTGGGAAAAGAAAGCTAACAGTATCTGTGTCTTTAAATTCAAGAACATGAAGATATTGAAGGAGGAAAAGTTAGGTTATAAGAAATTGCTGAAAATCACTGTCTATAAACATGCAACAGGATCTTTTTAGTCTTTATTCAGGGACATCTGCAGAAAAGTCTTTTCCTATCAGATAAAATTATTAGCTTTAACTTTAAAAAAAAACCTCAAGCTTAGCACAAGGAAGTAAACTGCTCCCAAATTACATGTTTTGATGTAGATGTTTATGTGGTAGAAAGAATTTTGGCCAAGCTTTCTGGAATTAGACTCCTTTTTTACAGAATCCTTTTGCAGAATCCTTTCAACATGAGTATTGTGAGTCATAGTGGCGTCTTATATAATAGAAGGAAACTGCAAAGGAACAGGCCTTTAATAAGTAAAAATATACTTTTTAACCAAATGCATACTTCACATTAATTACAACATGGGAAAAAACAAGATTCTAGAATCTTATTGTCTTCCTCTTAGTTACCCATTGGATAACACTTATATCTTACAATAATAGTTGGACTTGGTAATCTTAAAGGTCTATTCCAACCTAAAGAGTTTTATGATTCTATGGAGAGGGAGAATCCTCTTCAGAGAGCAATTTAGAGTATTAAAATTCAGCTTGTGAAGCAAGCTGCCCTCAGGATTGGGTATGGACCTTGGGAGGTGTGTGGAAAGAAAGAACAGACATACTTCTACCCGTTGTGATATTACATCAGAGACTCAAGCTAACAGTCAGTGCCATGGTCTAGTTGACAGAGTGGTGTTGGGTCATGGGTTGGACTTGATGATCTCAGAGGTCTTTTCTAACCTGGTTGATTCTGTGATTCTGTGATTCTGTCTATTTGTCCAAATAGACACTGCTTTCATGAATTTTGCCAGAGTAACCCGTCACTGAGGTGCATGGTTGACACATCAGTGGCTGTCTATTTCACAAAACCATTTTTTAAAGATCTTTTACATGATTGAAAGCACAAATTGCACTTTGAAAAGAACAGACTGTAAAGTTATTGTCTGTTACTGTTCCGACATCCACCATTCCTTTGACTGTTATAGCCTCCCCCTGTGTCTTATCTGAAATGAGATCATAAATTCTCCAAAGAAAGATTTGTCTCTTAAAATAGCACTTGTACAGCAATTAGCACTTTGGATTGCTGAACTTTAATGGAGTTTTCTAATGTTGCCATAACATAGCAAATAATCACTGAAGTATGGAAAACAGATCCAGAAGGCATTTTAAGACTATATAATCTGTTCCCTGCTCTAAAACAAGGTTAAAATATACCTGTCAAGAATTATATTGATATATGTCCAACCTTAAAGAGCTCCAGTGACGGAGGTCCCACAAACTCACAAGATGTATATTCAGGGGCTTTAGCATACATTCACATTGCCTTTACTCTATACATTTTGCTACTCTACTACTTGCAGTACTTGATGTAGTTTAACTTAGCATTGTTTTGTTTCCATCAGGGCTATGGATAGTACATTATTTCCTTTTCCAGCAGAACCCTTTTACGTATTTGAAGTCTAGCCATCTTCCCACTTGGTAGTCTTCATTTGACTGTGAACTAAGTGAAGACAGAAAACAAAAACCCCATGATGCTTAAAATAAAAAAAAAAATTAAAAAATTTAAAAAAAGCTGTTTAGGAGAATTAAAGAAGTTAAGGTTAAACAATATGAAGATACCAGATGAGATGCTGAGGTTTTCCTTCTGACTCCACAGAACCACAAACTGTAGATAATTGTTTCACTTGCACAGTTACAATAGAAAGTGCCTGACAGTGCTTTGTGGACTACAGAGGATTTCGCAGGCATGGTCTCAAGGGCTTTAGAACTAATGTGGATGTTTCCACTTCATTACTTTCAATGGACCACAGTCTTATCTGTGTGCATTAATGAATGGCTACCCCTCTGGAAGACATGCTACTGGTTATATTCTAATGATGACATAATTAGGAAGCAGAAATAGAGAGGATTGCCTGTAGCTATGACCCATAAACTCCTTGGTTTGGTTGTGTATATATCCAGGATTGGATGCATGGAAAGATAAACTGTATGGTGTTAGAGAAAGTGTCAGAGTGACAAAATTATTATTTGTATTTTTTTTGGAATACAGTCTTTTATTGTGGTTTTGGAAGGGATACAAATTTTTGGGTGCTCATTTTTCCAAAACATTTTTGTTTTAAGATGATATCTGAAATGTATGTTGGAGAGCAGTGTAGTAAGCTGCACCAGTAGCTCTAGCATTAGAAATATAAATTTTATTAAAGTATTTTAATAACAGGAAAATAATGAATTACAGTATAATATAAAGAAGATTGGTGAGATTTTCTGGGAATTAAGTTATTAATAGGAAGACCCCATGTCTGGATTGTAAAAATGGAGGAGAAAGCAAAGTGTTGGTTTGAGTAGGACTTACTAATAAGCATTAGAATAATTATGTGATGCACAGAACAAATCAGATAACAGGAGTAATACAGGAAATATCTTCTACACTGGCTGTTAAGAGTTTGACCAGCAAGAAAGCAAACATAAGGCACTTGTACAGCTCACACCATGTCTTGTATCTTTTTGTTTGCATGGCTGTACCAACTTGCTTGCAGTCATTATTGTTTACAGAAAAATAAAACTCAACAGTAATTTTCTATGCTACATAACATCTTCTGTTACATCTCTAAACCCTGATATCATGAGTTAAAATCTATTATCCAGAATAATTAGCACTACTAGTTGTATGATTGTGATTAAATGTGATTTAAATGTCTGTTTAAAAGTAAGCAACAGAAGGTTCCTACCAGAAGTAGCTTTCTAATAAAAGTAGCACAGAACAGAATGTTATACCAACTTGCCAGTTCTTTTCAGATCCATGTCCAAACTAGATGTCCTGATTAGGTATTCTATATGTTACAAATAATATATTTGCTTTGGTTTTCAAGTTTTTATTTTTACATTCATAGATCCAATACCATTAGTTGAATAATGTCATGATTCCACCTCTGCATTTATCTTTAGAAGTTATCAGTGTCAAAAGGATTGCTTTGGTTTTTGCTGTGATCTCTGTGTTCATGTAGGACACACAACTGTCCAAATTTTTTATTACAGTTTGTGAATTACTGTGGAAGTCCTCCCTCTGCAGCTTCAAGTTTGCTATTTGTAACTGACTATTTGCTTTTTCAATTGGATACTGTAGTCACATCATGTTGTGTTTGATGCTGACTATCCCCCAACTCCCTGAGCAATTTCTGAGCAGAGCGCCAGCGCAGATCCTCAGACCAGTGCACACTCATACACATATTTATGAAGGTTTATGTTGGACAATGATCACAAAAAGAAAATTGTTTTTCATCAATTTTGAAAAAGCTAGATGATATTAATACATCTTTTTGAAAGAACATCTGGATTTTTGTTATTATCTTGTGGCTATTCTGTATTTTCTGTTACATACTTCTGCATAGCACCTTAGGAAATTGTATGTTTTAATTTAAAAAACTTAAAATTCTTTCACTTTCCTTTTATCCTCCATTACCCAGCCCCAGTTCTTAGACTTAAGTAATTTAGCTAGGTCCTGCAGCTTGTATTTTAAGTACTTTATACTCCATGGTCCCACTGAAATAACAGGGATTACTGGTGCAGTGAATTTTCATTCAGCTCAACTGAAACTAGCAGAACTGATCTCCTAGTTTTTATAAGAAAAACAAATTCACCTGTGGAGACACCAGATTTACTGTTAGCCTATAGAAGTTACTATTACTCCTTTCTACTTGCAGGCAGAATTTGGTACTTGCAAAATCCATTTGTGACACTTAACCAGAGACTGAGATGATGTTTAAAGCAGGGGAGGGGGCATAACCTTCACCCAGGGTAAGTGACTAAGGCATTGTGCATTAAATGGTCCCCGGGCTTAGGAGAGACTATGAATTGGATCTCTTGGGAGAGGGCCATAACTCACAACTTGTTGCTCGAAGAACTGGTAGCATTAGCAATATCACGTCCCTATGATCACAGCATGAGGTAGGCACCCATTTCTGCAGAACAGGCACTACTGGTAGATCAAGAAGATTGTTTGAAATGGCATAAAAGCTTTTGTAGCTTTGTCCCCAGTCTCTTTTTATAAAAGCATTCTAATAGGTCTTCTACAGATTTGCAGGTACCATTCTGCCTACCACAAACATATGTGTGTCCATTATTTCAGAGGGTTTTAATACTCTAAAACCCAAATTATTCCTATTTCCCCTATTTTTCTGATATAAACAATGAGGCTGTAAGAGGGTGATTAAATTTTCTTCCTTTTGGAGTATGAAATTAGCACAGATGAAAAGCAAAGTACTTTCTGTTATAACTTCTGTAATTTTGAGGAGTACCTAGGCAGTCCTGTTTTCATCATCAAGGTACGTATATGCAAATTTGGCCTAACTTCAGATACAGTAGCAAACTACATTAAGAAGTGGACTTTTTTGTGATTACAGAGTATTAGCTTTAGCCAGTTCCTACAAATACTTTAGAGTGGGTACGCACTTTATTCTTTCCTGATATGTACTTTCCCTTGCTGGCAGGGTTAAGTTTACCAATAAAAGGGATTATTCTGGAGGAGGAATCTTTCAATTTTTTGTTACTTTTTTAAGTAACAAAAATGAGGAATTAATTTATATTCATGCCTGAAATATAAACTTGTATTAATTTTTATACCCAATTCTGTTTTCGTTAAAAATGTAGTGATTGCCACAGGTATGAAATGAGTAAGAATAATTGTACATGTGATTTTTGCATGACTGAGTCTATGAATGTGACTGACTGGGATCTAAAGTCAAGTTCTGGACTGTTTTCAACTTTACGTAAAGTAACATTTGAAAGTTCAAACTAAACTAGAACTTAAGCTGCCTATTAATTATTCTAATCCTCAGGACAAAAGTGCAGTTTTTGAAGAAGCAATTGCATATCCTAAACTAAGTGATCTATACTAGGACCCCAAGCTACCTGCCTTGCTATCTGACCTCAGCTAACTCTAAATTCCCTGGTGGGGCAGGACACTCTCTGCTCAGCTTCAAGTAGCTAAGCTGGGACTCATTTCCAAGAGATACAGATCAACAAGGGATACTTTATTCTGCCATATTAATTTCAGTATAATCACCCATTATAGCTTTGAATGTCCTCCTCTGAATTTGGCTTTATTCAGTATTTTGAATTTGTATATGTGAGAAGCTGTCTCATGCTTTATGAAGGCAACAGATGAAGAAGGCATATTGTAGATTATTCTCTGATTGTGCTTTGCTTTCTTTGGCCATTCTTAGAAAAATAAACTCTAGGACTAGATGTGGTTTTTGATCAGTTTTTAATAATTGTTTCTGTAATTTAATGCTCTTTCAATGACGCAACTCATAGAAGCTGGACTCTAGAAAAAAATCAAGGACCCTTTTAGCAGAAGAGAATTTAGAGCAATATCAAGATTTGAGGGAATTTATTGAATACTTATATTCAAAAAACACACCCAAGTGTTTACAAAACTTCTACCTCTTTGATGAACAATTGTTTATGTTTTCATGAACACATTCTTCTCCCTAATACACTGATATACAATATCTGGAGAGTATCTTTCCAGATCAGTCTCATTTTCCAGAGATATAAACTAAAAATTTTTAGCTAAAAGAATTTCATAGATACTGCTTTTTAAGTGCTGGACAGATTTGTAGTACATGTGTTCCTTTATTTCTCTGTGGAACAAGAGGTAGAAAAAGAAGATGGAAGGAATTATAGACTGAGGTTCTGAAAAGTATCTCTAAGAGGTTTAGGCAGATAAGTGAAGATCAACAATAATTCTTTTACTATGTAACTTGATTCCCCAAAGCTTTAACTAGCCTCAGTTCAGCTCTTCTCTCCTCTGTGAAAGTGTTATAAAATTTGAAGATTTTCTATTTGACATCTATCATGAACTCTAAATTTACTTAGCTTTTATTAATTACCAAAGGTAGTTCAAAGTCTACTACATAGCTTTTTCATACAATCAAGGTTCATTTTGAGCCTTATTAGCATACACCGGTCAAGACTTGAAAGATTTAATTACTCTACATCATTCTATACTTGTCTCCCATTGCTGAGAAATACAAACTTTATCATAATTTTATAATATTTTCTTCAAGACTCTTTTTTGCCTTTGTACCTCAACTTACAGTACAATATGACTACGTGAAAATGCTGTTTCTTCTTTTGAATTTTTTTTCCCCTTAATATATTGCCAGTCCTACATATTATGGAGAGAACAAACAAACAAATAAACAAACATAACCCCATCACAAAACCATTTAAATTGCAAATTATAAAGTTTCAAACACTGGGAGACATGCAAGGGTGTCTAAAACATTTAAAGACCTTTTCATATTGAAATAATTTCCTTTTAGCAAACAGCTCAGAAAACTTGGACCATTTCTGTTTTCATAGCTTTTAAACCCTGTTGGAATAAGTAGGGTTTAATAATATAAAAAGTTAATTTGATTTCAGAATTACAGAATGGTTCTTGTAGAGATGATTTGTGGCAAATATTCATCAGGATCTATGTATTCTGAGTTGGAAGGGAACCACAAGGATCATCGAGTCCAACTTTTAATGGAATGATCTGTATGGGGATCAAACTCACGACCCTGGGTGTTATTATCACAATGCTCTAACCAATGAAGCTAATCTCAGGGTCTGCAAAACATGTTTATATTCTCACTTTTGGGTATCAGAGATGGTAGTATCTACGTAAAGGTTTAAACAGGATCACTTCTAAGAAAACCTGCCCAGCTTCAGTCTTAAGAAAAAATTTAAAAAATCTTATGTTGCCAAAAAATCTTTATGTTTACAAGTCATATACGACTATAGAAAACACCTAGAATAAATTGTTAAGTACAGACATCAGGGAGAAGTTCTGAGAACATAAGTATTTCATAGGGAATTGGTATCAATGCTTCAATGATATTGTTGGAAGTAACTGTGTCCAGAGATCTATCATAGAAGAGGACCATGCCACAAAATGTTCTCCTGGCATATGTGATGAATTTATATTTGTTGGGTATCCATACAGGTGGTGAAACCCTTTCTTTTTATTATTTTTTTAGGGGAGCTAGGCACAGGGGCATGGTTTGATTTGTTTCATTAGTGTTTGTCAAAGAAAAGTTTATTTGTTTTTTTATTTAGTTTGAGATTTTTTTTGTTAGGATGCAAAGTCAACATCATGGAAATGACAGCCCATGGATTTTCACTATATGCTTTACTTCTACTTTGTCCTGCTTTGGGCTGCATGTCATCAGGCAAAATTTGGATTAAATTATTGCATACAGTGGTATTTCCAGAGGGCCACTGCTTCGTTTAGCTCCCAGGATAGATGACAGGATTCACTCAATGATCAGTAATCAATAGCTTTTTCTGATTTGTTCAAAAAGTGTTTCTTTTGCATTCAAAACATGTTTTGCATACAGAATTTTTGTTTCCTCATGAGCTTTCCTATAGCACTGGCCACTATATTAACTGAGCTCTCATGCCATCTTGTTAGGGGAAGATATTATTCTGTTTTCTTAAGCAAACAGCGCTGCAGAAATATTAGAGAACAAAACCATATACTGATTTTGAGGCAAAATTTGAGGCATTTAGGACTAGATTCTTGAAGGTACATAATATTATCCAGAGTTCTCTATGTTCAAAGAGGTGTTGTCAATGTGTTTGACCTAGACGAGGAGAAAAAATTCTTCAATAAAAAAACCATCAGCTCACCAGCAAATTAGGACAAGCCTAAACTTTACTGTATTTGAAATGAGAAGCAGAGAAATGGAGATTGTGTTCCAAGAGAAATTTGGCCTAAGTACCCCATCTTGCATCACAAAGGAACTGGAAGAGGGGGAAAAAGTAGATTTTCTGGATTAATATTACTTTTACTCTGAGTGTCTGCACTCATACTGGAGTCTCTTATTTACATTGCTGTCTCCAGCAAAGGAGAAAAAAAATCATGAAAACATTGATTTTTATTGTAAAACCTGATTCACTTAACAACAACTGCTTATAATGCTCTTCATGTAAATGAAGCAGTGGTTTTGTGTCTTCTCTTCTAGTTTAGGATTTTGTTTGCACATAATGAACATTTACAAATCAGTGATATTTGTCACCATAGATGTAAAGTGAAGCTTTCGAATCTATTAAAATAAATTTTTCTTGGCCAAGGAGAGAGTAGCCAAGAAACTTGTGAGAGGCATTTCTCATTTTCACACTCTTGAGAGAAAAATTACTCCATCTATAAATATTTCTTCTTTAATTCCACTTGTTTTTTTCACTGTGCTTTTTAACCATTTTGATCCTCCCTGTGTTGGGCACTCTGTTTCCATTCAAAGTTAGACCCCTGATGTTTCAAAGCTTGGATTCAGTATATCATGGTTTTGCAGTTACTTAGTTGAAGTCCAGAGCTTTTTCGGGTGATCTTATGCAAAGGAAACCAGAGAAGTTCCTGATGAGGTCTGCTGAGTCTTGGGCTGCCTTCACAGTTTCATGGATGACACAATGACATCTTTCTACTCTTTAGAAGGAACAGTTGCTGGGCTGCAGCAAAATCCCTTGTTTGTTTACTATGTTGTTTGCTTGGGTCTTGGGGTGACAATCAGCTGAGGGAGGAAACAACTTTAGATAAAGAGGTTCCGTCTGATTATAATGGGAGCACAGACAAAAAAGTTTAATCTTATTTCACTTCCAAAAATCCTACTAAACCAAATATTTTTTTTTAAAATGTAGTTATGTTTCTCTGCATTTATTTTAATTCTTTTATACTTGCCAGGCAGCATCCTAAACCCTCACATAAATCAATGCAAGATTGGGGCATAAGGAGACTGCCCCACTATGACTTTAAAAATCAACCTTTTTCCACTTCGTACCCATGCCTGACTCTGTGTTTTTTGGGTTATAGGGAGCTCTTGCTCCACTCTTCACTCTCTGTATGGGCAAGGGGAAGGAAAAGATGGTGTGAGAGCCCAAAATATCAGTGGTGAGAGACAACAGAGCAATTATGCTAGAGCTTTCTTCTGTGCTGTAGGTACATGCTCTGATGGACTCATTTTCATGATTTTGTCTATCTTGTATCCACTAAATGACATATTTGGCAATATCAGTCTCATGCAATCACAAGCATTGTCTGAAAACATTAGTGGAGGAATTGGCAGGAAAATAATTCGCTTGGAACTTGGGAGAAGCTGGACAATGAGGAAAGTCATGTAGATATGTTTTCTACATTTTAGGTTTTTTCCCACTGGTCTGTCACGAAAGGTTGTGACAGGGAGCAGGAAGGTTGTTTGCTGTACTGTGCGCTGTTAGAATGGGAAAAAAAACCAAAATGAAATAAGCAGTGGGTACAATTCATTGCACTATTTCAATCAGAAATTGCTGCCACATGGACTCAGACTTTCTAATGGCTTTTCACAATCAGCCGTCTGTAAGGCTCCAACTGGTATGGTGCCTGCAGTATTTATTTTGAAATGCTATATAGCCCACAGCATCTGAGTATACCCACAGTACACACTGTGCAACCACAAACTAGATAAATGTTGGGGAGGTTTCAATAAACTCATATAAATTTGTTGTTGTTGTTGTTGTTGTTGAAACATGCAGAAGAAGCAAGGCCAGAATGGAATAAAGTTCATCCAAGTATAGGTGACATTTTGTGCATTCTTTTAAAATTGTCCTATCATTGTGGGCATTCTTGTTCTTAGAAATATAATAGGAACAGATATTAAAATGGAGTAAAACAAAATACTCTTAAGAGAGAATTTGTGGGAAGATGTAATGGAATAATGTCATTAATATTTTCCATTGTCATTTAAGTATTTCTTTCAACAACTTTGTCTATATTTCAAATGGAATTACATGTGTATATGAGAAGTTGATTAGGACTTAAGACTGAGTCCATGTGTCTATAGAGATATTTTTAGATAAGAACTTTGTTGTTTTGATGAGATAGAAAACCTCCTTCCCATCAGGAGACATTGTGACTGCAAAGTCATTAATATTTGTGATGTGATGCCACTTGACAAATGTGGAATAATCATTGAAAAACTGCACAAATTTTCAAGCAGCTACACTTAAATTTATGTCAAATTTACCATGTTATTTCAGCATGAAAAATGGAGAGATAATAAAAGTTAAAGCACTTTAAATGGGCACTTCCAAATATAGCTCTGAATTTTCCCATATACTGATGTTTTAAATTGTCTCTCTTCCTGTCTTATTGTGTCTTCTATCTTTTATCCAAAACAGTATATTTCCTTCAGTTTTTTGCTTTGATTTGAGAGTGAGAAAGTATTGTGTTTTAAATTGACCTGAAACTTATTTTTTCACTTCAATCAGCAGCAAATTGAAAAATTTACTCTCTACAGCTTTTTCCTGGAGCAGATTCTGTTCTGAAAGAGGTGGAACGGGTGTTCTCTGGCATTCTTTATGTAATTTAGCTGAGTCTATAATAACACATTAATTAAAAGTGTACCTCCATTTTTAAATTATTAGTTTCTAAAGATTTTTTAGATCTTCCTAGCTGGAAAAAACCCCTTTGTAATACATCTTTTCAACATTTTATAGTAAACTCTTTAAAGTGTACATACTTGACTTCATAAACATAAAGAGAGAAGGAGGATGTATATTTGAATTTAGAGGTTCATTAAGCAAGCTCATAGCAGTTTCTTTATAATCCTTACAGCTGAGTAGTCTGAGAGAGGACTAATATTTTCAGATTCTCAGCAGAATAAGATTTAATGAATTTGTAGCACAAAGAAGGGGAAAAAAAGTCTCAAGATCTTTCTGAAAAGTTGCCTAGATTTTTTTTTTTAACCAAAGCTTGGATTACAGAGAATTATGACTGCACATGAATCTATTTCTTCATTCTTTACTTACTGAAGTGTAGGATGAGGGCAGAACCATGAAAGTGTTTATGGTAGCACTGACACCAAGAATCATGAGGTTATTTTTATTACATGCTTTTATCAATGACTTTTTGTGAAAAAGTTCACTATATGCTTCATAACGAGATCTGCCCGTAAATATATTGACAGATTCACAGCGCTGCATTAGTTATTTTTCTACAGAACTTCTTGAAGGGATTGTCTAGGTAGACAGAGAACTGTGCAGAAACTCATCTGATTGTTTATGCTTTGTAAAGCAATTGTTATTCTGGACGAGGTTGTTCCAAATACCTGCTTTTGCTATTGTAACTAGACTGCCTGTATTACTCATACTTTCATGTAGATTAATGTATCCCTTCATACACATGTCAAGCAGTCCAGTAACTTACACAACTGAGGATTTATAGATCAGACAGCAACTAGCAATAGAAAAACAAGGTTTTTATTCTGCTAGACATCTTTACCATCCTTAGATGCTACAGTCTAAACTTTATCTTTGATATTAGTTTTGATATACTTCACAGATCTGTAGAATACTACTGTAGCAAGGAAAGTAAGAATTAGTGCAGATCTATATAATTTGTTGCTATTCTGAAGATATATGCACACACAGAACTCCTAATTCATCTTGATCAGATAGTAAAGACCTCAATTTCCAAAAGAACTTTAGCATTTCAGAATGGGTGGGTTGTTTGGAACACTTTTCAAATGTTCAGAAAAGGGGAAAGTGCGTCAAAGAGTAAGTTGCTATCTTCTGATTACCAATATATAAAAAATAGAGATGGTTGCAATTTTCCACTCATTCTTAAATGCATTTCTTTACACTCTATTTTAAAACACACTTTAGAGGAGTTGCCTTGACTCTCTCAGCAATCTCCTCCTTTAGAGGAGGAGAAAAAGAAATAGCTCAATAAAAACTACCAGAAAATCTAAGAAAATTACTTATGAGAAATATTTCTGTGGTGAAATTTCATTCAGATTTTTCTCTTAATCATTACTAATATATTCATTGTGAAGGTACTTCTTCTTTAATAGAAGATGATAGCACTTAACTTTCCTTATGTAAATATAAAAAAATAAGGGACAAAGTCACATATTGATTAAAGTGAAGTAACCATTTCCTCAAGCATCTTTCTCTTCTTAAGGATTCTAGGTCCTTTCTACAATGAAAAATATAATAACAGAAAAATAAAAGGCATTGAATCAGTACCTTTTTGCTGTAAATATACTGATACTTTTAAAAGTAAATCTTACATAAACTGAAAGTAGACTAGCATAAAAGAATTTATATATGGAATTATGTGCATTCCAATTTATCTTCAAAATGTTACCTGTACCAGTTGGTCTGCCATTCTGGTTTCTTACTCCACAACATCTGGTAAATTTTTCCAATAGTCATGAGTTGAATACCTTATCAGAAGATCTGTAATCAACATTTCATCAGTTTTAAAGAAAACTGGCAAGGATAGGTAAAAATAAAAAAAAATGCTGTTTAAAGTGGCACAATGTAATGATGATGACAGTGATGTTATACACCCACAGCTTACTTTTCCTTATTTGACAGTTCTCATCTGTGGCACAATTGAGATACGTAGGAATTGGTGTAGTACTGCTAACAAAGCAACTATACACTTTTGAAAAGCAATAATGTGGTTTCTAGTAGAAGTTTTTTGGTTTTTTTCCAAAATAAATATAAAAATACACAATCACATTAGGAGAATAACTAACAATACTAATTGAAATCAAGGACTATTGTATACAATGGGACTGGGGAACTGAGACTTTCAGGTTAAAAGACAAGTATAGTCCCTGATGACTATGTTTTAGTTTCAAAATAATTAACTGTCAAATAATTAATATTCATTGACAAGACCAAGTTAAGTGCATGCAGCATTATATATCTTGTAATTATTTGGGATGATAAGATAACATGGACTGAAAATAATCAATTTGAGCTACCAAAGCTGATCACTTAAGGCAAACGAAAAAACACAAGTAACTTTCTTCCGTAGATTTCATGCCCACTTATAATTAGCTTTGCCTGCTTCTGTGGTCTTTTTATATTTCAGCTCTGAGTAGCCGAGTTTCCTCAGTGTGAATGGTTTTGAACATTTATTTGAGAGCTTTCTGAGCAAATTTGTTGGAAGAAACACACTAAAAGTCAATTGGTAGCTAATTACAGCATTGAACATACTATATCAAATTAAATCTAGGTAAACTAGATAAAATTAAAGAATATTTAAAATATTTAACATTGAAAGAGCTGTTTGCAACTGATCTGTATTCACAAGAAAAAAAATTCCTGTCTCATCACAAGCTGTTAAATATTAAAACAATGTACATCTGTTCAGATTCAATTTGGGGGTATACCATAAAAGCAACAGCAAACCCCCTCTCCTTTCGATTGATACCTATTTCTGCCTCTGTTAAATCAATGAAAGCTATATTGCAGTTTAAAGCAGAGTTATTTTAATAATGAATCTTTCTAATAATATAATCCATTAGACCAGAAATTAGATATTATGGCAGCATGAGCTATAGAAAAATCACTACAGGGTAGAAAATTTGAGGGATAAATTATTCATTGTAAATTATTTGCTCTAACCAGCTTTTACCACACTCCTATCAGATACTTTACAGTTCTACAGCATGATGTTGGAGATCGAGTGTAATCAATAAAATAAATTATTTAAATGTAAGATTTATAAGGAGGTTTTTTTATACTCAAATTTTTTCAATATCTTGTGATACGGGAGGGATAATATGAAGTATATTTATATTAAACATTCTGTATTTTTATGATTGCTGCTGAGGTTTCTACAAATTTTCTTCCCAGGCTTGTATTTTTTGGCTTAAAAATAAATCATAATCCACTTCATAATTTGAACATCTAGTGGAAATTTTTTCCTTTTGTTTTTTTTGTCCTGTCCCATAGGTATGTAAAGCATGGAAAGAAAGAAAACCCAGTGTACTGCATACTCAGTATTACTAGAATAATTCTCTTTTAATCTTTAAAAAATCTGTGCAGCTGAAAGACCCAGTGCTGGTTTTTACGAAGCACACTAAGAGACAAAAAATCAAAAATGAAAACAGTGTGAGCAGCATCACATCAATGTTGCTCTCCTAAGTTCAAGGAAAAAGAAACTCTACAGGAAGGACGAGGTGGCATAGAAGAAATAAAGTGGACTCAAGTAAGAAATAGTTTGAACAGACTTGGGCAGAGTAAGGTAGACAAGGGAAGAAGAGGAGAATATATGAGACAGATGCTATAGAGGTAAGGTGATGACATGGTACAAGAAGTCAGTACAAGAAAAGAGTTATATCCATACAGAAATTGATTTGTTTTCTGAGTTATCTATTTGCAAATTGTTAACCAAACTCAGGAATACACAACCAGCACCAAATTCTAGAGCATTCAAATGTACACAGATTTGGATCCCAGAGGCCAAGTTACCTGCTTACATGAAATTATTAGGTGTTGTCCTGGAAAATCACTGTTTCCTCAAATAATTTGCTAGAAAACCTCTGTTGACAGAGGGTTTTGTATGGTTTGCATCAAAAAGTCTGTATTAATGTGGTTTATTAATGTTCAGGTAATGTTTTTAGGGAAATATCTTTGACATATTATTTCATTGTGTTTGCTTAAGTCTCTAAAAGAGCATTAAAGAAATAGCTGAGTAGGGGCTATTATCATTGTCTCAGGACATCAGATGTCTGCTAGAGAAAAATCATAGCTCCACTAAGGCTTGCTCTAACCCCAAACTAAATTAAACTCTTACTCGTATCTATGTGCTGAGACTAGAAAAAAATTAGAAATACTGGAAAGAAGTTTCTCATCCAATTTTTATATGGCTTTTTAAAAAATGTTAAAGAGGGAGCAGATAAGACTTTTTGTGTGTACATGTAATGTATTTTAGAGACAAAAGTTATAGTAGCATTTTGGAGGTTCTCAGTGATACACAGTATAGGAACACATTGCTTTTAACACATTTCTTAAACAATTTGGCAGATTTTTTATATGGTATGAGGCATAGTGTAGGAACTGTAGGCTTTGCAATCTCAGTAACAACGAAAATATTACTCTTTTAAGTTTCATTTAATTTCCATGTTTCAGCATGCAACTGAAAAACAAACAGACAAATATTAAAGTTATTTTTTTTTCATTAAAAGGATCTAGTAAGGCTTTGACATGAATATTCACATAGATTTAATTACAAAGTAAATGTCAAATGCCTTTAAAGGTAGTCTAGGAAGGGAGATGTAGGGGTAGGAGCCTGAAGCAGCCGTGCTACAGTGATTGCTGAGAGAGCCAAGGCACATGATTGGAGACCAATAATGCAAATCCTAATTTTCAGTAGCAGAGAATCAAATGAAGCTCTCCACTGTACCGGAGAGGGTCCTAAATGTTGATCTATCAGTTAAAATTCTGAGAAATTGGGTATTTTGTCCATAGTAGTCACGACAGAGGAAAATTACTGAAATAATCTCTGCAGCCAAGACACGTTAATGCATGACTTGGGCCAGATTTAAACATGCTATATATGTCAAGCCACTCAGACTTGAAAAATTTTAGAGATTTCAGCAGAACATTAGTCTACTTGTAAGCTTCAGGCACCAAATTGTAATTAAACTTTAGATGCCTTCAGGCTCAGGTAATAGAGGAAGAAAAGTTCCACAGATAGCTTTGAATTTGTGTTTATGAAATCCTCAGGAGAGTCTATGAATATAGTTTATAAGAACCTTGCACATGGCTGCATGATTGTGGTGGAAAAAGGAGCTGAAGTCATATCCAAATACAAGATTTAAGACTCTAACATCATCATCATTAGATCCATATTCATATTTTCTCTAAGTTTTTCTTCATCAGATGCCTGCATACTGTATGTATAGATGGTGGAAATACTCATAATCCCATGCAGAAAATCCTATTTTCACATTGTGGGTGCAATGAACTCTAAGGTTAATCAAGGAAAGAAATATCAGATATCTTGTTGCATATCCTCGGTGGTATCTCTTCTTTCTTGACTAGCTTTGTAATCTTAAACTTTGACATATACATATGAGATTCAGTGTGTGAAAAGACAGAAAAGACTTTGTAGATACACTAAAAAAGCATTCAGCTGTTTTGTGGTGAAGGGTAGCATATTACCTTGGATTCCTGACTCAGAGGGTACTCTACATGCTAATGAGTAAAACCAAGGCTGAAAAATTTGGCCAGGCTGAATAAATGGGGTAAAAGAAAGAAATGGCAAAACCAAAAGCACAGTATGTCATGATTTACTGCATAACTTTGGGAAAGTTACTGCCAAAGCTAGAGTCAGGTATCAGAATTACTTTGTTGTCAGTAGTAGCTTTTCTTCCTGTAAGTCAGATGCACAGTATGGTCATCTGGCATAAATCCCCAAGACATACTCGTGAGAGGAAGTGAATGCAATAGAAAATGTGATTCCAGTTTGATTATGAAATTCAAGTATTCTTAAATACCTCCCACCACTGTTAAAGATCAAATAATTATTTTGATCAACTAATATAGGAGATAAAGTATAAAAATACCCATTAATAGAAAATACTTAGAAATATAAGAAATACAGAGATTAGGCAGAGAAACCAAGATATCACTAATCCTCTAAACAGCTTCTTATATTTTCAATTAAATGGTATATTTTCTATTAAACTTCCTAGTGCTGCAGCATTTTTGTGGTGTTTTGCATTTTCTAATTCCATTCATGCAACAACCCAGTGAGCTGGAATATCATCAGTATTATTGCCAGTTTCTGAAGAAAGAGGACAAGGTGGAGATATTAAGTGACTTGCATAAGGTCTCTTATCATGTCTGTACCAGAGCTAGGATTACAATTCAGAAGCTCTTGACTTCTTGTCTGGTATTCAACAGCCTAGACCATGACATTCCTCAAATCCAATTTCAAACTCTTATAAAATAATAAAGGAAACACAAGGAGCAAAATTCTAGTCAAAGTAATGCTACCAAAAGTTTTCTCAGAGACTTAGATGTAATGAAATTAGTTAAAATAGTCTGTCAATGAGTTGATTATAGCGATTACACAAGCAATAAATATTAAATGTAACTCTCAAAATGCATGTACAATTTGCCAAAATAATTTTCTTCCCTTAAGAATAATTCGAAAAATTAAATCATATCAGCCTTTCCATGTTTAATGTCATGTGTCCTGAAAACAAAACCTTAGTATGTAACAGAGAAGGATTGAGATAAGATCTGTATTGTAGGGGAATCATCTAACCATGCCATTGGTATCCTTATTAGACCCGGTTTTAAATAATGACTTTAAATTCTAATGCATTAAAACAATTCACTAATTACAATTTCAGAAAGTGTTGTACTTGGGGACTGTAAATTCCCTTGAGAACAGAGAAAATTGATGAAGTGTATTAGGAAGGTTAGAAATATAGAAACGATAGTAGGAGACTGTCTTACTTGCCAAGGTTCCTTTAATCCTCGCAGTGATATGACGCTGAAGAGAAAGAAAAAACACAGAGGGAGCAACACGACCAAATGAGACCAAGAAATCCCAGTGAACATGAGATTAGCTGGAAATGTCATATGACAGCAAATATAGCTGAGATTTTTTTTAAGCAATCCATCAAATCACAAAGTGAAGAGAAAGACAGCAGTCCTGCAGCTTTTGCTGTCACTACACCTAAAACTGAAGATTGAAAACAGATTTAGGTCACAGAAATCATAGAAAGTCAGAAATACATTAAAAATTATTAAAAAGCCAGCAGGAATGAATGATGAGAGAAGATTAAAATAGCTTGCTGTACAAATGATAAATGATGACTCAGAGGAGATGAGATAGATGGCTACAAATAGATCTAGTAAAAATAATGGAAACGAAGGGGAAAGTCACCTACTTTTGTTTAACTTTTGCTTAAAAAAACCCAAACAGAAAAACCCAAACTTGTTCAGTTCTTTCTCAAAGAGCCTAATTGACAGCACATAAAAGAAACACATCCCTAGATGAAGAGTTTCCGTTATCATTTCCTGGATAAACATATCCAGCACACAGATTGCAACAAAGACATGATAAAGAAAAGCACCAAAGTTAACCCATTATTTGTCTGTCTTGAATTATTACCAAAAATGCCTTGATCGTGCTGTCTTTCGTAGATACATTTTAAAAGGTGAAGTATTACCTGCGGGATAATACCAAAGGTCCTAAATTCACCATATTATTTACACAACTATACTGGTATGTGCTATCACAATTACTTTCTTATTCAAGCCAACAGAGTTATATCTTTATTTCATAACTTATAAATAGAGAAAGCCTTGTATTTAATGGGGTTTAAATATGATGGGGGAAAGGGACCCATATCTGAGTGATCATCAAATCTTATATTAGGGAAATGTATTTCTTTACATGATTATGTAGGGTTATTTTCTTTATCCTGAGAACAAAGAGCATGTGAATGGAAAGAAAAATCCCTATTATTCTGTGCTCACAGGTTTCATTTTCTTCTGACCATTTGGGTGGGAGAAGGTCCCATGAGGCACCCAGCTGCAACTTCTGTCCACCTGTACAGACATCAGACCTCCTCTTCTTTCCTCCCCCTCCTTGGAGGTGGTGCTGCTCCTGGGGACAGAGGGCACATCTCCCCCTTACTCTTTCCAATGTTTAAACAACTAATGCAAAATAATGCATTCTTAAAAGTAATTTATTATTTTTTCTGCATGTTATAATTAATCTTTAATTATTTTATTTCTTTTTAACAAGTAGATATGTTTTATTCACCCTCTGCAAAGAAAGAGTATTTGTCTCTTTGAGAACAGTCACAACAGAACATGAAGTGAGATCTGCTACATAATTTTATCTTTCAGTCCTTAGTTTTCTACAAGATGTGGCATAGCAAGTCTTGATGCATACTGTCATTTATGTGACTCCAGAAGTGCCAGCTTCAAGGGAGTGTTGCCCTTGTTACAGACATTATGTTCAACCCCTTCTTAAAAGTAATTGAAAGGAAGTTAAAAACTAAACCATAAAAAAAAAAAAAAAGGGAAGCATATTCTTTGACTTTAATGAGGACTGGAAAGACTCAGAATATTTTGATGTGGATTTAACTAACCATCTTATGAATAAATTATTTCTTTATTTTTGTGACCTAGATATAATAATTCATTAAAAATGAACTTAAAACATAAAGAAGAAAGGATTTTTCCAAGGCAAAATATATTTTGTCTGACAGCTTTCCATTCTCTCTTTTCCCTCCTTCCATTCCTCCCTACCACTGTGAAATATCCAATAGTCATACTCCCAATAGATATGTAAAATTTTGTAGGGGTTTCGTCAAGTACTAATTTAACTGAGATAAAATACTTTTTAATGACTGCCTATTAAAGGAATTAACATGAATATTGACTTTTCCCCATAAAATATTAGTACCAATGTAAGATAACTCTATGTTGTAGGACATTTTATGCTCAGAAGGCCACTTCCAATGTTTAAACATCTTAACTTTGTCTACAACCCTTCAAAAACATTTATGTTGTCACTCTTGCTAAAAGGTAACTCAAAAAGAAAGAAAATATATTACAGCCTTATACTTTTTTTTCTCAATAAACATTTTGATAATCATTGATTCTTATATCTTGAAGACAATATGTCACAGAAAAGTCCAACTATTAAAGCAACAATTGAATCTTGATATTGACAAAAGTTCAGCTACTAACTGAGGCTAGATAACAGAAGGGCAGAGACAAATTGCTTGGAAATACTGAAAAGAGCAAAACCTCACAAGTTTTGGGCCAGAGACTGACCAGATGTTATAGTGCTGAATTTTGTCTGTCCGAGGACCAATACTGTGTCGTTTGATATTTGCCAGAATGCCCATGTTCAGCTTGACCCCCAAATATCCTAGCAGTTATATTCTTACAGTGTGTACTTTTTACTGTGGATTTCATTGTGGAAACAAACATCACTGTTCGACCACGTGTCTGTTAAGGTCTTTTTCTTTCTTTGAAGAATTTGCAATTATCAAATGTGTACTATGCACCTCAGTGTGCAAATGTCTTATTGTAAATAGTAAAAATTGAGATTTGGAATTTAATGGTGCTTAAAGAAAGTTGCCAATGATGGGACTTTTTATATTTAAAAATCTTTCTCCAGAAAGAATTAGTCTTGCTACCACACAAATCTAATACAGAGTGTTGATTACTTTCTGGCTTAGCTCTATACATGATCTCAAAATTAATTTTATTTTTAGGGGGGAAGAGGAAATGAGTGGTTTTAATTTTTCCTGTTTTTTTTTGTAAATAGATTAAGTACATAGAAATTTGATATTAAAATTCCATATGAATAACACAGTTCTATTCAATTTTCAGAAAGAATTTGTGTTTTCCTTAAACATTTTCAGTTTTTCCTCAGCAGACCCTAATTTTTCCTAAAGTCACTGCAAGTAATACGTAGTTCATTCAATTATGTACACTTTTTCTATTTGCTCAAAAATAGTAAAAGGTTTATTGACAAAAGAAAACAGCTCCAAGATAAAAGCACATAAATATATAGAACCTCCAGAAAGTATTACTAAACTTTTTGAAGACAATTTATTTTAAACAAAAAAAAAACAAAACAAACAAACAAACAAACAAAAATCAGAAAAAAAATCCCCAAGCTTTCAATGTAAATATTTCCTAACCTCTTCTAAAGAGATTTATCTGATATTTTCTGATTCTAACAGAATTTTTGCAGGTTAGTCTCACTGGTTTGTTCAGTATAGGAAAATACGTAAGGATAATTTCAGAAACAAATTTTCAGAATTTGGTAGAAATTTTACTAATTTGATTAGTTCTAATCAACATTTCGAGATAAGAAACAATTGTACACCTGGGGAGAGGCTGAAAATCCCTTTAAATAGCTTAGATCCCCAAGTCTTCATATATCCCAAATTTTTTTGCAGTTTGACCAATTTTCTGTCTCTTCAAAGACAAATTTTGCATTTTACTCTGTGAAGAATAGTTGGTAAAACACATAAAGCAGCACTGGAATCAGAGGTCAAAGAGAACTGTTATGGTTGCTTCTTGACCCTACTCCCTAAAAAAATACCTAAGAGTTACTGGGATGTAGAATTTGACAACTTGTGCCCTTTCTCTTTTCTTTAAGTCCTGTGCTGTCTCTGCACTGGGGCACAACTGCAGAAGGAATTGTCATCTTCACTGTTCTGGGGTAGGCACAGTGCCTGAGGAGGGACATCTCTGAAACGGGAGGTGTGGATTCATATATTCCTCTTATGGAAAGAAGTTGAATTGCACAGCCACAAAGCAATGCTTTGTCATGCTGGTGCTTAGCCAAACTTTACCAAGAAGTGCTGGAAAACTGAAGGAAGCTGAGGATTAAATTCTACCCCCCTCTTCAGCACTTTAAATTGACTGGTTTAAACCTCTCACTTGTGTCCTGGACAATAGGAATCTCATTTTAGTAATTTGCTTTTTCATTCCTATTTAACTTGTTATAAATTTTAATATCTAAGAAAGATTGGCAAACTTTACTCCTCAAATCAGAGATTTATGTAGTAATAGAAATGTTCCAATTTATAACTTGTATTTTAATTATACCAAGACTTAAACTATTTACTTCTTAATAGAATAATTGAAACAGCTACTGCATAAAACAATGCAGTATATACAATAGATAACATAATATATATAATATATAACATATATGTGTTATATTATAATTATAGTATATAATGAAATTTATTGAATAAATAAATATGGTTAAATGCAATGATAGGTAGCTGTTATTTGTAAACCATTTCTTAAAATATTCCTTATTAAAGGCTGCAAAGAATGACATTATTTCAGATATGATTTTCTCACTTTTTCATTTATTTTTGCAGTTGTATGAGTTACAATGTTTGTGACTTTACTGATAGGTCAGAGAAGATAGATATAATTCAGTATTCACAGATGCATATTGTAAGTGAGGTGTAAAACCACGTTCTTTTGCATTGTGATGAAGTTCCCATGGATCTTTAATTTTTATGAAATATTCACAATAGTGTTGTACATTGACCAGCAAGGCAATCAAATTTCAATCATTCATGTTACTATTATTCTTACCCTTTGAATTTCCACAGCAGGTTTTCCTGACTGCTCATTTGAATATGAGAACCCACCAGACAACTACTTTTCTTTGTGTTATAAAAATATTGTAAATTTGCATTGCAAAGAACAACTACAAGAGAGAAATATTCAATGTCTATTTAAATTAGTGCAGACAAAAACTGTGCAAAAATAAAATGAGGATTTTTATGAAATAAAAAAGGAATAGTTCACTAAATCCCATGTTAAATGGCTAAACAATAGAGGAAATACAGAGTGTGGTACTCTGGTGTTTAGAAAACAATTGTGCTGTAATAAATGAGGAGTTTTGTTGTCTATTATTTTCATGCAAATCCTGACTTTTGGCAGAAGATTTTCTGTAAGTTTTTTCTCCTTGTCATTTTTATTATTAGTCTGTTGGTTGTGTGATAACGTTAGAAGCTATATAAAAATACATGGAGAGACAGCCCTTAGCCAAAAAAAGTGCAAGTCTGAAGATTAAAAGGTGGAAATGGAAGCACTAAAAAACATCTTACTAAGAGTGATACAGCAGGTTAGTGGATGAGACAGGTCTACCAGTCAAGGCTACTGCTTTCTAGACCAGTAATCTTACTTGTGATAAACTACCCCTATGAGTTAAGTAAAATGAGTTTAGCTACACAGTCAATAAATGTATGCAGATGATACTAACAAGAAGGTAAGAATTATATGAGGACAAATGCAGTCTGGGTTTTTTTCTGGATCTTGACAAAAATTACCACAATAGTGTCCATATCAGATTTTCCCAATAGAGTGGTACTTGCACACTGAACCCAGCAGCACAGGGGATACCAGTGGTTCCTTCTTTACCAGCAACCTGACTGCATTAACTTTTATCTTTATGCCTAAATACTCTGCCATGTTACTTCTTCAGCTTGTGTAATTAGGGCTCTTTAAAATAACGTGGCTGTGTTATTGTCACTTTGACTCCTGTGTAAATATAGGTATATCTAAGATGGGTTTAAACTTTTTAGGTCTTAGAAAACATCAGCAGTCCACTTTATGCCAATATAGAGGTTAATGTGCATTATATTTATGTTTTTCAAATGGTTTGTCTTCAAACTATTGTAGTATCAAGCCTACTGCTATGAATGTTCACAATATTCAGGTTAACTACATATAGACATGACTTCAAATATGCACATTCTGCACAGCAATCTAGAAATATATGGTATTGAGTCTGTCTTACGATAAAGCTCAGAGGCTTGTGGTCTAGGCAGTTTTCCTGGGTCTCCATGATGAAATCTGTGCATGTATAAAGTATCTTGTGTTTCCAGAATGTGTTTAAAAATCAATAAACTTACAGGAAAATTTTTTTTTCTTATTTTCTTCAATGTTTTTTCTAAATGTTGCAATATAAAGTAAGTTGCTATACTAAGTTGTTAAGCAAGTGATAGCACACATTTGTTTAATAGAACTGACTGTTTGCTGGGACTCAGGAGGACTGCCCACACATCTCCATTGTGTATTCTTACCTGGAAGGTGGGGTTTGGATCCTCTGGGATGGAGGTAGTCAAAGTGCTGATAACTGTGGCTGTGGCTGTTTTGTTCACCAGGAATTGTGCAGAGCTCTGTAACAATGGTTTCTTTTTCTAGCTTCATATATGGTAGCAACTGATTTAAAATATGAAATTTCTGCTAGTTAGACTCAAGCTTTAGGTGTCCAGAACAGAGGTCATTATACCTTTTCATCCTGAGGAATGAACTGAACTTTAACTGGGAGAAATATTTAACTGAATTCTCTTCTTGCCCAAGCTGTTTCTGTGACATGACCAAAAGTATGAACAGGTTAAAAAATAGTAACATATTTCTTGGCTATAAGACATGACCTATATTTGGCTGCTGTATAAATGACCTCCTTCTTACAAAATAAATTTTCTCTATTTAAAGCTATATGTATTTTTTAAATTCCTGTGGTCTACTAAAGCTGAAGAAAACCCAGCACAGACATTTCTTTCTATTTTATTTCCATCTAAGTAAATTGATGCAAATGGAGGGACCAGCTGGCAGGTGGAATATTAAGAAAATCACATGTTCTTCAAAGGTGTGAGGCTAGATGAACATCAAATATTTTTTCGTTTTACCAAATCTTTCAAAAAATAATGTTGTTATTTCCATCCAAAATGACAGGATGCATTTAGACTTTTGACATCAGAGGAAAGAGCAAAGCAACAAGAAAACCTGTGTTCCTACAGTTAAAGTGGTTTGTTTTCATACTTTTTAATTCTCAGAACATAATTCACTGTCTTTTCTCTTTTTTGTACTGGATTTACAGGGAAAATTGTTCTGATAGAAGCATATTGATTGCAGTAAAGAACTGTATATTACCTGCACTGCACACCTCACTGAGATATTTAACTGGTGAGAAATGTGCTCTAACTGACACCAAACAAAAGCAGTGTTGTCTTTCATTGTAAGAGTTTGCTCTCTACATGGCCTTGAATGTTCATTTCTTTGACAGAAGATAATGATTCATTCTCTTGCTTTGCAGTTTCCAGATGGCTAGGTACTTAAAAAGTCAATATTGTATTTCTAAGCAGAAATCCACATAAGATTACAGTAAAGCTCCGCTATCACAGCATTGTATTAAGAGATGTATTGGTATATTTCATATATATAAAAATAAGAAATTTTAATTTGACTTATAAGCAGTATTTTAAAATGTGCTATCTTGGTTTTAATGATAATGTTTTTGAAAGTTTGAGGTTTTGTAGTCTAGATTCACCCAAAGCAAAAAATAAAAGTGAATTATTGCTGGAACAATCATGCAAAGTCAGAGCCACTTCATGCTTTGAAACATAATTTTCTTTGTTATTTGTTTAAGGTTTAAAGCCAAGTGATCCAACCATGACCGGCAAAACACAGACCAGCAACGTCACCAATAAGAACGACCCAAAGTCCATCAACTCCAGAGTCTTCATCGGCAATCTGAACACAGCCATTGTCAAAAAAGGTGACATCGAAGCAATCTTTGCGAAGTATGGGAAAATAGTGGGCTGCTCAGTTCACAAAGGTTATGCATTTGTACAGTACATGAGTGAGAGGCATGCGAGGGCTGCAGTGGCAGGAGAGAACGCCAGGATCATCGCAGGGCAGCCACTAGGTAAGGACTTGCTCATATCATAAAATACTCTTTTCTCTTTCCTTTCTATTTGAAATATCATCTGCTGCTGGTACCTTCATGGCTAGTAAGTTTGTTTTGCTGTTGTGCCATCTAAGTGTATTTCCAAGATGTTGAATCTGACAGAATTTTTAATGTATGGGGTGTTATCTAGATATTACAAAATGTTTAGTGCTATAAACTGCTGCTTTATTACATAGATCACTTCTGACGGCTTTATACTTCTCTTTGTAATCCCAGTGTAGTGAACATGATTACTCATGTGAGGAAAACATAAGTATTTTTTCTTGGACTTTAGTTAGTAAATGTAATGTAATATACCAAGGCTCATCTAATAGATGTGGTTATCTTTCATGTAATGAATCTAAAAAAATACCCAGCACAGTTATGTGTCAAATGTTATACAGAAGAAAAAGAGTAGGTTTTGTTTGTCCTTGACATTGTACCAAATCAAACTGTAATGCTGTTATTCATTTAGAGAAGTCTATTATTAAAAACTTAGGTTGCAGCTGTTCCCATATAATACTGGAGACGTTCATCTGAATTCCAAATTAAACAAAAAAGGTCATATTTTTGTTTTCTATTGCTTTGTCGTGAATGCTTAAGTAAGATCTGATTGTTTCTTTTTGCAAAGAAACTTTTTCTTACCTCTGAAAGCTGAAATTGTATATGGAGGCTGTTAATGATAAAATCTGGAGTACAGTACTGACCCCATCTGTCATATATATAGTAGTAATGGACAGTACAACAAGATGTTTTGTAGGAGCCAGAGATCTGGCATATTCATTTTCAATGTTGCAGGCTGTGGAAGTCTATTTTTCTGATTGATTGTAGAAACTGAAACATTTGTGTTAGATGGGTTGTTCTTTTGTCATAGTTGTTCAGTAATTTTAAGTTTTATAACTTCTGCCTTTTGGGTTCAAAGGAAAAACAGATTGAATAATTTCAATTATATTCAAAGGGAGATTACAACTTTAGTAAAAGTCATATAGACGAGTAAAGTAAAAGAACTCAAGTGATAAAAGCAGGGCAGCAGAGTCAGTCTGTGGGATGACATTATTAGAAGACATTTCCTGGAGTGATGCTCTCCAAGCAATAGGCCATGTAATGCCATCAGTGCATTATTTACAGCTTCTTGCACACTGGTCTGAACAGATTTTTTAAACTGTGTTTTCCTAAGGCAATAGATCTGTTATTACTGTGATTACTGTTGCTAGTCTCTTTTAGCATGTCTTGTGGCACCTGTAATATGCCAAGTGTTTTGTTCAAGGAGATGTCCTTGCACTATTCAGTGTAGTTTTGTGCTTTCTGTAGCAGGCAAGTGAAGTTGTTGCAAAGGAAATTAAGTGACCAACGACTACTTGAATTGTTTGAATCTTTTAATCATAACAGAAATTTTGCTCAGCACTAAGTTTCAACTGTATGATCAAAACTTTTTTGATGAGTTTGTTCAATTGGTAGCAAACATTAATAGTCACCTCATATTAATGAGTCGACTGAGAAAATTTACTTGGGATTGTGACCCAGAAGAATAACTTATGTGAAAATTGTTCATTATTGTGAAACTTCTTGATGAAAATTTACTTTTTTCTCTGTCCTGAGAGTTTTACATTTTGAAATAAACAAAACTAATGAATTTTTATCAATAATGAAGTTATGGAAAGGGGACAAAAAAAAGCCTCTTAACAGATGTACAAATAAACTTGATTAAATTGAATATTAGCTGAATTATTATCCTAGTAATATAATGAGGGCTGGATGGTAGTCAGTTTTGTAAAGCTATTTGAGCAAAGGAATATTTGAAAAAGTTTTTCCCACAGCGTATGCCCGATACTACTGTACACTCTAGTACTCAGTACCTCACAAAAGAAAGAATAACTTTGTTTAGGCTGCATTAATAATGTAATAATTGTTTACGTTAGCTCCTGCCTTCTATGGACTCCTACCATTCAAAATTATGTGGCTTTACCCACGAGTCAGAAACTGTTTGTAACTGAAATTAAGAATTCAACCTATAAATTTCTATAGCTGTATAAGTTGCTACACAATTCACTGAGCGTCCTGTGTAAATGTTTCTTCTGTGGTGGAGTCCCAAAGTATTGAGCTCCATAGGTATATAACAAGGCATTTTTTTAACAAATTCCTCTGAAGTACAAGTTTAAAGCACTGCTATTGCCGTCAGTCTTGCCAGCTTCCTGTGGGTCAATATAATTGGCCTGTTGGTCTCCTCCATCAACTCTAAAACTCCTACTGATGTGTTTGGTGGTCAGTGATATGTAATGACTGTGCTGTGGAGGCTGCAGCTTCGCGGAAGTGGATTTCATGAGCTGTGTGATTATTTCCAAGCTTTCTGTTCCATGAAGTGCAATACACTAAAAAGCTGTGGGGTAGAGATCATAAAGGAACACAAAAAATATACTTAAGAAATTTATTGATATTATTGTGAAGTTCAGTGTAGTTTCTTGAAGTGATATTATGTCTTCATGGGAATAGTGTGTTTTCCTGCCAGCAGGGCAGAAACAGGTCAGTATTGTGCACAGGAGTCTGCTTCACAATGATCATTTTGTGAATGGCTTCAGGCTGGAGCCAAGAAAATATTGAAGCTGGTCTAGGATAGAACTGCAAGCTATGTTCTTAGCTGTGGGAACTCACTCACATAATCAACTCTCCTCAAAAGCTTTTCATCCATTTAAACCCATCTATGAGTTACAAAATATTTGCAAATATTCATCTCCATCACACACGGGACAAAGAGACAGGGTGAATAGGAATTATTCTGAGGAAATACTGGGTCTGTCTATGAACTTTACCAAGGGTAATTTCACCTTTCTCAGGTGAGAGGAGGATTATACACCTGCTTGCTCCAAAGTAAATGGTGCAAGTCCCTCATTGCAGCTATGGGCTGAGAAGCAAGGTGCAGCAAGAATGAAACTTTTGGGTACATGATAGAGAATACAGTTCTTCACCTGATGTTTTCTCCTGTTTTTCACAAGGGTCACGGCAAAGCTATTTAACTTTTTATGCATTCCAACACACATGAATTCTGTGGAGTCAAATACCACATAAAATGCATTTAGTGTTCTGCAACTTTGTGTTGTATGTTGCTGTTTACCTTATGCATTTGGCAAATATATAGAATTATAGAATCATGCAATCATTAAGGTTGGAAGAGACTTCAAAAATCACTAAGTTCAACTGTTAACCCAGCATTGCCATGTTCACCACTGAACAACGTCCTCAAGTGCCACATCCACACACCTTTTGAACACTTCCAGGGATGGGTATTCCACCACTTCCCTAGATGGCCTGTTCCAATGTCTGATATCCATTTAGTGAGAAATTTTTTTCTAATATCTCCCCTTGTGCAACTTGAAGTCATTTCCTCTTGACCTGTCACTTGGAAGAAGAGACCAATCCCCACCTGGCTACAACCCCCTTTCAGGTAGCTGTAGAGAGTGATTAGATCTCCCCTGAGCCTCCTTCTCTTCAGGCTAAACATCCCCAGCTCCCTCAACCGCTCCTCATAGGACTTGTGCTCCAGCCCCTCCACCAGCTTTGCTGCCCTTCTCTGGACATGCTCCAGCACCTCAGTGTCCTTCTTGTAGTGAAGGGCCCAAAAATGAACACAGGATTTGAGGTGCAGCCTCACCACTTCCAAGTAGAACAGGATAATCACTGACCCAGTCCTGCTGGCCATGCTATTTGTGATCCAGGCCAAGATGCCATTGGCCTTCTTGGCCAGCTGGGCACACTGCTTGCTCATGTTTAGTGAGCTGTTGACCAGCACCCCCAGGTCCTTTTCTGTTGGGCAGTTTTCCAGTTGCTCTGTCCCCAGCCTGTAGCACTTCATGGCGTTGTTGTGACTCAAGGGCAGGACCTGCACTTTGCCTTGTTTAACCTCATATAATTGGCCTCAGCCCATGAAACTAACCTGTCCAGATCCCTCTGCAGAACCTACCTGCCCTCAAGCAGATCAACACTGCCACCCAACTTGGTGTTGTCTGCAAACTTGCTGAGGGTGCAGTCAAACCTGTTATCCAAACCATCAATAAAGATATTAAAATAAAGATATATGTAACAGCTTCTATCTAAAATTCTGGTAC
The DNA here is from genome assembly GCF_003945595.2 of Pipra filicauda. NCBI lineage: Eukaryota > Metazoa > Chordata > Aves > Passeriformes > Pipridae > Pipra > Pipra filicauda. Next base: position 3,485,925 of record NW_024104321.1, on the reverse strand, counting down.
AGCTATCATAGGAACTTCTACATCATAATGTCCCTTTGATTTACTTTGTTTATAGTTCATAGCCATTATTTTATAATTATATGACCTAATTTTTTTCCTCTTTCATGCACATTTTTCTACTAGCATAATTCCTTTAGCCTCAGAACATCTTTTGATTTGTGCCTGAATAAGACCCTGGCCATCTCACACATACCTTAAGAAAGCAAGTTAAATGGTACAAGGCTTGTACTTTTGTTCTCTTCTGTTACTTTTTTTAAGACACCACAGAATTTCATTCTTGGATCCTGAGGAAAATGAAAAAGATTACAGTACCAAGATTATGAAAGGTGCTGTAATTCTTCAGTTGATGCTCTTTTTAACTAATAAATTAGTTCCACTGTAGCTTCAATCCTGTTTTGTTGCTGTAAGTATTATTCACGTGTGTCTGCCTTCAGGTCTAAATTAGATGCAGTCTCTGAGTACCAAGTGAGTGCATATTGACACGTAGCCTAAGGTAAGATGGTAGTTGCAGATAATTATTTTGGGTGACATACTCTATTGCACATTCTTTTCAGAAGCACAAGAGCCCTGCAGGGGCTTTCTAAATTATAACTACCCAGTAGAAAAGATCCAAGGAGAAGAGCAGGTAATAAAGAGAAACTGTAGAGAAATTCAACATATACCTTTGCTGGAAATTGAATTGATGTGACAATAGGGCTGTTTTACCTTTTGTTTCCCTTTCCTCTACTCAAAAAATAACTTTTCTATTTTATATTTGTAATGTCTAACAACAATGAAAGACTTAACTATGTATTTGCAGAACTAGAATTATCCAGACTGATTTTTTTTTATCTCAATCTGAAATTCAGAAAACACTGTTACATGAATTTTTATATTTTAAAAAGAATAAATACTTATGCTGCTTTAGTGAACTTCTGAAAAATGTACTTGAGCTTGAAAAATGACAAATTTATCCAAATTTTCTTGGTGACTAAGCTTTACTTAAACGAATGATATGCTAAGGTAGGAAATTCAAAACTGAATTAGTGGTTATTCAGTTTCCACTTTGTCATCAACTTTCAGTTAGTAGCATGCAAGTATAACCATCATTCTTTCAAACAAAAATAACTCATGACTTATTAAAGCAATCTTGTTACTCTTATCCACCTACTCCTAGTAGCATAATGGCAGGCAATATCAGGATACCAATGCTATCTTGTTTTAAAGTGTATAGTGAAGGAGCAACTGGAAAGGATTCTTGCTTCTGGTAAGTCTGTAAAGACTTGGGTTTTAATGTGGGTCAAAACATTTTAGGCAAGGACAACAGCTGTCTTTGAGAAACACCAGAAATTATAGTAGTATAATTAAAAATTGGAATGTTTTCGTATTTTAATTTATATTGTAATGAAATATTAAAAATAGCATATATTACACATATAATAATTAAGCATATATTCAAACTGTATTTCAGGTCATATCATGTTGAAAGATTGGATATTGCATTTTCACACTACTGGACCAGAAAGAGCAATGCACCTCATAGAAAATTCCATTCTAATTCAGCAGGCGCACATTCTAATATACTGTACTTAGCAGCATTGCACTATGCAGTAAATAATCTGAGAACTTTAACTCAGTAATATGCAGGTAATTTTCTGTCCAACTGAGACTTAGAAAGCAAGGTATTTAAGTTCTGATTAGTCATAATAACTATATAACATATGGGTTTCAATGCTTGACTGTTTTACTTCAAAGAATATTGTATTCTTCCAGCATAATAATCCTCTGTTTTTTTCTGAATAGAGTTTAAGCAAAAGCAAAATCACACAATGAAATGCTATATAAGGAGCTGTCATCATCATGTAAGTTTAAATGAAAAAAACTTTAGTAAGGAAATAATTGAATCAACAGAAAAAATTTATCCATAAACCTATAAAACCTGTGAGATATCATGAATGGTGGTATATTGTGGGAATGACTTTTGCTTTTGTTGAACTTATATAATTATTTGTTGAATACTTCATCAAGTGATATCAATTCTCTTTGTAAAGTGGCTGTCAACATCCAGACCAGGTTTTGAGAAAGTTTGTTTGATCCAATATTTTTTAATGTTGAACAAAACATAAAATAATGATAAACAAAAAAGACTAGGTGGTCCTCTTCCAAAAGCAAACATAAAACCAAATAAAACACACAGGGATTGTGCACATGTAGCCATGTAACCATAATGTAATGCCTTAAATGTCACAGGAACCTAGAGCGAAACTAAGGCTAGATTTGTGCTGTCTTTATTAAGTCTTTACCACTAAATTACATCTTAGTCAACACCTTCATCATCGAGCCCTCAGGCACAAACAGACTATTACAGAACTTCTGAAAAATAATTAATTAACTTTCCACATCTTAGTTCAGAGGTGCTAAATTTTCCCCACTAGAACTGACTCTTTCATGCTATTTCAATCTGTTTCTATATTTCGGAACCAGTGTAATCCTGTTTCAGCCTATTCCATGCAGAAACAGGGATCCTGTCTAAATCTATCTCATAGGTCTCTGCCCTTTTGCTACCTACCCATACCCCTGTGGTCTTGGTGAAACCTGTGCAACAGCACACAGTAGTGTCAAGTCTCACTGTAGAAGACCTTGGATACAACTACTAGTCATTGTTCATAGGATCTTCTGATAGTGGATAATTTCCATATGTCCATTCCCATTACACGTTCTGATGTCTCCCAATACTTATATATCTCCTATGGTTGCATCAGCAGAATTCTGCAGCCAAAGCAGCATTATAACCCAGTCGTCTTATGCTCTTGAACACATAAAGATTATTAAAGTCCTGTTTGTTGTGCATTTTTGTAATCAATATTTTTCTCATCCTATAGTCACATTGATGTAAACCATTTCATGTACTATCCATGCACATAAAGCAACTCATATAGAGGAAGAAACAAAGGGTGAATTTTAACAGTCATCCCTCAGCAGTTCAGGGCTGGGGACCATTGCATAAAATCGATGTGCCTGTCCCAAAAGAGCAAGCCAAATCTTTCATCATGTAAAGAAAAATCCATGTTTTAATGGAATGAGTAATTTTGTTAGATTGAGAATACCTAGGATAAAAATGGGTGAGTTTTACTCCCCGTACTTTACAAAAGTTTCTATTTTTCTCCTCGCTGGACTTGGTCTCTCCAACTTATTACGAAAAGTGAAATTACAATTTAAATCTATTTTTTCATATTCAGAAAAGTAGCAAGTACATTTCAAGAAAATAATTTAGTTATGAGGTGAATTTGTGAGGACAGTTCTCTCCTTTTTGTTTACCTGGGGACTCCTCCTAAACTAAAAATTTGCAAAGTTCTTCTTGGTACATGGTTCAGTACTCTGAGCAGTCTGATGTCAGCTCATGCAAATGTTAAGTATTTCCTCTACTATAATGTCAAGAATAATGATCTGATTGCTTGCCATCAGCAGATGTTATTGTAAGAAAAACTTTCCTTCAAGGCTTTATACAGATGCATAAAAAGAGTCACTTAGTCTTCTGCATAGCCAGCTCATCTTTAACATTATGGACAAAGTGTTATCAGAGGATCTTTCCATGTCCTTTTCTGCTGTTTGACATGTCTGTATATAGCCTCAGGCCTCATTTGCATGAAACGTTACTTTTTTCATCATTTCATCCTTGGGTTTCATTGAACCCTACACTTTAAGTCTGCTTGCAAGAAATATTTACCTGTTTGTGGGTCTGATATATCCTTAGTAATTTTATAAGTGCCTTTCAAAACACTTAGACAATGTTATCTCAAAATTCTCAATACTTAAGCCTTTATTATATGCATATCTTGAGTTTTTGGGGGTTTGTTTGTTTTTCGGTTGGTTTTTTTTAAGCAAACATTATCCAGTAGGTCCTTCTGGATTTGAACTTCATGCTATTCTATTTCTGTTGCAGGCCTATAAGAAGTTACAAAAATTTGTTTTCCTTTGTGGCAGACAAAATCCTGTACCTTTTTTTAAATATACTTGCTTTGATTAGTAACTGCTGAAGTCATTAAAATTTGTAGAGCTATTAAATAATGTAAAATTCTGAACTGACATAACATCATGCAGTAATAAAAATGCTGTAATGATGCTCTCATAACATTTGTCTCAGTGTCTCATATGGGATGCACTGTAGAAAAGAAGAACGGTCTCTAGGATGCTCTGCAATTTTTGGTTTTGTTGTACTAGGAGGTCTCATGTTGTCTACAGCTTCCCTTCTTTGCTTTATCCACATTGATTCAATTTGATAGGCTATTTTCCATGCATTTGGCTTCTTTCACTTCAAATAGAATCTCATCTGGACTAAGTCTGATATTTTCTTCTTGATCGTTTGACAATACTTCACTATTTCACTTGTAGTGATGGATATAGAGTTGATAATGTCATGTCACCTAGCTTTATATGCGTGCCTACCATATCTCCATGTTTTCTCATTCTTTTGTTAAAACATTTCACTTGTTGACCTTGTTCTAAAAGGCGTATGGAGGAATTCATATCTGCTACAGGCTGTGTGGAAAGGCAAGAGATCAGATGATTTCTCATCTAAATCTAACATGCCGATATTCATCTTTCTAATCTGCAATTTCAAGCATGGGGTTTTTTTAACAGATATTCAACACTGAGTGGGTGACAGGACAGAGTAATGCTATTTTATTTTACTGCAGAATCTTAACCCTGCTATTTGTCATTTGGACTATAACAGTTAAAGCCATGAAATAGCTTTCCCTCCCGAGACATCACTCAGCTGTTTGGAGGAGAAAGTATAACAAATATTCCTCTTACCAGAATACTGATGCAGCATCAGAAATTCTTCACCAGATCATAGTCTAACTTCATGGAGGGAGGTCTTTAGCATGATGAACTTCTAGGATCACTCTTTCTCGCTTTCTTTCCCTTCTTAGCAGCAAGCTCAGCTAAAATGCAAATATTCTTTTCCTGTTTAGCTTAACTGAGACAAAAACTGCTTGTGAGGGCATATTTGCTATCACAGATTTGATTTCATGTCTGAAGCCTACTTGCATTTCACACCTAAGGAAATTACAGCGGAGGAAATCTTGTTTCTTTTTTAGAAAGGTTCTATCACAGGTTTCACACTTAATTCTGCAATTCTTTCAGCAGTAGACAACTTCATCAGCAAAACTCTGTAAATCACATATATTGGGAAAAAAAATCAAAACTTAATTGTTTATAACATTAATAATTCAATCATTTTTCAGCATTTCATATGGACAAAGTGAAATTCATAGGCAAAAAAGAAGAAATTTGTCAAATGAGATGCTCTCTTTCTATATTACTTCTCCTCCTTTCAGAAGAAATTTTCATATTCATGAACTCCCCCATAAGCTTAAGAAGTTTCAAGTAAAAGTCATTTTCCAGATATTATAATGAGTCAGAACTGAACACTGTTCATATCCTTGTTTATTACAACCCTTTAAGTGACTTCAGTCCCTCTAAGAAATTAATGGAAACTGAATCAGACCTTTTTTCATGGCAAGATTTGTAATTTTAAAAAGACCAACTGAAAAATAGTTAGCCTGTGTTTTAGTAAAAAGCTGGATATTTTTAAAACTATTTTAAATTGTGTAAAGTCCTTCTATACCTTACAGAATACTTTATATTGCTTTAAGAAATGATAATGTATCTTTAAGAAGACACTGCCCCTGTTGAAATTCAGCACAGCATTTCTAATTTCACATATATTTAAGTTCAGATATGTGAGTCCTGAGCTTTCTCCCACTAGATGGTAACAGCCAGGTAGCTAAAAGCTGAGAACATACAGTAGCTTGTCCCAGAAAGAAGCACAATCAATTCCACAACTAAATGTTGCTTACATGTCTGTGCCACCATGAGTAAGACCTCTTTTCTTTTTCCTATTTTTTTTTTTTTTTTTTTGAGGAATGAGGTTGTGTGCTTAAAGACTTAAAATACTCTGCTTTCCTTTGTGGCAATCTCAGTCTTTTAATACCTTTTTTATTTTTTTTTGTCTGATCTGTTTCTTGTTTACCTAGTCTTCTCCTCAGTGTAAGTCTTCACTGATTTGATGTTATCCAAACACTTTTGTTATGATCACAGTTATTCCTACGTATTGTTAGAATCTCATCAAAAACAGCATTTCCAATTGACTGCTGCAGTAATTAGTTGTAGACATCTGTCCCACCTCTCCTATTGTTTGCAGTTAAATGTCAAATTTTAATTCTCTTGTGCTTTCTTTCATTCTGTCCTTAATGCACCATACAATCATAGAAAAGAAAGGAACAGAACTTAAAGAGTTTTAAGTGTGGAACTAACTTTCTGATCTTGGAACAAATATGGGAATTATATAATATTTCCTAGTTCTTCTATTACCTTAAGGTTTCTGGAGTCACTTCATTAAATCTGTGTCTATTTAACTAGTCTTTCAGGTGAGAAACACAATATTTGACTGAAAATAGCAAGCGTGAAACAAGACTAGAAAAAGAAAGAAATACTAGATGACAGAAAACCCTGTAGCTGGAAAAATCTGAAGCCATTTCAAGATGTGATTTACCTCTCAGCTGTACACTGTGATAATTCAACATCTTAAATTGTAAAGAGACACTTAAAAATACTTTTTATTGTTGATAACTTAAGATAAACTTTATCCCTTGATTTGATACAGTCATAGTTTTTGTTGAATTATAGAATAATCTCTGTTGGAACCACATCTAGTCCAACTTCCTGCTCAAAGCAGTGAATAGTCCAGAAGGTTTTTCAGCTACTTTGCAGTCCACCCATGCAACTCATACTTCCCAATCTTGGCAGCAATGATGTTATAGGAGATTGTTAAAGATGAAGAGCACTTAAACCACCTCTTCCCCCACATATAAATTATTTATTCTATCACAGAAAGCTCACTGGGCTGGTCATAGTTTGCCTCAGTAAGTGTACTGACTGGTCCTAGTCGTCTTGTCCTTCATGAGTCTGGACATGACTCCCAGGAAGATTTGCTTGTAATTGTCCAGTCTGTCTTGTCAGTGTTGTATGTCTTCAACAGTGAAGTCCATCCTAATCACAGAAGTATGTCTGACATACACGCTGTTCAGCAACAGATCATACGCAGGGACTTCCCCAAAAAATTGAGGATCTGATTTGCTTTTTCTTATATTCCCTTCCTTTTCAGCCTTTTCCAAGTTCTGCCGTTTTACCATCTTATTTCCTCCTAAAAAAATCCACCCCTGTCTACTCCTAGCCTGTTTTTCCTAGTTTTGTTAGCTTTACAAGTTTATTTTCTGTTTATAAGAGCTTGTCCTGGAAATGTCTCCCTTATTCATGACTTCTGTTAAGGTCATATCACCAAGCCCCTGTTTTTTAAAAATCTGTAGTGTTTTGCCATGTTCATGCTGTTACCTTTTAGTGATGTCAGAGTCTGGGATTTAGTCATCTGCATGCAAACCTTAATGTTTCCATTAAGGGGTGATGTGGATTATGCCTATAATTCCCCACAGCCCATTTCTTGTCATCTTTGAAGATGGGCATCACATTTGCCTTTTTCCCAACATCAGGGAGCTCTCCTAATCTCTCCAGCCATTCAAGGTGATAGAGAGTAGCCTCACAGTAGTATCAGCCAGCTCTCTTACCACCCCTGGATGCATCTTGTCAAGTCTCATATTTATTTTAATTGTAAGAATTTATATTTCAGCCCATCACTATTTCAAAAAAAAGCAGATACCACACTAATTCTTAACAAAGTCAGTAAATTCATTGGCATTTTCCCTTTTCCACAGTAAGAATATAGATTTCTTTTTTTCTTACTCAAAGATGAGTAACCGGATTGTGAATTTAGATCTGATTTCAAAAGATTTTGTTTTGTAAATGCACTGCAAATAAATAGATGACAAAAACCTTTGAGGTTATAATGACTCCAGCAGCTGCTCTGGACGGTGTCCATAAAGGTGGTGGTTCTCCTGGCAAACAGTGGAAGAAAATGCATGAAAGGAGTAATGCAATGGTGCTCTGAAAATTGAGGCGATGTTACAGGCTGGTATTTTGAAGCCTTATGAAATTGGGGTATAGAGGTAACAGAGTTAATTTTCTTCACTAGTGAAACAGCTGGGCTAAAAGAAATTAAACAACATTTTAAAGCAACATGAATTGTTGAATACAGATTTAGCTAAAGTTGGAAAGAAACAAATATTTATGAAAAGTAAAAGATTCCTTTTGATTTGGAACTCCTTATCTGAAAATGTATATTAAAAGGCTCGATTAGAATATTGATTAGAAAAATTAATAGGATACTTTAAACAGATGCAATTTTAGAAATTCAGAAATCTAGGGAAAGGTGTTTTTTTTGTTGTTGTTTTTGTTTTGGTTTGGTTTTTTTTTGTTGTTGTTTGTTTGCTTTTTTTTCCCTGTTTAGGCTTTTTGTTTGGTTCTTGGAGTTTTATTTTGTTTTACCTAATATACTTCAATACATCTGACAAATGGGACATATTATCATTCTAGAGTAATAAATAGTCACTTGTAACTGATATATCTAGTTTGAAAATTACAATTTGCCTTTGTCCAACTTCAGAAATCCAATTTGGTGCTAAATGACCTTGCTGCACTTCTAGCAGTTCCAATTGCCAAAGTTTGAAAAGATCTAGTTATGTCTTGACTTAGAGCAGTGATATTTGAAACAGTGTACGTAAAACCAGATCTATGTCTTAGTCAAATTATTGAAATTATAGAGTGCATCAAAATATTGGTTTACTTTGGGGTATTTTGAATTGCGAAAACTGTTACTATTTTTATCTTTTTTAAAAAAATTAAATTCCCATTATTCTGAGAAATATTATTTTTAAAATTGTATTAGCAAAATCTAAACAATGCAACTTAATGTGGTTTTTTCATCTAGTAAATGTACACAATAAAATTATGCCACAACCTCTACATTTCAAGCTATGTATGAAGACCCCAAAGTGAAATGTGATAAAGCTTAAGCCATCCTGACCTTAGTCAAAAGTAAATTCTAATAATGTTTTCAAAAGAGTATGAAAACTGAGTTTATGGAAACAGTTCCATGCCTCCACTTTTTTGGAAGACAGGCTAGTTTTGGGGGTAATAAGGTGGTTGCTGTTCTAGGGTGTTTTTTCTTTCTGTGTGTTTATTTTTTTTGGTTGGCCAGGTTTTGTTCAAAACTTTCAGAGAAAAGTTAAATATAAATGATCGAATTATAGCAAGATAAAATCACCACACATACTAGCATTGCAGCAGCTGGAAAAGCAGTCATGAATTTTTACAGCCTGACTTTAGTGGTCTTTATTTTCTGTTAATTGGCACTTACTGCTGCTTTATTTGTTTTCTAATCTTAGATTTTGGGTTTGATGTATCAAAAATCCACAGGCAGACAAAGAAGAAAAGGCAGAAAAAACCTGGATTCTTTTAGATGGAAGCAATAAAAGCAGTTATGTTGATTTTTTCTTTGGTCTACTGTGCAAAATGAGGTAACAATTTCAATCTAATCTGATGAAACTTTAAAACTATTTTGATCTCAAACAAAGTCTTTGTGTATAGAAAAAAAAATCAAAAGAAAAAGAAAGACATTAATTCCATAAGGAGAATATTGACCAGAACATGGTGGACAATAACAATACCAGCTTTATCACAAAATGCTGCTTTCTTTTTTGTACCAATAGTAGAACAGAGATGCATTAATAGAAAAAAAGCTAATTTTTGAGCAGAATGTTCCCATTACATCACTTTTTCTCCTTTTCCTTTGCTCTTCATCCTGACACCCTTAATTATTATTAACATTTACCATACTTAGTAAGGACAATGTTTTTCCTTATACTGATATCATCACTTTGCTCCTTACCATACAGTCATTCAGTCCAAAAACGTACTTTGACCCTTTCAATAAAATTCCTTCATTTCTGGTTTTTATTTACCTCTCCCAGAAACATCTGCTTTCTCCTTTTTTTTTATAGCAAGTGCCTGTTTAACCAACAGGCCTTGCTGCCATGCTACTTGCCTCGTTCCTCAGAACTGTTTCCTTCAGAGTCTAATGAGAAGCTTTGGCAATTCTGGGCACTTTCAGTTCCCAGTGAAAGACCAGCAACCTGGTAAGGATGGAGGTGCCGGAGTGCATGATCATACCACCTATGGCAAAAGCTCTAATACAGTTTCCCGTGGTGTATTTTGACAAGACAGCAAAAAAGGGACTGGGAGTTCATTATTGACTTTGTTACTCGAAACACGACAAAACCCCACATTAAATCCAATTTTCCTGGAGAAACATTGTCACAAGTGAGACCATTTTACAAAAACAAAAATACCATTTGTTCGATTGTGTTCGTCCAGCATGACTAAAGTGCATAAGCTACTGGACAGGAATGTTTTATAAAAAGTCAAAGTACAGGAGTTTATCTCACCATGAATCATATTTGGTTAACTGGAATAGTGCACAGAGGAGAAAGGTGAAGCATCACAATTTCATGTAACTTCATGTCTTTTCTCTCTGAAATTGTATGCTACCTTGAAAGCAATGCCTGAAAGGGAGATGTGTTCAAGACCTGGCCTACTGTCTCAGGAATTTAGGGATTTAATCCCAGTCTCAAGAGCAAGATGTCAACTTTAGCTCCTGAAAGGGTTAAGTATTGTCCCAGTCCTGGTCAATGGGCTTCATGAATCCTGTGAAAGGTCAATCCAGGGATAATAATTCACAGGAAATATAATCTGTTGATTTTAGTGGTTATGTAAAATTACCAGTAAACTTCCAAACCATCTGTTTTAACTTTTGATAGTATGCAGTATACCTATAGTGAGATATTTTGACAGTGAACTGCATCACCACTGTAAACCATATATTTGTTCCAGTAGAAATTCATTAGTATTCACAGGCATCCTCTGGCTCTGTGATACTAACAGAAAATGTCAAATTGTTCTTAGAATTTATAGGAAGGCATAAAATTCATGAGCTGAGACAATGAAAATCCCAAAGAAATGATGGCTACCATATATTGTACTCATTTTGGCATATGATTTCTTTATGTCTAGAGAAATGAAGGCTAGTCACCTAACCTTTCATCGAGTCAGCATTTTCTGAAGTATAAAGATATGAAAAGTGTTTACTAATGGTTGCTTGGCATCCATCCTAGCATATCTAGAAGGAGAAGAGCAAGGAAAATAATACAAGTATGACATTCCAATCCTAGTTTATATACTTCAATAAAGCTTCTTTCAGAGTACATGCAATTATTCTCTTTAATCTTGGTAAGAAGAGAATGTCCTAGTGTCCTTCAATAATCTAGAAATTTAGCTTGGATTATTTTTTTAAATAAAGCAGATAAAGTAATGGGAAAGAGAGAAGGGTGCCAAATCTGTGTAAAAAGACAGAAAATAGATGCTTCACTGAGGCTTCTTGTACTTAATTTGAAACCAAGCCAAATGTCTATCTATTGCAAAATGTAATTTTCTAATTCAAAAACCTGTTGCAGAAGAAATCAGCATTGATAGAGAAGAACCAATTATGGAACACTGGTTGCTTAGGTACAAATGGTCACAAGCTGCTCTTGCCTGGTACGCCTGCTGCTCATAATGGCCAATTTTATAAACCTTGAAAGCAGACATGAGCAAGCTCATTTTGGGGAAAGAGCTGAAGTGGGAAAGTAGAATAATGATCAGGAAATATTAGAATATTTTAATTGTTGTCAAAAAAAAAGAAAAAAGAAATAATCATGAAAAGAAGGTGGATTGCTTAAAAATACACCCTAAATATCATAATCTGAGAAAGCTGCATGTAACTGAACCAATAGAATATATGGGAAAATTAGATTAGATAGAATTAGATTGGATTCATGAATATTTTAAGTATAAAGGACAAAGAGAATTTTAATAATGACATGGTATCCACTCCAGAAGTCGTTACAAAGCTACAAAATAAGTAATATTTAAATCCTTAAAATTCATTTTCATCCCAAAATTTCTAAAGAACTAGCTGGAATGTTCTCCAGGGAGATTCTCAGCTGCTAACATTTGGAGAGTTATCTTCAGTAAGTCTTGAACTGGATTAAGAGTTTCAGAGGGGTAGAATTTTCACAGGGAGAAACTGTCCAATTCACATAGTTTAAACCAAATCAAGACTGAAGTGGTTTATTGATTTATTAACAACGCAAAATTAATTGGAATGCATGACCTATGCATTCCAATTAATGCATAATTCCATGGAATGCATAATCCTAACAAGAGATTATGCTCAATTCTAGATACTCGCAAAATTTGAAGAAATTATTCCAAAATTTTTAAATCCCTCTCTAGAATTAACCCCAACAGAGCACAACCCTGCTGTGAGATGCATGTCTCAGTTTCTGCCCCCTCCATTCTCCAAGGGTGGGTGGCAGCCAGGGCAGGTGACCAAGAGCCCCCTGTGTGGAGACCAAAGGATGTCCCCATGCTGGCATTGGATGAGCTGGAGGCAGCAGCTGCGGGTACCCATGGGGGAGGTGCTGCCAGGGCAAGGCAGAGCCCCTGGGCCATGGGGCTACATCTGGCAGGGCCATGCCACCACCCTCCTACTCTGCTCCCCTCCTCTCCTGCCGACCGCAAATCTGTGTTTCAACTGCATTTCTCTTTAGTTGACTTGTTTGGTTTTTTTCCCAAATGTCTTCTGATAATTCTTCAGTTACTGTTTAATCTGGTCAATGGTTATTTTCTTTTTTACCTAGATCACCATAGGGCAAATGCCATCTCAGGTAGTTTGGACATCCCACTCAGCCACATCCTTGCACTCATTCCTGTCTTGTCAGCTGCTGTTATCCTTGCCCATTTGCCAAGGCTGGACCCTGTGAGCACACCCAGTGGAAAAAAACAAATATTATATAAATAATTTAAAATGGTAAAAAGGCCAGGTTGTGTGACAATAGTCCTGTCATAATTGTTTTGAATTGCAAGAAAAAATAGTGAGATGGCTGGTACAGGACTAGAAGAATTGAGAATGAACATGGCAATAATGTAAGTAATGTCAGCATGACTTTACAGAAAGTAGGGCTTGAGAAATTAAAGATGTATTCTTTTTTATAATTTAACACCATACAGTAAGGTTGAACTGATGTAACATAATTCTGCAAGGCACTTGATTCATTCCAAGTGGAAATTTGATTAAGAAACTGTCTTATGACATAGTTATGGAACATGCCAAATGAATTAAAAAGAAGTCTCAAAAGACTGGTAAGTGAGAAATAATCATACAGCAGGTGTGTGACTTATGTGTATTCCATGGTAAAATCAGTTTTTCAATCACACTTTTACTCGGTCAGAAAGACAGCAAGAATCCCTGATAAATTCTGTAGATGGCACAAAGATGCTCAGACTCATGAATAAGGAAGAAAACAAGACATAAATATCAAAATAGAAAACAAACACCAAAATAGGAATGAAAGTGTGATTGCTCTAACTATAACATCTAACACATTGGTGATCAGCTCTTCAGCATGAGAGAAAAAGGTGTAACGAAATCTGAGAGCTGGAAGCTTAAGTGAGAAAAAGCAAACCTCAAAGTAAAGCATATTTTTAACATTGAGGCCATTAGGAACAGTTTACCAAAAGTTTCAGTCAAAATTTCTAAAGTAAGCATTGGATGCTGTTACAAAAGATGTGCCCTATCTCAGCCTAGACTGAATTCCAGGAAGCTCTGTGGTCTGCTATACCAAACCAGGCTGGAATTTTTTGTCTGGACCAGCTTTGGAAACCTCCAAAAACACAGATTCTAATGTCTCTTTGGATAAATACAATAAAACAAGAAAAAAAGCACAACCTTTTAATTTTATTAAGGTCACTAATGATTTGTATTTGATATGAGTATCAAATCCATAGAAATTACACAAATGGTCTTTTTATGCCCGTCCGCATTTTTGAAAAGTAGATTAGCAATATCCACCTAAAAACAAGCATGTCTTAATTTAGCCAACAGAAATAATTAGCTTTTTGTCAGTGACATTTATGATTAAATAAATGAAGGAGGGATGGGATTTAGAAAACTGACCTTTCTAACTAAAGAAGGTCTTTTTTAGATACATTTGTTACAACTTCTTCTTTACATTTAGATAGATATTAATAAGACTGGTAATAATATGCAAGAAAATAAATAAATAAATAAATAAATAAATTAACCCCCACAGTGAATAAGTCTTATTTTATCTTTCTGCACTTGAGAAGCAAAAGATTTCCCTATCAGGCCCATAACTACCTTTTTTATTGCAATCTACTTTTTCATTCCAGACAAACAGAAATAAATTTGCACCCAACTTTCTGACCATCACAGACATAATGTTATTTGTCCTTAAGAAAAAAGTCAGATAACATAATAATGCCATTAGCTTAATACCATCTTAATGTCTTAAATTTTTTTTTCTTAGAATGAAATTAACACCAGTGCAAAGGGCTACAATCAAATTTGTTTGGAGAAAGTGCACTGTTCTTGTTAGAATCATTGCTTTGTGCAACTTCAATTAGTGATCTCATTTTTCTTCTGTAGCTGTTATGTTCTACCTTAAATTACCGCAGTACATCAAATGATGATCACACATCCACCACACTCCCGAATGTTTTGTCTTCAGAGAAGTCTTGCAAAATTTAGTAGAGAATATGTTAACTCCTCCCGAATTCCTTCTTCAAATGATTAATCCCCAATGGTTCTTTATTGTGTGTCTAGGCTGCCACCAGTTCAGAAAAGATTAGGGTTTTACTGCCGTCATATTTCAGATCCTTATTTTAGTAGTTGCAGCCAGGATTCTTTCTCTTTCTCTTATATCAGAGTGTAGCAATTACAGTCCTCTCACATTACCCTGAAATGCTGTTCCCCTCATGGGCATTCTGTAATTTCTCTTCCCAAGTAGCTCATCTTACCAGATGAGAGCTCAGCCACAAAGAGGTCTTATAATAATTTGAAGTTTCACTATTGTACTTTTTACAGTTACTTATTTAGCCCAATACATGTTTATAAAAGTACGTGTGGATAATGAGATGCTTTTGTATGCATCTGAGTAAAAGGTATTTTTAATATGAAATTTTACAAACAGTATAATATTTGTAAATATATAATTTTTACCTTCTTCACCCAATTCTAGTTAGGCTGTAGCTGCAGAGGGAATTTGTTTTACAATGCAGGCACATCTCTACCAATATCTTATGGCACAAAAACCCCCATAGATTTTTAATTTGCATAACATTACACATATTTGCATAAAATATTGCCCGGTGGTAGTAAGAGCATCAGTTTCTCCCTAAGCCCCAATTAATTAATCTTTGTCCCTCCAGACTTACAGCAATTTATTATGCATTCTTAGTATAGAAACAGCAATTAATTATATGCTTCCTAGCCCCACATCAATCATTTTGTGCCCTCCAGATATCTTTGCACCTCTCCCAGCCCCACATCTGGCTGGAAACACACCCTCTTCTTTTTCCATGACTGAAGAGGTCTTCTGCAATTTTGCCAGTCAGCAGAGAGCTCTAGGAGCTCCCTGTTCTTGTTATCATCCATCAAGGCGTGAAGTTTTAGGGATGGTAGAATAAAACCGCAACAACCATACTACTGTATATCCGAGGTCTGGCAGAGAAGTGCAACTAACTTTTTGTTCCCTTTCCTTTTTCCCCATCTCTTTTTGTGAACTGAATAAAAATACTTTTCCATTGCTGCAGTCACAGCTGGGAGGAAGAACTGCAGTTAGCCTGAAATGATCGAAATATTCAAACCACTATCCAGACATTGGTTAAGTGTAGGGAATGAAAATGTACGAAAGGAAGTGAAAAGACATTTGCAAAATGCATAATATAAGTGGTACTGAAACTACACACTTTGCACTTGGGGGGAAAAAGAAGTTCATGTCCCATGTTTATCAAAGTGTTCTTGGGCAAAATTACAAATTTTACCTAGCAACCTTATTCAACAAGGTTTGCAGGAAAGGTGAGGCTTTTCAAAGATTTTCCTTTTTCCTTTGTTTTCGGTACACAAGTGAAACTCATGGTTGCAGGAAAGCAGTAGGAGGGAGCTGAAACTGTGCCTTCTTTCCCAGGGCATCCCTTGACTGAGTAAGGTCAATACACCAAGGAGCAGCACGCTGACCTGACTGAAATATTTGAAGGTTTTTTTCTGTCCTTCCTTTTTGCCTCAACTTCTAGAACAACTTTAAATCCTTCTCTATGGCATCTGTTACTTGTGTAGCAATTCTAGGCCCCTTTAGGTGCACTATACATCATCCTTCAGTGTTGTTCAGTAAATTTAAAATGTGCATGCCATAAAGTAGCTATGGATTTTAAGTTTGCAAAGGGAATATACCTACTTTTTCCCTGCAACACTCTATATGTTGAATATTTATGCCCATTTGTGTTTGTTCTGACATATGAAGGATTGGCCTGCCAAGGGTCCCCTTGTGACTATAAACTCAAGCTTTAAAAAAAGTAGCTTAGCTAAGTTTTTATTGACTGCTACCTGTCACTGTTCTATTGTCCTTATGTCCCCAGGGCTGAATCAGCACCTTCGAAGCATTCCTCTGTCTCTCACTGAGAGATGCATATTCCTTCCATGGATCCTGAAGAAGCACAGCAGGAACAGGGCAGTGTTTGGCCCTGACTTTTACAGCCAGTACAGGTCATCGAGTTATTTTTAAAGAGCAATGAAAGTATCTGTTAAAAACTGTGGACAAGACAATGAAATGTATATATGAAAATCCAGGTGTTCAGCTTCATTAGTATTATTGCAGCTCTATAACTGATTTTGCTAAATCTGCACCCTTCACAGGAAATTGATTGCTTATTTTCATTTTCAGAAACAATAATACTTTTTTTCTAGTTCATCAAGTACTGTTTCATGGGTTTGCTACTAGACACAATTCTTGTACTAAGAATCTGTTTCCCCGTTTTTTCTCTGTGTGGTGCACTCCAGCATCAGTGGTGGTCTTTCCTTTAAGAAGGAAATATAACTTGAGTTGTAACTATCCTTGAACATCAACAATATAGACAGATCTTTTATTTCTCTTAAATTCCTCTCCACAAAACTTATTTCACTTAAGTGTAGGGGATTTCTCTAGAGTACATCTTTCCCCATAAACAGTATTTAAAATGTGACTTGTTCAACATATGGCTCCTGAATCACATCTAGTTCCATGAGGCTGAAATGAATGACCATTTTTGATAGTATAGGGTACTACAGAATAATACTTCTAGGTGAAGAGGCCTATTTTTTGTCATATAAGTTGGGAGCAAAAGAAGTCTTTCTGTCTTCTGGAGGCTGTCCTGTGCTTTGTGTGGTGAACCAGACATGCCTTCCAAGGAAAGCAATAAAGCACAATGTGGGGAGCTGCTGGAAGTTTACACCTGAAAATTGGTCCCTTCCCTCCTGTGGTAGCATCTAGGAGAAGCTGAAGTCGGGGAAAGCAGAGTCTCAGACATCCTGGGAGGTGAGGAAGTGGTGAGAGGTGTGTGGGTAGCGCAGGGGGGTGAGGTGTGTGCGTTAAGGTTGGATGAGCAGTCGAGCTTGGAGAAGAAGCAATCAAAGAGAAACTGGGGAAATTGTGAACCTGAACACTGAGAAAGAGATGTGAGTGCAACTGGGGCAAATGCACAGGGATCTCAAACCTCGGTTTCTTTCTGGATAGCAAGGCTATCCTCAAAGAAGCTGTGGGATTGCATGGATCGTTAGGAAGTAGCTGCAAAAGGAACCAGAGGATATTACTAGAAACAGGGCATGAAATAGCAAATATTCTATCTGTGATGAAAAAGAGGGGGATATAATTTCAAAATGGTGTGCTTTAGAAAAAATAACTGAACAGCTGGCAGGCATTAACTACATCTCAGTAGAGTTGTTACCTGCTTTTCCTTGCTGTGCTTCAGGCGATTGTGGGGATCCAGGAAAAGAGGCACAAAGCTGAATGATGATAGGGAACACTCAAAACTTTCAAGAGTTATCTCTCAAAGAGATATTAAGGATTCACGAGGTTACTATGACTCATTCAAACACGTTTTGTCATATTAAAACACAATAACTTCTTCCAAAAACTGTCTGCTTTCACAGCTGGACCTTTCTTCCTTCTTTGTTCTTTATGGACAGTCCAGAAATTTTGACTGAAGGAGAGTACTACCAAAAGTATATGGCAAATGTCTATTGTTGTTGCACTCAATATTGCTCTCAAACTGCGCTAAATAGTCTTTCTCCTCAGTTCAGGGTCTTATGAAAGATCAGGAAGTGAGTGAACTTTCTAACAGTGAAGAGAAGGTTGAAGCGGGCAAAAAGGAAAACATTTAAAAATTCATAACCTTGATATTTCATTCTCCACTGAACACATCTGCCTTTAGATGATAGGGACAGTTGACAGACTTGCTATTATACTGAACTTCTACTGCTTTGAGAGTTGCTGTTTCTTTTGGACACTAAAATAGGCAAGTATCCAAAAAGCACTTATTTCCCTCTATGCTTGGGAGGGTGCTCTACCCTGTCATATTAGATTTAAAATTGTCCACAGTGATGCACACCTCTGTGACCTGCAGGTATGATTACACATAGCACCTATGAATGAAATCATGCAAAAATAAGTGTTCTAGCTGGTTCAGAGTTCATGGAGAGCACAACACAGTGGGGTTGTGCTCTCTGGCACACTCTTCACACAGAGATGAAGCTTTGTCCTCTTCAGGGCCTTCTTTAGCACCATTTCCTCTTTTTTAAGTAATTGGATCCTTCTGAGAATCTTAGAACTCACTAAAGCAATAGGATGATTGATTCAAGAGATGTGTATATATTTAGGAGATGGGTAATTCAAAGATTGTCTGAGGAGACTAGTTGGAGAGATGATCTGTGTAGCAGTGATTCTCCTACAGAACAGAATTCAAATATTGCATCTTTGTCAATGTCCCACAGAACTGCAGGATATGTTGTGACATCATTTAGTCCAACTTCCCTGACCAAGCATACCTTCAAAATAATTTCTTTTTAGGGAGGGAAAGAAAGAACTTAGAGTTACTTTAAAAAAAATAAAACAAAAGATTGGACAATGCTTAGAACATTACTAAGAAAAATAAATAGATAGATAGACAGATAGATAGATAAACCAATAAGCTAAGCCAAGGTCACCTATTTAGACTGTCTTATTTGACCAGCTGCACAGTATGTTACCATGATGCAACATGCAATACTACAAGTGCCCTACCCTGCTCGTATTTTATTTTAGTTTCTCTTTTTATGGTAGATGTTACTTCCTTTACTCACTAATTTTGGTTCAGATTATTGCCTCAGCGGTGTTTGCTATTGCATTTGCTGTTGCATTAGTTTCCCTACCCACTTAAAGCTCAAAGCTTTGTCAAGACAGAAAATTTGACAGCATGGGTGCACAAAATCCAACACGTCTGGCAATATTTAAATTTATGTATACACTCTGCAAGGGACATTCTGTCTGAATGGCAAAAGTACTGAATCATTTGGGTTTATTGTAGGACCACCTGTGAAACACAAGTAAAGGTGGGCTGACACATCCCACACACATTCTCTCTCCTAGGAACAAATATGGCCCATCTGAACTTGCAGAAATCTGACAGAATATAAATCTGGATCTCTTGAAACTTTGATTTGCTGAAAGGATTTCACATTCAATGAGCATAAGATTGGACATATTTGATAAACATTTTTTTTTACTGTAAGTACTAAGTACAGCAAGTATCTCTGTATCATGTTATGGATTTTTTTTTTTAATTCTTAAGCCTACCATGAATTTGTCTTTATTTATTAATTTATTAATTTATTACTTTATTTGTTTTTGAGGTAGGTACAGCAATTATGGTTTATTGTTGATATTTATTATTTGTGTGCAATTATGTTTATAAATCTGCTTCAAAAAAAATATAATTACTTCTATTCCTTAATCCAGGAGATGCATTTTAGAAATAATGAGTGGGATTTATTCCATTAGAATCAGCAAGCAAGGCTTTTTCTTTTCTTGAATCAAAACTGTGTTGGACAAGTTGCAAACTGATTTTTCTGTTGCTTGAAATTTTTCAGTAACCCATTTAAGAGTGTTACTTGAGATTTAGCAAGTCCTGTCAGTTATCTTTCTACTCCATAACACAGGTGTATACTTTGGCTGTTCTTTTAAAGGTGACAAACAATGTAAAAATAAAATATGTTTTCTAGGTATTTTAAGCATCTCGACCACTGCTGCTGAGTAAAGAATAGTTCAAAGTTTCTATCAAAATTAATCAACTCCAGTTTTATTTGAAATACCTTCTACAGGAATCAAATCAAAGAGGTCTGTACTGGTAAAGTATTTCAACTTAAAAACCACAAAATCTGCTACTTGTTCTAGATAATGAATTTTCTCTTTCTAAGTACATCTAGAGTTGATGATAGCAAATGTTTATTTTCTACATTTTGGTACATGTGATTTCTTTAAAATAGAAGGCATCTCTGGGTTACAAAACGTTCACATGAGGATCAGTCTTCCTTTCATGTCCACAGAATGTGTTTTAGCATTAACAAGTAATTTTTCTCAGCAAAATCACATTTGACTTCAGAGAGTTCAAGAATAAACCTGATTATGCCAAACACTGGGGTATTACATCACTTTACTGTACAAATGAAAAAATAAGAAATGTTTGAAATCATATAGAAGCTGTAATCCCTTTTGCACACCTTCGTTGCTTTTCTGCTTTGGAATCATTATATGATGTTTCTCTTTATACCAACAGTAAGGACACACAAACCCCCCATTCCTTGAAACTTCCCTGAGCAATGTCCAGAGTCTGGAGCACAGCCTCTGTGCACAACCTTGTCCCTGTTCATAAGCGAAATGGTATCACCATCAGACTGAGGTAATTTTGTAGGATGTTTTTGCAGTTAAATAGAGAAATTTAACTTTTTAGAGGTATTCTGATGAGATTACACCAAAATGAGCATAATTAAGCCATCCATAAGAGTTAGAATGTATATTTGCCAAAGCAATTCTTGGTGAAGCATCTTAATGCATGTGCGCCAACTCTGTCATCGGACTGCATTCGATGCAGATGTTTTTTTAGATAGAAGCAGCTTTAGCCTTTTAAATTTTTCATGACCATTATATCTCATTTGTTCTGAAAACTGAGTACTGATTAACATATTTCTTCTGTACTAAAAGCTGTAACTCTACAGGACTCGTATTTAAAGGTGCTAAAGAGGTCTTTCCTGGGAAGCAAGAAGAAGGGTTGCCAATCAAGCTACTTAACAGCTATTTTCACTATAGCAGTTGATTTGGAAATTGCCAAATATTTTGGTAGACAACATGCTTGCATTTTTCTGAGGTAGAACAGGGTGAACTTTACAAGTAAAACTGTGTTTCTCTGCATTTCTAAATATGGATTTACAGACTAAGGGGAAAAAAAAACAAGTTTTTTACATTACTGCATATTTACAGAAAAGTGGTTTTTATATGTACAAGAACGACATTTGAAAAAAAGTAACATGTATGGACTCAGTGTGCTTTATACCAAAGTCTGTTGTTCTAATATCACACTACTTTTAGCTTATACCTCCACACAGTCATTGACCCCAAAAGACACCGCAGAAAGCTTCCTCTGACAAGCAACAATAAGAAATATTTGGGATTTTTGATGGGGTTTGGAGTTTTTTTTTTTTAATTGTAAGACACTCATTTAAGCTGAGGCTTTTCTGCAGAATTTTAACAACTGCAATAAAAACTTCCCCATAAAGGTCATCTTGGATCTAGACTACTACCACTCCCCTGCCCCCATTCTATCTGAAACAAGAGAAACACACATTTTTGGGAAGAGAGATTCATACTGCAAAGCAACAGAGTCTACTATTTACAGTAGTGTCCTGGAGGGACAGGAGAGACTTGAATTTGGCTTTCTCAATTTTCAAGTGAATGCTCTAATTATAAGATTGTAAAGTATTCTGAAGTCAGAATCATTCCTTTCCATGTTGGATTCCCATGATGGATTTTGAAATACAAATATTTTTTCAATATTGAAAAATAATGACATGTTTTTTGGTCAATAGAAAAAAAAAACAAATGAAACAAAATAACAACAACAAAATACCACAACCTCAAATATGACAGAAAACTAGAGAAAAAAAATTATTTGATTATCTTTTCTACCATAACATTCCAATATAATTCATTAGAAGGTTTCAAGGGGTCTCTGTTTTTGTTTGGTTTTGTATGTGTATGGGTTTGTTTGGTATTACAGTTCAGTAGTTAAAGGAAAGACTATTAAAATACTATCCTGTTCAGAACTTCCATTTCTTACAATAGATTGGTCAGCATATTGAAGGTGTAGGGTATCAGAAATATATAGAGATAGTCAGCTGTTAAACTGAAAAGGAGGAAGAGAATGAAAAAAATCACATTTCTCCTGCAAAAGGATGGGAAAAAGGGTGGAGCCCAGACAGATTTTTAAATACTTGTGCCTTGCATTTGGAGGATATTATGTTCTTTTAACTTTCTAGAAATGTGATGATAAAGCCTTGGGCAGAAATATTTTACTACTTAGAACTTAACCATGCATTTGTCTTTGATGAGTCCACCTTCTTACCTACTTTTCTACTGCATTTATCTCTTCCCATAGGAAAAAATCCTTCCTGTCAAATTTCTGTTCTTTATTTCTTAAGATTTATTATGTTTAGATATGAAGATAACCAAATAACACAGATATACAATGTGGAATTATTAGTATGTGCACTGTCTGTATGTTTATATATTACTTTCACAATTCTATTGCTTTAAGTTCCATTACTTAGATTGTAAACTTGGGTGACTAGAGGTAAGATTCACGAAATATAAATTTATGACAGGAAATAAGAAAAATCACCCAGTCAGACCCTAGTACTATGTAGGATATAAATTTAGATCCTGTTTTAAGAGGTGTTCATAATTTACTTTTATTAAGATTAAATGTTAGATTGGTAAAAAATTAATACAGATAGGACTTCAAAACCTATGGAGGTTAAATAAAAGCTTCACATTTACCTTAATCTTAACTGAAATATTTTGAAATAAATGTTTTGCAACATCTTCAAATGTATGTTGTTCGTACCTTCTTTCTGCACCCAAGAATAGAAAAACTTGGGTATGGTGAAAAATATATGCTGATGGTGCATTGGGTGAGCATTATCAGTGGAATAGTATCCTTAAATGTTATTATGTTTGCTTGACTATTGAGTTGCCTTTGCAAAGTGTTTCCCTGGTTGCTGCTCTTAGATTTTGATTAGCAATCCCTAGCATGAGTGCTTCCACTTACATGGCATTTTTAACTAAGAATTTTGCTGATGTCTTTATATTTATGCTAAAAATATTGTAACAGAGTCTAAAAAAAAATAGAGATTAGCTACTAGGTAATATTTTAAGATAATGGCATTTTAATTGCAAAACTACTGAGCAACTGTTGCAAATTAAGTTACATATCACACATAACTGTAAAGTGAATTAATTTATCATGATTAATGCTACAGCGAAAACCACATGAATTAAAGATGACTGACCAGCTACTTTAGAATGTTTCCAAACTAAGGTAATGTTGTTATGCCTATTAACTAATTTGGAATAACTCAATAACTTCTAAAGAAGAGCAGGCTCATTAACTAATGACTGAAAGATAAATGAATAAGATATTAGATGTCAGCCAGATGAGTGGCAAATCAATTTATTGAGAAAGGTCACTTTACAAACTCAGTTACTGCTTTCAGGCCTCATCAACAGCATATGCATCATAGATGTTCTGCTAAACTGTTGCTTTAAAGAGTTTACATGAATGATATTCCTTTATTAGAGCTGAATTAATGCTTTACTTTCCTGATGAGAGGAGGGTCTGCTGCCCAGCTCATTTCACTGCTCCTGATGTGGCCAGGAAACTTCTTGATTCTATCAAGCATCACTGAGTGCTTAAAGGTCTTGTAACAGTGTTGAGCTGTCTGCATGATAGCACGAGATGTACAGGAGGTACCACAAAACAGAGTGTCTTAGCACTGAGAACAGCTTCACCTCTTACCTGTGGGGCAGAATTGAGAAACTATTTAATCAGTGAACTTTTAGGTTTATTTCCAAATACCAAACTGTTTCTTCTTAACTCTCATAGCAGTCCCCATCTCCACCATTGGATCATACTGATAGTTATTTGCTAATAGCTACTAGCAAAACAGAGAATCTGAAGAGAATATTAACAAGATTAAGGATATCATAAATTGGGAAAGCATCACAAGAGCTTCTCTAGTTCAGTACAAAGAGGTTTATAAGAGACATCAGCAGATCTC
This sequence comes from Pipra filicauda, assembly GCF_003945595.2. Taxonomy (NCBI): domain Eukaryota; kingdom Metazoa; phylum Chordata; class Aves; order Passeriformes; family Pipridae; genus Pipra; species Pipra filicauda. Next base: position 3,461,690 of record NW_024104321.1, on the reverse strand, counting down.
AGTTCAAATCTCTGCCTCTGCTGGGTCAAAGAACGGGCTCTTAAGTTTTGACCCTTAATCAGTGTAAATGAGGCTCAGAGAAAATGGTAGACTAGTCCTTGAACATTTCAGCTCTACAGACGCACTTTTTCTCAGGGCATGTGACTAAAATCTCCTGTAAAATAAATCACAAAGTTATTTTCAACCAAAAACATATTTGCATTAAAGAAAACTTTATACAAGATGTTATTAGAGTGCAGCAGATACTTGGGTCACTTGTTTTTATACTAACAGGAGTTGCCTTCATTTACTTAATAAATCTTAAAAATAAGCTTTCCAGACATTTTTGGTGCTAAGTAAAGATATTTTCCAGATATTGTGGAATAAGAGGATTTATCCCATTAGAACTAGATTAATATCATGACAATTAGAACTAGATGAATATCTCATCTTCAAAATTCATCTTCTGAGTTTTGTCAACCCTGAATAGCCAGAAAAGCAAAGGGCAAAAACTGATTTCTGCCAGCAGTCATTGCCAGTTAATCATTAGAGCTTATGGAAGCGTAATCCAACAAATTTTTTTTCCACCATATCATTCTCTTCTTTTTGCTTTCCTCTCCTCAACCTGTAAATATTTGCTACTGCCTCTTTTTCTGCATATCAACTCACCAATTTACAGTAAATTTTCATGTTTGGAATGTTTAAGGATCTTTGGAAACTATTGACAGGTACAAGGGACTTCCTGCTCAATTTAGATTGAAACATGTGTAAATATCTATACAAGATATAGATTATTTCTGAAAAGAAAGGGAAACTTGAATTTCTTTCCAAAAGAACCCATCATCCTTTATCACAGTGGCAGCTTTTCTGTGCTGTTCCAGGCAGTAGCGCCAGTCTATAATTAGTTACTTCCTTGCAGCTGCAGCAATGGTTGTGTGTGCACTTTCAGCATGCAGATGTAGGGAGATAGCTCAGTCAGTACCATGCTTTCCCTTCTGGCACTGAGCTCTCCAGGAGAAGGAAGGATCACGTAGGTAAATAACAGAGAGAGCTATCTTCCATGATAGATACAGACTTGGACATCTGCTCCTTCCCATTAAGCAGTCATGGGGACTGATAGGCAAGTTTGTGACAGGCCAGTGCAAGCTGATGACTGAGGGAGATGAAAGCAAGTTCTACAGCCTGAAATATGCTGACTCTGTTTCAACAAGAGAAATACACCAAAATCTTTGGTAGATTTAAATATAAATAAAATATAGGAATATCTTCAAATATTAACAGTTTCAAGGTTGTTCAGCAACTCCTAATAGCTCTGTTTGGATATAAGGCTGTTCTTCCATGCAAACAACAGTGTTGTCTAGGGATCAGAGTTTTGAAACTGTTCCCACCAGTTTATAATGTGTGTTTCCTCTGTCAGATCTAGTTGACTTTCCTTACTTGCCAACTTGACTTGCCAACTTGACAAGTCTACTTGACTTCCTTACTATTTTCTTATAGTGCATTGTGGCATGTTTATTTGGTGTAATTTAAAGGGAAGTGTGGTAAAGTATAAACTCCAAGGAGTCCTCAGAAAGCAAAGTTATGATGACTATGAGTTTCTCTCCTTTGTGGGATTGTTCACAGACATATTTGGACACACAAGGGGTTATACACATTTACAGCATCTGCAGATGGAATCTGATCACCTGAAGGGGTTTCCAGACCATGAATACTATTTTTTTTTTCTCCACTGCTACAAAAGGTATAATAAAAGGATGACTCCATGGGAAGTGTTGTATAATTTACTGCTCTTTACTCACTGTTAGATGTAGGAGTGGTGGTATTTGATTTGAAGTTTTCTGGCTCATCAACATCATATTGGGTTTTTGTGAGAGACTGGTTTCTTATGGCATTCCAACAAAGTCTACCAAATTTAATGTCCTGAGTAAATTGTGAGAGTTCACCCATTTATGGCCACATTCTCATCAGGGGTAGGTTAAATGTTGTTTCTTAACTTGGCTGATGTTAGAATGCAGTGTGAAATGCTACTTCTCTAGTACTAATACTATTGCTTTTGGGGAAGCATATAGAGAGAAATAGTCTTTGACTAAAGAGTTTGAGACCTACAGGTAGTTAGGGTACCCATTATGCAACTGTTTGTTCAACCTTGTTTATGGGGAGAAAAACCCCATACATCTTGTTTATGAAGCCAAGAACTTATTGTTAGTACAACTGAACTGAAATCTCAGCAGTCTAATCATAGAACAGTTTGTTTTGTTTTCGCTGTGGACCATTTTTATGTTTGATAAAACATTTTTACATCTTCGGTATTTCTTTGTTGGTCTGAAACTGTGTTACATACAAATGTACTGCATATGCTACCTTTCAAATATGTTAAACGTTATTTCGCTGTTCTCTTTGTTCCCCCTAAAATCAAACTTTGGCAGCTCCCAGTCTACATTTCTTTATCTGACCATTGGTGAACCTGTGCCACATTTATAATCCCATGCCTACAGTCCTCTGCATAGCTTTCTAAGCCTCCACTTCTCAAAGCCTCTCCTATCATAGGCAGCCGACATTAAGCAGTACTGCTTCATTTCATTAGTCCTAGGTATCTTGCTCTACACTCAGTAACTATTTCATACTTCTAATTGCATAAAACTGTAGTCGTACCATAGAAAAATAACATTAAAAAAAGTAAAAAAATGAAATACCCATATGTCAAGGATAAAAACCGATGTGAGAGCTAGGCCAGATGTAAACAAAGACAGGCAGGTTGAGACAACTAACTGCAGAGAGTAAGCTTGACAGCCTTGATTCCGAGGCCTTTTAGACTCAGTACCTTCAACTTTAAGTTTTTGTTGCATATCAGGTAGAATTTGGGAATATACAGAATTGTTACCTTTCTTTGCTTCTCTTTCTCTGTTGAGGACCTTATAACTTAGTCTCATATATTACTGTCTAGAGTTGAATCCTACCAGATAAACACTGGGATTGAATGTTCCAGGAAGGGGGTTTCATTCACTGTCTTACAAAATCTGCATTTGGAATGGAGGGAGAGATATGTCTGTGGCTGAACCAAAACTGATTTCAGAGCCTGGTTCTGCATAAACCACAATATAAATATGTGCATGAACAACAAATCTCAAAAAAGTGCTACTTAAGGTAAGTAATCTTTCTGTAGGGTGATGCACTAAAAGGAATCTACCAAGAATTTGATCACATACTCACTTTTCATAATAATAAGGTCCCTGTTGTCAGAGGCAGGAATTTACTCTGCCCAAAATAACCTTAGGCATGGAAGCTGCATTCTTTTTGCCCAGTGAAACAAACTGGGTTTTGTATACTGCTGCTGGACAAGTGTTAAAATGAATCTATGCCAAGTACAGAAAGCTTCTCACAGGCACAAGTAGCAGCATGGCCTATTAATACATGTAAAGTCCTGAACATAAAACCTATGTATTTTTAAACTTTAATGGAATATTTAAGGAAACGCCATTTTCTATAGTTTTGCTGGTTGTGTTTGTAAAAAGGTCTTATTTTGGTAGTCAAGAGGAAAAATATTTCCCAGATTTCAAAAGGTTTTTCCACAACATGCTGCTGTACCCCATTGTCTCTTATCCCTGGTTCAAAATTTAGAGGACTTTGAACTTTAGACAAGGAATGGGTTTTTTGGATTCTGAAGTTACATCTGTATTAAGAAGCAATTTGGCAAAACAGCAATGGACCAGTAATCAAAGCAGTTGACACTGTAATTCTCGCATTTTCCATGTACGAGATTGGGGTATTTACTCCAGCCAAAATTTAGTTTGCCATTGACAAAACATGATTGAAGTAGTCTGAACTACTCTTCTTTGCTTCAATGTCTGTCCTCGTTAGGCACAGGAGGAAAATATTTAGTGCATGGAGTAGGGCTCTCATTTTAGCTTTCTCCTAAAGAGATCTGGTTATCATGAACAAAAAAAACAGTCTGTGGTCTGAGCCAGCACATGGTATGTGGGAACAATCAAGGGGGTTTCACTGTGAAACATATCACTCTATCAGACGTAGCTGGGCCCACAAATGCTCTGTGTTGTAGAAAATAAGAAAGCTTAAATTTTAAAGCAGAAGTAAATGTTTGGTCACTTGAATTTATTTTTTTTTTTTTTTTTTTGAAAAGGGCATCAGGAAGAGGGAGGTTGATGCTATCTAAAGCTCCCCAGGCAGCTGTACTGTACTGACACAGAGCACTTTGGCTATCTCAACATTCAGTTCAAGGAAACTTCACCTGCTGCAAGCGTACTGCTTCCTAACAGCTCATTTGTCAGAAAAAGCTCATGCTCAGCTTATTAGCAACCCATTTTTACGGTCATTATCCATGCTTCCACAACATCTGGCTAAATGTTGTACACCAGATTGTGGCTGTTCTGGGAAGCAGTTTTAGCAACTTTAAAGGTTGTCTAAGTTGTGTTTATAGTCCTCCCTCTTTCTCTTATCCATGGGGTGATTCTGTGGAAGAGGCTGTCTCACTTCTACCTTTTGCATGCCCATAATAGACCATGAACTACTCTGAGTAAGGACCATAATTTTATTTGTTCCTGTGGCCTAGCTAGGTGGGTAGTCAACCTCAGCTGAAAATTATTTTTTGTGAGAATTACTTAGCAATATAGTTGTCCTTTTCTGAACTATTGTCTCTGCATAAGTGGTTTTGTAGTGTCTTAGATGATCTTGTAATGAACTGGAAAGGTTTTACTCATCACTGTGTGTTCTTCATGCATGACATGGCTAGCAAATAACTTTCTCACATAGAAAATCTTCTGCAGAATTAGGATCATGACCAAAGTCTAATTCCAGAAAAAAATCTTTTTCAGAACTCCTGGATATCAATTCCACATCACTGATTTATGCTTGTATTATTAATACAGATATAAAGATATAAAAATATAAAAACATTGCTTAAATTTTGAACAATTTTTTTTTCTTCACCGAAAAAGACTATCTTCATTTTCTGAATTCTGCAAACATGTAGTCTTTCTTCTTTGTATTTCTTATAATTTAACCTGGATTTTGTTGTCATTTAAAGGCTTTTCTACTCCTTTTAATAAAGCAGATAGAGTGCTCCGTTATGCAGGTAGCAAAATATGCATCTGCTTGTTAGGGTTTCCAAACTGCCTAGTAGTAATGCTTTGTCATTTCTCACCCATCCATTCTTGGAAATGGTGTTCCTCCAGATGACACTACAGCAGTATAAATGTGATTGAAGTCACTCGGCTCACTGAACATATCCGAGTATATCGGCAAGATGTATCTGAATAGTCCAAACACTCAACAACCGCCAATTCAGACACTGGCACAGCTAGTTACGATTTCTGGCCAACCTTCTTTCTGACAGCTACAAACTAGCTTTCCTCTCTTGATTCCATTGCCTTCCTTGTCGTCTTGCTTACTGAAATTTGGGCTGTACATAACAGCTGACAGGTGTTTTCCTAGGAGTGATACAAATGCCCGGCTCAGTCATTATCTGACAGTTTTCAGGCTGTCCCACACAAGTGAGTGATAGATGGGCTATAAGACAAGTAGGCAAACAGTTTCGCTTGGGACAATTGCAAGCTTTCTGCAGGGAAAGAAACAGTTGATCTCAGGATTGCAGTCTGCCTGACACTATGCAACTATTTGCAAAGTGTATTCAGGGAGTTCAGACAAGGAATAGGGTTGACTGACAAAAGCTGAGCAGAAAAGGCTAAATGTCAGACTCTTTGTGGCAGCTTTGTAAGATCCTGGCAGATGAAGTGAAGTCTGGAATGCAGAATGACAGGAGACTGATGGACGACAGAAAGTAGGATGTCTGTAGTGCTACAAAGGGTTATTTTTAAAAATTTTTATACTAGCTTGAGTAGTTCTACTTTTAAAATCAGCCATTAAGTTAATTGCTAGTATTAACATTGTTGGATTTTATTAAAAGCATTAAGAACTTTTTCAATTGTTAATAGAATAGGACCTATACAGTTGGTTCTCTCTACTGAAATTTTTTCATCCTTTTTAAACTGAAGAAAGGTGATTTCAACAGCAATTCCATGGTAGAAGAAAACTGAGTGCATGAGTGGGCCACATTTTATAGTAACATGCAAGAAAATGCAGAGGGGATGTGATATATTCACAAGTCTTAAGGCACAGTCTCCCACAGTATATTTAAATATATCCAAATTTGTGATATCTGCATAAATAAAGCATGAAGTGCATGGAAAATTGCCTAAACTGCCAGGCTCAACGGATTGTGAGCAGCGGTACAAAGTCCAACTGTTGCTTGGTTACTAGTGATGTATCTCAGAAATCAATAGTCAAAATAGTCAAAATAGTTAAAAATATAGTCAAAATCAAAATGCTTTTATTTTTGACCCAGCTGATGGAGTGGAGAAAGCTTGCAGGTGGCACTAAACTGCTTCTCTGGGGTGGTTGATACACTGACTGCTATTCCGACGGACCTGGACACAGTGGAGCAATGGCCTGGCAGAAACTTTGTGACTGAACAAGACACCAAACAGCCTAAACTCTTTTATCATTGTAATGTAAATTGCTGAGCTGGTTTTCGGAAGCCTTAAGCAGATGCATCAGTGCCCATACCAACAACTCTAGTGATTAGAACACAAATAGCCTTTTATTCTTATTTTGCTTTCAGATTGTATTTTTTATACACGCTCCTATAGCTGTTGCTTTAACATTATCTTCAAACGTTACAATATAGTTTATAGACCTGTTCATATTAAGAGTGTTCATATTAAGCATCGGAATAAGAAAAGGAATAAAAATTAGAATAAGGTATTAACATTTGTATGACTAATAATTTAGAGATTTGGTCCTTAAATGAATAAACCTTACTTATTATAATAATCCCATGAACTTCAGTGACTTTATCTAGAAGATGGTACTATCAAACCTTGGATAGATAGTATAATCCTACAATTTGAGATAAGACACATCTAGAAGAATTTCAAATAGGTAGTCTGGTTTTTAGGATGGAGAACAGAAATACTTCTAACACAGTGTGAATACCAAATACTTGCCTTACTATTGAACTTTCAGACAAAAGCGAGGAATTCCATTGGTTATCATTCCACACCAAAGAAGTTGTATTTGCAGTTTGAATTTAAAATCTTTGAGAAGGCATGGGCTTACCTGTTAATTGGATTTTGTAAGATGTACTTTTTCAGAAATTTAGCTTTGTTTTTAGCTCTCTCATTATTTAACTATGGATTAACTAAAGTTCTTTCAATTCTGACAAAGTTTAAATTCTATATACAGATAGTGAACATTTATTATTATGCTACATACCAGTCATGGCTGCATCTAACTAAAGATAGAAGCGGTTTGAATTACTGATTTGTCCCTAATTTTTAGATTACAGACAGCCTAATCCAGTCTGAAAGAGGTACCTTGCAGGCTAGTTTACGGATTGTTATACTGGTTTCTCATCATTATGGACTAATACAAATACATAGAGAATCAAATCTAATAGAATAATATATACGTAAAAGTGCATCTAAGAATTTTGAATACATGTTCAACGAGCTCCAAACACTACTGTGCTGAATGTGCTTCCTGAAGAACTCTCCCTATTATATATACAGATATTTTGACCACATCACATAAATTCACTTGGTGCTGAAAGTGAATTTATCGACTTTAGGAGGGAGAGAAGAGTGGGAGTTGCATTTCATATCTTATGTTCAGGATTTTAGTTTAACCTAAAATTATGTACGTTTCTGAGTCTGACCCAAGTTATTTTTAGCATCCAGTATTTTATACCGTAAACTGATGAATAAATTAAAAGTGCCAGAGCATTCTAGACCACATAAAAAATTGTACAGAAAATCGTGGGAGAATTTAAGAAAATTCAGCAGTTATTAACTTAACAGCTTCAATTAAAAATAATACTGAATTATGAAACTGGGTATTCTGAAGCTCAAGTAGGAGATAAAAAGGTTGTGTTAGTAAATATTAAATAACAGAATTCTGAAGGAAATTTAAATGTTACGTATACTAAAACCATAGTTGCATTTAAAATCTAATCTCAGCTGAGAGCGGACAGTGTGTATAGGCTAATAAATGTTCTCAAACCACGTTCAAAGGTAAATGCATTTATTATAATTGTCACTTACCTCAGAACAAGTAGAAAAGACACATTCATCACACTAATATTAGTAAATAAAATGTTTGTTTGAGCCATAATGCTTACATATTTTTTTAATTCATGAACTAATGTTCACAGAATCAAATTATCTCAATAAAAATCTGATTTTACACACATTTCTACATGTTTTGTCTTCTCTTTTTAGTTTGAACATATTATCATTTTTTGGTTTAAGACAAAAAATAAAGTAGATGGAGTATGTGGGGAAGATACAGGAGGAGGGTTTCAGGATTCTATAAAGGTAATGACTTAGAAGGGCAAACTCATCTTTCTCTGATATTCAGATCTTTTAGCAGTCTTTAAATGAGTATGATGTTACAAATATTCTGTTAGTATATAATTGATTAATTATATTTCATTTGGGCAATAAAGAAGAAAAATTGTGCATTTACTTTTATCAATCAATAATATTTTACATCATTTTGTGGTTTGAGTTCAATTTCTTTTATCAATGTTTGTAAAAAATATTTTTAGACTTCTTCCATATGAAAGTCTTTGATCTTTGTAAGATTCCCCAATAGGTTATGGCACTTGCAGAACCTGAGCTAGTGCTGTCCTCTGACCAGTCTTGTTTCCCTTAAAACTTTTTCCTTCTTTCAAGTCCTGGCCTTGTTCTCAGTACATTAGTGCTGCTGCCTTCCCTCTCCTGTCCACAGAGACCAAAGAAAAGAGCTGCTCTGCAGCTGCAGGTCTGTGAGTCTGGAGTCCAGCCTTTCCTTACTGTCCTTCTCTGTCTTTATGGAGTTTTCTGTAGTTTCATCTCATCTCAATAACTCATACCTGACATTGTGCTGCCACCCTCATTAAAACTATTTTAATTCGTTTAGAGCTTGCATTTAAAAAACAGTACACCAATTAATGCTCAATATTGTAAAAATTTTATTTTAGGAAAACACTATTTTAGATATGTGTGTTATAAATATATTTCTTGCCTAATGGAAGGAATTTTGCTCTTCCAGTGAGCAGAAAACCGATGCAATGGGAGTAAATGCCGTTCATGACTTTGTATCATAAAAGTGAAAATACTTCACTAAGAACACAACATTCTGAAATCAGATTAATCAATAGTGATGCTGTTATAAGGAAATAGTTTCTATTTGGTGCTTTTCCTTAGGATGCGGTGTATTTTACAGGGAAAAAAAAAAGGGTTCATCTCTGTTTTATACTGGAAAAGAGGGAAAACACATGGCCATGTGTCTGTTACCCTGAGAAAGTTTGCTTAGTAGGCCATAATCTCATCAGCATTATTTCAATGTGTCATCCTCTGGGCAGCAGTTGCTGAATTATTACATAAGTGTTTCACCTTTTAAGCCTTGAAACAAAAGATGAAGCGTCTCCCCTGCACCCTCTAAAATATAAGAGTACTGTAGCATGCTAACTCATGAATGTTCAGTTTAAATAAAAAAAATGAGAGGGTTGGTGTTTTCTTGGTTTGTATTTTGTTTGGGTGGTTTTTCTTTCCCATTTATTACGGCGTTGTTTGGTCAGTTATTTGGGTTGTGTTGTTTTGTTTTGTTTTTTAAATAAACATATATGCAGTCATTTGTTTTTATAAGGAAAAAGGAGAAAAGAAATAGATTTTGATGACCTGCTAATACTATAGGTGGCAGTGCTAAGTAAAATATAAAATATTGCAAAATTATACGAATTTACCACCACTATCACAATGTTCATGAGAGGAACAAGAAATATAAAGATGTTACATTGCTGTTCTTGTTTTTAGACATGATGTAGTACAAAATCAGTGTAGAAGAAGGAGGGTTTGGATGATGCAATTCCCAGACTACAAGTGTAGTATACAGTTTACATACTAATTTTTAAAGTGAAAGGGAAACATGAAAAAGCCTTTCCCTGCAACACAGACAAATCAGAATTGCTAGATATCTTCCAGAAAAAGAAATTATTAGTTAAAATGTTCAACTGTTCTCTTTTTACCTGTTCATGAGTCTTTTTTGGTTTTATTCTTTCCTATTTTTTTTTTTTCCAAGAAGGCCAGGTTAGCCTTCTAAGAAAGACACCTGACATTGAATATTACATCTGCTTTGTTTGGAGATAAAACCACACATAAGCCTTCAGGAAGAGAACCTGGTTTGGTTGAATGTAATAATATTGCCACCGTATGGGAAAACAAGGTGGCCGAGTCACCACCTTGAGGGATACAATGGTTTTAAGCATACTGTTTTCCAGTCTTCCCAGTGTGTTCTCTGACAGGAACAACAGGGTATGTGAGGTAGATGCTTTTTCAATGATATAACTTACAGTTTTGAAAGTCTATTCATACTGAGTAAAATGAATTTTAAAGCATTCTTGTACAACATACACATTTGGAGACATATTTTTGTCAAAATACCCTTTCAAGTAGATCTTACTGCAGTGAGAGGACAGGCCTTTGAGAGTGCTCTGTCACACGGGAACCTCACCAGTCCTGCTCCCTTTTAACTGCAAGTTTGATTCCATCACAAGGAATGGATATTCCAGATAATGTCACAGTGAACTTTATGGTATCAGTCAATGGCAAAATGTCAATCTCAGTAAAAAACAGGTTTCATCATCTAGTAAGAGAGACTAATCTTTCCCTGTTAGACAGAAAACTAGAAGTCATAAAGAAGTCCTTGGAGAAAAGGGAAGTGTAAAATCCTTAAAAATACATAGAGAATTTTGAAATCTCAGAGGAAGGTCTGCAGTAAAGCTCAGTAAAATCAATTAATAAAACTCTTGTTATTTCCACAAAACAAAATCACTTTGACTGTGTGTGTCAAGAGTTGCTGAGTTTGAATAAAAAAAAAAATAGGAGAGGGAAGAGAGGAAGGGAATAATTCATTGGTAACCATGATTACATTTAGTCTACAGTGCTAATTTGTTTTTTGATTTTGTCTTGAAATGTCTTGAATGTGCCATGCTAGGTAAAATGGGAGAAAACTATGCGTAAAAAACTGAGAAAAGCAGATGAGTATCCTGACTTCTTCCTCCACAGCTGAAGGACTGCAGAGCTATGACATATTTTTGTCTGTCATAAGAGAGACATTTACTCATGACTAGATCATTTGTCTCTGTGACTCTTCTCTTGAACCTCAAAGATCTGACAAATGTAAAAGAGAACTCTCAGCTTTTCTACCTTCTTGTTTTCTCACCAGTTCCTGATCCAAATAAAAGTCTCCAAGTTTCTTAAAACTAGGAAGTCTATAGTTGTCTTCCTCTTCCTTCCCTTATTCAGAGTAAAGCATGCTTTATCTACAGCTCTTACCTGCACTGGAGGCAGTGGCTGACTTCCACGAGCCACAGACTTAGCTTCACTGGCCCTATCCAGTACTTGTATCTGTTCATCACATTGAACAGATTGGAGATAAAAATTGGCAGCAAAAGTAAGGTGAGAAAGAAATATAACATCTCCCCTAGATGATGGCAGTGCTTTTCTAGTCTTTAGTAAATGTAAGTATGTAGGGTCTTAATAACACAGAACATTTAATGAACCTACTCATAGGAAAGATGATGTTTTTGCATCTGTGCTGAAGACACATTTCGTTTATAGAACATCTACTCAACTGTACTATAAAAATGCCAACAGGGAAGAAAAAAAAAAAAGCTTTTTGCTGGATTGTTATTTGAATCACGTCTGTTTTGATAAGAGAGGGTCCAATGGCCCTACTGTGATAACGTTACACGGCATGCTTATAATGTGAGTGTTAAAGAGATTAAAACAACCATGCATGCATGCTGTGTTTTGTAAAATAGTAAAAAGTCACATATTTGCATATTATACAGCTGGTTGCAAAGCCATCAATCATCATATTATCTGTACATTGAGGATGATAAATGGTTTTCATTCTAATGAGAGAATCTAATCACATGGAGAAATGAAGAGGGCATGCAGCATAAAAGCTTTGGCTCCAAAAGCTATAGATTATTATTAAAATTATACATTTGCCTCTGATTTGGAAACTTCTGCACTTCATATGTACACATGCCTTTCTACATTCATGATTCTGAGAAAAGGTCAGATCATTACTTTTTTTATTCTTAGTAAAATGGCACTGGAAAAACAGAGAAAGGTTAAAAATATTAAACAGCTTGGAATCAGTTTATGTGAATTTCTCTAGATTACCCAGGATAGACCATTTTCCATCCCTAATGATGTGGCTGCAGAAAGGCAGACAAAGGTTAAGAATAGGAAAGTAGAAGCCTCCTACTTAGGTACTTTTGTAAACTGCCTAGCACAGCTCTGTAGCAAATGACTATGCATTATATTGCTTGCCTGCAAGACTAGACTTCTAAAAATGTTACAAATTATAAACTCTTTCATATAGAATTAGTTATAACTACATAACTATAGTCATTAAAAGTAATGCCAAATATTATGTTTAGGATTCCGATTCTTACAGTCCACTTGGGGGTTAAGATCAAACAGTACCATGTGAAAGAAAAAAGGACTAATTTTCTAGTCGAGTGCATTGGGTAGAGACACTTGATTAGGAATGGAGGAAGAAGGCAGAGTAAAACATAGAGCTGTTTGTACACCAAACAGCTGCATGAGTGATCAACCAAGAAAAAAAACCCAGAAGAGTACTTAAAAAATATTTCTATATCTTTTTCACAATTAGTTTGTGACTTTACATTGCTCCTCAATGTATTTAATGCTGCACCAAATTCAGAAATTTTTAAGAAAGTAAATAAACAGTTGTCATTTAATAGGGTTTGAAGTCTTCAGATGTTTTAGATCCTGACCTGCAAAAAAAGAAATAGATTTCATGAGAGAGGAAACTGAAAAACACCCATATGAAATAAGCAGCTGTTCTCTGACCACTAATACAGATTTGCTTTTAAATTTATTGGGAAATATTTTTAAAATATTTGTCCATGTATGCATGTTTTAGAAGACATTTAGACTCTAAGTAATAAACAGAATTTGAATATCCTCTAATTTCTGTCTCAACTTCCTCAAAAGCTGTATATATTAGGTATAAGAAAACTGGATCCTCATATAGCTAAATGTTTCCTTACAGAAGACATCTTTATTCAACCATGTGTTTTTCTAAAGTATTTCTTGCCTCTTCAGTTATAATACTGCAGCTGTGAAACATTCATTAGTATACTGATGCTTTGCTGATGTGTTACTTTCAAAATATAAGATGTTGCAGTGTATCTACAGTATTTCTTTTTCAACTGCAAAGTGCAGAAATATTCAGATCAGAGAAAGTGCAAACCGACTCACTTCTGGTTTTTGTAGTCTCGAATACAGTTTTACCTGATATGCTTTAAAGGTTTTGGTGGTTCAAAGTCTTTATTAAAGCACATGGTTATTTTTCAAGTGTTACATAATACTTGAAAATAAAGATGTATAGAAAATAATAATTAGTGAATACAGACACTATAGAGTTTATTTTAAAACAGCATGTGTTTTCTGATGTGAAAGTTTGTTCAAGGATGAACTAGGACATAAAAACTGCTATCCTATGAAATAAAAAATCTGCACTCTTTTTTCATTACAGAAACAAATCAGTATTTGTAATGAATCATCCTGATTAAACAAAAGATCACTTAAAAAAATTAAAAAGTGGCATAGTTTCCTAGTATAAAAAAGTAATTTTGTACTACTATTCTTTTTTGGTTGATTTGAACTTAGTGAGGAGGCCAGGAATATAATTATGTATATACAGTACATCCTGTCTGCAAAAAGAAAATAAGTTTGCCCTGGCCTTAAAGTATTTTTGGTTTGCAGAGGATCTGCATAGGATCTCCTACATGGCTTGTCCTGGGAAGATAAGAATACGAAATTTAAACTGAAATCAAAAAAAAAAACCAAAACCAACAAACAAGTTGCCAAAGGATGCCATTCTGTAAACCTGCTACTCTCAACTCAAACAGAGGTTTCAGTCCTGAGGTTTCTTTATCTGGGACTTATCCCATGTTTTTATGATCAGCACTCTCACTGATCTTCAGTACTTTGATTAGTTTAAAAAAGCAATTAGATGATGCTACCACACAATGCAGCAAAGGGACCTTTTCACAGGACAGGTCTTTCCAAGCATACAGAGAAGTGTTTCTAGGTATGCAACATGAATCTGCAAATGGAAAAAATCTGGAGTGTTAGAAGAGTTTCAGTTTATACAAGAACTGGGAATTTAGAATAAGATCTGAAACCTTTTCTCTTTAGAATGGTTGTGATTTTTTAATACCGCTCACACAAAATGTGTATGCTATTTAAGCCTGTAATGGTCTCTGTTGAATTGGTCAATACATCTCAAAAAGATGTTTTGTTCAAAAGGGAAAAAAAGAATAAGAAAAAGACATTTCAGCAGTTTGACCATAGCTGACTAACAAGTGTCAGTTATAAAATAGGAAACTCTTTTTCCTTTGAAAGAGTAACAAAGAGCTCAGCTATAGCAATGTACTATTACAGTGTAATGAATATTAAACCAATTGCACTGCCATTAAGAAAAACTGTATAACCTTAACTAACCTTTCTTTTGCTGATGCAGTCTTTAAATCTGGAATTGTATTACCTTCAGTATATATCTATCCAAGGTTGTCCAAAATTAATGCATTGTGTAATACTCTGCTATGTACTTCATAAATATGGCCTTGCATAGTGTACAGAAGTATTTGAATGCAGTCAACAGAATGACAGATATTTTAGCCATACCATAGCCAAATTGCTGAAGCTTTGCATTAAATTTAGTCTGTATAGGAAACTTCGCCTTTTCAGAGCAGTAATTTTTATTTAATATTGAATTATTTAGTGCCTTCAAGTTCTATTTTTTTATGCCTGTTTATCGCATGGTAATGTATATTACCAACAGAAATCAAATGGTGAAATGGAATAGTGTTTGAAAGCGAAGACAATAAAATTACTGTGACCAAAACCACACATCTCCAGACCTGTCACAGATACCAATTTAATCAAGAGAGTGTGACACTGATAGGGCTTCCAGGTCACACCACAGAATTAAGCCTTTTGGCTTCTAGTTGCTCCTATAACCCTTTCTCTTTAAGTTTCCAGTCTACTTGACTGCAGATCCAAAACTACCAACTCTAACCAGGGTATTTCATTCACACAGAAAAAAATCATTAAAACTAGCTTTCCAAATAAGATTGTTTTTGTTTGGAATGTGACTTTACATGCATGTTTTTTTATTAACCTGTATTTTTACAGGTAGATGACACAGCTGGAATGCTCAGCAATAATCTCTATGATGTCTGGTTCCTATATGTTAACATTCATAGCCTACTAGGAGAGACATGGTGAAAATTTTATCAGTCTCTCTGTGTCTGAAAACAGTCTGAATTATTTTAGAGAGAGAAAATAAAAGGCTGTTTGTGAAGAACAAAGTAATTGAAATAATGTTCACTTACAGCTCTACAATGAGTTGAAGGACACTATAATAACAAAACCATTTTGTTTACTTCCAGGGTCAAAACCAGGCAAATTCAGTTCTTGTGTGCTCAAGGCAATAACATCCTGATGATGAGACTGTGTTAATGAGTATGTGAAAGAGACCTCACAACCTTTCATTATATTTTTCCAAAGTTCTCGTACATTTCAGTGTACCAAGGATGACATTATTTCCTCATTGATTTGGCTATGAGGTTGTAGTTCTTAGTAGAGAAAGTAATTTCTTTTAAAATGAGGATCTTATTTCAATCTATACTTTCCTGCTTCACAAAAGTCAACCTTTTCTAGTAGGTGATTAGTCCAGCTGAAATCTGTAACTGTCAGTACCTGTCACTTCCAAGTTTGGGCTTACTCTGAATAATTAGATTTTAGTGCTTATATTTAAGAGCCCATCAATGTACTGTTAAAGCACCTTCCAGTACAGCAGAAAATATTCTGGCTGACTTGTGTTTCACGTGATGCCCTCTTTCTAGTCTTATCTTAAATGAAAACTGAATGTGAAAGCAGGGTGCCATTCTTTGAGAGCTCATATTTTCTTTATAAACATACTGCCATATTTTGCTATTACTGAAAATAAGATCCTTTTGTACTTGGAATAGTAATCCTTGGAATTTCTGATTATCCTGAGTTCCTAATAAAATTTTCCTTGGAGAAAGGTGGTCTTGGAGAAACCACTCTTTTACAATCTTCCATTTATAATTAAGAGCTTCAGTATCCAAAACTGAAAATTGGTCTAAAACTCCAACTCCCTATGCTTGTGTTATAGACAATCACTCAATTGCTCCAATGCCATATTCATTATGAATGTGAGAATGACCTTCCCTGTCTCCAAAAGGAGGAGCCCATCCCAGTTAACTCTTTAGTTAATACTGCTTCTATATGAAGTTTATCACATCAGTTTAAATTCAAAGATTATCAGATTAGGCCTTGTATATTCATTAAATACAAAACAAGATTCAAAGATAGGCAGGATGAAATGTTGTATAAGTAACTTGGCTGAGAAATGAAACACTGCCCAACTACAGTAATATCACATATTCTTATTTGATGCCTTGTTTTACAGAAATAACAATGCATTCTCATTCTACCTGTCCATTTTCTAGCAGTTGAGAGATTCATGGGTTGGAGACAGGCTGTGCACTCTTCCCTTTCCCATGAAGTGGCTGAAGTATGTAGTCCCTTTCCCAAGAAAAAGGCCAAAGTACACTAGAATAGTAATGTGTTACAGATGAGTATATCCCAGAGGGAATTCTAGACCTTAGGAAAAGAAGGAGAAATGTTCTAGTTTAAATGTATTCTCCTAACTGTTCTGATCATGAATCTGGACCTGGAAAGATTCTCAGAAGGTCCATTTCCCTGATCAGTACTTTTGATTCATTCTTGGCATCCATCTGGTTTAGGACTCAAACTCCAATCAGGAGAATTCCATGATCTTCCTAGGAAATGCACTTAACAATAAACAAACCTAAAATGTAATGCAAGAATCTCTTTATGTTCATTGAAATGATTACTACTTTTTATATTCTGTCTAGTCTTAAATAACAACTGATTGTTTAAGTTTTTAATATTTTTGAGGTTTTAATGTCCTTTTCTTTCACTTTCTTTAATTAAATAGCAACTGAGCATTTAAATTTTTAATATTTGGAGGGTTAATGTCCCTCTCTTTCTTTTTCTTTTTTCTAGACACAAGATATTTCAGTATTTCTCTGTATATCATGTTTTCTAAACTTTGCATCATTCTCATGTTCTTTCCCATGTTGTTTTCTTATAGCATTCCAAAAGAGGATGCTATCCTAATGGATACCAGACTGCTGACTACTACAAACAAATAATATGTACAAGCTTGCTCAAAATTTTTTTCTTCATATGTGAAATTTAAAGATATGTACTCAGAATAAAACTGTGAAATGTATTAGAATACTCAGAATATGTACTTAGAATTTTTTTAAAACGTGTTTCTCAATACAAGATGATGGACCCCCTTGTGCTTTTGCCAAGAAAAGTTGAACCAGATGATCCTTGAAGTCCCTTCCAACCTGCTATTCTATGACTCTATGAAACCCTCAAAATTGTTTTTATTGCCTAGAATTTACCTTCTTATGTGCAGATCCCACATGATCAGTGCTACCAATGCAATGTGAGTCATTTACAACAGAAAATATCTGTTCCTTACAACAGCCAGTCTTTTGCAATGCTATCCTTAAGAGACAATTGTCAAAGAGCTTCATTTATGGTACAGGTTGCATGACTCATCCACCTACGTGGAATAACATATATAAAATTAGTTTGACAAGTAACACAATAACAAGGAAAAAGCCAATTCTCAGTGGTCTAAAATGGTTTCCAAGAAGATATTTATGGATTAGTACTTGGAAATATTGGATAGGCCCAACTATCAAGATTCACCAAAAGTGTTATGGTCATACTTCAAATTTAGCAAGCTCAGACACATTGTTGCTTCTTGTACTTTTCCTGTAACAATGATAGCACCAAGATGACCTTTACTGACTTTATATTAGAGAAGCATTTACACTTAACCTAAACCAGAAGGGCAGAAATAAAACACAACCTGTTAAACGTGCAATAATGTATTTCAGCTAAGTCTGATGAGACCCTTTGCTCAGCCTGACCTCCTTTCTCATGAAGGTGTTTTTTGTGACTCATAAAGGGCTTTCACATTTAAGGCATTTCTAAGCCATGACTCAGCAGGAGTGCCATTAAATGCTCCTCAAACAACTCCGTGAAGCACATGGGTACAACTGGAAAAATTGCAGACTACTTCAGAAGAGCCTTCAAACTAGGCTACCACTTAACTAGACATTTTTCCCCCCAGAAAACTCCATGGCCTTTCCCAGTTGTTCATATCCTTAGTATCAGATAACCTGTTTTGCTCAGTATCATGTGCATACTTACACTTGTGTTTCCAAGGAGATTCTTTTTCTTTAATATTCTAAGCGTCCCTGTATAGTAGATATATGCAAAGCCTTCCAAGCAGTGGGAAGGTCACTACATGGCCCTGCTAAGTATAGGCTCAAATATTCTTAGTGGATATGTAATAATTCCATATGGAATTTGTGTTCTTGTGATAATATTGCAGTGCTACCGCTATGATATATTCCTGGTGGAAAATGAATTGCAAGGTGGGAAAGCTCACAGGTAGCTTGTTCTATTGGGCATGATAATGTATGGATTCATCATCTTTTATCAATGTAAGTTATCACCAGTTTTTAAAGGAAAAAAAAAAGGGATATTTTTCATATTACAGTTCATAGCCGTACCGTCATTTCTCCAAACTTCGGGGTATGTTCAAGTTCTGGAAGGAAACAAACTTTTAAGGCTGGGATCTAAATATGTACTGATAAAATGGCACTAGAAATCTGCTGATTAATTGGCTGAGTTTTACTGATAATATGATTTCAGTGTGTTTGCGTGTGAGTCCACTTGTTACAGTTGTCTCACTGTAGTAAAATCTTTTGTTTCCAAACTTTTTTGTCCAAAGATGCCCAAAATACATATGCATATTTCCCAGACTCTATTAATTTTCCATCTAGCTGTGAATAGTCATCCTTCCTTACAATCTCTACTTCTTTCTCAAAGAATTACCAGGCAGAGCAGCACTGATTCCTACTACTGCTGCTGGATATTCTTTCTCCCTCTCAATGACAGAAACCTTTACAAGCTGCTCTCTTCACACTGAAACAAATTCTGGCTCAAGGGATGGCTCCCTCCATGGTGCAAGGCAGATCTCCCTGTGCCAGAACTGCCTATTGAGTACTGACACTTGCAGTGATGGCTTCAGACTGGAGAAGTTTCTGGACTGCCTAGGTATAGATTTAAAACCAGGAAAACAGGAAAGTAATTAAGGATTTGAGCACCAAGGCGGATACCTGCCTATTGCAATTATGAGAGCCTATTATTTCTTATTTTTCTAAGAGTCCTACTGAGACAAGTGCATTGTTCTCAGTGGGAGCAAATTGCACTCTGAATTAATTACTCACTAATTAGTAGAGTATCCCCATGCTTTCTTGCCCCACACCTTCATCTGCTGAATTGTTTAGCATAAAACTACATATCTTAACACATTTGATGGGTACTGTTTGCATCAGGAACTGATGAGTTTTCCCTGCCTCTTCTCACTTCCTAGGCAAAGCACTTATAAAAGCCTGTATTACTCTGGCATTCAAATATTCTGCAGTCTTTAGAGGGTTTAGTTTCTTATTTGGGGAAACAGGAATGCAACTACCTTAAAAAATGGATGAGTCAGACATAGATAGCATAGAAGCCAGATTCACAGTGGGGAAACAAGGAAAGTTTGTAATACCTGCATTTCAGCTGACTCCCGTGGGGGCCCTATAAGTGCTGACTTGGGCACCTGGCATTCCTCTACAACTTAGAGATAAAGTTAAATGCATTGCAAAGGGATTTATAGCAGCTGGCATCCTGTGGTGGGAAATGTCTAAGTTAACCCACTGTTAATACCAAGGAGCGGTACAGATTTTAAATCTGCCTTTCCTGGAAATTTGGGACTTTGTTTGGAGTTACCAAAGGCATTTCCTCCATCAAGAACTCTGTCCATCTGCACCCTGGTTCTTTTTGTCTCAAGCAGATAAAGGTTAGGTCTTTCTTAGAGCGTAGTTAGAGGAAGGAATGTCCTTTCTTCACACTTTATCTGCCAGATCAAGGTTGCAATATCCATGCTATATGGGGGAGACTCATTTTGGGTACCACTCTGGTCTTTTTGCTATTCTAGGGAGAACAAGAGATTCATTATTTCCCTGTGCAGGATTGAATCAACTTAAAATCATGAACACCTCTGCAGAAAGCTTTCCAAATTTGTAAAGTTATAATAGAATTAACTGTGTATCTTGTAGATGGCAGAAAATTAGTTTATGTGAAGCACTGAAGGCTGCTATTAGACGCAGTATTGTTTATACTCATTGCTGATAATAATGTGTCACGTATGTGCAACTCATGGCCACCACCAACCCATTACTAGGTAGTCTCTTGGGGAGTAGGCAGAAAGGCAAAGAGCCCTCTGGTCTTGAAAGAATGAGCATTATTAATATACCTCTGTATAAATTGTTGCTTTGGTATGAAAACAACACACCAGAGTGTGTTCTGTTTCTTCACAACACAGGTTTTAGGGTCTTCAGGATTTTCACTGCCAATCCTTCCTTAGTATCATTTTTAAGTTGATCTTGCCTATAACCACTGTACTTCTGAAGCTCAGGTTTAAAAAAATAGGTAATTAAGTATGTAAATAATCTTGCTTTTCAAACTTCAAGCAACCAGTGTTAAGATATTTTTTAATAAAATAAGGAGACCTTAAGGTGATTTATTTCTGGTTAGAGCTAATGGCAAAGGTTGAAAGAAGTAATGAGTGTTTCAATGTTCTAATAGAAAGCACCATATAAGTTTCTTACTACTATAATCACTTCTATCAATGTTTCACTGCAGTAATGCAGTTTAGAATTCCCTTACTTTGTACATATACATACATACTGTATCAAAGGCAAAGTAACATTCAGGACATATGACCTTGAAATCATGCACAACATTTGGTCTGAAATACTTCAGAGATACACATAACTTTCTCATTGCAGCTGTGGGAAATTTGTCACAGTGCTATACCAGACTGTGCGCCTTAAATAAGAAAAAATATGTCATTTCCTTCAAATCTTCAAAAGTAGAATGCTTATAATTATGCCACACTAGTGAGTCCTCTGCCTTTGCCCACAGAAATCAAATCTTTTCTTTTTTGCATAGAAAATGCTTTCTTTTCTGTAGTGTTGCTAAGATTGAGAAAGGTGGAACATGCAATACCAAGGAAAAAAAAAAGCAACTATGTTTACTGAGAGCCCAGCAGCTTTCATAAAGAAAAGGGATGCTGTTCTCTTCCTTCTTGACTTTCTTTCCTGTTGAGGCCAGCTTGAATTTGTCCTAGATTCTTGTATTTTTTTTATCCCTATTTCTCACTATCTGCAATGGTTGTCAGCAGTGCCTATCTCTGTGGAGTGTTTAATGGCTCTCAGGTCATTCTTGGGTTGAAAATTAATTTTTGCCGCGCAAATCTTTGCCAATTTCTGTTGATAATTCTTAGCGACATGAAGACTTGTATATTTTGCATGGTGGTTTAGACAAAACTTAATTATTTCTAAAGCCATATGGCCCAATTTAGGGACTCTAGATTAGTTCTATTTTTAGGTATCTATCAGATTTTAAGCTTCTGCCCCCCAGTACATGAAAGAGTCAATGCGGGTTGCACTGCATTATCCAGGTGCAAGACTTCAAAGATCAAAAATACGGCTTTTGTTTTTTTGAACCATGTAAAACTGCATCACTGGGCTTCATTAGCTGTGGCTGTGTTCTGGGATTTCTCCAGGGTGTCTGAAGTTTTAACTGTAGCTATCTGAAACACTTTAGTTCTTTTCCGTCTGAGTTGTTCCGGGTACTGACTGCGTGTGCTACTGACTTCCAATTCTGGTTTTTGTTTATTATACTTTAGAATTATTTTCTGCTGATGATATTTTAAAATACATGCATATTTTATTTTAGTGTCGTTATCATTTCCTTGTAGCTCCTTTAAAATATATTTTAGTCTTGGTTTATTTTCATGATATGAACTACATATGCACAACCTACATTTAGAATTTAAGAAAAGGAATGATTTCTTGCACAGACCAATCTAGTAATGTATGCAGAAAGAAATGAAATAAGCTAATGAAATAAGGAACTCTAAGATGTAAAACATATTGTTCTTGGTGTTCATGGATTTTCATCAAGTCTGTATGTAATATCATGCTAGATATTATATCATGTATATTTCCTTAATGTCCATGAAACATCCTGTGCCATTATTTCAGAAGAATTCTTTAGTCTTGCTGAGGTCTTTGGTAAATCAGTAGGGTAGAAGAGAATGCTTCTTCTTGAATTTCAAATGCTTGTTTTGCAGTTAGGCATACTGATAATGAAAGAAAGATTGATGTATTTTATTCCTCTGCCTTTAAACTTACTGTTTGTGTTCAGAGTAGCTTGTTTCCTCACCAGTTTATTGATTTTCATCAGAGCTGTCTTATACTAAGCTTAGGTGACAGCTACCCCAGATGCCATAGCATATCTAAGGTGGCTGTGCAGGGATTGTGGCTGCTCCCTGTGCGAACGGAGAAGCAGTGGGGAGAGACAGAGGATGCAGATATTTCCTCATAACATATTGGCTATTTGAAATCATGGTGCAGAGGCTCTCAAAGCCACAACAGTTTGAAAGGAAGAAGGTTTGGATAGACTGTTTAGAGCTCAAAAAAGACACAGTGTCTGAATCAGAACTCAAGTTAGCCCTTTTCATGGGGGGAATGCATGGTGACAATCTAAAGTGGACCTAGAAGCTGCAGAGAGATAATACTTCATTCTATTCAGTTAAATGGATCTATCCAAACACCTCTATCAGACTTTCAAAGGACGATTTTGTCACTAAACGACCAGTGTGGGTTTTGTCATTTTGAATGCATCACTCCGTATGCCATTTGTGAATACTTGTATGCCTCACCAACTCCAAGGCAAAGAGAAGTGACCTGAGCTACAATGGGGGAGGACCTTGCTGATCTGGAAAAGAAATCTGAGGAGAGGAGAGGACCACAAGGAACCATTTTTTTGTCTTAAATTAGCTCACCAGACCTAGCAACTATTGTAATTAGCTGTGTTAATGTCATTGCTCATAAACCAAGGAATGAACTGACGCAATTCTGCATATCCAAGATTAGATAACTAGCACTTTCCATCATCTCAGTGCTCTCAGAACAGTTGTTTGTACTGATACCTTATATGACATTTTCCACTACAGAAAAAAAAAATAAAAAATATATAGGAATTACAGAAACCCACTAAAATCCTGCCATATACTGAGATACAGTAACTGGAGGATGTAGGGACAATATTGTAGAAGAAACAGTTTAACAGAAATTTTCATGTGGTAGAGAAAGGAAAGTGAGACAAATGGTGGTCCCAGAAATGGGTACTGGTAGTATTAGTGCAGCAGAGGTCTTGGGAAGGAGATGGCACAGAGCCTTCATCAAAAGCATGTGTGGAGGTTGTCAGTGCATCCTTAAAATGCAGAGAATGACAGTCAGGTAAGAGAGAGTGTGTGTGCTTGGGATGAAAAATTAGGAGACAGAGTGATACGGGCAACCCCTGGTGGATTCAATGTGTTCACTTTATGTAGGTTACAAGGTCTTTTGATCCTTTATCAACAACTGACCGAAATTTGCAGAGTGGAGGTAAACAGATGGTGTAACTGGGAAAGGATATACTCAATTTCTTGATTAATTAGTATATGCTGTCTCAGTCATTCCATTTCTTCTTCTTGACTAATGGGAATCTCAGACACCTGAAGTTCTCAAAGCTCTGTGCCAACAAATATGTCCAGTCACATGAAAGTTATTTGCAGAATCAGAGTTTTTTTCTGAAGTGTAAATCTAAACTTCACTTTCATACCCAATAGAAATTCAACTAAACCCAGCTACTGGTAAGCCAGTTATCTGAATAGTAACTGGAAAGGAACACTAAAAACTAGTTTGGTGCATGTTAATGCAATGTGTTAGGAGCTCTATTCAGTTTTCAGGCTAGCTAACAGCTTCCAGTGCTGGTTTTCTTTTTTGTTTCTCTCTCTTTTTTTTTTCTTTTCTCTATTAATTTTTCAACTATAATTTAATATTACTTTTCCTTTTCTCTTCTCCTGAATCCATTTTCAAGTCTCTCCTAGGCAATATCTGACCTTGCTGTTAATTATTTGCCCACAGTTGTGGACCTGTAGCATAATGCAGAGCAACAGTACTGAACAGGGCCATCCATCTTCAGCCTCTTAAACTATGAAATCTCATCTACAAATAATGAAAATCTCCTATGCCCTACAGGTTCTAGATTCAGATTTGATTCTTGACTTACAGCTGAGCCCTAGCAAGTGCACAAAAAGAGACCTGCCTGTTGTGTGAGTGTAATCATTTTTATGTTAGAATAAACAGAATAATGTTAGTTATGAAAATAATACTTATTATCTCAGCCTGTGTTATAATTTCTTCTAACACCCAGACAAAAACACTCAAGGAATTTCTCACTGTCCAGGAGATTACAGAGTTATTTGTTCATTCTTTTATTTACTTATGTGTATTGTTTGCTTTTATTTACCTTTTCTTTCTTCCTATTTTATTTGACTGTGCTATGAGTTACATCCAATTTCAACAGGGCTTTTTGTCTGAGAAACAAGCAATAAACCACGTGCTTGCTGTTTTTCCTCTTGCTGAAACAAATGCAGTGCAATGTTTACTCCTAAGCATAGGTGGTACTTGAAAGCCTAACACGGAATGAGCAGTGGGTATGCTAGATACACACTGCTGAAGTCCAAACACTGGAAGGTCCTTTGCTGCCACCATCTGATATAACCTTCAATTACATTTGCTAATATTTTACCTAGTATGGAGAACTCTGGGGGTTAAGAAAGCCCAAATCTATGAAGGAATCTATGAAAGATCAGTTATTACAAATCTATCTGGAAGTGAGTTTGAAATTTAATGTGATAACACAATTCTTTTAATAGTCTGTCAGGGTAAAAAATAAGCTCTCGAATTATTGTCTAATTACAGAAAGAATTAATCTATTTTTCAGGTATACTGGCCACCTAAGATGTTCCATGGTAGGAAACACTTATCCACGGTGTAAAGTCTTCAGCACTTAAGTATAACACCCAAGGACATGTCACATATTACAGAATGGAGGTTGCTTTTTAAATTCCAAATGAGAATAATTTTCTTTTTAACTTTAAAACATAAACACAGTCATACTATTATAGACCAGACAGCTTTACCTTTACCTGATGTATTCCTCCCTTGTTCTGTATGTGGTGTGGAAGCAGACATTTATATTGATCTTCAATGGTTCAGCATCTTAGTCAGATCCATTCTGACATCTCCTCCGTTTCCTGAGTTGTGTAGTAGCCAAATCTGAACTTCTTGTTCTGCTTACACCATGTTTAAAAAAAATGGATATTTGTCCCTACTTGTTTTTGAATCCTGTTTTTTTGTTGTAATGGTGGAAAAAAAAGGGAAGAAATAAAATTCAAGCAGTACTTTGTTGAAAATAAAGAAAAAAAGGAACTGAGAAAATAACAGGATGAAGCAGAGCAGGGAAGCAGATGTTTGGCTTCTGGCCATGGCAAAATGAACTCTCTCCACACTGAATTCTGTATTTGTCTTACACTGAAAAATAATTAACTTGTAGAGCAGCAGGTTCAGAGAGCCCTGAGTGTGGCGAGCGACGCAATTAGCCCCTATCAGAACCATTGTTTCAAGCTCTCTGAAAAGTCAACTGAGTATTATTAGCTGCCCCTTTGCAGTTAGATGAGTCAGACAATTTCTTTTCAAAAATAAAGTTGACGTTCCAGAGCCCTTTTCTGTGACAGGGTGAATTTCGCAGCAAACTCCAGTCATGGCATGTGTGAGCTCTTAATTATGATATTTACAAAACTTAGAGAAAAGTACTAATTATTATTTTCTTTCATCTGATTGGATTCCTTTTAAGTATTGCTGACTAGTCTCTCCAGTCATTGGTTATTTGGTATCCTCTGTTTTTTTACTGTCTTTTCCCCCACTACTCTGGGTGTGACAATTTACCCATAAGCTATACTAAGGATCCTTTTCATTCTTTCCTCAGATTCTTTAACAATGATATTTACAATGTATGTAGGATATCTCCTACAAGGAGGAACAGATGTCTTACTTTCAATCAGTTCAGCAGAATTTATGTTTGACACTGTTTGCCCACTTGTAATGGCTTTAAACCAAA
The DNA here is from genome assembly GCF_003945595.2 of Pipra filicauda. Classification (NCBI taxonomy): domain Eukaryota; kingdom Metazoa; phylum Chordata; class Aves; order Passeriformes; family Pipridae; genus Pipra; species Pipra filicauda. The sequence goes on along the minus strand of NW_024104321.1, from coordinate 3,435,345 downwards.
AGAGGGTAGATTTAAGTTAGATGTTAGGAATTCTTTACTGTGAGGGTGACGAGGCACTGGAAGAGGATGCCTGGAGAAGTTGTGGATTCCCCATCCCTGGAAGTGTTCGAGGCCAGGTTGGATGGGACTTTGAGCAATCTGGTCTAGTGGAAGGCATCCCTGCCAATGGCAGGGGGATTGGAACTAGACAATCCTTTGGGTCCTTTTCAACCCAAACCATCCTATGACTATGTAATCCCCTGACTCCATCCATCAAAACATAATAAAATAGGCAAGCCTTTCCCTTTGTCCTGAAGTTTTAACTCTTTCAGAGTAGCAGAGACTTCACAGAAAAGGACATTTCCTTGGGATGAACCTCAGCGTCGCAGTTCAACTGCCATAAACACCCAGAGAAAGGGTTCCTTAGAACTGAAAAAAAAAATCTTTCAGCTTTTTTTTTTTTGTTATGTGATTACTCTTGTTGAAGCAGAACTATTTCTTTACAGAGAATGGAATGGATGGAAACACGAAGATCTGTCAGATGACTGTCTGTCTGATGGCTAAATCTTTTTTAGTCGCTCAATTTTACTCTCTCGTGTCAGCCATAAACTTGACAATTTTGTACAAAGGCTTGCAGTTTTGTTTGTTTGGTCTACCTTTGTGTATTATTATACATAATCTCTATGGGACACATTCGCCCTGCATCATTGCAGGAAGGGACTCAAAGAGCATTTTGGAGATATAGGTACAGACGAACCCTGCAGTAGACGTAGATATGTATAAAAGCAAAATAGTTAAGGTTCCTTTGAAGAAGCTGTTGAATGAAGAGGGAGCTACTCTACTTGTTATTCATTCTAGTGATTGTATTTTGTATTGTTTCTCTGTATATTACCCAATTGACTTCTTCTCAGTGTCTTAACTGCATTATAAATTTACTTTATAAAAAAAACATATACAGTTTTAATCAAAACAGGTTTATATTAGTCATGTTTCACTCAAATTTCATGTGCTACTCCAGATGAGCTGCAAATATTTCTTAAGAGACTGCTAGCTTCTGCAGTATATACTATATAACAAGGGTAAATAAATTTGCCACATATATTTAATGGTAGCCAATACAGGTGGCCACTTCTAGTCAATGAGAATTCAACTTTTACTTTCCCTGTGCTGAAGTAATTTTGTCCTATGTAATCAGAAAAATTTTCTGAGCTTTCATAAAATGCATTTCTTTTAGGAGATTTTCTGTCTTAGCAGCAAGCAAAACTCTGCCTAGCCTAAGAGAAAGACATAATGATTCCTTTTAAAGAATTATAAGTTATTTATGTTGTAACATGGTTTTTTATTTACTGAAAATAGTATTTGAATAAAATTTTCTTAAAATATGTCGAGACTAGAGGAAATAACAAATTTTGTTCAACTTCTTGACAAGAGTAATTGTGTATAGGTGTCTTCAAACTAGGCTGTGAGTCTTTATTTGCACCATTGTCTCAGTTTAAAGAGACTGGAATGTTTGCTAAAGAGGATGAGTTATGAGACAAACCAAACTCCTCTCTCTCAGCAATTGTAAATTCAAAATTAAGGGGGCTTTAACGAGGAAGTGTGGAAAAAAACAGAAGAAATAACAACCCTTTATTAAAAGATATATGTATGTTGGCAAGAACAGTAACAGAACACAAAAAAATAACTAGACAATAGTCCTGTACCCAAAAGTTGCCTTCAAACAAAAGAACAAAAAAAAAGTTCTGAATACTTCTCTGTCTTTAGCGCGGTTCTAATCCCGGTCGGCAGGGGCGCTGTTGGATCGCTGGAGGTGCAGAGCCTGCAGTGCTCTGTGGTGTCGGCAGGGGGCGCTGTCGGGCTCTGGCGGTCACCGCGCAGGAAGGGGGGTCTGGGGGGTGGTCTCGGATTGCGGGAGAAGCTGAAAAAGAAAACAGAGACCCTTCCCCCAGTGGAAGAAGGGCAGAAGGAAAAACAGTCCACCCCCCACAGGACTCACTGTTGTTCTCCGATGACAGTGTTTCAAGGCTCCTCCCTTCTCTCCCAGTGGGCACGCAACTCTCCGATGAAAAACCCAGTAGGTCCCGGCTGGAGTCACAAGGCAGTGTGTGAGCCGACCGAGGCCAGTGGTCAGGCCTCACCAGGACAAAAAGCCAGAAAGACCGGTTTTCCAGGCCTTTTCTCCAAAAATGCCTGGACACAGACCCTGTCTCTGTCCCAGAGAAGGAACTCCCCTGTCTGATCTCTCCCCTCTGAGAAGAACCAGCCACACCCTCCCAAAACTCCGCCCCTCTCCCCACCTCTGATGGACCATCTGTTAGGAATGTGATCTGGCCAGCTAGATTCTTTTGTAAGGCTAGTTGACCCCCTTCCCCCCACTCACTCTGTTTTCTTATAGTGGAGTAGGGAAGAAAAATTCCCCTATTGGATTTATAACCTAAAACAATCATAGTCTAGGCAGGTTCCATCTCTTGCTTGTAATTTCATGATTGACCCTCATCATTGAAATGAGCAAATCTGGTGGAATGTGTCAGGCCTCATTTTTGTCCTATGATTAGATTTTTTTCAGATGAAAGCTTGGGGACTTAAGCTTGCCTATGTTTAGGAACTTGTTACAACACATGCCTTAAACTGAGATTTTGGATCCCTACTTCTGACACAGACTACTGTAAATCCTTTATCTTTCATGATAAATGGGCAGTAAGCTGTTTCTTAGGGAAAATTAAACTTGGTCCATGTCTGATGCTCCTTAGAGTCCCTGGGTCTCCAGTGAGGTAAGGCAGAGGAGTGACTGCACTGTCCCAGAGCCATACTTAGTTCTTTTCTGCTCCATCTACCCACCTCTGTCCAGGCATTTAGAAGCCTGGCAGAACTTGCCGCCCTCTTGCTAAATACTTCCCGTGATCAAATTGTTTTTAGCCAAACCACAGGGACATTGCTGGTTGATACTGTCTGTACCCTTCAGGTTGTTCTTTATATGCAGACAACAATGGTTATGAGTGATAATGAAATCTACTTATATTTCTATGTATGCTTGTTAGTATCTTCGTTGTTTTCTTTAAAAATTAGGCATCACAACTTTCAAATGAATTCTTCAGATATGTTACTAGTGGAACAGGTGGAACAGGTTTTGAGGCTTGAATACGGCTACCTAGATTCAGTCTACATAATTCTTAATATTCATGCAAAGAAACTAATTGCTAGGTTAGACATTAAATTAAATCCTCAACTCAAATATAATCCTTATCATTCTTACATGTGACTAACTTCATTGTAATGATTGCTTCCTTTGATTGCAAATAAATTGCCTCTACTTCAATTTCATCTCTATGATTTTAATTTTAAAACAGAAATTTTATGAATCATGCAAATTTCTTAAAAATAAATCTGCTATCTTACCTTGTGTGCCATTGCCTCTAGGTAGGGTAGAATGTATCTTGGTTTCGTTGTATTTGAATGTTTGACTGGCAATGTATCTTTTCATTTACTAACAATGTAAAAGTTCTCTGTCATTAATAAATATGCAGTTTTCATTTTTTTTAACTCACCTGAACAGAACTCAAATACTGCATACCAAATGCAGGCTTTCATGCCCTAATTTTTGCTATAGTGCTATGACAAGCACTATAGCTATAGAAACAGAAATAGAAATAGAAAGAGAAAAAAAAATCCTTTCCAGAACCAGTTGAGCCATACCACAAACACGTTTCTTTTCCTCCTTCAATAAAATTTAAATTCTAACAAATTCTCCTAAACAAATTCTCCACAATCTTTTTTCTCTTCTTTGAGTAAGTAACAGAGAACAAGGTTATTTTTTTTTTGAGATGGAAATTCATTATAATAAAAGAGCATAATGTGCTTATTATTCATAACTGTTTCCACTCAGGATTCAGATCCAAGGCTCCTGCTATAATCTGGAGGTAAAAATGTTTGGCCACACCTGAAGATATCTGAGATGATCTGGGGAATGGTCCCAGGCTCAGGACCTCAACTATCTAGAGCATCCAATTTCAGAGTCATTTTGGGATGATTTAGGCTTGAGTCAACTATCACTCATCTGGAAATGCCAAGGCATAGTTTGGAAAAAAGATTAAGTACCATTTTTATAAGTACTCTGGTTGTAGCTACCTTGTGTTGGAATAAAAGTGTTTATTTTTATTCACATGGGCTACTCCATGATAGTTAGTCTTTGGTGCAAGAGAAAAGTCCTAGGTGGGTCTTATTTTCAAGTACTCTCCATGGGTTTTCAACATCCAGAAATTCCAGAGCTCATATCACTTCCATCAAGTTTCATTATTCCAGGGCCTTGCATGAGAGCTTGTCATTCGAAGAGCATATAAAGAACAAGATTTTTTGAGAATTTTTCTTAATTAACAAAACAGTGACATTAACTCATGGGTTTGTGTGCAAACCCCCACTGAATTTGCTGCAAGACTTGGAGAAAAAAATTACATAGCAGTAGAGACAACCTGATCTTCAAGCAAAAAAGAACTAACCAGTCCTTCACAAGTCGATCAAGTCTATGTATAAGTCAAATGAATCTCAGTTTATGTCTCTTGTATTGTGGGTGGTCAGGGGAATATAATACTGTCTGCCTGCATAAATTAGAAAAATAATTTTGACTAAATTTTTTAGCAGGCACAAATAATCAGAGTATTGATATATCCATTTTATCTGCTCACTATGACAAGTGAAAAGGCAGAGAGAGGAGCTGCTTCATTAGGTGTATACCATCTGGAGATTTTTTCTCCTTGGGCACATCCCTTAAGGCAGAAAGGTGGCCACTGCCACCTGTCTACATCTTCTGAGAAGCAGTCGGCAGAAAATTTGCTGCCTTTATCCTCTGCATTCCTTGTGGAAGTCGTAACTTTTAAACATTTCACGTGTTTGGGGTTTCAGATAATATGAAAACAGCTACTTTGCTGATCAATAGCAGCCTTAACAGGTTTTTGTAACTCATCTAAGTCTAAATTTTTGATGAAAGTTTGTGAATTTGATGATAGGATTCCTTAGCAAATGTCAAGTATTTGCCAAAAGAAAATATTTGCTGTATCTCCAGTGGTTTAGAGAGCTCATCAGATGACTTTTAAAAAAAATACAACTTACCCATCATATCTCGTTTTTTCTTGTTCCGAGACCTTTCTATTATAATCTCTGAAAAACTGGTAAAATTGTATGACATTTTCTTTAACTTCAAAAATTTTGTTCTCTTCTGTTTTTTTCCTTAAATTCACTGAATTTGCAGATCTCCATATGGTGACCAGTGTAGTGCATGCAGCCTGTTTCATGTTTTAGTTTGTTGGACTAATAACTACCATTGACCACAAGATGGCAAGGTTTCTTCATTTTTCTGTGATGAGGAGACAGAAAAAGGAAAGGGGAACAAGGTGGAAGCAGGGTCAAAGGAGTAAACACATGTAAGGACTCTGATTCCTCTTTTACAGTCTCATGGGTAAGCAAATAAAAATCAGATCAATGTAAAAATTCTGGTGAGCTGCCTCAGAGTTTGAACAAGAGTAATATATTTGCTGGTTTTGTCCTAATGCTTGCCAGACACCTATTTTTCTAGCTTTTTTGTACTGGAAAATGTTTGCATTTTTACCCCATCCCGACGCAAGGTTCCACCTTAAGGTGATAGACCTCTTCAACGGCAGTATGATTAAAAGCCAAGATCTTCCTTGGGTGCAAAAGGTTTTCAAGGAGGCAAGAAGTAGCTTAACTAAAATCCAGCAAATCAGAGCAAACAATTAAAATGTCAAATGACAACTTCAGAGCATAATTTGGTCATATTCATTTGGATATAAGCAACCTAATCATACCGTATCCAGAGCTGTATACCATAGAAAATTATTTTTTCCCTATTATAAATTAAGGGCCTCCTTTACTTTATAATGCAGTTTGAAGATTTTCGGATAGCTGCTCTTTTTCCTCATTTGAATGCACTAGAAAGAATCAGAATCCACAAAACATCTTCAATTTTACTGTATGATGGCAATGCAGACAAGTAGCTCTACTGAAAACCCCCACATGTCCATAAAGAACAACATAAAATTTTAAAAAGCAAGTGGAATTAATCACAATTATAATTCTGAAAAGAAATTTCTGGTAATATGAACTACCGCAGGTGCAAAACTCAGCAGAATTTCCTTCTGCTGCATCCTTTTGGTTTTGGAGTTGTAATGGAAGCTCATGTCAGCAGATGGCACTGGAGACAAAGATGTGAGACTGAACTGGTCATCGAAGAAGGAGTCTGGAGATAAAAGTTTAAATATTTTATTACTTTTAAGTTTTTCCTTAGCTCAAAGGGCCATAGCTGAAGGCCACTCCCTCTGCCTTATGTTAAAAATCCTTGTGCTGAGTCTGTCCCGTCACTCGTGTGCATAGGTGCACACCGTTGAAAATTTCAAGAATACTTCCAATAAGATGATCTTATCAAAAAAGAAAAGATTGGGCAGTGAAATGGCATGATTAGTCATATCTTTAGCGAGAGATATCATTTACAGATCAAATTCCTACCTCTATTGGAAAGATCAGGCTATTAAGTTCACTAAACTGGAAAATCAATAATTGTGAGCCAAATGTTTGGTTAATTTAAATTAAAATAATCTTGATGATTTCCCTGGATTTGTTCTGCATAACATAGAACCTCCCACATCATGAAACTCAGTCATCTGTGAATGCAGGCAACTAAGTCATATAATAACCTCTAATTTACAACAGGTGAAAATTTTATTATTTTCCTCATATCAAATCCATTAATAAAAAATACTACATTCTTGAACCTCACTGGATATTTCCTGTCTGATCAATTTTAAGAAATATAATCCTATTTCCCCTTCCCCAAAGTCAGGTGTTTTAAAGGTTATTAATTTGATAGTACTCAGAACCAATTCCTCTATTAACATTTGGAAAACTATTTCACTAATGTTTATTAGCTTCAATAAGTGTTGCTGAATAGAACTGCATCTTGCTAAACTCTTTAAAAATCTTAATCTCTTTAAGAATAATTGTCACATGTACTGCTGCTGTGGCATTTGTGGCACTGATCTGCATCTTCTTGGAAAATTTGTCAAAAATACTCTTGGCAGGACTATATTTCTACACCGGACCCTTCCATCCAGTGTATTGATTTTCAAAGCTTTCTCTTCCTGTTTGGTCAAATCCTGCATATTTGATTGCTGTTCAAAATATTCAGCTGTAGTGTTGACAGAAGCCATATGAAACTCTCAAAAGTATTTCAGTGTATTTTTTTTCTAGTCCTCAGTACAGTTCATAGAAAATTCCATGCTTTTCTGCAATAATTTTTTATATCAGTTAACTCTACCTCAGTTTTTCACATGAGTTTGTTTTTGCATTTACTGGAAGTTACTGAAAGTGTCAATCATAGTTTTCATTATGTGTGGTTTAGATTAAAGTTGGACCAATACGATTTCATTATATGCTTGACATGATCTTGTAGTTTTTTTGGTTTGCCTTTTCCAAGCACCTATGAATCTTTGCCAGGTTCAATCAATCTGCTTCTTCCCTGGGAAAACACGAAAGCATAATTATTTATTTCCATTTAGCCGTAGAATCAGCGAATTACAGAATCATTTAGTTTGAAAAAGACCTTTAACATCATCAAGTTCAACTGTAAATCTAACACTGCCAAGTCCTTCACTCAGTTAAACCACAGTTAAAGTGTCCCAGGAAAGATGACTGGGACTAGGCTAATGCCAATCAGAAAAGCAAATCAAAATATTCTCATGTTCTTTTTTTATTAGCATTTGATTCCAAGTACTGCAGGACATTTACTCTCCAAACCTCATTTTCTAAAATATTTTGGTCGTAAAGATAGTATCCCTCTAGAATAAATAATATTCAGGACTCATCGCTTTATTTTTTTGAGTGGAATAATCCAGATATTGGATTTATAAGATAGCAAAATTGCATGTACTGTTTTTCCTGTGACAAAAAGTAAATTGAGGCTGGTCTGGCTGGGGTCTGTGTTCCAAAGAATAATGTGTAAGTGGCCTTAAATGAGAGATCTGGACTCTGTGGAAAACGTGGACTATTCATAGCATTTTTTTATTTTGTGAAAGAAAAAGCTGGTCAATTAAGGTTTTGTCTGATTTCAATTAGCCTCCCACAAAGTTTAATGTTCCTATCATACTTCAGAGCAAAGGTTCTCATTTTTGTCTATTCTAATTGTAATTCCTCTTGAAATCATTGCTTCGTGGGAGGAAAGAAACCCTTTTTGAGAGAATTGGAACTTTACTTATCTTTATCGTTTAGATGTCAATGTAGCCAACACTTATTATCAACCTTGTGCAAGCTTCTGAAACCACCTTGCTCTTTCAGTAATGGCAGGAGGGACCTACATGTTCAATGCAATGTCAGTTGAACTGGTTCCTATGAATATCAGTTTCAAAATAATTTACTACACATTTATACTCTAAGACATGAGCAGGAATTTCAGTCTAGAGATAGATGGAGAGTAGTAACACGGCCTTTCTTAAATCCCTCTCTTATTTTGCTGCAGCATCACAGAGGGGTTTCATTGCTTATCTGTAAAAGCCAAACTTCATTTAAAAATATAAACATGTTTCATCTGGTGTAGCTGAACCAAGAACAGATATTTTCAAGTATGGTAGTGATCTGGGGCTGGATTTTTCAAAAATTACTATGGATATCCCTATGGTTTTGGTATCTTCTGTGAACAGACTAACTCCAGAAGCTGCTATTCTCATGCTAGGAGAAATGATTTTACCTTTCCAAGGTGCCACAGAATAGGGAATAGAAAACTTGGCATCTAAGTTAATCATTGCCTACAATTTTAGACTAGAGTTTAATAAAGCATCTTTCATATCTTAGTGTCACAGTTTTGCTCAGCTTCTTAACTCTTTACCTTAATAAGAAAGCATTTTTCCTGCTAAGTCCACAAGGGGAAAAAAAGCGTTCTTTATCTTCTCTACTGTACAGACATGTCTTTTTAATTTATTTTCAGGTCATTGAGAACACTCTTCTGTTTTCAAGGTTTGAATACTGAAAAGAGTTGCTGTGTGCATTTTTAGCAGTTAATTCACAGTATAATCTGATATTTAGTAGTAAAACCTCAAGGTGAAAAGTACTAGTCTTTCCAATTTCCTCTTCTTGTAATTTTGAAACATTCCTCACTAGAGAATGTTTGATTTGGAATGTTTGATTTGTTTGATTTTACTTTATCATGCAAAACCATATTCTGATGCTCTTTTTTACTATTAATGATTTTTTAAAATTTCTGTAAAATGTTGGGTTTCTAGTTATTAGCCAGGGTTTTTTAAATGCAAAATGTGTATTAAGTGTTTCATATCCTTTCCAATATTTAAAGCATTTCAGTGAAAAAGTGTTAAATGCTACTCAGCGCTATTGTTTTACAATACTCTTGATCTGAGTTTAAAACAAAACCAAATAATTCACCTTGCTATAAGCATAGTGAAAAAATTCTCATTTCTCTTTGGGATACCATTGTCTCAGAAATTATCTTTGAACCAGCTGTAATGTTTGGAGAAGTTGAAATATAGCTGGCAAATTCTAAAAATGGAACTCATGAATTCAGGGAAAAGGTGTCTCCTCCCCAGACATCCACCAATCTAATTACGACATTAAATCTGATGCATTAATAATTTTAATGTAACAACCTCTTGTTAGCACTTTCCCCACCTTGTCACCCCACATAGGAACATGTACATGAACTCTTAAAAAAACACAACAAAAAGTAGGAGCAGTTGTGAAGTTGGAGTCATTCTGGTATTTTGCAGATCCCTGTAATTCAAAAAATGTTGTTGTATGCATGACAATAGTGCATCCTTTAGCATGGTCTCCTGGTGAATTGCTACAATACAGTTTTTTCCATTATTCCCAAAATCAATCTTCTACTTTTCATCTCTTTTAAAGGCCTTATTCTCCCTCTTAAGCCAGCTACTGCACTGATTGATTACGACTAAAATTGTCCTGAGTCCCACACGCTGAGAAAGAAAGATCCCATATAATGAGAAAAGAAAGTAGAATATTTTCAACTTTCTCTTGATTGCTGTTATAAAAGCCTTAGTCTGAAATGGAAGGTTGAAGCAGCGACTGTTCATTGGCTGTAATGAACATTGATATAAAACATAATCAGTTTACATTGTCATGAGCCCTAAATTGACATTTTAAGGGCGTCATTTGTTCACAAGAAGCTCTTTCTCAGCTTCTCCCTGTTCTGTTTTGGAGGCAAAGGGAGACAACGTTCAACAGACTGAAGAACTGAAAATGCATTTTGAATGTGTGTTAAAGCTGTTTCAATAAACACATAAAAACTTTAAAGTAGGATCTCACAGTGCAATGGTGATGATAGTAAATGATTTCTTCCAATGGCTATGCCCGTAAAACTTGAGATAGTCAAGTACTTCTGAGCCCTTAAGCAGAACCAAGATACATGAATTTTTCCAATATTCTTGGGTTATTCAAGAGTCGATTCTGTTCTGAAAGTTTGTCCCATTAAAGCTGGCACGCTAAAGTGTTTTATCAGTGTGATAATTAAAACCAATGTGAAAAGGAAAACGCGGTAGCATTTAATTGCATGTCAATTGAATAAAATTGAAATGGATATCATCTGTTTGCAGAATATGACACCATGGGTGTAATTCCCATTAAAAACAACTCTCTATATTGAAGTGGAATGATTTTGTAACTTAAGCAGAATAAAGATAGATTCATAGAAAGATCTTTCTTAAATCTCTCATGAAAACTCACCAATATTCAGTTCTTTGTTTCTCTAGAAATATGTATGGATTTTGTACAAAATCCACAATTAAGTACTTGCTAATCTGTTAAAAGCCTAAATATTTTTTTAATTCAGCACAGCTGATTTGCCTCCACATCTGCTATTTGTCTACTCTTTTATATTTACAGTATCCAGAATATTTACCAGCTCTGAGATGATGGAAACTGGTGCCTGCTACAGGATCATGCCAGAAAGAAAAAACTACTAATACTTAGTGTCTTTCTGACAGTTTTCCACTACAATTTTAAAAATTACCAATAGATAAAAAAGTATTACATTTCAAAATACTAATTCTAGACATATTAGGAATTGTTTCAAAGACCTAATTGAATTCTTAGTGTGCTAGTAACTAGCAAAGCTAATTTTTTTTACCATAAATCCTATAGCCATTTTTCTAAATTTTTCATTAAATTAATGTATTTCCAATTTCAAGATTGGGTTTGTGCTCTATTTAGGAAATTCTGTGAATTCTAACTTTGGTATATTGTGCAATACATTAAAGATTATGATCGTTTAAAGGATTACTGTAAGGTAAAATATAGGGAAGTTTTACCAGTGTTATGGCTCATAAATTGAATTATTAAGAAATAGTTTAATGATCAGAAAAACGGAGACCACCTCTTTATATATCATTTGCATTCTGAACTATATTAATGTAAAGCCTGAAGAAAATACAGTTTTGTGTGGAATCTTGGTTTATATTTGGAAAAAAAGTTGGGACACAAACTTAACTCTTTTTAATAGAAAGGAAGTGTGTTTTAGTCCCATAATCTGAGAAATCTGAAGTTGAACATCTCTTAAAACTGTCTTAGTTGTTAAACAGGTGTTTAGAAATTGAAAGTAACTAAGTGAAAGTAACTAAATACAGTTGCTGGATGCTGACAACCTCAAGATGAAAAACATGAGGAAATGTCCCAGCCAAACTAGCAACCAAAGCATGTAGAAGAAGAAATTAAAACTTTTCAGGGCTAGTTAAATCCTGGTTAAAATAAAATTAAAGATTAAATGAAAAAAAGTCAGGATTTAGGAAAAACAAAAAAAAATTAAAATTGCTCAAAACCTAAAGGAAACTAACCAAGAACAAGTCTGTCAAGAACTGAGACGGCTTAGGAAAGAAACTGATCTTAGAGAGGAGGAACATGCTTGGATCTTAAGGAAGGTGTAAAGCAAATGAAAGGAGTCAGAATGGCATTCATCTGATATTGATTTGCTACTTTTTCCACTTGCCAAAGCAGAAAGGAAGATGTGTTTTTTGACTGTAGAAGCTGCCTTATAGAATATCTAATTCTGAGCTTGAAATTTAGGGGTTTTTTTCAGACATTTAACAGAGGAATATTTTGTTATACCTGGTACTTTTTCGAGAAAATGAAGAACTATCAGGCATTCATTACTGTATTACTCGTTTCTTGAAACAGGGAACATGATAGAGTTGACCAAGTTTCACTTAAGGATTATATAAGATAATATGATCAATAAGGAGGGAGTTAAAGTTGTGAAAGTATTAAATTGCTCTAGAACCCCTGTCAGTCTTTGGAACTGGGGAGAGTGCTGTGGAGGAATTCGTGCAAAATCATCATTCTGAATCGCAAAGTGGAAGGTTCATGCTTACAGCATATCCATGTATTGTAGCTCCTCTGAATTTGTGGAAGCTACTCAAACGTAATTGAGGACAGAGTGAAATTCTAAAAGGTATTCATAATGTGTATCTATACATGCCTGAGTTATCAGACCAGTGTTTGTAGCTTGAAAGGTACAGAGCAGGATTCAACCACAGGTGGTTTCATTCATTCCCGGTTGAAAAAGCTTCTCCACTGTCAGGAGCAGAGGTTGGTTTTTTAGGATTCCTTAAAAGTAGGTGCAGGACATTATATGCTTCACACTTTTTGGTGTCAAACAAGTATCATACTAGTCTCCATCTGCCTGAAATGCTCCATTAATATTAGGCAGGACTAACATGGACCAAATCTCATCTAGTGCTGAATCTTACAACAATTGATATTTAATTGGGTATATAGGATCAGAAATAAGGCTTGGAAAAAACTACTATCCATCTCCTAGGTAGGCTCCTCTTAGGTAGGCTCCTCTCTGAGATTCCTAACCTATTATAAAATTCTTTAGCCCTTCTTATGCAACAGATAGCTCAATTTACCGGTAACAAAGCTGGTTTGCAAACAACTAATTTAAACCTCTGTTGCTATCGTCTATCCCCATGGCTGTTCTAACATCCAGAGACAGAGAAAATGGCTTCTTCGTGGTTTTTTTGTGTCAAACTTTCATGTATTCAAGGACAGTTATAAAGTACCTCTACTTGGTTGATTTGGGATTTTCCACTAACCTTTTGTCTCTCTTTGAAATTTCTCTCTTTATTAATAAATAACAGTTTTACTTTCAGATGTGCAGATGTTGATTCCAACCTTACATTTGTAGGAAACTTTGGAAATTGTTAGTCACAGAAAAATATCCAAATGTATTTCTAAAACTCTTTTTGGAGGAATCAGAACCTGCTGAGAACGGGGCAAGGGACAGAAGGAAGAGCCAGTATGGGCTCCTGCCTGAGAAAGAAGGTGTCAGGCCTTGTTTCATACCTCTGTGATCGTATGGTTGAATGCTAATAGTGACATCTGATACAAAGACCTCAGTCTAACAAGGGAAGTATGACAGTAAATTTCTTAAAGACTAAAGATAAATGTTAGTATAACAATGAGAAAAATTAAATTCTAGTGAAAAAGCTTCATTGAAGAAGAGCAAATTACCCATGGTGAAAGTAGGACCAGCACCTTAGGGGCTTTCTCCTGCTATCTCAAAAAGAATTTTTTGTGGTGAAGCGTCCTTACTGCCTGGTATGGCTGAAGAAAAGTGGAATTTCACAGGATATTCTGAGTTGGAAGGGACCCACAAGGATTATCGAGTCCACCTCTTAAGTGAATGGCCTATCCAGGGATCAAACCCACAACCTTGGTGTTATTAGCACCATGCTCTAGCCAAATGAGCTGATCTCAGGGTAAAAATCTCATAAATGTAGAAGACAATAGAGACAAGAAACATCAAAGAGTTTTCTACAAATCCAGTAGCTCCAGAAAAGCAAAATTTTTTTCTGATTTTTTTCCCTAAATTGCTAGATGATGGAAATGCTGTGAATGTAGCAAATTCATTCTAATGCAGCTATTGATGAATACATGGGGTTTTCATGAAATCTTGCACACTGTGTGTTGTTCTGGATACAAACGCTTGGTCAGAGTAAAAATCAACTGAAGTAAAGGAAGGCTTTTAAAACACTTCGACAGGCTTTTTGTCTTTAGTAAAGGGAGATATTGCTGATTTGAAAGTATTATGATACATTATTTCTCTTTTATCCACACAATTTCTTGATACACCCAGTCAGCTGTGGACTCTGTACTAATAGCGGCCTCTTTGAGTATACTCAAATTCTTAATCACACATCATTTTCTCTTTCTACATAATTCATGCCGCAGTCAATCATAATCTTGCAGGGTCAAGACCTGAGAGCTCAAGTTAGGACCACTTTGAAAAAATCACAGTAAGTATAAAAAAGACAGAGTATAAAGACAGTTATCAGAGGGAGGTCTGAATATAAAACTCTTTGCATTGGGTTCAGTTGCCTAAATATTTGCTTTGATGCCTAAAAGAAAACTCAGGGAGAAAACAAACTGCAAGGCAATTTAATTTTTGGAAGTAGGGTAAAAAAAGGACTTAATGGTGCCTCTAAGACACAGAGGTTACAAGACACACGTGTGCCTTCTCTGTCTTAGGTGTTACAATTTATAATACTGTCCGTCCAATCCCAGATTTTTCCATCCCCTGGCTTTTGCCCTGATCCACCCCCATCTGCCTTTTGGGAATTAGGTCTGGGGTCTTTTACTTCATCATCTTCATCTTCCTCAGAGCACAAAGGGCACACGGTCACCCAGTTCTTGACCGTACCCTGCAGTTCAGACTATGGATTAGATGTTCTCAAACAGAAGGTGGCCTACCTTGGAGAGAGACTAAACATTCTAATGGAATTTAGGAGAATTGATAGGGGAATTGGGGTGAGAGGGATGGGGAATGTGTGTCTACTGTGCTAAGGGTAAGGGAATAATGCAGCTGTTTTAAAATCTGCTTCTGCTATATAATTACTTCTTAAAACTTATAAAAATTAGAAAAATCAAAAAATCAAAAAACCTTAAGGTAACACTTAGAGCCACATAAAATGGCCTTGGCTTCAACAGCTTGCTCCAGAAGGTTGTATGTTTCCCACAGGTGCTGTGCCATATTTTCTGGCACTATATGGATGTCTCAGATGCCATAAATCATCAAAGTAGTGCTAGGCATGAATGTTTAAGCACCTGAATTGAGCTCCTTAGTCTACAAGTAACATTTTAATAAATCTTTTCCTTCTTTGGCACTCTCCTTAGTCTTCATTTCTGATCTGTTTCAGGAATTCTAGCCAGCTTTGTTGTTTCCAAAAAAACACTTATGGAACTCACTGATTCTAACTTACAGATGTAGGCATTAGACATACAAATTTTACTCTTTCTTATTCAACCCACCACAACCTGTGCAGTATTTTACAGTTTTACGCAGGGATATGGTCTGGCCAATATTTTAAGCTCTATCCTCATTACAACATAAACATAATAGTTTATTACACACCTGCCTTAATAGCTAAGTGACATTAGGGAATTTTATTTATCTAACATTACGCTATGTTAAAAAACATTATCATTAGATAATTATCCAAATATATACTAGTAAAAGGTGTGCATATATGATTTTAATATGTCACTACTTGTATCAAGGAGTGGTTATTACTTGGAGGAAGTTAAATGTTGATCCTTACATATATCCTTTATTTAATAAAATCCCTAATTCATATTCATAGATGTAATATTTTCTTAGTTGACATCATAAAAATAACCACAGTGGAAACTATAAAAGGTTATATAAAAGGTTGTTATCTAAGAAGACTCTTCGGGTGCATCAAATTAAACAATGAAAGACAGAACACACTTTAAGCTTCTTCCACTTTCTTTTCTTGTCTAAGATCTGTTCTCCCTGTAAAATAAAATTGAGGATACAATCAAGGCAAAGTGTTTATTGATGAGTAATATGTGACATTCGTCAGCAATTATATTTTTAAAATATCTACACTTTGTCCTTTTCCTCTTCTTAAAAGAGAGTTTGAGAAATTTATTGTAGTATTCAAAGAAAAACTCCTTACTGAGACCAGTAGGATGGTCAAGAGAGAAAAGTGAGAGGAGATATGGGATGTGCAGATATGGACATTATTAATTCTGTTACCACCAGCAACGACAGACAAAATTCATTCCAACAGACTGTTTTAAGAACATTTCAAACTCTTGAAATCATTTAAGATTTACTTGTAAAAAAGTAATAAACATCACATGACCAGGTGATCTTTGTTGCTGAGAGGTTACATTCATTTCTTCCCACCTCACTGAGCTTGCAGCATTTAACCAGCCATATGCAAGATTCTGACTTTTTTCAAGCTGTAATAGTGTGAAAGTGAATTTTAAACTCTCCTAACAGAAAACAGGAACACAGAGAAACAGCAGGCAGCTGTACCCACTCAAAGCTAACCAGTACCTTCAAGTTTTGTTATTTTCTTGAAATATCTTTTTACGAAGACACCTAGAATGATTCACCAGACAGAGTGTATTTATGTTATTTTTAGCAAATTAGAGTTACAATTAGCACAAAGAAAAACCAATAAAGGCTGTGCTTTCAGGGATCACTGATTTTAAATAAATTAATTCTAATCCCATGAAATTTACATTTAGTTTATTTTTTTATATTATATCATTGTAAAGATACTTCCATACAAATACATGGTTGTAATAGAATAATGCATGAAAGACCAGTGGAAACAATACACATATTGTTGTATGTGCTATGTGTAATATAATATGGAAAGTTAGTAATAAATGACTAGGTTAAATACATTATAAAAACTGGGGGAAAAATTAGATATTAATGATAAGAAAAAGAACTGAGTTTTATATTTAAGATCTAATGTGGGCTGAGAAAAAAAGATTGAAGACCTCTTGCCAAATCAATGAAACAAGAAAAAATTGAACTGAATAATATGAATGAGAGCCTTCAGGTATAAGAAGGAAAAGAGCAAGAAGAGATTGCTACATTAAGCATCAAATTTAAAGGGAGACCACAGATCTCTGTAGTCTAAGTCAGATCACAGGCATGATTCTGCTGCAAATTAACTCAGAGGAAAAATAGAACAGGACAACTGTGGAATTATCATCAGTTCATATAAATTCCTGCAAAAATATTGACTCCAATGGATATGAACTGCACAATACTATTGGAGTATAAGGCCTGCAGGGTCTTTCTCTATGGTACAGATATTTTATCTTCTGATATGCTTAACAACTAATAATTATCCAAATTTTTTTTCCTTCCTGTCCCTTTTGATATGCTTTGCAATTTCCCACCTTTCTGCTGACCTCAGCAATAGATATGGTGTAATTTCAACTGTGTCGTTTTGAGATGACTCTAGATGAAATACTAAAGAAATCTAAAAAAATTATCCATTGCTTTCACTTTCTTCAGGCTACACTTTATCCTCAGCTTTGCTGATACAAATCCAAAGCAAATGAAAAGATATGTGGTCAGATTTTGACAGAAGGAGGAAATCAGATTAATAGAGCCAGTATAAAGAAAAGATTTCACTTCAGTAGCCAGAGATGTCAATGTGAGGACATGTGAATACCAAACAACTGAAAGGAGAATTAAATGGTGCACAAAGCTACACATGATTATATTGGAGATATAAAAATATATTGATATATCTGAGAGGGAAAAAATATAGAAAAAGTAAAAATTTAGGGTAGGCAGATTTTTTTTAATTGTTTTGCATCAGGAAAATAACTGTAGGTCAATGTTTTTAGATTAATATTGCAAATTGGTCATGTCTTTGACTGAAACATGAATGATCCATAGACATCAGATGTTATTTTTCATTATGTAAGCCAAAGATATTAGCTTTTGATTTCTTTGAGTAGTTTAGACAGTTGCTGTCCAACTATGCATTTTAAACAACAGCAAGGGTATTATTATCAGTTTTTAAGACATTTCAGTCACTATACTTTGGCTCTATTCCTTCAGCACTTCTATGTTTGTGGTATCTGGGATCAATATCTCAAAACAGGTACCTTAAAACATGAATTTCCTAAAATATTAAGAAATACTTTCACACAATTTTATTAAAGGCAGATTTATTGCTGAATGACCTGGAATTTCCACTTCTTGTCAGCTCCACAACTGCTACTGGTATCTTCTTGAATGTTATCTCCCCAGCATGGCAAAAATGTCTTCCCCTTTCCCCCGCTCCCATTAGGAAGATATCTGGATTCTTTGAAATGGTGATATGTATGGAAGATCATACAATGCTGCCACTTTTTCACCATGACCTTGTGATTCAACAGACTAGCAGAAAATGGAGTCGCTTTAAAAATGAGCCGTCAGCAGAATGTTGCTTAAATAACCTTCCCCAAATTAAATCATTGAAGGGTAATGCAGAAGTAAACATAGGCATGAAAAAGATTAATTACATGTTATATGTTATTTCCTGAATACTCTATTCATGAGCTCAGACCTGCAGTCAGGATTTAATTAACATGTGTTAATTTTCTTTTAATAGTAATTTTGCTTGAAAATGTAGCCCAAAATATTTTAATGTCCTCATATGCATAATTCTAAGACCTCTCAAATAAAAAGTTAGTTTTTATTAGTTTATAAAGTCATTTATACAATTTTGGTTATGTCAGGGATTTTTCAGGGAATCTTGATGTCAGATCATCGAATTGCACATTACCCCACTTCGTCTGATTACATAATTCATTGTGTTTTCTGGATTTTATTAGCTGGTATGAAATTATTTTGAAAAAAATATGTAAATAAATATGCTTTGTCTCTTAGATTTCTACAGAGAAAATAGTTAGAGCCAGCAACATCTCCCCTGGATTTTAGGAGAATGGTATTACCCTGCCTTTCTCTGAGAGATTGCTGGTTACCCTCTGTCAGTGAGCAACTGACTCTCTGCAAAGCAGAAGCACGATCTCTTTTGTCTGTGACCAAGGCAATTATTTCATAGAAAGTGGAATTTCTTCAGAATGACTATGTACAAGAGCAAGCGCAGAAACCAAAGATGTAAGTAAATTGTAAAGGTTTTTTAATTTTCTTGCAGAGGAGGGAGAATAAATCTCCATTTCATTGAAAACATAATATACTTTACCCTGCTCTGGTTGAATTTTACCAGGAAAGCAGAAACAGTATTCCATGCCAACTATCCCACCATATCTGTGTATTAAATGCACACAAGAACTTTAAAATGAAAAAAAAATTACAAAAATTAGCTCACTTGTTACTATGGAAACCCTCAGAAAGCTTTATGATATCAACAAAGAAATAAAGATTGAATATAAGTTTAGTTCAGAAGAGTCCTTTATTCAGGCTTTAATGACTGGCTAGTTGTAACCTTTGATTTGACAGGGTTGACATGCTTTCCCTTGGTGGACTTTTTATGTGGTTCGCATTAGGGAGTCAGTGATACCAGAACTTTAAGGGTGGTTATTTTATTTTCCTCCATCATAACTTTTAGAATTAAGTAGTTTGCTTAAACTACAGAAACTGGGGAGGAGGTGGGTGGGGAGATGGGAAGGGAAGCATACATGTGTCTCTGCTGTGTATTTAAAACATTCCAGCCCTGAAAATTCACTGGCTTCTAAATGCATGATTTTCCAGTTAAGCACCTGACAAAAACGACATTCCTCTAAGAAAAATGCCATATAGGCACTGTGTGTTTTCAGGGAGAGAACAGAGGGAGGGGAATATCAATTCAAAAGCAGATAAGTTTGGACTTCATTTGGACAAGAACATTGTTGTTTTTCAGAGGGATATATACAGCTATATCACTGAACTCAGTTTCTGATCCTTATAGATGAATCTGTATAGATGTCTTTTACTTTGTCTTGATTAAAAGAAATGGATGTGCTGAATGTAGAAAGTTTGGCAGGACAGATCTCTGCTAAAATCTCTGCAACGGAAATCCATCATCTGCCTCACATTCAATAAAATAAATTATCATGAATTTTGTTCCCATAGCAGCGATGAAAGAAAATTATTCATATACAGGCAAATTATAATTAATCTAGCTCATTTTAACATATTAATTACTTCATCTTTATTATGTAAACAGGGAGCTCTTTCTATAGCCAGCTGCATTCTTGCAATCTCTCTTGTCCAAGCCTGCTTATGGTGTACAATAAGAAAATTTGTGCCTGGTTAGTTGAGTTAGGTTTTTGTTGCAAGAATACAGTCATTCATGAAAACAGCACAGGATGCTTCTAAGAATGCTTTTATGAAGACAACCTGCCTTTCACTCCTGCTGACTCCAAGGAAAATCTGTGATTTGTCTAGAGGCAAAAAAAAAGAATGAAACATGATCAGACTCAAATTTGTAATTATGAGGGTGGTTGTTGCAATGTTTTCTGGTTTTAGAACTATCACTTGTTTTAAGATCCAAAACTATAAAATGTCTCAATATTATATATGTGATATATTATATATATAAAGGTGTATATATTATACATATATAGGTACCAATACTGTGTACGTGAATGCTTCATTAATACCTCTTTGCTAACTAGCAATTGCAAAGACCTTAAAAACCAAACAATTCAAGTAATTTGACATTGCTCCGGTTTAAATCATTCAAAGGCTTTTTGAAGGATAGATTTCATCTAAGCAATTGTTATTCTGAAATATAAGGGATTATGGTAGCAGCTGCAATTAAACAGTAAGCAGGTACTACATTTTCTGTGCATTTCTGGTGGCCCTTAATAAGTAATAATAAAAAATATTTGGTATATAATTTCCAGTGTCTGTGAGGTAAACCTTGAGGCTTATATCTCCTCACTACCTCTCACGACCACAGTTGAACCTGTGGCATAAAATGAAAGTGAGCTTTGTGGCTTTTTCTTTCTCATTGAATTTCTGCTTTTGGATTTCATACACACTTCAGAGTATTATAGCCATTGCTTTCCTAACCCTTTTTTTAATGTTTTAAAAAAGGTACAAATACATTCTGTACTTAATTTAAAAGCACGTCAGATTGCAGAGAAGGATAGAAAAAGTAAAGACATGATGACATTTTTCTAACACAAAATATAAGTAATCCCCATTTCCAATTTCTGTCCCAGGTACAAAACTGTTGCTAGAGGGTGATTGTCCTGCTCTGCTCTGCACTGGTGCTGCCTCACCTTGAACATTGTGTGCAGTTTTGTACACTACAATATAATAAAGATATTAAGCCATTAAAAAGTGTCCGAAGGAGGGCAACAAAGACGGTTAAGGGTCTAGAGGGGAAGCCGTATGAGGAGCAGCTGAGGTCACTTGTTCTGTTCAGCCTAGAGAGGAGGAGACTGAGGGAAGATCTCATTGCAGTTACAACTTCCTTGTGAGGGGAAGAGGAGGACAGGCACTGATCTCTTCTCTGTGGTGACCAGTGACAGGACCTGAGGGAATGGCCTGAAGCTGTGTCGGAGGAGGTTTAGGTTGGATATTAGAAAAATGTTCTTCACCCAGAGGGTGGTTGGGCACTGGAAGAGACTCCCCAGGGAAGTGGTCACAGCACCAAGGCTGACAGAGCTCAAGAGGCGTTTGGACAATACTCTCGGGAACATGGTATGAGTCTTGAGGTTGTCTTGTGCAGGGCCAAGAAGTGGACTTGAGAATCCTTGTGGGTCCCTTTCAATTCAGCCTATTCTGAGATTCTGTGAACATATGGAAAAAATGGGTCTATTTACCTGTCTGTAAGAATAGGATGGAGGTTCCCTTTATATCTTTTTAGCTACAACATCATACATAAGTCTTCTAAATTCAAAGCTAATCTTAATGTTTTGCTTCTATTGTAACTTTGATTTAGATTCTAGTCAAAGTGGTGTTCATATTAAGTACAAAACATATTTTATTTATTCCATAACTGTTGTAATTTATGAGAACTTAAATTAACTATCACAGAAAATTGTAAAACTTGTGTCACCAAGCAAGCAAAATTCAGATTAAGACTGTTTCTGTTTGACTTTCTGTACCTACCTACAGATACACACACAGTCTCCGTGCATACATTTCTGTGCACACAAAGATTATAGAACGCTTGATCCTTCAGGGTGCTTGATTCAGGATCTAGCTGATAGACTAGTTTCTCATTTCATTGCATGGACATAATGACTGACTGAGGGGAAACCATGGTAACAACTGCAAGTTTACAAACACTGAAAGACTCGTAAATGTGTGATGATGGAGCTTTTCTGAAATAAAAGGTTTGAATCTTAGACTGTCCTGCTTTGGGGCTGCAGCTGCTGAGGAGAAGGGTCAGAAAAAGAATTGTGGTAAGCTGTAGTGCACATGTGGGTCTTCTGCATGGAGATGTAGTTATTTACAGTTTCTTCATGGAGATGCCATGCCTCCAAGCCTTCTCTCAAGAAGCAAGTAGCAGACATTCCATTTTTCATTGGGGTCTTCCTTGTAGACTTCACTGTTACAGAAGTCAAGGCAGGCTACTATCCTTGAAGACAATAAGATTGGAAAATATTTACTTACCTCCAAATCAGCTTTAGGAAATTCTCATTATTCTTCATTATTCATGGTTTCTGTAGCTTGACAAGTTAAATCTCCACCACCTTGTGGAGGACTGTGTATGAAAAGAATTAAAAGATGATCCTTAATATTTCTTCATTCTAACACTAAAATTTGACTCAGAATAACTGCAAAAGGATAAAGAGAGAGTAAGGACTAGTGTGGTGTTTTGAGGAAGGTGTGCAGCAACACCCAGGAGGAGATGGCAGTGTTGCCTGGAGTGCAGAGGCTGGTGTGGGACTTCCCTGCTACTCACCTGAACTGGGGTTTGGAAAGTAAGGGCAAAAATGGAAAAATTAGGGGGAAAAAATAGGACCTATCTTTCACTTTCTTCAGCTTCACATTTTCAGTGTCGTGGGGTCTTTCCTGCACGTCAGCAGTGACAATCAGAGCACAATGGCAACTGAGGCAAAAAGCAGTTACTTCTGAATATTGGAAACCATCAATAAAGTCAACAGTTATTGTAAGTGCGGCTACAGATCCTGTCCCATTCCAAGGTGTTAATTTTCCAAGGTGACTTCCCAAACTTGTCCATGACAATATGAAGGATCCTGTCAACACTGAATGTCCCTGAAATCATGCTCCAAATGCATTAATGACTTTTACCATCGCTTGAATACCAGTTCCCTGTAAAATATCTGTTTCCTTTTATATATATTACAGTTTACCTAGCTGAAATAGTTATTGCTCATCTTTTTTATACTGGTATGCTGGGAATGGTATCTTTTTTAAGTAACCAGGTCTTGTGAAGGTTCTGCTTCTTTTAAACCAACAGATGACTGGTCATATTTCATGACTTTTATTTTTTTTTAAGGAATTATGAGAGGGAAGACATTCTACTTCCTTTTATTCCGGCAATTTCTCTCTCCTCATAGGAAATGTGTCACAGCTTTACCTCTATGGATTATGTTCTTTTTTGTTGATCAGTGCTAGGTTTCCCTGCATACAGAGTGATGTAGTAAGGCACATGTACATTTATTAAAGGATTAAATAAATTATAGTAAAATGAATGTAAACTAAATTATTTTCAAAAGTTATGCAAGTAGCTGCTGCATATAGAGTTCATGTGGTTGGTGCAGAAATTTAGTGTGCTGTATTTAGTGATGTGTTGTCCACAAGTGACATCTGATGTATGTTTTTAAAGAATCCTTGTCTTGCTGGAGAAAGAATTTTCTGTATACTGATAACATCTGATGAGAAATTCTGTGAAATTCCAGTTTGAAGGAGTATTTTGTCCTATCTGCATTCTTTGATCTATTGCATTGCCTACTATATTTTCTGTCATTGATAAGGTCCCACTTGCCATCTTTTCATCATGGATTTACTGTTCTTATCTTCTTTGTCCCCCTTACAGATAGAATAATCGCTTTCAGGCTTAAAAATTCTGGCATCTGTTGAGTTGTGTTATATTACAGTTTGATCAGCCTATGATTACTTCCATCTTCTTTTTGCCTCTAAGGGCAATAAAGACCTCAGTACTGAGGCTGTTGCTGCTCAATTGTAGCCTTTAATATAGTATGTGCTAGGAGGTAAAGTGACTGGAAAACCAAATCTCACTGGGGAAAACAAGTGTAGTTACTGACCCAGATACATATAAGAAAACTCTGCCTCTTTCCCTAAAACATCAGAGACTCAGACAACTAGGGAATATCTATTCGGCATGTTATAGAGACAGCTTTCTTCATGTAAAGCCATCCTGGAATAGCCTTAGAATATCCCTATTGCTGCATACCTTCTGAGGGAGTAAAGTTCAGTGCATTTAAATATATCAGTAATAAGGCCAAGCAAGAAGAAATCTATGATCTGCAGGAACACAAATATCATTGAATATTCACATTGCATGGATAACATCTTTAGACAAATAAAAACTGTAATTGCTACTCAATAAGTCAGGGACTTCAGAGTTAGAAGCGTTCTTCTCATAGTTTTGAAGGGAATTAAGAAGATGGTTGGCATATTTGAAATTATTCATGTTCATTATTCCCATGTTACTAAACAGTAAAACTGAAGACATATGTCCCTCAGTGAAGCACGCAGTGCAAATGAGCTAGAATTTTTTCTTTGACACTTTTTCAACTATCCATGTAGACTTATAAAGTAGGCATGATTTTTTTTCTGCTTCTAGACTGTACAAATAAATAAAAAATATTGAAAGATAACTGTTTCAAAATGCATCTTTTGAGAGACTAATAGTCTGACCAAACTCAACAGTCACATGATGCTTCCCACTGGTCTATAGGAGTCTGCCTCAGGAAGAAGAGTAGAATATTTGTCCCTGTAGAGAAAATACTGAAAATGTAGAGAAAGATTGACAAATCATAAACTTACAATCTATCTTGAAAAGGGGAGACAAAGGAATAAACAGTACAGGTACAGATTCAGAAGTGACTTTAAAAAATTTCTGCGAGCAGAAGTCAGAATATCTGAAATGCAAGTGGAGAACATAACAAAGAAACTCAGCCAGTCACTTCAGTTTTGTGGAGGAGAAATCTGGGGCAGCAAAAATACTTAATAATAGCTTTGGCTTCATTAAAAGATTATGGTTTAAATTTTCAGAGAGGTTTCTTTCTTTTGCATAAGAATAGGAGACAATATGCAGCAATTCAACAGAAGAGAATAAGTGGAAAGCTAGGGACATCTCATAAAAATGCATCTGCTATTTTTAAGGATCATAAAAAGGTAATTATTAAAAAAGATGAACATATGCAAATAATGTAATTTGGATTATGTGATTTCAAGTATATTAGAGGAATTAGCAAATTAATGTACCATACCATTGAAAGTTTGTATTTGAAAAGTCATGGAAAGCTAAGAAGGTATCCGAAATATAAATGTACTACTGGTTTTAATGTACACAGAATCCTGCTACATATAGAAAGCTGCTATGTTCATTAATATCACCATTTATCATTACTGAAATGGTACTTACTGTATGTTTGTTAGTCTTCTATAAGGAATCAAAATTTAAGATCTATGTGACTGCACTCCGGTAATGACCAGACATGTGGGAAAACCAATAATAGTTTTAAAAAGGGAAGTCCATTAAAATAACAATCAACAGGTTGAAGATAATCATAGTCTAAACTAATCTATATAGAAAGACAGTTCTGGCTCTTAAATTGAGCAAACATAAGTCCAGTTGTTAGAACCTAAATTTAGATTACTGCAGGCCAGTTTAAGATATACATTATCTGAATGTAATCAGTCATATATTACTTAAAGAATTTGCAATTTCTCTTCCCCATCACTTGGATTTTGAATCCAGATTGCTTATCTATTTTTAAAGTCTCTTTTAAAGAAGTACTATCAACGTGATTGCGAAGTACCTATTCAAACACTAGAGTTCATATGCAAGTTGAAGAGAGTATTATTGTCATAAATTGTCTAAAATCTATAAATTTCTGGAAATCTTGAGGGAAATCTAGGCTTCTTCTAATAAGATCTCTGTACACTGCTGTAGCACTGCTGCCCACCTGTCTCCTCAGAAAAATGGGAAAACTCTTTGAGAGATTCAGAGTATAGAGAATCTGTTCTCTTAAGATGAAAATCTGCTGTTGCTTATTTTCATATAAAGTTTTGACTTCTTTTAAAAAAAAAAAGACTTACATGACTGCATATAAGCAGTACAAGTCCTGATTTTAAGCACACATCTTTTTTTTTTGTTTTCATAGCTGACCTGATTTTTTTGTTGTTGTTGCCTTTAAGGTACTTTCTTTGTAGGGACAGCACAAGAAAGAAAACCTCCATCTGATCTCCAGTACAGGTCTTAACATCAGTCTTTGTCTCTCCCTCTTTTCATAACCACTGATAAGACCAAGCATAGTATGTACATAGTGACACCTTCACAAGGAAAAAAGGTATAAAGCTTTAAAAAATACCTTTCAAATACCTCAAATTATTATCTAAAGTCTGATAAACCATTAAAAGGATATCTTCTGGTTCCAAGATCGAAATGATACACCAAGTCCAGCACTTTTTCAGCAGTTATATCTTTGAGATTCTTTAACAGTAAAATCCAGAAACGTTTCTGGATATTACTTTGGAAACATTCCCCCTCCTCCCTCCATGCACTTTTCAAAAGGAACAGAGGTTTCAGGTTCATTAAAATCACATTACAATGAAGACTGTGAGCACATAAGACTCTAGCTCACTTTTAGACTCTAGCTCCTATCTATGGAGCATTAGTGTCACATTTTTGTTTCTGAAAAACTCACTTTTTTGGCCTTAACTTTCTATTTTCCTCTCCTTTCTTCTTTTTTCTTCTTTTTTTTTCTTTTTTTTTTCGGTTATTAGTGTGTTAGACACTGAAAAATAGGCTGTATTGCCAGTTCGTGTTGTAGATTATGCTTATAGATTTCTCTGTCCCTCTTTGTAACTAAGATGGAATCTCTTCTACATTGTCTTTTGCAGAAGACTGTGGTCATCTCTAGAAACTATTATTTTTTGTTTGTTTGTTTGCTTAGGACTGATTTTCACGATAAATAAATAAAGTATATATATTGTATTGTAAGCCTTCTTTTGACCCTGGTGAGTTAGAAATTGCCTTAGAAAATCATCCAACTCTAATTCTTTAACTACAAGACTCATTGCTCTCCAAATTGCTGGTATCTGTCTTATGAATGGTTTCCAAAGGCAATTCTATTGCTGATTTTGGTTCACCTCCGGGTCTGTCATAAAGCTGGGTCTAGGTGTCACCTTCTAGCCTCCTTTTACTGCCTCCATTCAGTAATTATTTACTTAGAACTCGCTGAAGTTTTAACACAGCTATTAACTACACTGCAGAATCTGGGACATGTATCAGAGATCAGAAGTGAAAAATGTCCAGTGAAAATTCTCCAGATAACCTCTGTTAAACGTCAGTCCAGCAAGTAGGCTTTTGGCAGTATTTTATGCCTTTGAACATCTCCTCCAAGCACTGTTTTTGTTTTATTGATTACAAAAGTTTTGGTCATGCAATACCGAAATCAATGGCAAAATTCACATTGACTGACATAGCATTGAAACAAGGTTTTATTACTTAGAAAAGAGTGACGATTATGTTGTCCTTCATACCTCAGTTACAGAAAACAGCCATATAAAATGCCCCAGGAGTGTTTCCTTTGGGATTTAACTCTGATTTGAAAGAATGTCTTACAAGTGAATGTCTTTATATTCTGTTTCTTCAGCTGCTTGGTTGGAGCATCTGTTGAAACTGCCATAAAAGTGTCCAATTCACTATCCTTTGCTGTAGCAGTTTTCTGACAAAAATTAATACAATCAACCATTAAACATTAATGTTTTGGAGTTATTAGAGACTTAGGTGTTGCACCTTCAAAATGTACTTTATTCTCACAAGTAATCTTATTTTCCTACCTGTGACTTTTTAAGAAGTGCAGGTCTACTTTGTATGTAAACAGTCTTTCAAGTTAATATTGTTCATATATGTAGATAAAAATACACATTAGGCCAGTGTGATTTCCGAAGCAATTTCTCTACAGAATATAGGTTAGGTAAGCACACTATGGTCTCACCCAAATCCATACTCAAGTTTTCCTCTCTGAAGAGCAGAGTTTAGTAATGGGCAAAAGTGAGGATGTCACGAGTTCTCCCAAGCAGGGATTTGGGATGCTGGCAAGAAAGCAACTATGTCTTGTGCTCAAAAGCATACCTGGATCCTTTAATTTAGACCAGGTAAATATTTTGTCATACACATCAGCAGAAGATAAGTTCCATTTATATAGTTTGCAGCAACTTATTTAATTGCAAAAGAGAATTATTGAATTAGTATATTAAGGGACACAATATTTTAGGCAATCCTTCTTGGGAAATTATATAGTCAGACCTTAAGAATGGACTCTACAAAAGACTGATGTTTTTTAATAGGCATAGATGGTTTTCAGACAATAACTGAATCTTCAGAGATCTGTCTGCCAGTTTGCTCTCTCTTCACCTAATAGAGGTGAAAGAAACTTTGCAAGTCAGTTTTATATGTGTTGTATCAGACAGACATTGAAAAACAGCAGAAAAATATTCATTCTCTCAGTTCTGAAAGGCCACCGGCCAAATCAGTTTAAAATACATTTATTAAAGGAAAAAGAAATGTTGGTTTTTGCTTTTTAATAGTGACATATTTTGCTGTGCTTCAAGCAAATGCAGATTAAGCGGCCAATTTTTAAACCCTGCAATAAGTGGAGTTTTTTTAAGGGAAGCTATAACACATTCGGAATACACTCACACTTCTCACTATTATAATATAAATTTTCTAAACATAAATTATTCAGAAACATTAGGACATTAATGTAATTTAACATTTCATATGACAGTGCATTAACATGGTGGTCTGGGCTCTAAAAAATATGAGATAATAACAAAATGGTTTATGACAGTGTTCATGTCTGCACTAAAGTTCAAAGGATTTAATACCATCTGATCAAGGTGAAAATTTTTTAAAGAATATTAGTGGCCTTTTGATGGAGATACTAAACTCAAACAGTACTAGTGATTTTCCATTTAATGTTTTCATGGTAGAGTCAATATGATTTATTGAAGGATTTTTCCAATGATGAACCAAAGTTCTAGAAACTAGAAAAAATCTTTTGTTATCCTTACTAACTTATTAAAAATAACCCCAATAATAATAATAAAGCTCATTGAAAGGGCCTATAGAGAGGCCCACAATTGTAGGTTATATAAATAAAATATTTTCTGAGGCTGTGATCTCTGGATTTGAATCTAAACTCTTAATGATCAAAGTCGGTGGTAGAACAAGTTGATTAAAGATGAGGCTCAGAATCAGAGGAAGTCTCATCCTGGATCCCTCCCCTTCAATTGCATCACTCTCAACTTTTCTATATGTTCAGTAAGATATATACCTCAAGACCTCAATTGTGGTTTTCACTCTCTTACTAACAAAATGATTCTAGTTATACTAGAAAGAATACATTTGTTACTTATTTCTTAAAGCTATTCTGTATAATTAAATATTATTTGAACTTTTATGTATTAATTTGTATTTGTTATTCAATGTCTTACAATAAGTAAGACATAGATAAGGAAAAGGAAAGAACTGGGGGAGAAGAGAGAAAATGGAGCTCAGTTCCATGCTGTAGCGAAACATTATGCTATTGTGGCCAGAAAGTTTCATTCTGGAGAAGTAACAGTTCCCCTCTTATCTCTGCAAAAACAAAGTTGAATCCAGTCTTGGAAAAAAAAACCCATCCTGTTTTTTTCCTTGGTAGGAAATCACACGCTTGCAGCTATATCACTGTCCTCACTTAGATGATTTGAGGGTAATTTACACAGTGTCCACTTTTTCTCTTTATGTAGCAAAAAAACTTCACAGAATTGGAACAACACAAGCTGACGTAATGAAATACATAAATCTATATTACTTCTGCTATGTTCCTCTTCAGCTTGTAGCTCTGTCTGCAAGGATTCTCTATCTGAAATATAGCTCAAACCACTGGAAACTCAGCAGGTTGCAATGAATCCAAAAATACTAAAGATAGCTATATCTCCTATATGTCTTTGATCAAATTAAAGTAATTTCCCCAGTGGAATGATTTCAAAACTACTTCAGTAATTCAGGTGATACTTATAAGGCTTAAGAAAGTTTTACTCTGAAGGGATTTGGTAATTATGGACCACAACTTCATCAGGTTTTTTTCCTGATGTGCAATCAACTTGCTATTTGTCATGTCCTTAATTTTATGGTATGTTAGGCTGCTACACAGTCTTAAATAATGCGTATCTAATTAATGTTCCCTGATTTCATCAACATACATGGACTAATCCTTCTAGGACTTTTCTTTCCTTATGAGTGCAACAATATTGTTCAGGTTTGGTACATAACGAGATTTTTTATTTTCCCTTGACACACAAATTGTAGCCTTATCTTGTGATGTATAACTACTGGCAAGGTCCTTAAATAAAAAATAAGACTGCAGTCCCATGACAAAAGATCAGCTAAGAATACATGTCAGTCACACCTGTTTCATTTCCACAGCTGTAGAAATTTATTTGCCACAAAGATGGTTAGTTATTTTGATCATTGATTCATTCTAACCAGAAAAGTAGAGAGTATTAAACAAGGACATTAATAAGCTTGGAATGTCCCTGTGTGAAAGAGTAATTAGCTTGATGCATGTTTTAATCCAAACTGAATGCAATGTGGCCTTAGCGAGATACTACTTCTGCTCATGCACAGAAGAAATATGTTTCTTCAAAAATCTGGATTTTAAACTCCTTTAAGAAATGTAATATTGTGTGTTTTCCTGATAAGTGTTGCTATTAAGTTTCTCAATGAAATATAACTATTAGACCCCTTAATTTAAGAATGCAGGTGTCTGGCAGATCTAAAAACTCCCAGGGCCATGAGTGTCACTGAAGTTCATGTGCTAAACCCAGCAGCATTAGCCAAAAAACCCAAAGGCTAATCCAGATGATAAACATCCACATAAACACAGTTTAACTCTTCTCTGCTTCAAAAAAATGGTTATAGGTAATAATCTTTTAAAATTGTTAAGCATGAAATCTCTGCAGCTAGAGATAGAATAATAGAGTTGTTTTGGTTGGAAGGGACCTTAAAGATCATCCAATTCCAACCTCCCTGCCATGGGCAAGGACACCTTCCACTAGATCAGGTTGCTCAGAGGTCCATCCAGCCTGGCCTTGAACACTTCCAGGGATGAGTCATCCACAACTTCTTTGGCCAACCTGTTCCAGTGACTCACCACCCTCACAGTAAAGAGTTTCTTCCTAATATCTAATCTAAAGCTACTGTCTCTCAGTTTGAAGCCATTACAGCTTGTCTTATTGCTACAGGCTTTCTTGTAGGCTCCCTTTAGATACTCAAAGGCCTCAATTAGGTCGCCTCTAAACCGTCTGTTTTCCAGGCTAAACAAGCTCAATTCTCTCAGCCCGCATGCAGTGCTCAGTGGTAAACTGGTTAGCATCAAGGCTGCTCAACAATCTGGCACCTCAGAGGTTAGAGGTAAACAAAGTTTGAGAATGACCACTGTAGATTGTTGAAAGTGTTTTCAGATTTACAGAGATTTGTATGAAATTTTAGATTATTTTAAAAGCAAAATACATGCTCTTTATTAATTCGAAGTAAGATCAGAAATGTTCTTCTTGTTGTATACCTCTTTAAAAAAATATATTTATTTATTTATTTATTTATTTTTATATATATATATGTATATATATATATATCACTGTTCTGTAGCTGACTTCTTTCCCAGTTCATGCCATTTCTCATTACACTGTCTGGTACAAAATCCTGTGAATATATTAATCCCTCTATATCAGAACTACAGTGATTGCTAGCTGAGGCTTAAGAAGATATCCCCATTGTAGCAGATATGTGCTGACAGTATTTATCATCTGAATCCCTGTACAAGGTGTTTATCATGAGCCATGTGCTTCCAGGCTAATGTAATTTTTCCCATTTGAACATAGCCACCTGTGATAACCACACCCCATACAGAAGAAAAAAATCCCCTATAGGTTCTCCAAGCAGATATGCTCAGTAGCTCTTTCTGAACAAATATTCTCCTTCTCTGGAGTTCCAGTGTAGGTCTGAGAACGGAAGTTTTTCTGGGTCATGCTGACAGTTTCTGTGAAAAGTTCATTTGAGGTAAAGGAGTCTCTGTGTCAGGAGAAAAGTGTTTACCAGTTCACCAGTGTTTACAGACAGGTGATATAAATTATATCAGAAATTGTGTATCAGAAGAGGCAAGGAATTTGCTATGCCCTGTCCCAGGGTTTGAAAGACTATTTGATTCCTCCTTTGAGAAGTTCACTACACTGCTGGGAAGTATTACAGACATGTAAGAGGAAGGAGAAAGAAGAGAAAATAAGACCTAGGCATCACTCCATAACTTTGGTGGGAGAGGGGGAAGTGTTATTCTCAGTTCCCAGGTGGGAGTTGGCGAAGGCTCCCATGGATCCCACAGATCACAGATTTCCTTTTCCAATGAGCTCTGCCTTTAGTCAGTGTTGTGTTGATGGCCTCAGAAGATCCCTCTGGCTTGCTTAATCCTACCAGCAGAGATCCAAATTGCTTAGAAATAACACCATAATTACTCATACAATTTGACACCAGCATGGGAGGTAAACTATGAAAAGGCTTTTTCCTGTCTGTACCATACCATTGTTATTTCTGTGATCAGAAGGTAGATATCTCGTTTAGCATAACAATTTGTGTCGAGAGATAAAAGTGCAACATTTTTAATTAATTGCCATGCTAGAAATTTGAAATCAGATTAACCAGTCTTGACAAAGAAATTAACTGCGCTATGACTTTCTTCAAGTTATTTGCTTTAAAAGGGTAGGTTGCTGTGTATTGCAAATTGTTGAATTTGCAAAGGTCCATCCTTTTCTGTTAGAATAATTTTACAAAATCAAGTTTTCCTTAGGGCAGAATCTATCAATAGAATATTTTCACATGCTGTGACAAATTTCTCCCAGTCAACACTTCATACATTTGATTGATTCTGGCTTTTTCTCAGGAACATGATTTTGCAATTATGAGAAATTCTTACCACTTTTTATTTCCCTTGTTTTAACATTGTATTAGAACATTTGTATTAGGGGAAAAAAATACTAAAATTTGCCTTTTTGATGTTCTTGCAAGTGGAAGTAATGAAGAAAGGTACTGGAGCAGCAATAAGCTACGTGACTCTTAATGGTAGGCGGTATATATTTAATATATGAGGGTAACAAACATATTATTTATAACAAATTTCTTTCAATTTTTCCCTGTTGTAAACTATGCCGCTCAACTTTAGTACCTGCAGCAAGAGCTTTGTGTAATACAATGGCTAAAAGGCCGAGTTCTGCCTACATTACAAGTTCTGCCTACATTACCACTTCTGCCATCGCTAGAGCTAGTTTTGGATTATCCTGAATACCTAGCCATGATGTGTTTTAATGTTACAGCAGTAAATGACAGATTGGATCCTTCAAACACCATATATACACTCTGTCATTGATTGCTGCTGTTAATGGGGAGGACTTGAATATGGAAGCAATAATTACAGATGAGAACTCACTAGTCAAAGCCTTTTATATAGACAATCTTGACAGTCCTAGTCTGTTGGCTTCTTTTCCCTGAGCAATACTTTTTCAGGCAATATGCACAAAATTAATAACAATAATTTCCTGCAAAAATCATCAGAGCATTTAGTTATTCAAAATTTACATACTTTGTTGATGGTCTTGTTGGTGGTATACGAAGGTATGTGTTCACTCTTATGAAACTATTTTTAGAGAGACAAGAGATATTTTCCTACATCTTCACTTTGCTTTTCTTTATATTGAATAGGAATCAGAGATGGATATAAATCTGCTGCATTTGCAGCTAGTAAAATATGCACAAATGCAGCTGCTAAACATGGGAAAATTAATTCACATGTAAACATTTTTAAAGCAAGATTGGAAAAAATATTTAAATATCATTGCTATATACAAACTAAAAGATGCAATTATTGGATGCATTTAGACAACTATTTTTAAATCTTGCTATCTTCAGTAGAAACATGTTCAAGACTACCTTAAGTAATTATCCATTTACTGTCAGAAAATTACAAGGCAATATATAACCCATGACATAAGTCATGTTTGGGTTTTGTATGTCAGTGTCTTTATCTTGCAGGATACTAAGAGAGATCGGCTAGTAAATGTGCTAAGTCATAGCACAGGGGGCATCCATGAAGTCAGGAGGAATATGCCCAGAGCTCAGCCTAAACATGATGTAAATGGGTCTGACAGGACTGGGTGCAGAGTCAGAGTATGAGAAGGTGACGTTTAGAAAAAAGTGACACTGGTCAAATATAGTGCATTACTGATCACTAAGCTGTGAAATCCATGCTTTAACACTTGAAAAATTAAAACTTTTTTTTTTGTATCTAAGTTGCTGAGGCAATTTGTCACAGCATGAGGTTATGTTGTCTATTCATAGATGCTATACTAGAGCCGTTGGATACAGCTCAATAATAAAAATATTTATATTTTATTCCTTTCTTTTTTCTTGTGGTCCATCTATAACACTGCTGCCTCCTTTGAGAAAGCACGTAGAATCACTCTCGAGGAGAAAAGACAACACAGAAAGAATCGTGTCTTGCAGAACATACCACCTAAGGAGTCCTTCTGCTGTGCCTTTTGCAATCAGACATGTCTGTCTCGTATTGGCCTTATTAGCCACCAGTGTGCCTGTAACAAATGTGGATAGAGCCTTTCCCAAATCTTCGTTCATGAAGCCTAGCCATGATGATGATATATTTTATTCCTTTCTTTGTTCTTGTGGTATTTCTCACTGTCACAGACAGTTTGTTTAAACAGATAGTTTACAGCTCCTTCTTGTTTGCTTTTATGGAGTTTCTAGAGCACGTATGATAATTCACTGTATTTTTCTTTCTTCTTGATGCACCACTTTATTGCTCAGATGGCAGAAAGAGGTGATCACTGGAGTATATGGGTACAATTACTCTTTCTGATTTAGCATAGCACTCCTAAATTTGTTCATTTGATAATGAATGCAAAACACATAAAGGACATTTTTATGTTCATGAAACATGATATTTTAGATCATGTAAGACCTAGGTAATTTTTGTCATATTTATTAATTTGTGCATACAATAGAGTAGATTAGTCTGCATTTGAAATGCCTCTTTCTCTTGACCGTCTCTGTCTCTTCCCACCACCATTACAGCCTTTATATCACTGTCAAAATGCTGGGTGTTTTCCCTCTTTCTTTGCAGTTAAAGTAATAACATTCTTAATTGTGTGTCAGTCTTACAACTCTACACACAGTCATCCTTTAGCTGATTACTGTTTCTTTAAGCAGAAGTATTAACACAAGAATAAATGCCTAAACTTGATAAAACCAAGGAACAGCAAAACTCTCTTAGCTAAATTTCAATTTCACAGGTACAAGCATTTTAGATATTAGAAATAAATGAAGAACCAGTTCTCTTCTTTTGAACTAATTCTGTTTTTAGTATAACAAAATGACATGCTTCACTGCCCACGCTCCCTGTGCCAAATGGATTTTCTCTTCAGCTTTTACAGTATTAATATCTGTGATTTCTCAAATGCACACCTATAGCTTGGTATTTTTATTGCTTTCTGGATGTCTTTGGGAGGACTCTATCCTTTCTTTTGGTCACTGTGTTAACAATTATTATCTAAGGTTACAGATGAAGTAAAAGTACATTTATAAGGGAATTTAGAGACCAGTGGTGTTAAGATGAAGAAAATAACCGCTGTCAGCAACAGGCTCATGATTAGAAGGGAAAAAGTACCTAGTCGTTCCCTACTTTTCCTTTTTAATCTTCTGTTCACCAGGCCTTCAGTTTATTGTCTTATTTCAAACCTTTTTCAAAATGTCAGGAAGAGTCATATATGTCATAGGTTAAGAGCCCTGAACTGCAGTGAGCTTTTTTTCAATACTTTCACAGAAGAAAGGTAATAAAGTCTTCCTTTGTCCTAGTTAAATCCTAGTTAAAATGGCAGAGAGTGCACAATGCAGTTGAAAGACATTATATCTAAATGAGAAATTTAAAGAAACTGTGTAAAAAGCTAGACTCCTCATTGTTGTTTAGTAAAGCCCTAATCCTAATGGCCATTTGCTTTCCAAACTGTTTAGAAATTTTATTTTCTTTTCTGAAATCTGTTCTTGATTCAATCATAATAATAAAAAAAAAAGAATTCAAATAGGAACAATAGCCCATTTAATCTCAGTGGAGTTAGTTAGAGCTGAAAGAAGGAAGAAACGGTCTCCATCTCTCTCTCCATTACTGTAGGAGAACCTAAATTCAAAAGCACAAAATATTTTCAATCCCTGTATGATCCATTCACTTAAGAGTTGGACGTGATGGTCCTTGTGCATCCTTTCCAGCTCAGAGTATTCTGTGATTTTGTGATGTGAATACAGTCAACTGGTTGGACATGGTTATAGGAACAAAGCCCTTTTACACCTTTTACATATCCCAGAAAACTGAAGGGTACTGCTATGAGGTTCAGAAATGGACAGCAGGAGCAACTCCATGGATGTCCTTCTTACTGACAGTGTGGACTGGAAGCTAAAATTAAAACAGCACCTTTGGTTAGTTGCCTTTATTCTCTACCCAGAATTTGATTACACAGCTCCTCCATGGTAGACTATCAAACGCGTTTGGTCTTCGCAATCTGGAT
Source organism: Pipra filicauda (assembly GCF_003945595.2). Lineage (NCBI taxonomy): Eukaryota > Metazoa > Chordata > Aves > Passeriformes > Pipridae > Pipra > Pipra filicauda. The sequence continues at coordinate 3,398,735 of NW_024104321.1, read as the reverse complement.
TGCCTTAAAGAAAGCTTAGCTTTTATGTAGCTCCCTAAGAGGAAAGGCCGATTTTTCAGGAGTGATTGCATGCAACTAGTCCTGTTTTTGGGATAAAAAAATTAAATGAAGGGTGCTGACTTTTGCAGGTATGTGTGTAAGAGAAAGAGGTATAAAACAGATGAATTTTGAAAGTAAACAAAACTGAACTCCTCTCAAAATATAACTGGTTCTATGATTCTGTTTGGTTATTTGTTGTTAGTCTGGGGTTTTTTTAATACTGGTGCATAAATTGATACCTAGATTAATAACCAAAAGATTTTTTTCCAAAATGGAGTTCTTAGGCTATGCTACCAACTGGTTAGCAATGCTATGCCTTCACCATTGCCTGTTTGATAGAAGTGTGGATCTTTGGCTTCCCACCTCTATTCACAGTACAGAAATTTAACACTGCGTGATTTCCATTGTTGCATAAAATACTGTCTTTTGAAATAATTTCTTGAGTAAACAAACATAAATATACTTAGTAAAGAGTGGAATAAAAGATTTTATTATTTTATATAAAAAATCAAACATTGTGCTGAGGTGTATTTTCTGAGACATATAAATGAAAATTGCATCTGACCTTTGAACAAATTCCTTTCATTGCTGGGATGTCAGTGACTGAACTATAGAAGTGACTACATGAGCAAAAGACCTGTGATTCACCTCTCTTCCAGTATCATCCTATATCAGCAGAGAGTTTCAAACTTAACTTTTAGTAGAACTAGCAATAGCAAAGACTATTAAAATCTCCCATACTATTCTGCATTCTATAAAACTGCAAAATTTTACCAAATTCTTATTTAAAATTTAAAATATTAATGTTTAAAATCTTGCTACATTAAGTATATTTACACCTCTAACATGGTAGCTTTCCCAGTGTCTTCTGCTTTTTGTACACTGATTCCTTTTTTACTATTTCTCTCATTTTAAAAATAATTAAATAAATTTGAAATTAGCTAAAGATGTGATAGCTAAAACCTTTCCTAGATTAAAAAACTCAGAACCTGATAATCTGCTATGGGTGTGGCTTTCCATACTCAAATGCTCCAACAATTAGCTCTCTCGATAATGCATGAAAAATACATTCGGGTATTTGCAAATGCAAGATTGCACGCACGTACCATAAAACTTCATTATACTACTCTCTGAAAATCAAGACTTCAGTTTCATCCTTAGAATCCTAGGGGATGTCTGTGCCAGGCTAGATAATTCTTGCATCCATGTTGCTGTGATACGCTGTCACACGTGCCAGAAAACACACAGTTAACTCACAGACTCATATGTACGCTGCCTAAGAAGCAATCAGAGGCAGAAGTAAAGCAGGCTGTACCCGGTTTATGAATATTGTGAGACCTGAGTGGAATATTCATATTCTTAATGGGATGCTCTTAATTAATTTGCCCTCCTATTCCCTTTCTACTATACAACAGACTGTATCCCTCTCTGACAGCTGAAGTCTGTGTCAATGACAATACTAATCCCTGCCACGCCTGCCCTCGCTCATTGTTCTGACATGGCAGCAATGCCATTTCAGTTTTTGCTGGCATCCTAGCAGACAAAAATGTGCTGTGCACCATCCATCATGACTGTCCTTGGGGGCATGTGTCACCAGGAGTAGCATATCCTGAAAAACCTGTTGAACCCAAAACTGAGCCACTGTCATCTTCAAGCAAGTTTTGTCTTCCTTCGGGGATAGTCCTTCACACTCAACTGTATGACCCATGTTCCCAAACTGCAACAGGTATCAGAGAAACAAAACACACAGTTCTTAATTTGTAGAGTACAGCCAGATATTAATTATTCTGTGGGCAAGTTTATTTTGCACATCTTGGAAAGAGGGATTATAGGCTTTCAATATCTGATCAGGATTTGAGAAGCTGCGATCTCTTACGCACAGCAGGTTTGAGCACTGTTTTCAAGGGAGGTGTCAAATACTGGACTAAGTATTTGAATGTATGTAAAGCACATATAGATCTTTCTGTGTTACTTGCTGCAAACAGAACAACAGTTAGAACAGCTTCTATTACCAGACAAAATTAAATGGAAAACTGTGCTGAAAAAAACATTAATCCACTCCAAACAGTGTTGCATCCCTCCCACATGAGAACTTGGGAATACCTTGAAGTGAGTACTGCATTTCTGGTGGGTAACTGATACTTGATCTTGGCCAGAATCCACTTATATGAGCTGCAGCTGAGAAGCATTTCCATGTTCTGGTTCATGATTTTTTTTCTAATAAGAACAGCCTTTAGAATTCTTTAAAATGGGAGACAGAGAGGAAATAAAAAAAAGGCTTCTGCGGTGTAAAAGCAAAATAAAGAACATGGTGTGCACACAGAAAGGATTAATTGTCATTATTTATCCTGGAGTCTTTATGGGAGTGACTCAGTATCCTAGTGAATGGCATAGAATAAAATACTGAATGAAATGTACTACAATTTATTGTTTCCCAATGTTATTTTAATGTTTTTGTGGATCACTGTATAAAAGGAGAATGAGCTAGGAAAGGGACGCAGCTGCTGCTTAGACAGTAATGCATGGAGTGAACTGAGTGGACACTACAGATAACACAATGCTGTGTACTCAAACACACAGCCATGCTATGTATAACACTTCTTTTTCATAAATACAGCTGCAAACCTTGCTGAATCAGATGGAATTTCCCATTGTCACTTTTGGAACACCTCCATTACAGGCCACAACATCCTGAATCCCTAGGAGGCTGTGTTGCTAGATGTACTTTTTCCTTTTCCCCAAAATAGTATAGTATAGTATGGCCAGTCTTCGCGAACGAAGATTTGGGAAAGGTCATTAACCCTTCCAGCCTGCGCAGTGGATTTTTTAGGTGAGACACAGTGTGCGCTGAACTGAGTCCACCCTTTAATCCTGAGGTTCATCTGCTGGGGCCGAGCGAGCTCGGACGGTGGCAGTGAGGTCCTCAGGACGTAGGTTTGTTTAGAGTGACCTTCTCTTAGATGGATGGCCTTACAGGGCTGACGAGCTACATCTGCCCAGAGGGGTTCCCTGACCAGGAATCGAACCCCGGGCCACGGCGGTGAGAGTGCTGCATCCTAACCACCAGACCACCAGGGGGCCCCTGTTTCCCCAAAATAAAGCAACTTGGATTGACATAAAAAAAAAAACAACAAAAACTCAAAAAAACCAACCAAACAAAAAACAAACAAACAAAAAAGTCTAGTGGTCTGATTTATACAATACATGGTTGAATGGTGAAAAAGTAACCTAAATCTGACTGACTTGAATGGAAGGTTACACTAACACTGAGAGCTTAAACTGTCATCCAAAGTTGTCTCCTTTCTTACAAGATCACTGCTTTTCCATTCTAACCTAATTGCTTGGAAAATAGGTAAAAAAAATTTTCAAGTATGCAATTATAACTGCTTATAAGGTTCATAAGAAGAATCACTCATCATGGGAAAGGACTGTAAGGCTGCGGTTACAGCAGAGCACAGGTTTGCACAGCTGCCTGTAAGCTGTTGGGTCAATGTATATCAGGCCAGCATAAATATTTTTAAGGCTTTGTATCTTTGGCTCGGCTTCCAAGCAAAACCAGTATATCATGATGCTAACAGCAGTGTCTGATAAGGAGCTGAACATGAAAAAGCAAAAGATTAGGAGACAGTATTCTGAAGCAATGTGTTGAATCATGTTAATTTTTATTCGGAGGGATCATTCAGACCATTGTTTTTCTCTGGACATTTTTGGTTTTTGCAATGTGAGATTTAGGGATCTTATTTATTCTTGAATTAAAATAGCAAGGGTAAGGCTTTAAAAATCTGCCTGCATCTTTCATCTCTCCTTGTACTCCCTTCCTCATTTTAAATGACAGGCGTGAGATTAGTGGTTTATGCAGTATGTCCAGAAGATTAATGGTTCCAGGTGAGCTTAGAGACCTGTTCCATTTGAACAGCCACCAGAATTTCTCATTACATAGAGGAGAAAGAAAAAAAAAAAAAAAAGAAAGAATCTATCCACTCTAAAAGCTGCAGGTACTGAGATTTAAGTTAGGTCCTTGGCACCAGTCTTGCTTTAACAATAATGATAGATAAGAGTGTCAGATATGACATTTCTGAGATTAGAGAGTGTTTTGTTTGCTATATAGAGTAATTGGCTCCAGCATCCACTTCAACAGCAATCATTAAGTCCAGATTTGGGAATTCAATATTCTTTAGTGTTCCTTTGCAATCTTCTATTTTCAGAAACTGTGTGATAAAGATGATTTGCAAAACTTAACAAATAATTGTTCCAGTTGAAAGCACATGCTTCTATTGTAAATATTTTCACACACAAGTATACACATGCAAATATATTTAGTAAAAGGAAAATGTGGGAACCTTGGGTTTACAAGGGTGAAAATTTTAATCTGGGGGGTTTGGGGGTTGTGTCTTGTTTTAACCTCATGATGAAATTGGAGAAGAAACACTATGGCTTTTAATGAGATTCAGTGCAAAAATAAGGATTCTGAACTCCTTACAGGAAACTGATATAAGTCAAAAAAGCCTTTGAGGATGTGAATGTTCAATTGGTGTTCATTGTCTTGTCTAGCTCTATGTATTTCATATCCCAACTGCAGCAGAGATTAGCTTCCAAAGCCTTTTTACAAACATTTGTGTTGTGTGTTTATGTGTAGTTTGCTCAAGAAATTGGAAATCTCATGGTCCAACAGATTTCTGGGGGAAAGAACTAACTCAGAGTGGAGGAGCTCTTGGTTCCTTTGATTTCTGAGACAAAATGACATATTTTCTGAGTGGCTAATAGAAATCAATAGTTTGTAAGGCAAATCTAATGTTGATAGAATGTTACTGGGAAGTATAGAAGAAAGTGAATCCAGTTAAGGTAAGAGAGTGGTGAATGCTCAATGAGAGCTTCACTAGCACTGTGTATTAATATGCATGGATATTTATACTTTTGCTTCTTTAAAATTTAACTGAAATATGTCATATGGTCCTTTTGGTAATACTTTTGATATTGGGATGTGATTTAATGAATTTCAAAATAATTACTTTATTTCCTAATACGATTTTTAGTAACCTCTTACATTTTTTCCTTGCTTCATTATTTGTGCAAATTTATGTCATTGGTAATATATAGTACACCTTAAACAACTTATGGGAAAACCTCTGAAGCAGCATATAAAGTGTATCTGTATGCAAGATCAAATATAAATTTACAAAAGTAACAGCAGAAGTCAAATAAATCGCAGGGAGAAGGGTGATGTTGTATGTTTAGAGAAAGGGTTTTTGACATGACTTCTATGATTTTAGTTATTACTAATGAGTGAAATGAAAAAGGGTTTGAGGGGATGAAGGATAAGGGGATCATAAGGCCAAAATATTGCTCACTATTTTTTGAGAAACACATTTTTTTCATTAAAAAATACACCAATATGATTTATCAGCAAGAACAGAGTAATAGGACATTTATGTAGTCAGCAAGGCTATTTGAAATTGTAGTAATTTCAGGTTCCAGCTAGTACCAGTTAGGTACTAATAAAATCAGTATGGGAGGAAAGATAAAGCATCATGCTTTAGGATTTAAAGTAATCCTAAACTACCAAGCATTTTAGGAGGAGGATCATGCTGAGACAATAAGAGAATGGAAGGAAAATAATCTTGTTTGTAACTAGTTTGAGGTTCTTGTGGCTACTGCCAAAGCATCTGGGGCAGCTGGAGGCAGAAAACTACAGCATGTGAACTATCAGTTTGTCAAGATATTGCATTTTCTCTATTCCTATCAACTCTTTTTTATATTTTCCTTGCAGAAATGCCAAAGAGATACAAATAAAACAACACTGCATATCATTTGTTTTGAAGCTCGTTGGTATTTCCAATTATTAAATGTCTTGCTTTTGCAATAGGCTTCTATGCTGTTGCAGTTTGGTTGCCGAATTGAATCCACTGAACAACTTCAGGCATCAGCAGTGAAAGAGAGTTAGAACATGGTTAGTACCTAGGCATTGCTAAAATGCAAATATTGGATTTGTCATAGCTTTCTTTTTTACGTCACCTCCACAATAGTATTTTCTTCCATATGCCAAGTATCAATGGAATTATCTCCACTTCTGCTGCCCTTCTATTTAACACAACCCTGACATTTTAATAAAAATGGTAGGCTTTATGTTAGTGAGTACCACAGGGCATATCACTGCTATGTTATTTTATAATACTAAAACTATAGTAGTATAAGGGAATATTTATAGGTTTTGCATGATAACATGTGAACTAATTCTGTGAATGTCCATCATATGATTTACAATGCTTGTGTTACAAAGACAAAACTTTTCAGAACCCTATTACATGATATACTGGATATAAGGAAATTCTTTTTCCAATGGGGGTGGTGAGACTGCACCAGGAGGTACCACCTCTGGAATTGTTTAAGGCCAGGTTGGACAGGACTTTGAGCAACCTGATCTATTGAAAGATGTCCTTTCCCATGGTAGGGGAGTTGGACTACTTGATGTTTAAAGGTCCCTTCCAACACACACTATTCTGTAAATCTATGAGTCTATAATTTGGGACACAAGTTTTTGTAAAGTTGACACTGAAAAAATTACTGTATCTCAAAGGAAATTCTAGAAGACTTGTGCAACAAAGTGAATTTGGAGATTGAAAAGATCCCCCTCTATTGATCCTCTAATTCAGAAAACCTGGAAAATGAAGATTATGGCCAGAAAGAGGGTATATAGAACAACTGGAAGTAGTTAGGACTAGTTGTTTTGGGGCAGTGGGCTTATTCAACTGAGGTGGGACCAAGATGAAAGCTTAGATCATCTAAGAAAAGAACAGAGAAAATTAGAGGGAAAAATTCAGGTCAAAGAATGAAAGTAAAATCAGACATGATTTGGAGAGGAATATTATTAGAAAGTGGTGGAAGTGCTTTTGGGACTGCAGAGGTCCGTTTCTGTCTCCCCACCAGCTTCGTGTGATCAGTGAATGCCATTGCTCCAGACTCAGTGAAACCCGCAGCATGATTCCTCTTGATCTGTTGTCAGCCTGGATGAAAGCCTGTGGGAATACCCTCAAGGTCAGATGTATCCTTGAATGTTTCGACGGTAAAGATCAGGGTGTTAAAAGTCACCCCTCAGTGATGACTATAATGCCAACAAACTCCAGCCAGCCTTTCAGAGACACGCACTGCCCTCACACCTAACAACACCTTGAAAGCGTCCGTCAACATTCTCTGCCCCAAACCATCACCTGATGCCCCTGCTTCCTGCCCCTGGGGCTACTAAGACCTCCTGCACAACCCAGAAAAGGCCCCAGGCTACAACGCGCAGAATGACATGTGCATTGCAAGCATTGCTGTGGAAGCTATTCTGCTTGTGACACCCAGAGAACCTTGGCTAAATTTGCTTTTCAGATTTATGAGAAAATGCACTTGAAATGTAAGCAAACTTTGTTGGAATGTCCAAAATATATGGTTAACAAGTGCAGACAAAATAATCTTAGTAATTTTTTTTAAAATGTTGCTATTGTGATTGTTATTTTAGGAAAAATAATTTTTCTTTTTGTTTTAATTAATAAAGTTGACCATATTCAGGAAAAATAATGAGAAAGACAAAAGGATTGGGACAATAGGGATTGTGAATTTTTTCATATACTACAGATTTCAATTGTCATGAAAAACTGTTGCTAGGACCATGAAGCTAACATTAGTAGGAGAGTTAGATAAAAGGCCGTGGGGCAGAGAAAGCAGCCAAGTATTAGAAAGAAGAGAGAAAAAATGAAGTTTGAAGACAAGTTGAAAATGACTCAGGTTCAGGGCATGTTCCCTAGAGTAAATCATATTGAAATCTGAAAAAAGTATATGAGGGACTTTCATGCTCTATCTACACTACACTGTTTAATGTTGCTGCTTGGGGCTAATTGCAATGCTGAGAAACTCAGACATCTAGTCAACATGAAGCTTTGTCTGGGTCTCATGGTAATAACTATCTTTTGTTATCAGAGAAAAGCAGTAGAGAGTTTTTGTTGTCTGCTGCCTTGTAATGGCTGTGCTTCATCTGAAAGACGACAGATGCTCTACTTCCTATTTGTAAACAGCATCTTTACTGTGATCAAGAGAAAGCAAAGGCCATCCTTTCCTCACTGGAAAAAAAGAGCTGTAAGTCAAGGCCCGGTTCTGTTTCTCATTAACAGGAACAATGAGAAGGTAGAGTGTGAGCAGGGGTTGGGATATTATGAGAGTCCTTGCTTAATTTTTTTGTTATTGCTGGATAAGCTTATAATTAAAACAGTCTCTTTTTTCCTGAAGATAACAGAAAGTTCTTGAGGTACTTTTCCGTTGCTTTCTTGTATCGTCATGGCAATGTTAATCTTCTGCATGTGCAGAATTTGCTAGTCCATGTGTTAAACAAACATTTGGTATGAAGAAATCTTGTTCTCTGGGTGGGAAACAGAAGCTGAAAACTTGATTAAATTTAAAGGATCTTCTTACAGGAAAACTATACTTGCCTGCCTCTATAGTTAGGCTCTGGTGGGGTGAAGTGCACGTGTGACAGCCAGTTTCCTGGCTACCATGGCACAAACCACGCTGGGGGTTTCCACAGTTAACACCCAAACTCCAACAGTTCTTACAGAACTGGTCTGTAGATAAGTGGCTATGGCCACATAGTCCGCTTGTAGCTGAGTCTGAATCTCTTGTATCTGCAAAACAACAGTGTGGAACCTCCTGTAGAGGAACCCTCAAGCCCAGTGCTGAGGAGGAGGAGCGGGCAGGGTTTCCAGAAAGAGAGTTTCCCTCCTTCCCATAGAAATCCCTTTACAAGACATGCCCTATTCTCTGTGGTGTGTTGCAGGGAAGCCCTGCAGCCCAGTACCCCAGCATGATTCCTGCCATATCACAGTAATCGATCTGCAGGGATTCAAGCACCAGAAGACAAGCAGTTTGTGAGGTCTTGGCCACTGACTCTGCAGTCACAGTGCAGTCCATGGGCAGTCCATCAGAGGCCACAAATAAGCATTGTCCCTTCCGCAGGCAGAAGTGATGCCTCTCCACTGGGCACAGACATGGACCACTGCCAGTTGTACAACCAACTGGGCAGAAAGTTCTGCCCAGTGACTTCGTTGTTACTTGGGGTGGGAGGTGAAGGGATGGCAGCAAACATAAAAACAAAGGTAGAACAATGTTCCACCTCAGCTGTGAAGTACCCTAGCATCGATTCTGCAGCTGACTGCCCTCTCCAAGACCCTGAATGGTTTGTGAGGGGCATAGAGACAGATCAGGATTTCCCCTTTTAGCTGTCGCCTGTCCTCACACTAATCCAGTTCCCTGGGGAACAGAAAAAACTTTCCTGTAAGACAACGCCTGACACTTTTGTTACTGAATGGTGTTAGGAGTGATAGCTTATATAATCCTATAGCCTCATTTCATTTTAGCAGTATTTAATGAAAGAAGAAATGGCTGAACAAAGCTATTTCATATACTATTCAACAAGCAGCTCTTTCTGTAGAAGCATTAACAATAGCTGTCATCTTTGTACAAAAAAAGGCTTCCAATTACTTCAATGCTAAGAGAAAATTCAAATGCAGCTGAGAGCCCCACAAGCAAATTATTTTTAATACCATTATGGAAAATGAAAATGTGTGACCCAGACCTTCATTTAATATTTTACTAGCCTTGAAAGTTAATTTGAGTTTGTGTTCAATTTTCTGGGAAATTTCATCTTTACAGCTGTGCAATTTGGGCACAGAATGGAAAAGAACTGAGAGCTGTCCTTTTCTCTCTGCTTTTTTCACATGCTAGAGATGGGGAAAAGGGAGTAGATGACATGTAATCAATGGAACATATAAAGAATAAAAGAAGTCTATGATGTAAAAAATGTCATATGACTTCATTAAAATTCCTTTAGCAGGCAGCAGGGAGATTTATAAGACTAGTAGATGGAAGAGTATAAAAAAAAAAAAGATAGATTAGCTTTAGCTTTAATGGTGTTCAGTTATGCTATAAATCATATGACTACAGGCTTTCTCTAAATTGCATCTACCTCTTGGTCTTTCTTTTCTCTCCCATATACTTTGTGTTATCTGAAAGAGTAGAAAATGCATCCTGATTTCTCTCTATTCATATCTCTCTCTGTATATAGATTGTAAATTAATTGTGTGAACTCTTTCTCTCTATGTTAATTTAAATTACCATTAAATGTTGGTCGAAAGCATAGCTAGTTTGGAAGTAAACAATTACACCCCTTTTCATTCAAAATTTAAGTCATGCAAGTGTAGAGTTTTTGAAGGAATGTCTCAGGTTCCACAACCATTCACAAGAATGTGTGGAAGAACATCTGATGAAACATGTCTCAGAAAATCAGCTTTTGAACCATAGAGGTACTTAGAGTTTCCTTGGCTCCAGGTCTCAGTTTCCAGTCTTTCTGACATGGAGCCCACACTCAGCAGTCACATCATTAATACCTAATTATAGGGACTTGGATCCGTTCTCTTTCACTGGGTGAAATGCCAGTCAGCACTGGTCCCTGAGTCATGTCCATTGTCTACTTATATCTAGAAACGACTTGGGGGAATGCTTGTAAACTGGGGTAAAAGTCATGTCAGGAAACAATTTAAAAATTTAATATAAGAGGCAACTGATTACTAGTGCCTAGTCTATTTAATTTAATAGATTAGATATAGCCTGAGACAGCCTCTTGATTTGCAGCAGAAAGCCTCAAAGTCCCAGTTTTCATGAGTTGAACTAGTGCCTATTGAAGCTTCTTGTTTATGACATTTGTTTTTGTGAACCAAAACAATTGATTGGTTTGGGGTTTGTTTTTTTCTTTAGATAACCCTTTTAAAAAAATCTGAAGGGCAGGTGGCAAGAAATACTGAAATACTTGTCGGGTATGAATGCTCTTTAGGTATCATTGCTTGCACTTACAAAGCCCGTTTAAAGTCAGATGTTGTCTTCAGGACCAGATTCTCAGGTTGCTTTGCCAGGGAATCTGTGAGCAAAGCACCAAGGCTAGCTGATACTGCTTCTCCAAAAACGGGGTGGTCATGCATCAGAGTTTCCCTGGTCATTGACTGCCCAGAGGAGGTAGGCAGTCAATGGTAGGAAACAGTGACAGCAGAAAGGCAGATCATGCTGTGTGGAGTTGCTCTTTCAGACAAATTTATGTAGCCATTGAATACAATCACTGCCCTCTATAATGGTATTCACCCTCTTTTTAAAATTGTTTTTATTTTTTGTCATTAACTACTAAGAACTTTTCAGTATAACTACAAATAAAAATACCATGCTTAAAATTAGATGTATTCTGTTGATGACACACAACTTTGAATGAAATCTAGATCTAATGTTTTACCTAAAGTCAGCTATGAGAACAGGAAAATATAGAACTTAAAATACATTTCTTTTAATAAAGTAATCTAATTGGATTCTGAAAGCTCAGAGAGACCGGCCTACTACATTACAATGTGCTGTTCTCTGCATAATCACTTTTCTACTCATAATGTTTCCTTAGTATTTTGAATTTCAGTGATGATTTTATCTCAAAGTGGATGTCTAAGTGAACATTTATGGTATACGACAGAGAAAGTAATGTGAAAGTCCCTGGGCTGCTCCATTCCCACATAGAATCATGCAATTATAGAATATCATAGAATGGTTTCCGCTGGAATGGACCTTAAAGATCATCTAGTCGAACCCCCCTGCCATGGGCAGGGACATCTTCCACTAGACCAGGTTGCTCAAAGCCCCATCCTACCTGACCTTGAAAACTTCCAGGGATGGGACAGCCACAGTTTCTCTGGGCAACTTGTTTCAGTGTCTCACCATGCTCGCAGTAAAGAATTCCTTCCCATATCTAATCTAAACCTACTCTCAGGTTGAAGCCATTATAACCCACCCCATCACTTCATGCTCTTGTAGAAAGTCCCTCTCCAGCTTTCTTGTAGACTCCCTACAAGTATTGGAAGGTCACTATAAGGTATCTCTGAAGACTTCTCTGCTCCAGGCTGAACAACTCCAACTCTCTCATCCTGTCGTCATAGGAGAGGTACTCCAGCCTTCTGATCATCTTGTTGGCCCTCATCCGGATTTGCTTAAACAGGTCCACATCCTTTGTTGCAGACCTGAAAGCTGGACACAGTATTCTAGGTGGGGTCTCACAACAGCAGAGTGGAGGGGCAGAATCACCTCCCTCAACCTTCTGGCCACAATGCCTTTGATGCAGCCCAGGATAAGGTTGGCTTTCTGGGCTGCAAGAGCACATTGCCAAGTCATATCAAGTTTCTCGTCCACCAACAGCCCCATATCCTGTTCTCAATCCATTCTCTGCCCAGTCTGTATTCATGCTTGGGTTTGCCCAGACCCAGGTGTGGGACCTTGCACTTGACCTGAGGTTTACACATGTCCTCACATGAGGTTCTCATGCCTATTAAGGTCCCTCTGGATGCTATCATTTCCCTCCAGTGTGTCAACTGCATTGCACAGCTTGGTGTCATTGGCAAACTTGCTGAGTGTGCACTCAATCCCACTGTCTGTGTCACCAAAGATGTTAAATAGCACCAGTCCCAATACAGATCCCTGAGGAATGCCACTCATCAGTGGTCCTCACTTAGAAAATCTACCTATTTAATACTACTTTTTGTGTGTGACCATCATCCAGTTCCTTATCCATCAGATGCCCAATCCATCAAATCCATGCCTCTCCAGAAGCAACGTGAATGACTGTGTATCTTGTCAAGTTGTCTGGTACATATTCATGTACAAGCACAGTATCTAATTTAACATCTCTGCATTCCATGGGGTGGAATCATTAGCACAGGTAAATCTCTGTGCTGCAGCCAACAAATTTATTTGGCACACAGTTTATGATCTAGTAGATGTAAATGTCTGCTGTGAAACTAATGATGGATGAAGGAAGGGAACAAGTTATCTCACAAGATTTCCAGTTGGAATAGGAATAATCTATCTTGCAAAATGTTGACAAGTTCACTTCTAATCTTAGTTAGAAAATTGAGGCTGGAGTAGATAGGGCTGAAAAATAATGGGGTGAAAATCTGTTCTAACTTTTCAAAGCATTTCCTACATCCATTCTTGCCTCGCTATAAAGTGCTTAGGGAATTACAGAGCTATTCAATCACTTTCATACTAACAGAAAAGCCCCATGTGCACAGCTTTTCTATGAACTATTTCCTGTGTTAAAGAGAATTTTTGGCTATTACTATCTGTATAAAGTAGTTCACTGTTTTCGCTGGCACATTTAGAAATTTATTGAAGTGTGAGGGAATCTTAACTTATTCTGAACAGCCTTGCCACTGTGTTTTTCAGTGTTACCTTTTTGACATTTTTGATTGAAATAAAGAGAATACAAACCAAACACCCTTTAGCCTTCTATACAATTCACCTTTTTTTTTAAAAGTGAGTCTTCTAAAGCTGCAAATGTAGGTCTATAAGAATAATCATCAAGATAGTATTGATCTGTCCCAGAAGGATATGAAAAACTTTTTAAAGCCTATTAATGTTCATATGCCTTAGAATAGTGACCAGGGATATAGCTCTGAAACAGTAGCAGAGGAGAGACATGAAAAAATTGCGAATATTATAGTATTGTGAAGATGATACCACAGCCTAAGGTATTTCCCAAGAAGAGATCATAATTCTACTTTCTATCCTAAAATCTGTCCTAGTTGTAGTAGGAGATGGTGAAAGTCAATACAGTCAATGACCTTAAATCTGACATATTAAAACAGTGTGAAAAGGTCTAATTATCATAAAGGTCATAGGATAAAAATTTTGTTCCAATTCTGTTATTTTCAGAGCCAATGGAAATGTGACACCGCTATCAAAATTCCTCAGTGGCTTTCAGAAATGCTTGATCTTTACTTTGTTGATTCAACATTGTAGAATTTATATTTCTTGAAATAAGGGCATCATAGCTTATTTTTTAACAAAAATTAAAGACAAAAATAATATATATTTAATAAAGCACTTGCTTAAAATTAATGGCAGGAAAACATTTCAAGGAGATATGAAAGCTGTCTCCAATGTTCGTCCAATTTAAGAAAGTTAGTTAAAACAAGAAATTAAATATTTTACAAAAAAATTAGTATTTATTAGTAATACAGGTCCTACAAAAGAAACTGAAATCAGATTTAATTTCAAGATGTTTTATATATGGAAAATTTTACTAAAATATTTTATATGATATGGTTCTAGATAAAAGTATTTATTTTCCAGTCTTGTATAATTTTAAATAAATGTTGGCTGAACTCAAAATATCAAATTTAGATGGAAAACAAGTTTAAAATTCTTTTAAGTTCTTTTAGATGATTGAAGCATGAAATTTCCAATGGAAAAATATTTTCTGTTAAAAAAAAATCCAAAAGACATACATTTTCAATATTTCTGACTGTTAAGAAAAGTCAGATTGATATTTTTTATTCACTTTGTGGGAAATAAAAGTATCCAGTCAATAAGTCTCAGGCTTTTACTGTATCTTTTGAGGTCAAGAATAATAAATAAAAATATTTGAGCTTTTAGCCTTACTGCACTGAACAGTGTTATTTCCTCATTCTACACCTCAGCTTTCTACTTCTCTTTTCCCTCCACTACACTCAGTTTTAGGTTAAACATAGAGTTTACCAAGAACCTGTATTTCCTTGAAAGTCTTGATCACCACATGATTCCATGTTTAATGGGATATGATGTTTTGTCACAGCAATTTTACACTGGAATAACTCCAGTGATTTTGTTGACTGTTGCTCTTTTTTTATATTAGTGAGAAGAGATTTCTTTGCAGCATTCCTCAAATTGCATGAAATTTGTTTCCTAATAAAAGTTTCACTTTATCCATGTGATTTGCTGTAATGGCAACTTTGCAACATTCAATCAGAGTGGAGGAGCATTTAATATAAGTTTGTGTTTATATAAATAGCTTCCTAAGCTCAAGAAGGTATTCTCCACAGAGCAGTCTGTGCTTCTTTCTCCATGTGTAACTGTTATAGCAATCATAATAAAGGGCATGTATTTCCTGTATGTCTTTGAGTATGCTTCAAATGAAGAGATAAATTTGAGAACAAACAGGAGTAATGTCTATATAAGCTTGATTTCTGTTTACATTTAAAAGATGAATAAACAGCGTTCACAAGATTTCTGATCTTGTTGAGAACAAGAAGTATCTACCTAAGATAAAGTATTTGCAAAAATAGATCATCTTTTTCTCCAAAAAAAGATGCATTTGGGGTAGGAAATAGATACACTCCTGTTTGCTTTTGAAGAGTTACTTTCTAAGTGAACAGTGAAGAAGCAGTCAAAAATCAGTGTGCGTCTCTCTAGACCCTAAAAGGGAACTCTTCAGAACCATTGCAGTCCTCCACAACAGAATTTGACTTGAGATGATAGTTTGTTTCAACATCTAAGTTACCATTCAAATATTCTTCTGTAATAGAATTACAGTACTGGCTTCACCTTCCTGAATGGAAACTTGTATGTTTAAAAATGTCATTTCTCTCCATCAGTAATTACTGATATTTTGCCTAAAATCCTCATGTATTATAGTAAGAATTTTTAGGAAGGTATTACAGCATCAATTCAGAAGCGGTAAAAACTAGACAGGTGTTTTAAGTACTCTGTCCATTTTCACTGCCTATTACTCATTTTCAGTGACTTGAAGATGCCTTTGCAAATTCACTCTAACTTCCAGAAGTTTGACTTACTGATATCAAATGCTTGCTTTCAGATATCAACATGGCAGGAGAACCAAAACCATACAGACCAAAACCTGGCAACAAGCGGCCACTTTCAGCACTTTACAGGTAAATGAGATTTCACTGTAACTTACTCCAGGTCAATTTTTATCAAAAAAATTATGGTAGTCTGAATTGTATCTTCTAGTGCTACTGTGCAATATTTACCAAAATTATAATGAAATGCACAATAAAATTTTAAATCTGTCATTTACTAAATCTATTGACAAAAAGACTGGTGCAGTGATCTGTGAAGTGTTTATTAATGCTCCCACTACTAGTATTACTATGAATAATTTTTTGGTTTTTTTTTTGTTTTTAATTGAGTGCTATTTCAATTTTAAATCCCTATGCTTTATTGCTTGGTTATGGCCTCATTTTTTGTGACTTTTTAATTTGCAGCAATCAGTTGAAATAACTAATAATCTCAGAGCAACAAAACTGTTGACAGATTTTTCTGTCAAGGGTGAAAGCCAAGTTCTGACAAGACAGGACTTCTTCCGTGGCTGTTTGGGAGGGCATTGGTAGTGTCTTTCTCCTATTCCTAAGTGCCTCTTGTCATGGAGTTTGTACAAACTTAAAGAAACATCCACTTTTTTTTTCTAAATCATTTAAGCTTAGGGAAGCTTTACAAATTGTTAGGGCTACCATGCCCACATGTATTTCTGCTCCATAAACTTCACTTCTCATAAAAGTACTACAGAATTTATTTGTGATGGAAACAGTTCCAGGCGTGAAGAAAAACATACAGCAATTGACAGGATTTTATTATATGGACCTTACAGTTATTATATGGACTTTACTGTTATTATGTAGTTTCATTGTATTCACATAGTGCACAGCCTGGACATGCCCAGGCTTGCCATGAGTTTGCCTGCTCCCTGCTTCCCCCTCTCCTCCCCCTTTTGCCCGTGTCCCTATCCTGGTTTGTCCCCCTGCTTGTCTGTCTCATGCTCCGCCCTATGTTCTGGCCCTTTCCCCTCCCGAGCTGATAAAAGACCGCGTGCACGTGTGAATAAAGGATTCTACTTGCACCCTCCCTCGTGCCCCGGACCCGTGCTGTGCCGTGGTCCCATCCTCCCCTTTCGGACTGCAGCATTTATTCTCCAGATCCATGAGAGGAAATAGGGCTGATTTTTGCTGTAGCTGAAATGCAGATAGACTGGCTCTGAGACCAACATTGAAGTCATTCACAACTGAGCAGGATTTTTCATGCCTGGTCTGGTCTGAAAATTCAAGGGTGGGATCTCAGAATGAGGAAGCCAGGAGCATTTTAGATCTGAGCATCCATGCTACATAGAAGTAATTTGAAGTTTTAAATAGCTGCTCTTAGCTGAAGTGATAGAAATATTGTTTTTTGAGAAGAGAATCCCTGTTTTATTACTACTCTCAACTGCAAGCTGCTAAACTATATAAATGTTACTGGTAGCCATGGTCTACTCTGTCCCTCTGCCAGTATTTCAAAAGATTTTGGAAGACGTTCTGTGATTTCTGACATTTACATGCACTTCCACCTCTGAGCTCCTGAACTATTTCTCATAAATACTTGTTCTACAGACAAGACAGGGATAAGAGAGAGACCTCTGGGAAATTCTGAGGGAACTTTAAAGAGAAAAAAAATCTTAGATTTTGTCTTTTCATGGATGTAGTGCAAGCTATTTCTCTAAAAGATTATGAGAGACTTTTTTGAGAACCTAAGATAATCCTTCCACTTTCCCCCTCATCTTCATTCTCCCCCTCTACTCTGACCTCGTAAGACCTCACCTGGAGTCCTGAGTACTGCTCTGGAGTACTAAGAATAAGAAAGTCATGGACCTGTTGAAGCAGGTCCAGAGGAGGAGGATCACAAATATGATCCCAGGGTTGTAGCACCTCTTCTACGAAGACAGGCTGAGAGATCTGGGGTTGTTCAGACTGGAGAAGAGAAGACTCCAGGGACACCTCATCATGGCCTTCCAGTACTTAGAGGACAAGGGGGAACAGTTTTCAACTAAAAGAGGAAAGGTTTAGTTTAGATGTTATGATTCTAGGTTCTATGTAAGTAAAGAACTTTTATTATTTCAGTATCCATTAGCACTGCGAGGAGATCAAAACACTGTACTGTGTCTGACTGGGTTGGGGTTAACTTTCTTCATAGGATCCCATATGGTTCTGTGGTTTGGATTTGCTACTAAAAGACACCAGTCTTTTGGCTGTTACTGAACAGTGTTTGTACAGCCTCATGATATTCTCTTTCTCCTATTCTACCTTTGCAATTAAAAGACTTGAGGTAGACAAGAAGTTGTAAAGGAATACATCTGAGACAGCTGACACAAATTGGCCAAACAGGTATTCTCTCATATAACATCATGCTCTGAAATAAAAAACGGTGATGTTTTTCTTTCCAAAGCAGCTGTTGCTTGGAAACTGCCTGAACTGCTTATGGGAGGTAGAAAGTAATTGCCTTTGCATAACTTGGGGGTTTTTTTCCCTCCTTTCTTCCCTCCCTTATTACACCGCAATTATCTCAACCCATGAGATTTTTTCATTTTTTTCCTCTCTCCTTAATGCCAATAGGGGACAATGGTAGGGGAGTGAGAAAGTGACTATGTGGATGCTTAGCTGCTGGGTAGGGTCCACCCCCAAGACTAAAAAAGTTAAGAGGGAAATGGTTATGGTAGATTTGATTTGCACTAAGAAAGACATTGGTTAAAAATTTAGTTGTTACAAAATAGTCACTGTTAAAAGGAAGGACTGTGAGCAGTAGAAATAGGATAATGGATTTCAGAAAGGACACCGAGTAAGTAGGATATCTTGGAAAGAAATTTGAGGGACAATAGAGGTGCAGAAAAACTG
The DNA here is from genome assembly GCF_003945595.2 of Pipra filicauda. NCBI lineage: Eukaryota > Metazoa > Chordata > Aves > Passeriformes > Pipridae > Pipra > Pipra filicauda. Next base: position 3,380,169 of record NW_024104321.1, on the reverse strand, counting down.
TGCTTAAGGTAGAGCAGAAAATTCTCCTGAAGCAGAAGAAGTTGAACAAAGGAATAATATGGCAGCATCAAGTTTCTTTGACATCCTGAAAAGTGAAGAGGAATTGTACAAAATGTGGAATCAAAACCCCATGAGTGGAAGTAAGTAGAAAAGAAGAGCAGAGTCATCTAACAAGATGTCAGAAAGGCTAAAGCACATAACAGTATAAAAGGTAGCAAAAAGATTGTCATTAGACTAAGTTCCTCTGATTTTTGATACTGCTGTTAGTTAGCAGGAGAGGAGATTAGGTAGCAGTGATACAGAAAAGGCTTTTTTTACATCAGCAAAAGTGGCTAGTTGATCAGCTATTTAAGAAAATCAATTTTAACCAGAGGGTGTGCAATAAAAGAATTGGCTAACCAGTGTTTGACTAAATGAATTTATTGGAAATGCTATGATGAGATTCACTGTAGTGTGTTCAAAGGACTAACTGAATCTGCGTGTGGACTATTAGTGCCTGTTTTCAGAAGCTTATAGAGGTTATGTAAGGTAAAGAAACAGTGGGTATGGGCAGGTGTTATACCTATCTTTAAGAAGAAGACAATCCAGAAAATTATCAGGTGAGCCCAGCCTTGATTCCAAGAAATGTACTAGAACACATTCTTAGCAATCAATTTATCAACACCTAGAGGATAATAAATTGGTAAAAAAATCAGGAGCAAATTATGTTGAAGCAATATAATTTCCTTCTTTGACAAGATAGCAGATTTAGTGTATAAAGAGGAAACTGTAGATTTGCTATATGGTCAATTAAACAAGTTTTGACACTTACAATGTGGGCAGTTTTCAGAAGCCTGCTCAGGAAATTTGCCTAGAAAAACTGTCTTAAGGTAGATATCCAATGGGAAAACAGTGACTGTGTATAGCATAGTATTAAGGATAACACCTATCGTTTGTTCAGTCTTCTTTGTTACAGATATTTAAATGATACTTGAGAGACATTTAAGAACAGTTTTAAGGTAAGCAAGCAGGACTGCTGCACAGACTCACATGATTTTATTAAAGTGCCTGAGACTTCAAAAGTGTTCAAAGGACTCCACACCTCTGAAAAGAAGTCTGTATCACATTTACAGCTGGATATACACATAAGTCATTAATACAGAGCAACTGTTGTCTGTGATGTGTTATATCCACATAATTTGCTTGTGTGTCCAAGTCATTAGATCCGTTTTTACCCATAATGTTATGAAGATACTTGGCGTTATCTCAGTTCAGATCTACATTCCTTTTTTTTAACCTTTATAGTTTTATGATCTGTGTAATTTTTTGATTAGTTCTTAAAAATATTTTGAGAACAGAAAGATTTAAGCTTTGCTTCAGAAAGCTGCTAAAGACATTATTAATTTTAAGTGTACTCACTGAACAGTTAAAGATGTGATTAGGGTAGTGCTCAGGAATCAGTTAAAATCTCACACAGCTGTGAGCTCCAGCAACATTCCTCCTACTTTGCGTTGCTGTTCAGTATGTGAGGGGGGAACCTAACCCCAAAAGGTTCAAAATCATTCTGAATTTTCTTTTTTAGCACAGCAATTCTGCAGAAAATCAAATACCTGAAAAATCTGCATCTTAAAATTGTTTTGCATCTTGTTATACGGGTCTAGCCTCCAGCAGAAGTTAATTTTACGGGCTAATCTTCATATCTTTGAAACACAAGGTGAAGATTAGAGGTGCTGACACAAATGTGTTAAAGCACTCTTTGGGAGCAATATTGTGGCAAAATAAAAGATCACAGTTTGTCTGTTTAATTTAGTGGTGTTTTGATCAGTATTTCGTTAAAGCAGCTCTGTGCCAGCATATGAAAGCCCTTTTACTGGTTGTTTTTTTTTTCCTCTGTGTTTATGCTCCAACATACCAAAGTAGATTCAAGTGCAAATATTCTGATGGAATGATATTCTGTTTCTCTACTTCATAAAAGAATGTTTTAACTATTTGTTGTTCGTTTCAGTCCACCACCATGTTATATGAGGTGTTAAACACATGCCTGAAAGCTTTTGCTCCATTTTGGAGGCCTTTGCTATGGTTGGTAAAACAGGATAAGGCTCTTATGGTTCCTAATTCTGAAGGTTGCTAATGGCTGCATTCCCAGTTGCTCCAAGCCCCAGGACAGGTGGAGCAGAGCCCCCATGCACACGCTGCCTGTGGCTTGCCTTCCCTCAGGACATGTGGCATGTCCTTTCTGTATGGCTGTCCGTATGGGGGAGTTGGCTAAAAGTCTTCTCTGGCACCCCTCTAGCAGTAACAAGGCTGAGAGGATTCGAGAAGGATGATGGGGGCATCTATTTTTGAGTCTTTGGAAATAACAAAAGCACTGTGCTACAGGCTAGCAGGATGGTGTGATTTTTAGTGGCATGAAAATGAGCACAGCTTTTGCAGACCCTGCTGCATGAGGTGGTGCTGAAGACTGCATGGAGAAGCAAAAATAGTGTAGTGGTACTGGTACAACTGGGAGCAAACTGTCCCAGATCACTTACATGCCTGCTTTCTGGGAAAACTAGTTAGTTTACCAAAGAAAAACCCACAGGAGTGAACTGATATTTGTATAACATAGGAAAGAAGGGACCAGGATTTGAAAGAAAACTGAAAAGACAAGTTACTGGGCACTGCCAGGGTATCTAGTCACTGTCTTTTCTCTATAGAGTTTAATGTTGTAGTTAACCTATAAATATTTCCAAGACTGATTTCACTAAGACTAACCTTCCCCATGTGGATAATTTTCACCCCTGCCAAACTCCAAGTTTCCTTAGGCCACAGTAAGCAGAACTGGCAATAACCCAGTGCCACATCTTGAAGGCTCAATGAGGAGTTACTTAAGCCCCATCCGTCCCAGTATTCCTACTGCTGGCTGGGCATAGAGCTGCCTAGCCTGGGATCCATGCTGCTGAGGCACATCCTGGATAGAGACAATTAGCAGGATGGATTTAGCGAATAGATTAACAAAGCCAGGAAAAATTGAGTGAAATCACCTCTCACCATGTTGCCTTGGCTGGCTGGAAAACACCTGGTGGTGGTTGAGTTCCCACAGCACTGCCCAGCTATAGCATATGGTGACCCTGTGAAGACTTCCCATGAGGACAAGTTTTTTCCAAGCTGGTCTCTGACATTTCAGGCAAACAGTTCAACACTCCTTGAGCAGTATTAGATAGCACAGTCATTTCCCATTGCCAATAACTTCTCCATGTAATTCAATTGAAATGTGTATTAGTACACTCGATTTAACATGCTACTAATTAGCTATATTAAGCAGCTTTTACTTTACAATTTTATGTTTCATGGCCTCTGGAAGACATTATTTTATTTAAATGTCTAATATTAGTATTCTGGAAAGAGATGTTCTTTTATTTACATGGCATGATTATTTTTTATATCAAGTTTATTTTTCTTTGGCACAAATATTTTATCAGTTTCCTCAGTACATTATTTTTTTATAATCTCCATCACAAAACTGATTGAATTATGTTGCACATCTTGCATTTCCTTTGGTCTTGTGGTTTTATCTTACCACAGAGGCTGAAAGAATTGTTTACAGTCTTTCACTCCTTGATCTCTGCTTCTTACCTTTATTGCAAGATATTGTTTATAAACTTTGGTATGGTTTGGTTTGCCTCTTAGTCTGCAGAGCCATCCTTTATTTTGAGTTGTTTTTCTGAGCACTCCTGAGCATTCTTCATTTCAGAAGAAAGGATGAAAAGGACAGTGATGGTCAACTTGATTGTGTCTTCTGTTGTAGGAGTCTTCTTGAGATCAGTCTTCCCATTGAAAGCATTAACATAATCTCAACAAGTTCTATGCCAAACAAGCATTACTATTCTATTTGAATACTCCAGTATTTTGCATAATTGCTGTGGTAGTGTGCCACCAAGAGTCTTTTATGAATATGCTTAAACCTACTGGCATATAACAAAAATAACTGGATCTTTCTTGGTTGAATATTGTCCTAGATTTCCAACAACATTTTTCTTTATTCTTTCATTTTCTTAATGAATTTGTGTGTCCGTTACTATCACCAACCTACAAAAACCTAAAGACACAGTCCAGAAAAGAGAAAATAAATCTGATAAAGTATTTTCTGATGCTTTACTTTTGCATTAAATTGTGATTATGACTCCTACTTTATTCTACATACTGAATGAAAAAAATTATTTATGCCTATGGAACATAATCTTTCAATTGCTATGTCACATAGTGTGATATTTCTTTTTAATCAAAGTGTTTCCTTTTTTTACAGAAATTTATCTTCCTGATGCTTTTGATTACATTTTTTCATGAAAAAAGCTATTTCATTTCAGTGCAATGAAATGAATCTGAGTGTTGTTCTGCACCTCTTCCCCTGACAAAAGATTTAGCTTCCATAAAAAAAAACCACATTCCCAGGCATGTTTAAATGGAGAAAATTTTAACTCTGGTAGGATATCATTTACATTAATTTCATCAAAAAATGTTCCTAGTTACCACATTTGAAGCAGTCATTACTGTACATAATAATAATAATTTAGTCTGAAATTCTCACTTAAACTTCCCAACAAACAGTGAAAATTTTCCTGTGTTGAGAACTTAAGTAGCATTCTCAATTATATTAAAAATCTTAAATGGTACAAATACAAAGCTACAGCAGATCCAGTGATTCAGTTTGCTCTGAATCACTTTATTTTTTGTTTACTTACTTATTTTCTTTCAAGGAAAAAGCCCTATGTCAAATAACTAATATCTCAGGAATAAGAAAAAAATATCTCATGAAGGAAGGCAGTACATGCAGGTCTGCATTTCTGAATTATGTTGATGTAATTGCAATCAATTTGGTCACACAGATGTTGAAAAAATCCATTTACTTAGAGGGGCTGGCAGAACCTCTCATATGATCCAGACCATGAATGTGCAGCATTTTTTTTTAAATCTTGCCCTTCATTATTTTAAAAATACTGCTAGTTCCCTTTTAGAAGGTATCTCTAGTATCTCTAGTGACTAGGGCGGGTTTTCCTTGTCAGATTGTCACTTTATGCTAAACCTTACATTTTTCTTATGTTTGTTTGTTTTTATTCACCTTCACGAGAGTTTTTAAACTGTGGTCTTGACTTGGACCCATGCCTTTGTTACAAACTCCCCACAAGTTACTCCTTAGACTTACATAGCCTTTACTCAGGGCTTTTTTTTAGTTTGTTAAAAGGAAGCCAGTGATACCAGCTTACACACATCTGCACAAGAGCTGCATCCCTTTTCCTAGCTCAGTACTTTTCCTCTTGCAGAAGGTGACATATAGTATCATATGACTGATGTTTTCTTCCACAAAATCCAAGACTCCATAATCACACTTAAGATCAGAGATTAGCAAATTTGCAGAATAGTCTGTTCTCTTATTATTGCTTCTTTTTTTTTCTTGGTGTTTAATTTTCTTTCTTACTTTTTTCATCTGCTATGAAACCTGAGGCAATATACTATAGTTGAAGTAGCTGGCTGTAAATCTATCTTATTTTTTTCATGGTTTTTAATCACTGTTTGTACCACAGGGGAACAGAAAACATATTCACAACCTTCTGATCACATTGAAATTACTATGATTCCTTTCTTATACAAGAATTTATGCTACTAATACAAATGAAAAAAACTTTGGCATATAAATCAAAAAGTAAATTCCTAACAGATACAGAGAATTGATGGGTTTCCCTGCAGGCAAACAGAAATTGTACTTTTAGTCATGCATTCACTTTAAATCTTGACAGCCTAAGCCCTGTTCCTATCGCTTATTACATGTGAAATTTCTTTATTACTGTATGGCTTCTTGAATTTTATTTAAGAAACAGAATTGGGATTCAGGATGTTGTCATTTGTATGAAGATGATGTCTTCTGTAGGTATTCTGCTGTATTTCAGTTGGGGTAAAAAGAGAAAGGATAGTACCTTCAACATATTAACAACCTTCAGAAACAGACATCATGGTATATTTTCTACATTTGAGTTTTAGTGAAACAGGCATCATGGAAATAGTATCCAGATTTGCAGGCACTGCTCTTTGGAAACTGTCTAATTAAGTCTTAAAAATAAGGACACAGCGTTTATGACACAGGATAGAGAAGAGCCTGTCCTGACATCACAAATAAACAGTTCATAAATTCTTCATTTTTGGGAATTTAGTAAACCCTTAATGGTTGCAGTAATCAGAGATGCAGGAGAAGGCTGTGCTTCAGAGAACCACTTAGTGTATTTGCAATTAGGCATTGCTTCTCACATAATGTAACACCTCCAATTATATAGAAGGCAGTAATTCAGTACAGCAAGGGCACTGTTTAGGTGGCTTACAAAGAGCAATAGAAATATGATGCTGGGTTATAGATTTAGTTCTGTGAATAAATAAGTAAGGCTGGATAAATGAAAGACTGTAACTTGTTATATATTTTAAACTCTCATGAATAATAGCAGAAGAAGTAATTTAAAGTATACTTAATTTAAAAGAAAATGGATTATTAAGTAATATTACAAATAGCATAGAAGGCTGTGTGCAACACAGAGGGATAATAGCAATATATTGATATGCAGTGAATTATTAACAATTAAATTACTCTGAAAGTGTATTTCTTGGTGAATCCTGTTAGTCTTGGAGCATACTATCTGAAAATATGTTATCCAGCCTGCCAGGACTGATACTTAGATAGTGCTGTTGATACATAATGTCAAATGTAATTTTATTTTTCAAAGAATAGGTTACAAATTGCATGCCTTTTTGGTAGATTATGTTGTTGGTATTCCAAAAACTTCTTGCAAAAGATTGACTATTTTACTGAAAAGTAACAAATCACATAAACATATGTAATTTATTATGAGTCCTAAGAAATGAGAAATTTCTAATATCTACTGGCATAAAAATGTGTGTGGCATTTCTCAGTCTTGCATGAATGAGATTGTTCTAGGAAACAGCATGATAAACATGAATCTTACATTGCCCCTCCTGTAACTGCTTTTAAGTGTAGTGTCATTGAGGGAAAGAGGATATTAAGCCTCTACCCTTGGGATCCTCAAAGGCAACGCCTGCATTAACCTTCATCTATTTGTGGCTGCAAACAGCCACTCAGTGAAGTAGTATTGATTGTGTGCATTAGATCAGTCAACACTGTTTTGTTCAGCCCACCCTGATGAACTCATTCTAAATGTTTTTAGATCAGTACATATTGACCTGAATGTTCTTACTCTGATTTAGAGCAGAAGAGGGTCAGGTGATATCAGCTTCATGCAAAGAATGATTAAAGCTGTGAGGAAAAGAACTCTAAAGCACACTAAGTGCTACACTACTTTTTGTTACTTTCATTCTCCAGGGTTTGTTTCCTTTACTTGCTTGAACAAAGGTACCAAATTGAGCATGTTTTCAGTTTGGGAAGGGGATCAGAGTTAAGTGTTCTTTCCTGAAGGAAAATGAATTCCTATTCTTGATTCTCACGGGGAATCTCATTTTGAATCTGAGCATGAATTTCTTCATGGCTGGAAACATCACATACATGTGGTGTATGGGTTAAATACAGTTTAGCTTATCACTTTGGCAACATGAGACTTCTCTTGGGTGGCGTGGGAAGAAACTGCAATCCATAACTATCTAAGAAGGTGTTCATATATAGAGTCTGAATGAATCTCTCCAAGTCACAACTTAGTTTTCCTCAGACATACTACCAGGATTTATGTCAGCTATGAGAATCCATGCCACTGTTTCTATTATCTTTGCAATTATTATATTCGTAAAGAAAAATACAGTAAAGTCAGGTAGAAAGTACAATGAGCTACTGAAGCTTTATTAGATGGATGTGTTACTATTTTTTAGTTCTATCTCTCTGAAATAATACATTATTATGCATCCTTTAAATGACTTAGAATTTTTATTTTTTTCTCTCTTCTTGCTACCTAAAATTTAGGCCACCCATTAATGAGTATTACTGGAAATGACTTCCTTTACTATTCTTCTCCATGCCACCCTTTCCTACCACAATCCAGAAACCCTTCCATCCCATGTGTTATAACGGCAGTGCTTTCAGTATCCAATATGACAAAGGACATTTGTACTGGTATATCAAACTAACTTTTGCATATGTTGATTTATGTCTCATCCTAGCCTCTTGCTGTTATGAAAATCAGTATAGGGAAGAGGCAGTCTCTAAAGCACTTCCTCCCTGCAGTGAAAGCTACCTTTTATTCAATTTTTCAACTGTCAAACTTTAGAGATAATTCTGAACAGATTTTTAGTTGCATTTTGCTAACTGATGGCTAAAAGATTCTCTCTCCTGACAACACATAGGCTAATAAATCCTAGAAGCCTCTGAAACTTGTGATTATGTCAAGATGTTCAAGTTTACAAATTATGTAAGATATAGATTTTGCTAGGAAATTAGTTAAATTTGGTTATATGCTATGCACATTTGTAAAAAAAGCATATTATAGACTAAGGCAGAAGAAATTTAAAGGGACAAACCTTGTTTTACCTAGGGCTGACTTTGAAAACCCCCATAGTATTGCATCAGGTTTTCAGAGCACAGTTCCAGCATGCTAGGTTAGGCAGCTTGACATCAGGTATTGCCGACAGCATCCTGTGCTAGGTGTTTCCTCAAAACCTTTTTCTGCACAGAATGCTGTGACACTACCAAATCATGGGTTTAGGTGTTAAGTGGAACTGGCTAAATAAAATGCATTGCATCAGTAGTCATTGCTTTTCGCAAGTTTTTAAAAAATAAAGTTAAATTAAATTAAATTAAATGACTTGGTATTTTTGCACATATGTTTTTGTTGTCCGGACATTTGAAATGCTTAAAAATCGTGTGATATATGCATGCTGAGCCAAATAGTCCTATTCTTTTCACTTTAAAACACTTAAAAGACTAAAGGCAGCTCCATTTTTCAGCATATGAAATGCAGAGTAAGTGCATAAGTGCAAATCAAACCCAAGGGTAAGCAGAAGCACTCCTAGACAGAAAATGCTCAAACCATACTATCTCATGGGGATCAACCATAATTTCAGTTTTCTCCATCACCAGAAATTAGGTTTTGTAAGGTCCACATAACCTACAGATATCTTGGAAAGTTAAGTTCTTCAACTTTTTCCTCATGGATCTGGGGAAAACCTGATGCTTCAAGAAGTGTTCTAAGTTATTCTCAATGTTAAATAATTAAGCTTGAAAGAAATCATAGAATATGAGAAAAAATGTGTAATTTTTTTGTCAGTCAAAATGCCTAATGTGTTGTGATACTTTCATAAGGGAATAAATATATATTATATATCTGTTAAGGATTATGTATAGATCTGCATATAGAGAGTCTAATAGCCAAAGGGATAATCTTTTTTGAGTAAACCACTGTTTATCCCCAGAGTGTTTACTAGTGTAGTAGCTTCCTTACTGAATAAATTCTTCAGTAATCAGTAACATTCAGTTTTAGTGAACTTAAATATTCCAGTTGTGAACTTTGATTAACTATGATCTGAAAGTAGAAGAGCTGAAGCATGTGCTGATTTAAGGACCTTTCTTGATCAGTTCTGAGGGAACATGTTTTAATATGTCCCCATAACTAGCATCCTGTTACTCAGTTCTTCCTCTCTTAAAACTTCTCTTTGCAATACCCAGCCAGTTATCCTTCATTCCATAGATGTATAAAATAGTTCTTGTTCTCAAATTCTCACTCTGCTTTTCTCTTTTAAATTTCATTACACTGACTTCAGACTAATTCTCCAGTTTATCAAACAAATTTCAGATTTTAGCTCTGTTCACTGATCTGGTTAAGAATAGCTTTTTGTGAACTATTTTACACACAGTCTCTTTTTTTGTTTTTGTTGTTGAAATCATTTCTGCAAACCAAAACTAAATATAGCGCTGAGTGTTCATATTACTTAACGTGTCCCTCTTTCCCATTGGTGAAATTCTTTGTGCATGGCCGTGTTGGGGTTATATCATATTTTCCCAGTTTGATTATGAGACTCCAATATAAGGCAATATAAAAATCTTTAAAAATCATATTAATATTAATATTAATCATGAATGATCATGAATCAATAGGAATATATTGATTCATAATGAATTACCTTGGAGAATGCTTGGCTAAAATCTATTTGCTTGTGTACAGCATTGATATTGTTAGAAATGTTATCCCCTTTGTCCTGTAAATAGTTTTGGGAAGGAGAGGTGAGGATTCTTTAACAATAAATTATATGGACTTATGTATCCTGTGTCAGGCCTCAGATATGAAGAAACATCTTGCCTGTAATCTTAATAGGACAATAATTCAAAGACAACAGATTTTACTTTCGGACCTTCTTGTCCCTAAATGATTTGTTTACAAGTCAGAGGAATTCACATGCCCTTAGTCTAGGCACGTTTCCTTGTATGTTTGTATGCAAACCTTGAAAAATTTGTCTATATCTGGATGTTCAGTCAAAGATGGGATTTTTGATAATTGGCATTAATATAAGCAAACTTAGCAGCAAAGAAAATAACAAAATGCACAATTGGGTTAATCAGATCTTGTAAAGTATCTCTCCAAGACAGGTTGCAAGGGCTATAATACTAAATGGGAATTTTCTAGAGTCCTTATTTTAAACTGTCACAGAGTGTGACAGTACTGTAACATATCAATGGGTATAAATTGATTGCCTATGCCTGTTCAGTTTACAATGATTGATTTTAACTGAGGAATTCACATAGTGTAAACATTCTTTTTCCTCCTGCAAAACTTATCTATTATATGTAGATAAGAAAGTCAGACCTTTCAGAAAATCTTAGCTCAGAATCAAAGGGAAACACAAACTCGGTCTGCCATGTCCCAGTCATGCTACCGATTAGCCTTCCTCCCTCCTATCCAAACTGATATATTGCCTTGACATACTGACAAACTGAAATTTTCTGATAGGAACGCTATTCCAGGAAAGAAAGAAAAAATCTCAATCTCTTCTGCTTCACTCCTATTCCTGTACAATTAAAACACCATTCCCTTTGTTTACTGTCGAACCTAGTATTTCTTGTGCACTCAATACATTTTTGCAAAAAAGGCAGTTTCTGTTTTAAGATTTTTCCTGGAGGTGTATGAGATCCATTCTCAAAACTTATCAGGATTACTATTTATGCAATATCATATTTAATTATGCTAGAATTCCTCAGAACTCCGGAGAATTCAGTACACGTTAGGTTGATACTCTCAAACTCATGCTGTGACTCATGGGAATGGTCCTGTGCAGGGCTAAGGGTTGGACTTGAAGATCCTTGTGGGTCCCTTCTAATTCAGCATATTCTGTGAATCTGTAAAAGACCTATTATATGTATTGATAAATGTCACCAGTAAAGATGATATGGGATGTTATTTTATAATGTGTTGCAGTTTTAAAACCTTGATATTAATTTGCCATATACTGCATTACCAAATAAAAGGCCAACAGATAATTGTATTTCTTTACTATGAGGAACACTTGAACTAATTAAAAGTAATGCGGCAAATTATCTAAAACCATTTAGTCAAATATACTAGAGAGAGGTCAAACCTAGGGCAGCACTCATTAAATCAAATTGAATTCCATCTTGAAAATGGATTTCAGATAGATTTTTAATTGCAGTATTTTGTCCACAGGGCATTCTATCACAGACTTTTTGTTTGCCAGTAAAATCCTCCAGAATGTCCTCCATCAGGAAAGTGCCAGGTTTCTCTTCATTATAAAATTTTTGTATTATGAAGTATATAAGTATATTCTGAGGCTTTCATTCTTTGCTTATCTTGCTCATAGTTAATATCTCCAGCTGAACACTGAGTGCTTCCCATCTCTGGTTCATTTCATTAAGCACAAAAACAGAAAACAAAACAATAACACTTGTGCACAGAGCCTGCAGCAGAAGGATGAAAGCCCCACTTGAAGGGCCCTGTCACTTTATTGCTCTCTGGCAGCACTGCCTAAACACAGAGAATGCCAAGCTCAACATTTTCTTGTGACTGCCCTGGATAAGCATCCCCATGACCACGAGGATATGCAGCTTTGGGTTTCTACTGTACTTCTAGGTATATGCAGAGCCATCAGTATTTCCCTCTTATATTCTATTAGTTCCATGTGAATCTCAACCCCAGAAAGAAAAAGAAAGGTGAACTATAGTCATTAGGACAACAGAGAAGTTACTGTGTTTTCAATATATTTTGGCTTTTAGATAATGGCAATAACTAAGCTGGTCTATTGGTTTGTGAGTTTTTTGGACAAGACCTTTGCTGAATAATAATTGACAATGAACTTGTTTTTTCTACATAGTGTCAGGAAAGTTTTCTTTCTTAAAACATTTATTATTTATAGTACCTTTCCTTACAATTAGTCCTATTTACAATTCTATTTCAGATATTTTGTTGTGCGTTTGAATTTGTTTCAGATTCATAAATTAAATATTCTGTTCTAGATATGCTATAGTTTTCTTAAAGGCTACAAAGAGACATTAATGACCTGAAGGGGATTATTTGCTCTTCCTCCTTACACAGTACTCTCAGTGGAAATTATCACAACAGAACACTTTTGCATGTCATGTAACCACTCAAAATTACTGAACTTTAAATATGCTTTAAATATGTTTATGAAGGATCCGAAAATCACATACTAATGGTCCCATAAAGCAGCTGATATTAGTAAATTTGGCACAGCGAGAACACAATAAAAAATTAAGGGCAGCCAGTTGTAGGTACTACAGCATAAATACTGTCTGATAACATAGATGAGGACTCTTCCATCTATCTTGGTTGGGTGGAAAGTAGTAATAGAAGAAGCTCCTGCCAGTGTGCAGGTGGTGCATCTCCTCACAGCAACAACAGCGACAGCAGGGAGTTGGGGAACACTTTTATCAACTGTTTTTAGAACTGGGCATGACTTTGGATCTACCAAACCGGTGACATCCAGCTCCACACAGTGCTGATTCAGGCCAATGTGCCAGAAGTTCTCATAATCATGAAGTGACCATGTCATAGGAGCATAGGATACTGGTAAGCAAAAAAAAAAAAAGAAAAAAAAGAAAAAAAAAAAAAAGAAAAAAAAGGTGTTTAAAGTTAAAAAAACCCAAACTAACATTTTACATGAAAAACGCAATAAAAAGGACAAAGTATTTCTTGTTCACTTTAGCCATTCCACGTAAATATCTACACAAGTCGTTTGAATCTGTGAAATTTAAAGGGCCTAAATGTGCTACTTTGTAAATATTTATTTTCTAAGCCAAAATTCAGTTAGGTTAATGGGATTTTTTCTGAGTTAAACTCCTAGTATAACGGATCAAGCCCTTCTATTACTGCTAAATTGTGTCATCAAGTAAACTTGATACCGAGAGTGGCTGTTTTAGATTTATTGTATAATTTTTCTGAAGTACAAAAAATATATATTTAAAACTTGTTATTTACTTGACAGACTTGAATCAAAGGAGCCTTTCCTGTCCGTTGGGTAAGTAGAAATCTGTATATTTTCACGGATATTGATATAATCAATTACCAATTATCATACATTATAATTTATGAGATTATGTTGAGCGTAAACATCCTGTTTCAAAATTATGGCTGTTTACTATACCTAAGCTTTGAATAAGTTATTTTTAGTCAATAAAGTCAGCAGTCATGGAAATTTTCTTTCTCAAAAAAGTACTAAGTATGTTTTGCCTTTATTAACTAAGCAAAAGTTATGCTAAAATACATGTGGGAGTTAAATGCTGTATTAAAAGGTAGCTGATTTATTAATTTATTTTCACTGATCTTTCAGTGAAATATCATCTGTATCACCTGTCAAAACCCATGAAAAAATAATTGATAGTTTCTTTTACAATAAAAAAAAACTGTGATACTTCAGTAACAGAAATAGTCAAATTTATAATATAGAAAAAAATCACATTTTTAACTGAATTACAGATCACTACACTGATTTGCATATTACAGCTATTGTCTTACTAGTGTCATAGCCACTTAAACAGTTATATGTTCTCTATATTAAAATAATTCATCATTCTAAAAAATTATTTTTAAATGTGACATATTGTAAAAAAATATCATTCTTTTTTTAATAAAATGATGCCTTGAGGTCCATCTGGTTTTTTGTTTTTTCTTAATTTTTATAAGCATTATAAGTGATGATGATGATGATAAGTAGTTATATAGCAGAAGTAGATTTAGAAGCAGCAGCCCTTATTCCCTTACCCTTAGCACAGAAGCAACATAGATTTTCAACCCTATCACCCCATTCAATGCTCCTCATATCAATTCTACCCCCTGAATTCCAGTAGAAACATTTAGTCTCTCTTTAAGATAGGCCTGTTCTATTTGGAGAATGCTTGTACCTTGGCCTAAACTGCAAAAGTACAGTCAAGAACTGGGTGAATATATGCCCCCTGTACCCCAAAGAAGATGAAGATTGATGAAGAGGTGGTCTTAGAGACCCCAGCCCCCATTCCCAAGGGACGTGACTGAGGCTGGTCCAGGGCAAAAGCCACAGGGTGGGAAAACCTTGGATTGGACAAGCAGTATCACAAATCGTAACATCTGAGACATGGGGGCACTTGCGTTTTGTAATCTTATGCCTAGGCACAAATTAAAATCCTTTCCTTATCTCACCTTCAAAACTAATTTGCGTTGGAGTTTTTTTTTCTTGAATTTTCTTTTAGTCATCAAAATGTAGACAATATATGTATTAAAGGTAATTATCTGTATATTATTTCTGAGTCTGAAGTTCACTTTTCATGCAGTATTTTACTTTCAGCTTCTTCCTTGAAACTTTCCTAAGTGTACTAACTTCTCCCTCCATGTTTTCCTTCCTTTGTTCATACCATATTCATTGCTATCAAGAACATAAACTTCAGACAAAAGATTCTATGCAAAATATCTTTTTCAGGGTTAGTTCTACCATTTAATTATCAGTGGCTTCCAAATCATTGTACTAACCGCAGATCTAAAAGCCAACTTCAAATTCTGAAGTGTGAACTAAAGTTAACAAGTAAGGAAGTGTGTAAATTATGATTAAAAGAACTCAACAAATCAGCATAAATAGGACTGAGATATGTCTCAGTTTCCATAGCATAAAGTAACTCTGGTTTGTTTGAGAACATTTTGAATTAATTGCTTGGCGTCTCTACTTTCTACCAACTCAAAATTATTGAAAAATCATTTAAACACTGGAGAAATTGGAGGTGGAGGGGAGGGTGTACTGGTCTTGGTTTGCATGCTTTGAAATGTCCAAACTCATTAGCAAATTCAGTCTCTTTATTATTATTAACTTGCATTATTCTACTTTGTAACTTGTTCTATTGAGTTGGTTTTTTGAGACCTCCACTATCATAATGAAGTGATTACCTGAAAATCTCAACTTTAAGATCAAAAAAGAAGTTTTGTGTCATTGTGGTTGAGGAACAAGGTTGAAAATATAAAAATCCAGGAAGCAAATAAAGAAGACAATGGTAGCAATTATTTTAATAATAATTGCTACAAAATAATAAATTCTATATTTGTAGTACTTACCATGATCTCAAGAAATGTGCTGGCAATTTTAGCATATCTGGGGATGTCTGCCTTGGAGGAGGTATTATTTTTGTGTTTTACTTTTTAGCTTCTTTCCATATGAACAGATTGGTGGTCACCATGTAAATCCACGTTACCTCCATATAGTCATTGTCTGTGACTTTATTGCTAAAATTGATTCCTCTTAGGAAGTTTAATCTGAGCAAACAGACTTAGTCTCTTTCCAGAACTTTTCAGAAGTTTTACTGTAATATACTTGAATTATTTTATGCAAGTTCACAATGATAAGGGCAGAAAAAAACCAAAATTAGTCCCTGCCTCTGTGCTACTTTTGCCTTTTACTACTGTATTTCCTCCACCCCAAAAGAGGGCATCAGACAGAGGTTACACCACCATGTTCTGAGGAGGGGCCCACCTCAGTAAAGTCAAAGAGTTGTTCCTCCTAGTCCCACAATAACTGGGGGGTTCTTTTTACAGAGGATGAGCTTTTGTGCCAGGACCTGTATCTGAGGTTTTAACCCAGACAGCTGCAACCACCAGGCTTTTAAAATACAGTAAATGTTTGCAGAAGAAATGCTGACTTAGCCTCAGTTAGCCTAACACGTGGGTACCCTTACTGTCACTTGCAGCCAGAGTTGGTCAAAACACCAATTTGAATTACTTTAGGTTGCCTACAGATGACTGGATCCTGCACACCAGCCTCTCAATCTACCTTCTGCAACACAGATTTGTTCCCACATTTTCATTATACTGCCTGTAGGAGCTAATTAAGCTTTTTCATTTTGCTGTGCCTAAGCACACGACTTGGTGGTGTTTTCCATTGCTAATTCTTTTGGTAGGGAAGGGAACATGAAGTGTAGCAACCTAGGAGCTCAGGACTGACACAGATTATTGAGCTTTGTATGTATGTGCAGGGCTGCAGTCTTCCCATGAGAGATCTCATAAAGGAAAATAGGTCGATAAAATATTGCATTGTTTCCCCACTCTCAGAAAGGAGCCAGAGAGAAGCAGACTGCACCTCTTACTGTTCTAGTTTGTGTATGGAATGCAGGGAGAGAATAGCTACTGTACTCCCTTGGTAAAGGTAATTCCATTTATCCTTCTTTCTATGCAAAGTGCATATCAAAGAAGAAAAATCCACTCTCCTTTACTCCCTGTGCAAGACGGGGGCATAATTTGGCACTGAAGTGATAGTAAACTCCTTAATTAAAACCTCTAATGGTATCATTCAGGAGCAAAAATTCATCAAGTATACAATCTATTCAGATAAGAGTATCTGAATTCAATATTATGATTTTGGCTAGAATGCAAAGTTGAATTTGAGATTGACATTGAGATTGTCTTTCTTTGCCTCTTAGAGGTGAATATAAAATCCTTAGGGAAAACTGAAACATCTCCTAGTGCTGAACGCTGAGTCATGGCCTGTAGGGGCACAGGATGCTCCTCTCCACAGGTGTTATTTCCACACTTTTTGGGGTTTCTGTTCATATTCAACCTGAACAAGACTGAGAGTTTTCTGGACTTTCTATCCTCTTCATGTTATATAGCATTCATGATCATATATAAAAAAGAAACCATGCAAATAGTCAGAGTGCCTTGAAGACTTTAATATGAGAGGTAGCAGTTTTGGTAAAACTTCACCAAAGTGAAGAATACTGACAATGCATTAAATTAACTTCATGCAGAAAAGTTTGAAAGATTCAGATCTAGAAAGACCAGAGAAATCGAAAGGTACAAAAAAATGGATACTGCAAAAAGAACAAGTGCCAGATCATATTTGTTGTGGCAAAGGATGTATAAAATTTTTAGAAAATGTATGTTTAAAATACCAACAGTTTTTAATTATTCACATCAACTCTCCATGTTTAGTCATTTCATAATAATAATGGTGCATAATTACCCCTCAACAAAACAGTTAGTAGTCTCTCTAGATAATTAGACTGGTTATCCAGTTATTAACCATTCACCAGCAATTTTATGGCATCTGATTTATGATAGTTATCTGCATGTAAAAGTTTTTCACTTGATGAATTTCAGCTAATACTGCATGCAGATTTGTAACTGGTCATTAGTCTAAGCCCTAAAATTAAAAGCTCATTTTTTAAGATACAGCCAAAACAACATCTTTTAAGGCCTGTAATAGTATTATATGACCAAGAGAGATCATAGTTAATATGTAACTGTCTTGCATAGTAGAAATTCTTTTAATTATTCTTGTTGGTATCTAATTGTAATTGTATGTAACTTCCATAACAACATTCAATCAACACAGCTTCAACACATGCAGTGGTAGAAAATCCATCATGGCATCCAGTAGATTTGTCAAACTTTTCAAAATATCTGTCCTCTTTTTTAGATGCCATTTAATAATATGTCCCATATTGTTGAATACAGAAGAGACAGGAAGAGAGAGAAAGAAACAGTTGATTTTTTCTGAGGCTAGTGAGAACTTAGATTCACCTATTGTTGGCTACAGAGAATAGGATTACTTCTGCATAAGCAGGCAATAGATGTTAGGTGAGATGGTGTTTGAAAATGCATGTGAGGTGAGATGGTGTTTGAAAATGCATGTGTTATATACATCTGGTTGTCAGCTGAGATTCAATGTATTCTCTGACGTTTTCACTTTTTCATATAAGTGAAATGAATGCATTGTATGCATTTATTTCATGATGAATAATTGCCTGTCATAGGAGAAAGAAGAGAGATAGAAGTAAAATTGGCATTAATTAATACAATTTTTTACATTCTCAGTGAAAAGTCTAGAGATCTGTAGGAACTACTGCTTTCCTCACCAAGGTCTGGTTTCTAGAAAGTATATGATGACAGAAAATACTGAAAAGCCATGTTTTTTCCAAATCACATCCTAGTCACATTACCTTTCAAACATATGTACTTACTTCTACAAGACAGGGCTGGTGAGTTCCAGTTCTTGGAGGCACTTGGAAGTGTTTATAAAATACAAAAAGTAAAATTGCTTAATTTTTCCCTTGTAGAATTGTTCTAAGATACATCTAACAATTTGAATTTGTTACCCACATTTTTCCCTCTTTCTTTGTAGTATTTGCTTTCCCACAAGGCCATTTTACAGAAGATCTATAGGAAATTCTGAACTCCTACACTGGTTTGAGGACTCTCATCCTGAAGAATTGAGGTTGTTTAAATAAAAGCCTAATCCTTGCAGACTCTGTTAGGACAATACCTAGTCCACTTCCAAAATATGCAAGTCTTTTCAATTCACAGTCACTTTTTGTGAATGTTTGGTTTGTTGTTGATTTTTTAATGGATGGGGAGTTATAAGGCACAAAACAGAATGTAGCCACATGTTATCTTCTGTACAATAAATACCATCACTCTTGTTCCTCATCTTTGTTATCAGATACACCAGTGGAAGGAGCAGATGCTATTCCTACTGTTCCTGTCCAGCTTTTGAAGAGAGATAGCTAAGAAAATTATTTTCCTTCAGGACAGGAAAAATACAAAAAAAGAGGAGATACTGGATTCATTTTGCACCATTAATACGACACCAATGAAACCTGAACATAATCTTGTAACTCTCATTTATATTCAGGCCAGGTATTCAGGAGCTGCTTTCATGAAAAGCATTGGAAGGACTGAACACACTTGACAATTACTTAAATGCATTGTTTAAAGACAGGCAGTAATTCCTTATGTTTAAAACTGCTCAGATTCTATAGGCAGTAGCAGGTCTGCTTTTACAGAGAATACCCTCTAAAGCAACCAACTCTTTAATTATGTGTGAGATTTAGCCTGGAGGCAAGAAGCAGAAGTCACATGTCTGGAAAGGGTTGGTACAGGGTGAGGCTCCCAGGGTAGTCACCAGAGAGACAGAAGGGATTTGGGGGACGACAGCACATATGGGTAGCTGCGGAAGACACTGAGAATCTATACAGTTTAATTTCAGATAGTATTACTGATACACTTCTCTTCCAATTTACCAAAACCCACAAGGATTAAGCTTTTCTATAATTGCCTATTTTCCATCATTATAAGACTCTGAAACAGTGGATGAATACCGCTGTTTTATAAATTTATAGTTTCTCTTTTTTTTGCTTGTAGCTATCTCTGAAGAAGAGATTAAAAAACTGCAGTAATAATAATGTTGGTCCATGGCTGTTACTGAATTTTTCATTGGCTTTGTGACATTATTCAGTGGTTAAAGATCCTAGATTATGTATTTTTTCTACTCATCTGCAATCTAAATAATTATTTTATGGTTCCTCTATTTTCCTGATCTTTTTCATTTTGCATCACTTTCACACACACAGCAATATATATGTTACAAAGAAAACAGACTAATACATATAGCAAAAAAAGAAAAACATTTTCCCTGATTCTGTTAACTTTTTCTAGCAACAGATTTAACAAATATGCACCTTAATAAATTCTTTTTCCTCTCTCTGACCTCGATAACATCAGTAACAATGTACTTCATAATTGAGAAAGGCAATAGCATGAGGTCACTCTTTTTGTCTTCTGGTTATTCTATTTCTCTTTTTTACTCTTTATTCTTTTTTTAACTCTTTACTTTTTCTGTCTTTTAAGACTACTCCTTCATTAGTAATTATAGGAAAACAATACACATCCATATCATTTTTGTTCTGGGTTAATGATGAACAGTTCCTGAGTACTGAATATCTGTAGTCTCACTTATGTACCAGGCAGTCAAGATGTCCTCCAGAGGAGGGAAAATTATCCACAATAGGATGTTTCGGGAGGCTGAATATTTGGAAAGCGGAGGAATGAAAAGAAATAAACAGGAATGTGGAAACATAAGGATAAAGTGAAGGGAAAAGTACTACACAAAGAAACAAAAAGGGAGGTATTTTCTTATAATGGAAGATGGAGGGAGGAAGAAGGGACAATATTTACTGGGTATGTACCTTCACTGTGGAACTAAACCATTTACATCTGATTAGCTGTATTTTACCCAAACAGCAGTGACTGATCTGTGAATTAGAGAAAATAGTGTTTGAAAAGGTCTGTGTTATCACAGCATTCCTATTTCTGGTTTCTGATGTATGAACATAGCAACTTGCCCCAGCAGTCTACGTGGACTTCTGTGAATACATATAGCTTACTGTGGGAGGATAACAGGCATATGAAACAATATCATAAATGAGACGTAGCTCCCCACTCACAGCACATATGAAAATTGAGACAGTTCCTCATCCTTCTTATCGCTGTTGCATATGAAAGACTATTCATTTTCACACATTTCCTGATAATTACAAAGTTGTTTTTCAATACCTTCTCCTTGATAAATACATTGAAAAATATTGTGAAATTTCAGGGGTTTTTTGAGTTTCAAATTCCCAGTAATGCTGTTCAAATCAGTCAACCTGTGTTTGCCCCTTGCTCTTCTGCCTGTGTTGCTTTTACTACTTTTATGTAATAGTAACAATTGAAGCTCTTCTTCGGCTCTTAGCATGCTAGGCCTTCTACAAATATATGGAGGGGATCTGATGGTTGATTCCTCTGATTCCATCCTTGAAATCAGCTTAATCTTTTTCTCCACAAAGTGAAATCTGAGCCTGTTTCATCTACCTAACACATTACTTGCACTTCAGCTTATGGTACGCTTAAAAGACCGAACCACAGAAAGACAGCTAGTGCTGCTGTGTGACCTTATACTTGAAAGTCTGCTTCACACCCTTATGCAGTAATATAATTTGCAGCTCCTTCATAAAGAAATTTCTTCTTTGGAGTTCAACCAACCATGATCACAATAGCAATCCATAACTAGCCTTGCTTCAAAAGTTATTGCTCTACACCAGTCTCTGTACACATGGGCTTTCGAAAGTGTGAAAGTGGGAGAATGGCCTGTCCCAGCGTGTGCAGTTTGTCAAGAAAAAGAAAGAGAAAGCACAGAAAGAGACGCACCTCAGAGAGAACTCTTGTTGATACAGAAAAAACTGGAATTTCCCTATGTCTCTGTCATGTTTGTTAAAGGTTTTGAAAAAGATAATAAATTTCAGGCTAGGAGTCATTGTCTTCAGTGCTGCTCTGTTGATGTGATGTGTATGCTTTGTGTATGATACTAAGGAACAACTACTTACATATACACTACACATTTACAGAATAATTCAGTTAATCATTGGCATAGTGTGGTATACCCCTCATTTGAAATAAAACAAATGGAAATAAAACAAAAATACCATTTCTACTACTAAAATGAATTGTATCTTTGATTGTTTTCTACAAATTTAGCTCAGTCTGAGATCTGACCTTGTTTACAGTCCACTTTTCAACTACATTGATATAATACACCATAATTTGAAAAGAAGCAGGACTGTTTCAAGGGTATTAAGGATCATATTCAACAGTCACAGTTTGGCCCAAAGTGATGTTGATTTCAATGGTATTGATTTTGGCTGGTTTGCTTTTGGTTTCATTTGGAGCTATTTTTGCCTTAATTCTAATTATGAATTACAGTTCAAAAGACTCTGTAGTTATCCATTGAGTTTGGGGATTTTTATCTGAGGTTCAGGTCATATTCTTAAAATTCTCACCATTCTTCAAGACAAAGTGCGGCTTTTTCAACATCAGCCCTACACACTCTAGTGAGGGTGTACACGGAGAAGTAGCAGATTATAACAATTTTATTGATGATATACACAAAAATAAATGGGAATTAGGTAACATTCTGCCTTGCCAGTAGTAGGCTGAGTCTTATTGCTAACAGTTTAATTACCGTGCTTCAAATTCTTTTGTTTCTAAAGTCTTCAGCTTTGGTTCTGAAATCATGTAAGGATCAACTTTGCTCAATAAAATTAAATCCTTCACAACTACATTGTGAGCAGAATTAAAAGTTGGAGAATGTGCCTTAAATGTGAAGTAGAAATATCAGAGTATATCTGTCATGCATGACCAACAACTGACAATTTACATTGTTATGGTAGTGACTCCATAGCTAATGCAAAAGCTTTTCTTTAATTTGAAAAGTATAAACCAATTCCAACAAATATAAAGTTATTTTTATTTTCTTTTCAGTTGCCTCTAATCCTTTATTTATTTAAATAACTAAATAAATAAAAAAGCCAAACTCAAAACCAAAGAACCTTTCTGAGCTCTCCCACACTTGAATCCTGTAGCCTTTCCTTTCAGGGATAAAGATAGGAGGTTGAATCAGCTGTCATCCTGTAGCCAGTTACTTTTATCAAACATTTTGATAACCACACAGATAGATACCAGAAAGTATTTTCAAGTCCCAGCAATAATAAATTTCCATAGGATCACAAAATGCTTTGGGTTGGAATGGAATGAAAGATCATCTATTTCAAAACCCACTGCCATGGGCAGGGATGCCACCCACTAGACCAAGTTGCTCAAAGCCCCATGCAATCTGACCTTGAACACTTACAGGGATGGGGCATCCACAGCTTCTCTGAACAACCCATTCCAATGCTCCACCATGCTCACAGTAGAGAATTTCTTCCTAATATCTAATCTAAATCTACCCTCTTTCAGTTTAAAGCCATTCCCCTTTGTCCTATCATGACATACCCTTGTCAAAAATCCCTCTCCAGCTTTCTTATAGGCCCCTTTAGGTGCTGGAATGCTGTTATGATGTGTCCCTGGAGTCTTCTCTTCTCCAGGTTCAACACCTCCTACTCTTTCAGACGGTCTTCATAGGAGAGATGCTCCAGCCCTCCAGTCTTCTTCGTGGCCCTCTTCTGGACTTGCTCAAACAAGTCCACATCCTTCTTTTGTTGGGAACACCAGAGATGGATGCAGTGCTCCAGGTGGGGTCTCATGAGAGTGGAATAGAGAGGGAGAATCGCCTCCCTCACCTGCTGGTCATAATTCTTTTGAGGAAGCCCAAAGTATGTTTAGTTTTCTGGGCTCTGACTACACACTGCTGACTCATATTGTGCTTCTTTTCAACCAACACCCCCAAGTCCTTCACCTTGGGGCTGCTCTCAATCCATTTTCCATGGATCCCATTTCACTTGGGATTGCTCCAACCCAGGTGCAGGTCCTTGCACTTGGCCTTGTTTAACCTCATGAGGCTCACACAGGCCCACCTCTCAAGCCTGTCAAGGTCCCTTTGGATGGCTTTTACCAGAAGCACTTATTTCCTTGAAAGATATGACCTTGTTTACTCTCTTGCCATATAAACTACAGATAGGTTTCCAGACACACTATGAACAACAAAGAGTCAAAATGATAAATTACCAATTTTCAGACTGCTTTTTTCATAGGAACTGTTTGTTGACTACTCAAAAATAGAGAATACCTTCACAGAAATTAGGATTAATCCACAAAGGAGGAAAACTGAAGCATTTCTCAAGTAATGTAATTCAGACTGCAGATCTATTCCTTTTTGGTGTACAAAAGGATATGGGAAATGGAAGTTACATCTTCTGAGATGATAAAGTTATTGAAACAAAGCTGAAGGTCATTACTGTGGCTTATGCAGCAGTATTGTGCCAAAATGTTCCCATTGCTTTAGCAAAGATGGAGGAACCTGAGCAGTATCGAATTAGGCTTTGTTTCCTCATAAAACTAATATTTTTCTCATATAAACACACATATATTAATTACATAATATACATTATATAATACATTAAATCTGAAATCAAGTATGATTTGATTTCAGGCAGACCTTGTCTAGGTATCAGAAGTTAGGTGTATTTCATGTTCTGGCTAGTACTTTATAGGCTGTAAAACTGTTTTGCTGTGTAGAGAAGTCACAGAAAAAAAAATTCCAGTCATGTAAGTTGTATAAGGATGAGTAATGGTAATGTGGTGTTGCTGGGAGAAGACAAAAATCATGTGAGGGAAGTTCAGCAAGAAGTTGAGGGATTAGGAAGGAGGAGACAGAGAGAGAGAACTTAATAGTGTTCATTCCTTCACAGAATCTTGTGGTTTGGGAAGAGATGCCGGAGGCAATTGTCAGCACTAAATTGTTTTGGCAGCTTAATTCAATAGACTATATGAAACAAAATTTAGTCTAAGATGTGTGTGTATTGTTACCTTCTAACGTGCATTCCCCAAGTTGAAATGAAACTTTCTGTAAATGTTTACTAAATCTGATGCATAACAGTGCAAGCAGAGCCCTAAACTGTCAGGAACTGTGACCACATGATCTTAGGGACGAATGTTAGAGAAAATGGCAGCAATGGAAACATAAATCTCCCCAAGCCCTATTTTGTGCAGACATTTTCATGGCATTTAAAGTGTTATAAAATTAATCTGTATGAAAGAAAAAAAGATCATTGTTTAAGAACCATGATGGTTACTATGTCTTAGTTATGAGTGATCAATGTCTTTCTAGATGAGAGTCTGAACGCATTATTATTTAATTTTTACATACATAGAATATTTTTTTTTCAGGGTTGATAGGACTAAAAAAGTATTTGTAAATGGTCTCCCCAAGCAGGATAAAAACCATTCTCAACTCTAATGTTATAGCCATTGAATGTACGATCTTATGCTCAAATCATAGAATCATAGAATGGTTTGGCTTCAAAGGGACCTTGAAGACCACCTAGTTCCAACCCTCCTGCCTTGGGCAGGGACACTTTCCACTAGACCATGTTGCTCAAATATTAGTATTAAGTTCCTAACAGACAATAACAATCAGCTAATGAAACTTGCCCATCTGCTGCAAGCAAGTTGTCAAAATGTCGAACTCTGCAACTGTTCCTTGGAGCTTAAACAAAGGAGACTCCAGAAGAAGTTCTGTAACATGCAGTGAATGCGAGGGGAAAGATGAAGGAAAGATCACATAAAATACATACTGAACTCCCCAAATGTATTATGTGTCAGCTGTTTTAGTTTTGGGGTTTTTTTAATACCTAGCACTCAGAGTGTGGATCATTAGTTTAAAATCAGTTATGCTACTAAAATGTTTCATAGAGGCTACAACATGTGATTTGCAAAATGTGACTACTGTATTTTAAGGAGCTTAGACAAGGTAAAACCTGAAGCCAAAAAAAATAACCTATCAAACTCTACACTGGATATACTCCTCAAAAAACCTCCTTGAATGAGGAAGAGAGAAAATGAGTAATACCCCATATTGTTAGGTGCCCTGACAGTGAACCAGCGAGTGGAACAAGGCCTTAAAATGTGGAGCTAACCATAAAGAAATATACCAGGCAGAGTAAAGCAGGAGAGTATCCAGACTGTGCTGTCTTCCATGCCAAGGAAGAAGAAGACAGAAACAACTTTGTTGAGGAAACTCAACAAAGATCCCTCTCTAAGCAAAAAAGAGCTTCCTCAAAAAAAGACAGGCACAGAACCTCAGTCCTGAGTTGGCTGAGATACTAGAAAAGCAGGCAAAGAAAACCAACATGGGGGTTCCCTAAGAGGAATGAGGCCTCTTCGAAAGTGTAAAACAATGCTTCTTTGTAAATTAAAAAAGATACGTAGAACATATTCAGCTAGGTGATTCATACTTGCATCAAGAAAGTAGGTGTGACAAGAAATCAGTACCTCTTCCATATGGCCAAAACTATATAGGGAATCTGCAATACCAGTATCATTACAAGCCACTAGGCTCTTTAGCCATATACTACAATCAGGTGAATCATCTGGGACAAAAATCCTCTTTCCCTTATGGGAATGAATATAATGAAAAAATCCAGACATATGTTTAAGAAAAATAAATATATCCGATCACTTGATTTCAAGAGTTTTATTCTGGATTTACATTGAATTAATTCAGAATGGTGACATTTGAATATCCTTCTGTAAATCAAGAAGTCTTTCCACTGATATTTTAGGAATTCCTTTAGTTTATGACTTTTTGTTCCCTCACAGAAAATAAATCTCATTTTATTGACTGTGTATGCAGAAAGTGAATGAACACAAGCTCTTCCAGAGCACTGAAATATTAGGAAGATTTGTCAGAAATCAAGGAATGTGTAGTCAATATAGCTAGCACTGGTCTAGAGGATACAACACTGGTTGTGTGATGCATAACTGCCCTTTCCATTCGTCTCTGACCAGACTAGAATTGAGTCCAGTTCTGTGCTCAGTTATAGAAGAATCTCCTTTACATGAGGTGCAGTTCCCATATCAATTTACCATGGAAATTATTGCACAGTGACTCAGGAGTACAAGAATGCTTTTATAGACTGACATTATTTGGTATCTTCATTTATATTGTAAACTGACTTGCAAAGCACACTCTTGGAAAAACAATCATTACGTCTTGTCTTCACAAGCTGTACTCAGGACCTTGACAGTTCTATCTCTCCCATGTCTCCGGTTTGCTGGTTTAAACCTTGAGTTGCTCAATCCAAAATAACTAAATTACATCAGTAAACTTAGTGTAAATAAGATCAGAATTAAATTTAATTTAGCCTTCTGACAGTTTGAAAATAGGGAAGGAAAGCATGTGATGCAATTCTCTAGATTTCTTTTTCTTTTACATAAACTCGGACGCCATCACATTGTACTTGATTAATCTTTTGTGAACTGTGCTTTTATGTTTCATTTGGTGTTTCTAAGGCGGCTTCTCTGAAGAGTACATAAAGTTTCAGAGATCTGTTTTTGTAATCTTAAGTGTTTATTCTTTCAGCTCCAGTGCTACAACTGTGATTTTAATATATCTGCTGTTTAGTGAAATGGTGTAGAAACACTAAACCCATCAGTGCTTCCCACACCTGTCCATGACAGTCTGCTGTACTTGTCAACCCAAGTTAAGTGACACTCCTTTAAGGTATACAATATTATTAACAAACTGGATAATCAATCACATCTGTGATGTGTGTCAGTAGTATCTTGAATACACAGAATTTAAAACAGATTTTTAAGAGGCAGAAACCATTACTCTTGTACTAAGGAAGAAAAAATACCGTATGGACATTAAGAATTCACACTCAGATTGCACAATTAATGCCTTGGGAAATGATTAGGCTGCTGGAAAGCTTTTTCATTGCCTTACTATAAAATGTTCCTATGGGAAGCATGAATAATTGGACATTACTTCAAATGACAGAAAAATAGTTTTACAACAGGAGGAGAAAGGGCAGGGAGACATTAAGTAGATTTACTCACATTTCTTTATGTACAAAAGCTACTATTTTGTTTCCCAAAAGAATCAGTCTAACATTTATAAGCAAGACTATGCCTGCAGCCACAATAAATAGTTTTCATTAGGAGTAATTCTAATATTTAACACTTAGCTGTACAGGAAAATCTTGGGGTTTAGTTTTGTCTTGAAATTCCTGCATCACTCATGCCTGTCTGGCTGCCATAAACAGCTCCAAGACCAGCTAATCCCCAGAGCCTGAATATTGATCTCAATATTTTTGTTATTTTCTGCTTCACAAGTTTTGCCTAATCCTCTATAAGAAAATGTCTTAGTGACTTAATTACCTGATTTTGTATCTGCAACTTTAAATATTTGCCCAAGTTTTACCTAAAATCCAGGTTGGAGAGTAAGTTCAACAGTTTTTCCAAAATACATTTCACTGGGTAAATAGTTCTAGGGAGAGAGGATGAGGGTAGAGAAGGGACATATGTCAAGACAGAAAAAATACAGCCTAATCATATGGCAAATAAATTCTGTCTAGTGCCTGCAGAAAGATACTTAAATAGAAAATAAAGTACTGTATGTCAACTTTTTTACATATATATGTCTTACTTGGACAAAATGCACCTCTTCAGATTAGATTTGCCTAAATTTTTCAGTTTTACAGAAAAAATCTCCATTTACAGTACAACATTCCTTGCTGTACTTTTTAAAACTTAACTCCATAGTTTTCCCCCACTTCAGGAAAAAAATATACCTTGCACTTATTAATTGAATAAATGCACAGAATTAGAAAAAAAATCACTTTTATTAACTTATGGTTTCAAAATTACTATGCAAATTAATTTTTAATTGAAATACACAAATAGGAGGTTATTTTCAATTGTTTGGCATTTTGGGACAAGTGTATGCATATTTTGGTGTTAATTTTTTGGTTTTAATTACACCTATTTGCACTCATAACTTAATTAGGGAAATGAATGTAAAATACTTCTCTACAATTACTTTTACTCTTCCAGTCCTCTTTTTTTACTGTAAGCATCCAAGAATATATGACAGTAAGTCTGTCAGCAAAAAGAAGGTTCTGTAGAATATTCTCTTTCTCTGCAGAATATACAGCCAAAACTGCAAAACAGAAGTGTCCTTCACTTCTATCAGCATTCTAGTCCTTACCTAAAATTGAATCATCTCTAAAGTAAAGGTAGGATTCAGCCCACCAATTCAATTCATGTCTTTAGGAATGTAGGTAACCATCCACTGAAAAGGGGCCTGAAATCTCCACCTTTTTTTTTTCAACAGCTCATGAAAGTCATCTCCGTCTGATGGATTTTCTAACAGGGAAAGTTTCCATTTTTCGATGTTTATTCTCTAAACCATCTAGTTACCTTCACCCACTTCCTTGCAAACATCATGTCAGTTTAGACTGATTCTCTTTTCCACTCAGTAGGAACAATTTCTAAAACTCTTTTTACATGACAAGAGAAATGACTTTACAAGTGACTGGAATGCTAGTTTTAACCATTAGGTCGATATGTGCTTTCTAAAAAGAGTTTGATTGAGGAATTATTGCTTTTGTATTTAATAGTTTTATCCAGGCCTGACAACAGAGAAGCAATTGACAATAAAAATGGTGATTGCACCGTCAGTTGAATTAAGATACATTATGCCTGGTTTGTCACTATTTATGATTTACAAATACATCTTTGTACCAGTAGAAAATAAAATAGATATTAGCTAAGGCTGACTTAGATGCAAGACAAAATTCTTGTTGCCATGAAAACAACAAAAGCTATTTCTGCTCTGTTCTGCATTAACCATTCTAAAGTTAGAATAACCCAACTGAAGTCAGTTATATTCTCTACTGTTTGGAGCTAACTAATTTTAAACAGGATGTGAACCTTAGTTTATAAAAATCTTTTGTGGGCATGGGACACAGAGTTCAAGAAAGATTACACTGCAGAATATGTTTTCAATATCCATAGGTTTATTTCAAAGATGCAGAAACATTATTTTTTTTGCTTGATTGACCCATGTGCAACTGCTGATACGCATAGGAATTTTGAACATGTGCAACATCATAGCTCTGAAAATAAAGTTGTTGGGGAATCCTTTATTCTTCAGGCATACACAATTTTAAGCAGGCATAGTGTTTAGTGAAGCTAAAAGAGACAGCTCATACAAGATTTTCTTGATAATACTAAGTCAGAAAAAGGAACCATGATTTTGCTTAGCAGAAACACACTTTACTGATGAATTTTCTTTGCCTCACTGTGATCATTACAGTGTCTTTTACTGTCTTCTTCTCTGGTATCAGAATCATGCACACAGTTCTGTTTTTAATATTATAGAGATGGCATATGTTTGTGGGTAAGTAATCTGCCTGTTTACAGTGCCATTAGGAAACCGCTGACTCCACTAGTTCACAGTCTCGTCTAAACCTTTCTCTGCTTCTGACCTGCTGAGTATTTGGTATTCAACACCATATGAGTGATTTCCTGCAGCCTCCATCACACAGGTTGTTGGGTAACTGAGGAATAACTCTTAAGATGTAAAGAGCCCTGCAGTCACCTTGATCTCAGTGCCAGTGATTATCTGTGCTAATTCTCTGCTTCATGCTATACCGCAGCTCTGACCAAATCTTACATGCGTCCCTTGACATGCAGAAGTAGGGACAATTATGGCTATAGATGGAGAGATGTACTGCTTTCACACTATAATCTTTCAACATATTATTACAGATGAAATGTCGTCATTCAACTTAAAAAAAAAAAAAAAAGGAGTGACAAAGGGAAAAGCCAACCAAGAGAGTGGTTGGAAAAGCAGATTTTTTTCTGTCCTACATCAGGAAATTTGTTTCTGTTTTGTGTTGTTTTCATTGTCATTGGTTCATAACCTTTTCAGTACACATGCAGGACAACTGCTTCACAGTCAATAGGACTAGGAACTGCCTTTATGAAACCTAGACCTTATCCTGAAAATGGTCAAGATCAGATTGGACAGGGCTCTGAGAAATCTGATCTAGTTTAAGATTTTCCTGCTCATTGCAGAGGGGTTGGACTAGATGATCTTTAAAGGCCCCTTCCAATCTAAACTATTCTATGATTGTATGTATTTCACACGATGTCTTGTGTCTGTGGGCTGTTACTGTGAACTCAGCAGTACCAGTGAAGGACGCTTAGCCCCAGGAGCTAAGTTGCCTCTGTGTTGTGTGTAATTACAGGTAGAATTTCAGAGAGGGGAAAAAGAGACCCAGGTCATGGATATAAAGAAGGGTCCACATCAAAATTTCCCAAAGCTTTAAAGCCACCCACCTTCACCGTTCTTATTCTGTAAGATTCAACATATTTTTCATCCATGATCAACACTTGAATTCCATCTGCTTTTTTCAAGGTGACTAAGTAATGGGAAAGAAAAATGGAATTGAGGCCCTTGCTCTTTTGAGAACTCATAGCAGCCCATCCACCTTTAGTACTGCTGGGTGCAATTCCTACTTTGAGGGTCAAGTAGCTGTTGCAACATCTTTGCCAGTGGTCCCAGGTAAGGAGTCCCTGTGCAGACCTGGCTCTTTCCCACTCCCCATGAATGGCACTTCCACACAGAAATGCCTTTTGCCACTGCAGAGAGATCCCGAATGGTCTGTGGTAAAGGCAGAGATTCCCTCCTCAAATCCTGCTGGAGTGCCCCGTTCCCATAACTTGGTAAATGGGACTTAATTAATAGGGATTCCCTTTAATTGTGACTATTTTGTTTACAATAAACTCAGACTAGAAATATAAGCAAATCAACTGCTTTTAGCTTGTTAATTGTGCTAGCAGGTTGCACTGTTAGAAGCCACAAACATTTGCATGTCACATCCAGTCATGGGCTCAGTAACCTTTTGGCAGAGAGATGGATAAGAAGGACAGATTGGATAACGTTTGCTCCATCTAAAGCCAGGTGTATGCCCATTTCAGAGACTGACTGACATGCAACATACAGAATACCTGCAGTTGCCTCTTATCTGGGTAGCAATGGATGCTACTGAATTAAACCATGCAAAAACACAAAGCGCCTAAACTAAGGTTAGAGGTATCATCTGTAGCAGAGCTGTTTATATCGCTTCAGCTGTACAACACTATAAGAAAACCACTGGGGTTTCTTCAGGGGAAATTCAGAGACACAATAAAAGTATCAGATGTTTCTGAAGCAATTAAATATTTTAAAAGGTAATATAAGCAATCCATAAAAATTTTCAGCAATTCAGAGGTTACACTGCCATATGATAGCCACACTACAGAATGTCCTTCTTATTCCTGCTCTGGTTCCACAGATAAGCATTAGATGATGCATGTTGAAGCTGTCATTTGCAAAGCTGAAGATACATAAAGGACTGAGTTCAGTTTTAAGACAGAAGTTACCTGAACAGAGAACAGAGCAAAAGAATGAAGCTTTCAGGAGCTGACTGATGTGAAAAATTTCTTCTCTCAAAAGACAAGTATTATCCAAGAAGTTGGGCTAAATTTAAAAATTAATAATAAAAAAAGAAAAATACAAACCACATTTTTCAACAATATAAAAGTATTCTGCATGAAGAATGCTGTGCCACAGGAACTCCTCAGTGGTACAGTGGCAGAGTGAGAGCAGAAGTAGGGAAGGAGAGAAACAATTGGTTGCCACAAAAGAGATCGTTTCCTGCATTTTCCCTTCCCAAAACCTTCTCTGTTTGCAGTGACCCTGGTATGGTTTGAAGCTGGCTCCCTGCCAAGTCTCCAAACCTTACCACAAGAAGTAACGCCCCCCCAAACCTCAGGGAGAAGAGGGAGAAAAACAACCAAGGAAACCTGAAACGAGAGAGACAGCTACAGTGATATATATAAATATATATAAATATATTTACACTTATGTTACAGGTATATACAATTGAAATATATATATATACAATTTCACAAGGGAATGGGAAGGGGGAAGGGAAAAGGAACAAAACCAAAATAATACATATATATATCCCAATTAGCATCCCAATATCTATCCACTAAAAGAGTTAGCAAAGAAATATCTCACTACTCTCCTTGGGACAACCGAGAGTCGCTCCGGAACGATCGCCGGCAACCTCCGTCTCCCAAGGTCAGCAAGACCTAACCAGGCCTCGCTCCCCAACACGGCAGACTCAACAGCAGGGAACCTGCACCTCCAAGCCGCCAGAAGGAAAGAGAGCGAAGGCCTCTCCTCCTTTCTTCTTATAGCCTGGCTTACGTAAAAATCGTAGGGAATACTGGGTAAATCTGGGCCCTTCCTTGGTTACAAACTGGTCACCAAGGAAGGCCTAGCCCAAACCACCACAGACCCTCATCTGAGGAACCTGTGAGCCTTTCCCAACCTCTTAATCCTACTGACTTTTTAAAAAAGGACATTGAGATGTCTGCTTGAGACCTCTCTCCTTCCCTTGACTTATCAGTGCCACCGTTCCTGGGGATAGCTTTAAGCCCTTTCTGTAGTGGCATTTGTACATGAAAAGTAAGTTTCACACTCTGAAAGCCCAATGAAAGGCCAGTAGTCCTTACTGTGTCCTGTGGGCCAGAGCTGAGTTACTACAAAAAATATAGTCATCCTCCAGTCTTACTCTATCTGGTGCAAAACGAATTATTCTTCATCAACTTCATGGTCTTCAACCTTGAAAAAGTGAATTTGTCTGGTCTTTATGCAAATTAAGTTAATTTCACCCCCAGGTGAAAGGTTTCATGTGACAGGGCTTTTAAATTTAATCTTTTTTCTTCAAACTGTCTGTTATCTTCTACTTAAAAACACACACTGAATATTAAGTTTGGGCTTACTGCAGCTATTAATCATTCAGCTAAATAAAACCACTAGGAAGCTCTGAATAGCTGTAAATAAAATAATAGCTTTGCCACCTGCTATTTCTTTGTTCCATGCAGACTGGATATAGAGTGAAAGACAAAATAAGAGCTGTCACATAGTTTAGGAAATTTTTTGCTAGTTTTGCATTAAGCTACAGAAACATGATCCTTATACACGATCTATTATTACTTAATGATATTTTGCATCCTCTCCTAGACATAGCTTGCTTGCTGCTGTGTTCTAGTCTCTCAGGGCTGCTTTACTTAGTAAGTGTGTCACATAAAATGCTTATAGGGCATTCTTTTCTCAAATAAATTACCAAAAGGACCACAGTCGGCTTTCTCACCTGGCGAATCTCATGATCTTCAACTACGGTATTACACAAGCAATCAACACAACTTAATCTATCATTTGCAATTAGGCACTTGCATCTGAAGCAGATGTGGCAGGGGTGGTAACTGTACCCTGACCTACTTTGATAGAATTCTTGACCCATTCTTCAAATTAGGTACTAAAATAACCCTGAAGACATTTTGCTCAATGTTCAAGAGCAGAAATTATCCATGAGTTCATTCCCTGTGAAGGAAACTTCTTTAATACATAGCTACTATCATTCAGGTGTCCCTGTCTATGTCAAGGGGGCTGGAACTAGGTGATCTTTAAGGTCCTTCCCGAGCTAAACCACTATCATTCTATGATCTCTCTCT
Source organism: Pipra filicauda (assembly GCF_003945595.2). NCBI lineage: Eukaryota > Metazoa > Chordata > Aves > Passeriformes > Pipridae > Pipra > Pipra filicauda. The sequence goes on along the minus strand of NW_024104321.1, from coordinate 3,346,117 downwards.
ATTTTTGGGGAATATTTTCTTCTGTGCTTTGTCCTTTCTAACTCTCTCTACTGTTTTCCTTTCTCACTTAAAGTTTATCCTTTCCTATGATGCTTTCTTCATTCTTCTTACCTCTACTATTCATAATTATCTCTCTCAGGCCGGTGAAAAACTTAGGGGTTGTGTTACTAGGCAGAGTAATAAACCCTTATGACTTTTCCATGCAGAGCATTTGTTAGTTCATTGGTTTGTTGGTTTGTTGGGGTTTTTTTTCAGATGTGTGAGATAGATAAGATTTCATTGCTGTTTCACCATACAGGTAGAAACTTGCTAATGGAATGCAAAACCAGGAAGATCAATCTAAGACTGACTTTGCAATTGACAGCTCAAAAATAGTTTTCCTGGACCTTTGCAATTTCCTACCTGTTTTTTTCCCTTGATGGTGCCTGTCTTTTCCCAGACTGCTATGTATATTCCTTCCTAAACCTGAGAGGAAATAATTTCTGTAACACTGTTGATTACAATATTCATTTTCCTAACTTTTTGCTTTTTCTCTTTATTATGAAAATAAATTTGGTGAACTCAAGGACCAGCAAGCAGCCCAACCATTTTCATGTTTCTCCTAAATCAAAGTCATTGTCTTAGCTCAGCTCACCTACTCACTTATTTACCAATCTTTCATGTACTTAACTGTCTTCCTAATCCACTGATTATGTTATGTTAGCCCAGAAAAGAAGAGGGTGTCAGTATTGGAATGTTAACTTCATCTGATCACTCAGAGAATTGCACTGTAATGATCCTCTAATTACAGAGCTGTCACGCTGTATTAAATCCGTTCTGTATGTGCTGTCAACTGTTTACATTGTTCTGCATGCCCCAGACTTCACATTTCCAAATATACTACAGTGATAGCTGACAACAGCATTGATAGATGTAATGAACAGTATATGGTTGTGCTGAACAAGTGAAAGGACTTTGAACATATTTGAAGTTTGAGAGCAAGCTTATATTATCACAGAAGTTTTGATCAGTGTGTATTTCTCTATAAATCAGTTCATTCTTGTTTTTCTGCTTTTTTCCACAGTGGTTATGTCTTTGATTATGATTACTACAGAGATGATTTCTACAATCGGTATGTGTGGCTATATTTTTGTACATCCTACACCATTGCTACTGTTTGTTTATAATGTAGTCTCATCATTTGGTCAAACAGGTCAGTTCTGATTTTACACATTATTCGTTTCATTATTTCCATTGTGTATCAGAAGACTATTTGAATATATCAAAACCAGAGAAGATTACCACCACCAAATGTATGCTTATTAAACAGCTCTTTTAATTTTATTATTCTCTAAGAGCTTTTGGAGCATTTGCTGTGCTGAATAGTTTAATAATAGTTTAACTGCTCACTGTTTCTTCCTACAGAGTTCTTCCAGGCCTACTTTCACTGCAAAACATAGCGTCTGTAAAATTCTTCAGTATGACATTCATGTCTTTGTCTTTTCATCCATACATATGAAAAGATATAGAATGTCTCCTGAAGAATGTTCTGAGAACATTTAAAAATCTAGAAGAACCTTGAGGGAAGCAAAAGCACAAGGTGAACCACAGGTGTGTTTCTATAGGAGGAAAAGAATTTGAATACCTGAGCAATTGGAGATTCTGCCTTGAGTACATGCACACAACCTAGCTCAGCACTGTGAAAATTTGTTTATTCAGATATTGCAGAATCTCCACAACACAGGGATAGCATGAATGATCATAAATAACCAACTCATCATCCAGCGGTGCTGTGTCTCTGCATTACAGCAGCTTGGTTTAGCACAGGCCAAGTGAGTCAGAGGGGAACAAAACATTGCTCCACCAATGTCTTCTAATTTGAGAATTCTTTTATATGAAGCAATGGACAGTAGCAGGGGAACAGTTCACACCCGGAACTTAAGTTAGCATGTGCTATATACCTTTCAGCTTAGGAACACAGTGAGAAAAATATAAAAAATATTTTTCAGGTTTGTTTTTTCCTGGGGTTGATTCAATTTGAGCCACTACTTTTGGTATTGCATGTAAATCACCATGGCCCCTTTGTACAAGCTAAAATTAATGAGATAGAAACATATGGAGTGAAAGCCATCAATGCAGTTTAATTCCACTCAGTCCATCCTTTACAGTAGGAGCAGCTCATGTCCTGTAAAAAGTTACCTTCCCAAGATTATTGTGCTGAACTTCATCAGTGCAATTGTATGTTTTTAAACATCGTGTTTCATATCGATGACACATGAATATTAAAGTTATATGTGTTTTGTTTTTTCCCTTATTCTGTATGTTATGGGTAGAACAAATGGCCAACTATAATGGTTACACTTTCACAATGAAAGAAATATTTATGGTAGATTAAAAATTGTCTCTGTGGAGCCTGCTGTCTGTCTTGGTGATTGTGTTGTTATGGAAAAGCACTGAGAGTGAAATGTATCCATAAATCTATTTAATAGTATGATTTTCTAATTTAGAAATCTTTCAGGATTAAGAAAGCAGAAACTTTATGATAGAAAACCTAAATATGATAGAAAACCAAAATATGTCCAACCTCACAAGGCTGGACATACTGATCTTCTGACAATAAAAACCATAGGACCTTTACCAGTCTCTGTTAAATACAAGTTAATGGAAGGGAAAGATGAAAAGCTCTATATAGTAGTCATGGAAAAGAAAATCTCATGGAGAATACAACATATCAAGTACCAACATGTCTATAGGAATATAATTTAAGATTTATAGTCATGATTCTTTGAATTTTTGAACTTTTGAACTTCTGAACTTCCTGAATTTTTGTGTTTTACCCCAAACCATAGATCTTGTTTTCTAATATCTATTAATTTTCCAACTTCTCTGAAGGTAGAATACTTCTATCTTACCTTGACTAAAGCAGTGGTAGGGTCAGAAAAGGGTGACAAGAATGGCTAGTGCTCTAAAATAAAATCTATATGAAGACAGATTGGCAAGATTGGGATTGTACATTTTAGAAGGGTGGCTGAAACAAAAGGTACAATTATGTGCATATTAGTGATTATTGGGGCAAAGAATTGCTTTAGAACTGAGCATTTCTGTTTACCATTCCTCCTATTACAAGCACAAGGAAAAACAGGCAGGGTACTTCAAAACTTATAAATGGAAGCATTCTTTTTTAAAAGAAAGTGTATTATTGAAATGTATAGAACTTGGTAAAACAAAACACCAAGCCCAAAATCTGCATAAGTTCAGAAATAAGTGTAGGAATAGATAGATAACAGTTCTATATATATTGAAGAAAAGGAAGTATAGTTTCACATTTCACTATATTATCTAAACATGAAACACTGGAAGCCATAAAAAAATCACTTTTGGAGGAATAATCACATGATGAACATGTGCATGATAGCTTAAAGTTCTTCTGAAACATTTTTTCAGTAATGTCAAACAGCAGATAGTCACCAACCTGCAGATCATCCAATATGATAAGTGATGTGTGACAATAAACACTATTATTTACATTAAAAGTAAAAAAAAATGTTTCCATGTTCATCTTCATACACAGTTATTTAGTTATGCTCACAGTGGCTAGAAACTGCTTATTTGTGAGAATATTTGAGGCCATGGAGTTCATGTTCAGTGGGGGTGACAGGATCTCTGTGACACATTTTGTAGACAACTACAGAAAAAGAGGGAGATGGTTACATTTTCTGTAAGATTACAGTATAGACAGAAGTAAGGAACCTAGGATTTAAACACTAAGTGTTTACTTGACAGAAAATGAGTTAGAAGATTTAAGTTTGATTCTGCTTCCGTTTGAGCACATTGTTAGATGCTGTGGTGAGTGAATTACTGTTTCTTGTGTGCCTGTTTTCAAGTGTGTATCTGTAGTTTTTATTACCTTTTCTACTGCCTTTATTTTCTTCTACAAAGGCTAGTTATCTGCTATTGATAACTTTATTTTTAGGACTGGGCAATTCTGTTTGGCAATAATAGCTCATTTTTTTATAGAGCATCTTTCATTGGCTGTAGTGGTAAATCTCTGAATATCTACCTGCTAGTGGTTTTGATTTGAACAACACTTTTTTTTTTTCTAGTTAAATATGCTTGGGTATTTTATTGTTTTTGCACTAATTCACTCTTCAATAATGAGAACATATGCAAAGACTCTTGCTATTTTACAAACTGCAGGATATTTTTTTATAGAGATGGTTGTCTTCAGAAAAGTTCTTTTTCACTTTTTACATCTTTAAAGATAGCAGATAGAAAACTGGAATTTAAGTCATGCATGTAATAAAGGACCTGCAATATCACAACAAAATGTACTACTGTTGGCTGTGTGCAATGAAACGATGTGGATCTGTGGAAAGCAGGTTATGGATTTTCCATACTGCAAATAACAGAGTCCTATAATGAATCCTTTATTTAAATCATGCAAAAAAATATGACCAGAGCTATGCACTGGTCTGTGACTGAAATCTGAATAAGGCACTTAATGTGTATAGATCCTTGAAATGTAATTTGACTGTGATATAAAGTGATTAAGGTTTGAAAGGCTAATTTTCTCAAAGATAACATGAAAATTTAGTTGACAGGGCTTCCATGACATGAAATCACGGAAGGTTTTATGGAGTTCGGCTGACTTAATCTTTTCTAGGTTGTTTGATTACCATGGCCGTGTCCCTCCACCGCCCCGTGCAGTGATTCCACTGAAACGTCCTCGTGTGGCTGTGACAACAACTCGTAGGGGCAAAGGGGTTTTCTCCATGAAAGGAGCATCACGATCCACCTCAAGTGGGGCTTCTTCCTCAGGATCCAAATGTGAGTTGCTCATATCAGTTGAATATTATTGAAACAATGATCCTAGCAATTTCTGCAAGCAGACAGTTTCCACTGTATAGCTCTGTTGCAGTCATTTCCTATCCTCAGTCTCTAGCTTGAAAAACTGGCTGTTTTAGCAAAACTTCCAGGCCTTTCCTGCAAGTCAAGGAGCACACTGATGACACTTTTGAAGAAAATTCTTTCAACAACATTTGAGCTGCTTCCTTGGCCTCAGAAGAAGCCTGTTTAAAATCTTCTATCATCCCAACTGCTCATGCATCATGAGGTCTTGTGTACAGCTGGTACTGGAGCAAAGATAATAATCTTGTTACAGACAGAGGCACAATGACTTATATGGAGATGAGGGTTGTATGTAAGATGATGTGATGGGCTGGGAGGGGCAGGGGAGGTTGGGTTATATGTTCTTTTTTTACCAGATTCTTTTGAGGATAGAAAGAGGCAAAGTGTCTTTGTTTTAAAGGAAGTTCAAAACAGGATTGGCAACTTGGGGTTATTTAACCCTTCTTTAGTGAGCTGGCCTTAGAAGAGTTGATGAACAATAGGTATTCCCTCCTCCAAGTTCATCAAGCTCCCCACTACATAGTATGTCCTGGGAACTTCATCTTCCTCTTCGTGCATCTTTCAGCACCCACCCGTCTTCCCCTGCCCCTTATGTGGAGTGATACTGTCCTTGGAAGCGTCACTGGAAGAGGAAGAGAAAGATCAGGTAGGGATCAGATATTAGAAAGAATGGAGGGACTTCAATAAGACTTTTGCAGTACCAGAGTGGCCAACAAAACATCATGCTGTCTCACATGTGAATCCATCAACAGTACATCTTACTGCCAGAGGAGTTAATTATAGCATCAACAGTACCCAGTTATATATTGTGCTTGAATAACATATCCAAATCTCACACACTAGTATCTAACAAAGAAGTTGGACCTCTAGGGAGCCCACCAGGATCCACTCTTAATCCTACTGTATGACGAGATGATATCAGAGATCTTGAAGGAAAACATGTAATAAACATGTGACTGAAAGAACGGACATGTGGTAAACAGAACTAAAGGTAATGTTGTACACTCAGGAGAAAGGATCTCAAACCATCCTTGGAAAGGATAACATTCTGAAAAAGAGATGCTCTCTTGCCTGTACAGTTAAATCATTCATAAGTCTTCAGTGAATGAATGGTTAGATGTCCATTACCAAAAAGGGGAGTTTTCACACTTAGCAAACAGGAAGATATCTAAATTTAGATGTCATGTTATGAAGCTCACTCAGACCCTAAGAGGATTACTGGGAGTAGTAACACTTCCTTTGTTCTCTGGAAGATAAGCATGAGTCTAGATATTTTCATACACATCTTGAAGTAATCCACTTGTCCATAAATGCTTTTTGCCTTTCCTCAGTACTTTAAGTGATGAATTATGTTTTCTCCTATAAATTTAAAAGAAAGCATGCAGCTCAAGATCTTCAATTTAGAAAATTTGGAATTTAAATTATTTTGTTAGTCCTTTTCAGCCCTTGGGTCTCTGGATTTTCACACAGTGAATCAAAGCTTTAGTAAGTATATACGCTTACAAATTCATTCATTATATCTCATTTGTTCATCCTTTACTGTTGTTTTATCCATATGAATTGTTAGTCATATCAGTACATTCAATTTGCTAGTTATCCTAAAACATAATCTAATAAGAATGGGTTTTTTGGACTCGCTTTACCTTGAAAAGATGAATTATTTTCAGATAAGTACTTTACATTTTTTTCTCATTGCCCAGAACTAGAATAACTCTAAAGTTCTTCTAGAGAGCTGAGGATCTTAGTGTATTGCAACAGATGTCAAGAAGAACTCTTGCCCAGAAATCTGGATTTTCATTGTGGTGAATGAGACAGAAAATATTAGATTAACGTATAGATATCTCTTCCAAATATAGATATCACCAAATTGGCTTTACTATTTCTTCTGCATTTCAAAAAGTGTTTTGTAGTACCACGTCAGGACTTAAGTAAGACATATTATAGGATTCTACTCTGGTCCAAGTACCCGTAGTCACTTGCTATAAGACTTCCAAAATCCTGTCTGTGTAACATGGCAAGTGTTGCAGAACCTATAAATTATTCACTGGAAGCACAATCAGGAGTGCTCGGGTCCTAACAGACAGTGTTATGCCCCAGTGAAAGCATCCTTCAATGTACTCAGGTGTGATCTGAATTCTAAAAATGTCAGTCATAGAACTCCAAGTGACAAGATCATCCTTGGATTCAGCTCTTTAACATTTAAGGAAGAGTTGCAAGATGCATCACTAAAATATTGTTTGACAGTTTCACCTTTCTTGTGTTTCTACCCCTAGTTCTTTACAATGGCAATTGGAACAAAACTGCAGAGACTATTTATTGTGATGGAATAAATTGCACAAAAAATTCTTTCTGCATGTAGCACATCTTTAAAAGGAGTCAGACACACAGTATACAGATTTTCATACTTAATTTCCCCAAAGAATTACTTCCCTTTTTATGAAGTCCAGCCAACCCATCATAAAAGTAGAAACATGATTTTATTGACTTGAACAAGAATGTAATCAGCTTATTGTAAGACCTTTATCAGAGAAACAATGGAACTCAGGGGCTTCAATTTGGAAAGTGGAGAATGTATATTTTGTGGCTTCCTTTGCCATTTTCTCAGAGAAGTATGTTGAATTGTGGGATGAAGCAATTTAGTATTTTGTTGCCCCTCACTCTATGCTGCTAATCTGACCCCTTGAACTAAGGCACTGTTGATTCTAATCATAGTTTATTGCTAGTTAAATAAAGGATTCCTTCAATAAGGAGAAACATAGTTCTGGGAAGGAAACTATTTGGAATTTTAAATCAAATGTAACACCGTAAAACAGCTTAATTGCAAGTTCAAAATTAACAATGTCAAAATGGTATTGCCTATGCTTGAAAGATTTCACCCCCAAATATCAAAACCCTCATGAGATCACATCCTCTAACATACTTTTCAGATGTAAGTAGAAATCTTATAGACGTAAGTCTTCTCCTAGGTTTTCTCCACATTCGGACTGAATCCAGAAAATTAATACATACATATCATATTAAAGGTTAGAACACAGGAGAGCCCTCAGTCAAATTACCCAAATTAAAAGGACTCACTTCTGAAAACCAGCAATCCAAAGACGGGATTTTGTTGTGGCACAGAGCAAAAATGTTACAAAAATAAAAAATGCCTTGCTCGTTGATGAGTACATCTGCAAAAATAATGTCTGCCAGCACAGTAAATTCTTGCTTGACCAAAAAGTCACAATATGTGTTCTAAGTTTGCTTCCAAAACATGAAATAGGAAAATTTGATTTCTTTCCTAAATCTTTAATTTTCAAAGAGCAGTTGACAGTATTTTGTTTTCTTTTTAACTCCAAAGACTTGAAAACACTAAATCGGCATTTCCAAACTATTAGAAGTTATGCACAAAATTAAATGTTGGTGTGTAAATCACACATAGTAGTTCTTCATGCTAATAGTATGGAGCAGCAAATTCAGATCACTATGTAGAACTGGGAAAAATTCACTTTTTCTGACAATATAGAAATTAAAGCTCTCAGGGTATGCACTTTAATTTTACACATATAAAATAAGGAGGAAAATAATAATCAAATCTTTTATACCCCATTTACTTACGATTAAGGACTAGACACTTAAGATGTTACAATATGTATTGAATTATGTCTTTAAATGAATTAATTTTCACTCGTATAGTTTATATTTAGCTTCATCAGCTAACTGATTTTTTGGTGATAAGTAAATAATAAAATATGATAAAATAGTTTGTATTAAACTTGAAGGGCTTAGATAAAAATACATGACATTTTTTTCCAAAGAAATCTAAATCATGCTTTCTGGATGAATCAATTTGTATTTATGGCAAAAAGCTTTTCACAAATATAGCTGTAGTTCAACAGCAGCACTTTCATTTCTAAAAATGTGATTGACCTTAATATTACATTTCTTGTTTTCACCTGGGTGTAGATTATTTCCTTTGGCGTTAGATACATCAATGAAAGATGCACTCCAGAAGGCCCAAAGGGCTGGAAAGGGTCACTGAATCAAATTCCATACTGTTGCAAGTTGCTGCATCCTCTAATCCTTTACGCTTCATTTTAAAGTTAGTTAATGTTTGCATTTTTTCTGTCTCTGTTTCTTCTAATTTCCAACTTAGTTTGTTTCTCCTTTGTTCATATTCATTTGTTCTGCCAACACTGTGTTAGCATATAAGTTTTATTTCTTTTTACCTTCTTTTTTCTCAGGTAAGCAACCAAAATGCTTCTGTCACAGTACAGGCTGTATATGTAAAATGGAAACATTTTTATGGTCATCTTCACAGCCCTGCTCCATGCATACCTGCTAGAATTCAGTGGTTCAACCTGGACTCACACTATACTCCTTACACGAAGACATTACACTTCTCCATCTTTAGGAATACAGCATTTGACAAGTCCTAGCACTGCATTTTATTTCTCAGGGTTGCATTATAGTGATAGCCTACTGTCAACCCAATGACAATTCTGTCACTGTCTTTTTCTGCTGAGTGCTTTTTAGCCTTGGTGCTAAGAGTAGGAGTTCTGCTGTTACTCAATCCAGTGTAGGGGTTTTTTTCAGTGCAATTGTATCTCATAATTTTTTCTAATGTAACATTCCTTAAAATCACCTGACCCCTCCATCCATTCTAGTTCACTCTGAACTCACACCTTTCAATTTTATGCAATCCATAATTTTCATCTACTTATTTACTTTTTTTGCATCAAAGTTGCCTAAGATATTTAGTCATTTTGGTGCCAGTGCTTGAGGAATTTCACTAGTGATTTCTTTCCCTTTCAATACATGCATTTCTGTCAACTGCTTTACTTATCTGCTAAAAGGGAAAAAAACCCAAACAGTAAGCTACTTTAATTTCCTGTTCTATTACTCAAAAGCAGATGAACAGATATTTTGGACACATGAAGGTCTGATGTCATGCTTAACCAACAGCTTTATTTCTTGTCTGAGATCAATTAAAAAAAAATCCATGATGTTTTAAAGGAGAATTTGTATGTTCAAAGCAGGACACCTCAAGTACAGTATTTATAATCTCTACATTTTTTCTTTATCATAACACTGCTTAAAAAGCCTGAAGTTATTGAATCACACAGTCACAGGATGGTTGACCTTGGAAGGGATGTCTGGGGAGCCCAGAACTGGACACAGTACTCCAGAAGTGGACTCAAAAATGCTGATTAGAGAGGTGTACTGGGTTTGGCTGGGGTAGAGTTAATTTTCTTCACAGTAGGTACTGTGGGACTGTGTTTCGAATTCGTGCAGGAAGCAGTCTTAATGACACAGGGATGTTTCAATTACTGCTGAGCTTATACAGAGTCAAGGCCTTTTCTGCTTCTCACCCCACCACACCATGAGCAGGCTGGGAGGTGCCCAAGGTGCTGGGAGGGGACACATCTGGGATGGATGACCCCAGATGGCCAAAGAGATGTTCCATACCATGGTATCATGCTCAGCAATAAATTAGGGAGAAGGTTGCCCAGGGCTTGTTCAGGGACTGGTTGGGTAGGAACCGGTTGTTTTTTTCACTTACATTACTTCTATTCCTTGGGCTTTATTTCTCTCTCTGTTATTTTCATTTTCACTATTGTATTATTTTTATTTATTATTATTATTGTTATATTATTCTATTTCAATCAATAAAATGTTCTTATCTCAACTCACAAGTTTTCTCAGTTTTACCCTTTCTATTTTCTTCCCCCCCAGCCTCCTGGGGCTTGCAGGGGAGCAGAGCAAGAAACTGTGTGGTGCTTAGTTGCTGGCTGTGGTTAAACTATAACAAGGGAAAAGATCATGTCCCTCAATCTGCTGGAAAAAAAGAAAAACATCTCACTAATGCAGCCCAGGATGCTGACAGCCTTCTTTGTCACAAGGGTGTATTACTGGCTCATGCTCAACTTGTTTTTCATAAGGGTCCTTCAAAATTTTTCTTTAGTAATTGCTACTTTCTACAGAAATACCCACTACAATATTATTTGGAATGGAATTTCTCTAGGAGAAATTCCCCACAAGTTAAAACAATAGGCAACTCAAATTACACCTTAACTCTATTGGAAACAGGGAGAAAATTTGTTGTGCGGATTTGTTGAAAATTTTTTGTCTGTTTTTCTTTCAGTCTTTTTTAGTGTTAACTTGAAGTGATTGACTGTATGATCACAGAATCAAAGAATCATTTAGGTTGGAAAAGACTTTCAAGATCATCAAGTCCAGCTTTGACCAACTACCACCTTGTCAACTAGACCATAGCACTAGGTGCTACATCCAGTGCTTTCTTGATCACCTTCAGGGATGGTGTCCCCACAACCTCTCTGGGCAGTCCATTCCAATGTTCAAATTGTTCTTCCCATGGAGAAATTGCTCCTAATGTCCAAGCCGAACCTCCCCTGACACAGCTTAAGGCTATGTCCTCTGTCCTCTCACTTGTTACCTGTGAGAAGAGGCTGACCCCTACCTTGCTACAACCTCCTTTCTGGTAGTAGTAGAGTGATAACATCTCCCCTGAGCCTCCTCTTCTCCAGGCTAAACAACCCCAACTCCCTCAGCTACTCCTCATATGACTCCGTAGACCCTTCACCAGCTTCACTGCCTTCATTGCCCTTCTCTAGACTTTCTCCAGCGCCTCGTCTTCCTTGTAGTGTGAGGGGCCTAGAACTGGACGCGAGACTCAAGGTGTGACCTCACCAGTGCTGAGTACAGCGGCACAATCACTGCCCTGGTCCTTCTGACCACACTATTTTTGATACAAACCAGGATGCCATTGACTTTCTTGGCCACCTGGGCACACTGCTGGCTCACGTTCAGCCAGCTGCTGACCAGCACCCTGGCCCTTTTCCACTGGGCTTTGTTCTTTGAATCCTCATTGCTGTGTCTGTGTTCCCTCTGGTGCTGTCTTCTTCACAATCTGTTTTTTCTAGGGACACCACAGGGAAGACCCTGTGCAGCAGAAGGTTTGACCTGAGTTGAACAGCAACCCTATGTATGTGCCTGTTTCCTTACCAAACTCAGATGTGTAAATGTCTTCTGCTTGGCTTAGTAGACTGGAAACAAATACCATTAGGTCCTTGCAGTGTCACTTCTGAGTTTTGACCTTTTAGGCTTGGCCACACTTAAGTTTGCCAAGCAAGGCACCATCTCTGACACAACAGCTTGGCCGCACGAGATGTGTTGCCAGCTGGCTTCACAGTGGGTTGTTGTGAACACTTAGTGTTTCCCGTTGGACCAATTCACACCATTTCACTCTGCACTACCTTGCTACTCCAGCATGGACCAGCCACTGCCCCTGAGGAAGCAGTAACCTTCTGAATATACAGTTGTCAAAATCTTAACATTTTGTTTCAGATCTGGAGGATTGGACAGTGACGTGTTATTTCTCTAAGAACATTTCAAGGCCTTGCTCTATAAGTATACTAAGTAATTCCATCAAATACTGTGTAACATATGAGTCTAGCACAAAGTTTATTTTTATGCTTTTTTCCCTAAGTCCTACAGTTCATTCAATATGAGATCAGAGGTTTCAGCCTATGATAATGTGAGATAATGCAATTTTTCAACATGAGCACATGATTAAACAAGTGCATTACTGCATATAGCAACCTACTGCCTTTAGCTGATGTTATGACTGTAATGCACATAACCCATACTCTAAGATAAAAAACCTTGCTTTCAACCTCAGTGAATGTGTTACAAGTTTGGAATAAAGCTGATTTGAAGCAAACACACACTTATTTACTACCACTGAAGCAGGCAATAACCTGTCTGCACACTTCATCATCACATTGACTGCCCAAAACAAATTTGGGTATGATGAGATACAAGACACCATGATGATATACATGCCCAAAAGTCAATGAACAGGACTGATATAGCAAGATGCAGCCAGGAGATCCTTTTGACAGAAAGGAAACATGTCCTTCTTCATAGCAGAACATCCCTTTTCCTGGGCACAAACAGGGCCCTCCTATTGTGTATATTGATGCTCTGGATACTGACACCAAAGTCAATTCATATCCTCCTACAGCAGTGGTAAGGATGGATAAGTAACACAGCTCTTCCATTGCTAGTCCCTCACAGTGGTGGTCCATTTCTTCCTACAAGATTTGTAAGAATGACAGTTGCGTTACCTACTCTTGCCCTTTATAAATGTCTTTATTCTCCTATGCTAGCACAAGGTTCCCATTTTCTTGTCTTGACCTTTTCCACATGATATCCTAGCACAAACAGGGCAAGTGAATTTGGTTGGACTACTTACTGAGCATAAAAACATGTCCTGATAATGCCGTAATAATGAGGTCATTTATGAGGGCTGCAGTGCTGTTTCTTTTGAAGCCAAAACACCTCCAAAGCAGTTACTCCTTCTTACGTTAGACAATGGGAGTGCAATAAGGAACAAAACTGAAGAGTAATGCAAGGCAACAAAGATTTGGAAACTTCAGCTATGAATTTATAGGTGTTGCCTCCATGTCCTTGTCTGTGCTCATAAAACGAAATATTTTCATATATTATCCATAACTGGAAAAAGTACAAAAAATCACCAGAACTGAAAGCTTTTGAAGCAACAAAATTTAACACCTATTGCAAGGAAGCTTTTGTCTGGAACATAACGTTACTTTCCTGGCTGCCCTAGCACTTATATTACTATTCACTCTTGCTGAAAAATATGTACTGTGAGGGATCTTTTTATTGTTGTCACTATTATACAAAATAGTTCAACAAAATCTCATTGCAAGACTGGGAGTTGTTGGTGATATTTGAATCAATATTTCACTATAGGCTGTTTTTCAGTAAAAGTGACTTGGATTTATGAAGAATGCCCTTGAGATATTTTGCCTGAAATTATTATTACAGAACAATACACATCACATGGACTCTTGCCATCGGGGCTTAGAATCCTCTGATTTCCTAGGATTCAGCCTTTTAACTAAAAATGTTAATGTTAAAAGCTAAATCTCTAAAAATACTGACAGAAATGAAGGAACAGACTTTCTACTAGAGAGAAAAGAAAAAAGAGTATGTTTTGCTTGAGTGGGGGAAGGTCACCACAAATATAGTTTATTTCATGGTTTGCATTTTACTCTCTTTCCACAGTGAAATCAGATGAGTTGCAAACAATCAAGAAGGAATTAACCCAAATCAAAACAAAAATTGACTCCTTGCTAGGGAGACTGGAAAAGATTGAAAAGCAGCAAAAAGCTGAAGCAGGTAGGTAAAAGCAATTTGTAGTGAAATGGATTAAATTAGAACCTTGTTACCAGTCAAGCAGATAGACAAAAGAGAATGGAAGCTTTCCAGAAATTTTGCTACATAATGAAGGCCTGAAGCAAGGTAAATTAACTCTCAGGTAGAACTATTATGAGGATAGATTAATATTCTTTACAGAGCATGCACCATCATCGCAAGAATTGCTTTCTATGGCGTAGTAGGAAAAAAAAAAATCTTTCTAGATGTTCTGGAAACAAAACATTTCTAAAACCTGACTGAACAGAAGTAAGTTAGAGCTTGTTGACCATGGGGACATTAGCGCTATCCACATTAAGAATTATTAGCTGGTCTATATCAATGATTATTGCCTGAGCAATAGGCAATGGTCACAAGTTGAAGCAAGGAAAAATTTCTATTTGATATAAGGAAAAGAGATGCAACTAAGCAATATGGCAGGTTGCCCAGAGAGACTGTAGGGGCTCCACCCCTGGAGATGTTGAAAACTCATTGGGCCAAGATCCCATGGACAAATCCAAGTCTGTCCCTGACTGGACTGGAGTTGAAAAGTCCAGAAATCCCTTCCAACCTCAGTTTTTGAGTGAAACTATGGCCTCTTTGTAAAATTGGCCACACCTCTAGTTTAGCTTTTCTCTGGCTTAAAATGTTTTGTTTAGAAGCAAACCTTGGAAATAATGAAGTCGAACTCTGCTTTATAGTTTAATCGAGATCTTTATTACTGTCATTCCAGTGTTCATTTCTTTAGCTGAATGATCTCACTTGGCAGCACTTTAAAGTCATGCTGAGAGTTACAAGGTTGTATTTTCACCATGGTATATATAGAAAACAATCTCAATTCTTATGACTGTCTATGATGTTTTCTTTGCCATTTCCTTATAGATTACATGGTATACCTTTGTACAGGAGCTGATTTGGTTGAGAGCCAGCAGGCCAATGGCAGATGTACCTCATGAAAAACTCAATGATTTTTTCCCTGCTCCATTCATTGATGAAAACTTATTGCGCACTGTGTGTGAAATGTGTGAAAGAAATTCTGCCTCGGAACCCACAGCTGCCTGGGTGTTTGGGCGGTAGCGAGCTACATGAAGCCAAAAATCCCATCAGGATACATAAAAAGACTTCCATCAAGACTGAGTAAAACATTACTGGGAATTAGCAGTTGAGGGCCATGGACCTGACATGGGCAATATAGATATTTAGATCTGGATCCCTCCTGTTCCCAAGTAACTTTATAAAAAGGAAAACCACTTAAAAAAATAAACTACCTTCTCTTTAGAATCACTTTCTAAGTCTCTTTTGACAACAAGGACAAATCCCTCAGCTGTTATATTTTATCTCACAAAGTTGAGGGTTTTTTTCAAGTCTAAGGTAAATCATTAGTACAGAGTTTGATTATCTCTTTCAGGAGAACTGTACACAATATGTGTTCATTATATTCTATTTTGAACTTTATGCAAGTTAGACAAAGTTGGTATAATCAGTGAAGATGTAATTACAAGGCATTCCATTGAATCACTTGTGTACTGAAATACTCTGAGATGGTGCATCCCTACTTTAGGGAGCTTTTATATAAAATCCATTACTATGCAAAACAATCTGCACATCATTGTACTTTGATATCCAATTTTCACTTTTGCTAATGGACTGTAGTGAATTCATTTAAATAGAAATCAGCTCAAGGAGGAAAATGTTGATTTGTATTGAATCATAGTGTTACGCCTTTTGAAGACAAGCAATGAATATCCTGAAATTGCAAAGTGGTTTCAAAATGTTGAAGTTTTAAAACATCAGGTGCAGAACCCATCCCCCATATCCCTTGCCTCTCAATGGAGTGTGTGAGGAGAAAAACACCTCTGAGATACCAGTAAGCATGGAAACCCATTTAAGCCTCCTGAGCTGACGAGGAGAGTCATGCAGCCTGGCTGATTAGTCTGCAGATGATTGATTCGTCAGCTAAAAGATTTGTGTAAGCTACATCAGTAGCTAAACCATTTCATTTACAGTCTCAGACATGAGATGATGAGATGATTTTATTCCTTCTCTGTGATTTGGCAATATTAATTCTTACTTTCCTCTGTCAGAAGGTGTGGCCTCGCTAAGAGTGGGATCAGAGAGAGGATCTCTGTCTCATTTACACAAAACAAAAATCAAGCCATCATCTTGTCCTTTTGGTTTTTTAGGTTTGAAGCACTACCATGAAGAATATTTAATGTTTAATCTTAAAAGTTGTTACATCTGGAGGAATGTGACAGGTTACAAGTGGACAAGCTCAGTGCATACATTGGTTGCTGCTCTACAGCTGCATGAAAACTCTACTTACAGTACCAGCTGATGTTCTATCTTTTTCTGTTATTAAAACTCAACCATTCCAATAGGGAGAATATAGATAATAGGATTTCCTACACATAGGAAAATTGTAGGAATACCTCTGTTGTTTGTAAAAATCTGAATCAGGAAGCCGGGAATGTTTTCATGTGACAAAATTGTTAAAGAATATTCTCCCTGTAATATTAGAGATAGGGGCTAAAAGTTAGGATCTTAAGTTTAGCTTCCCAATAAAGACCAAAAGAGTTGGGTACTGAGGTGGTATTTTAGACTCCTCTGAAGAATCAAGTGTATGTTCTCATTAAGACAATTAAGTGACCTAATTTTTTAGCAGCTGTATCCTAGAAAGTTTCTCATTAAATGTATTGAGTCTGTCATTTTAGCAAACCTTTTTTAAAAGCCTTGACCAAAGTTGATTCAGTTGTCACTGCCACAGCTGAGTGTTCTCAGAAGTGGTTTGAGACAGGAAGTGGTGGGGCCAGACATAGTAGGCATAGCTGATTCAATCCACAGTTCTTTATGCAGTAAGGCAAGTAACACAATGACTTATAACTAGCATGATATTTTACAAAACACCTTACCAATAGAAGATGAGGCTCCATGGGCTGAATCTTCTGCTAATACAGTACTGTTGGAGCAGCTATCTAAGATGACTTTTAATTCTTTAAATGCAAGAATCTTTCTGAAAACATTAGGTGACTAAGGGAGGAAAGCTTAATTGTTCTGTGTCTTCAGTAAACCAATTTGAAAATGAGGGGCTAAAGACTAAGAAAGGTTAAAGAGATGAATGCGACAAAATAAATGTGCAAAGGCAAAAGGTAAAACAAATGTCTTGCTTTAAGACTATGGTACAGAAAAATACAAGCAGATTTGAATAGTATGTGTAGCTGATAATAATTTAAGGTAAAATAATAATATGTTCATAGACCTGAAAAATATAGAGCTCCAAGGCAATCCTTGATTCATTGGCTGTCCAACAAGATACATGATGCACTACTAGCGCTACAGAACAGTCAGTCTTATAAAGAAAGAAATGGTTTTGTTCTAGAAATTTCAGCATTCATCACCCTCATACTGAAAAGACATTGTTTTTCTAGCTACCAGTGCAATCAATTCTCTGGCCCCTATTCCCTTTGAGTATATAAAGCTTTTCATCTAAGCTCCCGATGTCCAGAGGAATAAGACTTTATCCCTCCAACCACTCTTCTGGCTAGTCAGTCTCTGTCATTTCTCCATCAATCCTCCTCTGGATTTCTGCTGCTGGATGAAGTTCATCAGCATATCCAGGAGTTTTGCAATACTTAATCATAACAACACAGATATCTGCATGAAGCCAACCAGAACAGATACTTCAGGCCTCCATGGAAATGGTCTTTCTTTTCACCATTTTGCAAAAATATAGCAAGCCTATATGAGGGTAACTGGAGAGGGGCATTCTCCAGTTAGTTCAGCATATTATGTCAATGAGGAGTAACTGTCACTTTACTCCATAAAAAACATAATAAACCTGACTAGAAAGATTTGTTGATTATCTATAAAGTTGTTGAGATATATTCACAGGAAATTCATGCAAATTCTTGTTCAGTTATTAGAAATTAACAGCCTTCCACTTAGAGCATAGAGATTTATGTACTTCTCATTGGCTGCATATAAATAAATATATGGTAACTATGCCAATTGGATTCCCAAGGCAAAGTCAAGTAGAGAAAATCAAAAAGCTGGATCCACTGGTAAATGAAGCCTTCATCCACTGCATGGGATAGATGATAGGTGACCATATTGATACTGTGAATGATTTATACACTAATTTTTGAAAACAAGGTTTTCAATCCTATTTGCCTGGTAGATATTATCACACTGAGTTTTACAAAGCTAGCACATCTGGAGATGGAAAGCTTAGGTTTCTTCCTCAGAGCACTTCCCTTTGCCACCAATAGGAAAAGTTACTGAATCTCTATAGAGTATGTTTTCCTTACAGAAGCCCAAAAGAAACAAATGGAAGATAATGCTGATTTGATTCAAGAGGAATGCATATCAGAGAATGCAGATAACTCTACGGAAGAGCCAATTGAAGGAGGGCCAGATGCAGATGGGGATGGAGAAGATATGACTGATGGGATAGAGGAGGATTTTGATGAGGATGGCAGCAATGAGCTGGTAAGGAATAATCACGCCATGTCTGTCTATATGGTTCCTACAAGTAACCACAGAGAACCAACAGTTTGGATTAACAAAATAAGCTCACAGCAACACTGTGATGTTCTGTAACTAGTGCATAGTCTTACACTCTTCTTACACTACAGTATCAATTAAGAATAGGAACCTCTGAGGAGAAACAAGAAAAATATATTTTACTACACTTTGTTATTTTAGAAAGGAAATTAAGTGTACATGAATTCGTTTACATTTATTATTTTTCGTTTACTGAAATGTAGATGAGAAAGGAAATTACAGTGTGCTTTTTTTTTTTTAACTGAAACATTTCAAAACTAGACAAGATTCTAGAATGGTGAACCTTTTTGTTAGTAAACAAGCGCTCCTCCACAGTCCCCAGTCCTTATCTTCCATGTATATACTCTACAGTGTTGGCAGATACAGATATTTTTGATGGAAGGATTTTTCCTTAGATGTGTTTGGCTAAGAAATATTTGGGTTTTCAGCCTGAGGCTGCACCTTTCCTGAAATGCCCATCATGGTGCTAAACTCGTTAAGTTCTTCTAGAGCAACACTAAAAAATATTTGGAAAGTCAAATTTATACCTTTTTATGCATTCCTAATAAGAATGGAACAGTCACATTGGTTTAGATTCTGTAATACCCTCCATCTCTTCCTGGCTTTCACATTCTTCTGCTTTGAGAAGAAAGCACTTCTGTTGCTCATTGTCATTGCTTGCTATTTAACACAGATTTACTCATGAGTGCACTGTAAAGATCATTCAGTGAATCCAACAGAAGTCAGTTAGCAAGGGACCCTGATGAACCAGCAGCAAGTCTGGAGCAACAGAGCATGTGAATAATCAGTGGTTTGTATTGATTGCTGCAAATGCAATTTAAACCTACTTTTAATTTGCAGGTTTGTGTCCCTTTAGCCAACACAAGACCCTCTTGATTTTATATCCCCTGAATAGTATTATCCCCAGGAGAAGCTACTACAACCTGAATCCTCTCATCCTTCAACAGGGAGATTTTGAAAGAAATTAGAGGAAAAAAGAGAGCTTACCAACTATGGAAAAAAGGGCTGACTACTCATGAAGGAATATAGTTAGGAATATAGTTAGGTCATGTAGAAAGAAAATTAGGGGGACAAAGGCACAATTTGAACTTAATCTAACCACTTCTGTTAGGGATTAACAGAAGCGTTTATACAAATACATCAATAGCATAAAGCCCCCCTGTAATCCAGGAGGAAACAGTTAGCGACCTGCTGAGTCACTTGGATCCTCATGAGTCTATGGGACCAAATAGGATCCATCCTAGGGCAATGAGGCAGCTGGCGGAAGAGCTCGCCAAGCTGCTCTCCATCATCTACAAACAGTCCTGGCTCACCAGGGAGGTCCCTGATGACTGGAAGTTGGAGAATGTCATACCCATCCACAGAAAGGGCTACAAGGAGGACTCGGGAAACTACAGGCACATCAGCCTGACCTCAGTGCCTGGCAAGGTTATGGAGAAGATTGTCCTAAGTGCAATTGCACAACACCTACAAGATGGACAAGGGATCAGACCTAACCAGCACAGGTTTAGGAAGGGCAGGTCCTGCCTGACCAACCTGATTTCCTTTTATGATCAGGTGACCCACCTGGTGGTTGTGGATGTAGTCTATCTGGACTTCAGCAAAGCCTTTGACACCGTCTCCCACAGCATACTCCTGAAAAAGCTGGCAGCCCGCAGTTTGGACAGGGGCACTCTCTGCTGGGTTAGGAACTGGCTGGAGGACCAGGCCCAGAGAGTGGTGGTGAACAGTGCTGCATCCAGTTAGCAGCCAGTTACTAGTGGTGTCTCCCAGGGATCAATGTTGGGCCCAGTCCTGTTTAATATCTTTATTGATGATCTAGATGAGGGGATCAAGTGTACCATTAAAAAATTTGCAGATGACACCAAGTTGGGGGGAGTGTTGATCAGCTGGAAGGCAGAAGGGCTCTTCAGAGGGACCTGGACAAGCTGGAGAGATGGTCTGATTCCAACAAGGCCAAGTGCCAGGTCCTGCACTTTGACCACAACAACCCCCTGCAGCACTACAGGCTGGGGACAGAGTGGCTGGAGAGCAACCAGGCAGAAAGGGACCTGGGAGTTTGGATTGACAGGAACTTGAACATGAGCCAGCAGTGTGCCCAGGTAGCCAAGGCGGCCAATGGCATCCTGGCCCGTGTCAGGAACAGTGTGGCCAGCAGGACCAGGGAAGTGATTCTTCCCCTGAACTCAATGCTGGTGAGGCCACACCTGAAGTACTGTGTCCAGTTCTGGGCCCCTCAGTTCAGGAAGGATATTGAGGTGCTGGAGCAGGTCCAGAGAAGAGCAATGAGGCTGGTGAAGGGACTGGAGCACAAGTCCTATGAGGAGAGGCTGAGGGAGCTGGGGTTGTTCAGCCTGGAGAAGAGGAGGCTCAGAGGAGACCTCATCACTCTCTACAACTACCTGAAAGGAGGTTGTAGCCAGGTGGGCGTCAGTCTCTTCTCTCAGGCAATCAGCAGTAGGACAAGATGGCATGGTCTTAAGCTCTGCCAGGGGAGGTTTAGGTTGGATATTAGGAAGAAATTTTTTTACGGAGAGAGTAATCAGACTCTAATTGGAATGGGCTGCCCAGGGAAGTGGTGGATTCTCCGTCCCTGGAGGTTTTTAAGATGAGACTGGATGTGGCACTTAGTGCCATGGTGTAGTAACCATGGTGCTGATGGATCAAGGGTTGGATTGATGGTCTCAGAGGCCTTTTCCAACCTGGTTGATTCTATGATTTTGTGACTCTATGATCTTTTAACATGCACAGAAGAACAAATGATATTATACTTTTTTCTCAAAGGGACAGGTTCTCCTGTGCAAGTATGAGGGATGTCTGTAAGAAGCTGTCACTCTGAATTTGTAGGAATTTGAAATATTGTAATTAATAAATAATTGTAAATATATTCTCCCACCATGGCTAATACCTGACCAGCTGAAGTGACATTAGCAATAGGAGTGATCACAGTTTAACAAGACTGGTAGGTTTTACAGTAATTAGGCATTAGACTCCTATTAGACAACTCAGTGGGGATATTGATATACAGTATATTAGCCTCTGATTGCTCAGTACTGTCGTTTCACCCTGTGGGTATGACATATTTAGCATGTATCTACACTACATAATGACACATGAGGTAGAAGAATTTTTTCGTCTCTCAGAGGCCTCAGTAAGAAAAGATCTAAAAAGCAAGTAGCATAGAAAGTTATGTTGATCAATATGGCCAAGGCTGAGATGTTGTTTCAGGGAGTCCTTGAATCTTCTCTTCGGGGCTCCTCTCTTGCGGCAGCCAGTGGCAAGTTCACCGTAAAGCAAGATCTTAGGGAGACGATGGTCCTTCGTCCTGGAGACGTGCCCTGCCCAGCACAGCTGTGTTCTCAGCAACATGGCCTCTATACTTGTGATTGCTGCTTGTTCTAGAACAGATGTATTGGTCACATAATCTGACCAGTGGATGTTTAGGATTGAACGGAGACAGCGTTGATGGAAGCGTTCTAGGAGACACAGGTGGTGGCGGTAGATGACCCATGATTCAGATCCATATAAGAGAGTAGACAGCACTATGGCTCTGTAAACACCGATCTTTGTACTTTTCTTCAGGTGTTTGTTTCACCAAACTCTTTTATGGAGTTTTCCAAAAGCACTATATGCCTTTGCTAACCTGTTGTCTATCTCCCTGTCAATCTTACCATCCGAGGAGATGAGGCTACCTAGGTAATTAAACTGCTGGACTGATTTGAGCTCTGATTGGCCAATGGTGATATGGGGATGATGGAAGACTTCCTGAGGTACAGGTTGATAGAGAACTTCTGTCTTCTTTAGACTGACTTCCAGCCCAAAGAGCTCAGCAGTGTCTGCAAAGCAGGATGTTAAATGCTGCAGAGCTTCTTCTGTATGAGCAACAAGGGTGGCATCATCAGCATAAAGCAGCTCCCAGACAAGATGGTTTAAGGTCTTAGTGTGGGCCTTCAGTTGCCTTAGGTTGAAAAGGCTTCCATCAGTACGATATTGAATGTAGATACCATCCTGATCATCAAGGTCTGCCATGGCCCTTTGGAGCATCATGCTGAAAAAGACTGTGAATAGGGTTAGTGTGAGAACACAGCCTTGTTTCACACCATTAGTTATTAGAAAGGGCTCAGAAAGTGCATTGCCAAGCACTTTCTTTCATCTATACTTTTTACCTAAACAGTCAGCAGTATTAACCAGTACTTTTATGATCTGAAGCTAGTAGTTTTTGATGCAGATTATAATTTAGACTCTTTTACACTTGTACTTACATATACTTATGTAGATATAATGGCCAATTTCTATAAGCTTTATTTTCTACTCCAGTCATTGATAGTTGTATAAAGGAAAAGTCAGTATCAATACTATCAAATTTATAGTGAACACCCCAGAAGGAATACTTGGAATTTCATTCTGCTTCTACCCATTCTGTACCCTGTTATCTGAAATTGCCCTCTGTTTTGTGAAAAGTAAAGTAGATGTATAAACTCGTTATAAAGCAAGAAGTCTTAACAGCTGTTGTTATTCTGTTTTATAAAGACTAAATTATTTAGGACAAGACTTGACTAATAGTAAATGTGTCATTTTGTAATGGAGCCAGTTACAAGTCTTTTTGGGAAAAAAAAAAAAAGGTTTTTAAAGCAAGAAAAGTGTTAAATGTGAAATAATTAAGACAAACTTTCCATGGGTAAAATCATAACCTTGGACTCGGAAAAATAAATGCCTTCCAAAGGACATTTCTTAATGAAATCTATAATGTTTTCCAAATATATAGCTAAAGGGGTTTAGGACAATGATTTAAAAATATTTTCTTTCATCACTAAGGCCAGCAGAGGAAATAGAAAAATATTTTAAATGGGCATAACTAATGCTCTGAAGTCCATTCAGCACAAAAATTTAGTTGTGAGTCCACTAGCATGAAAAATATTATTAGAGGGAGAGAGGAACATGACTTAAATTTAGATCTTAACCTTTATTGAGTTCTTTAGATTTAGCTGTAAATCTTCTGCCAAGCCATTTGCCCAAAACCTCCTGCAGGTTTGCTGAACAGAATTCTGTTGTCCTAAGGCTGTCAGTAAAGGAAAGTGTTCAAGAAGGACATACTCACTGCCATAATTCACATGCTGCCAGAATGGAGCTTCTAGATCTGTGTATGTGTGTCAGCATCTTTGCACCAGAGGACTCAAAAATATATTTTTCTCTATTTCTAATTCTAATTTGCAAAGGCAGTGACTATGCAGGATGTGTGCTGTAGGTTTAGGTGGTAGGATCAGTTCTCTAAATTCACATGGTGCCTATTTAGAGGAACAGGTTACTGCACACTATCTGAGTCATGGCATCTGTCCTTGTGCCTGCTTTCAGCCTAGATCAACTGTAAAGAAAGACAGAGTAGTTTAGCCTGCAGTCTGAGTTAAGTCAGGCATTGATTTAAGGACCCTTCAGACCCTTCAGTTAGCTGCCTGGCTGCACACACAAAACAACATCACATCCAACATCTGCACACCCTCTTTGTCCACCATCTACATCAGAATGTTGTTCATCCTTGCATTGTAATTTTCTATGGACTAAAGACGTGCCTGCAAACAGCTGTTATGGCTCAGCTGAAGTGTGAAAAACTTTTACACTGCAATAACTTGATTGTCCATTGTCCTTGATTGTCCTTTAATTCAAGATATGCTGCATTTGAAGCACCTGCTGCAGTCATCGAACATCACCTCTTAGGAAAGTTTCTTTTGTGCCATTTGCCCACAAATGTCTCTCAGTATCTCCAGTACTGCAGACACTCCAGCTTGAGGATCTTTACAAAAAAATTCCCAAAGAATTTTCCTGCATTAACATACTGAAGAGTTCTTTAAATGGTGATTTCAGATACATGATCCATCTATGTACGGATACATCAAATTGTTGGCTTGAACTCACACAGTGAAATTTGCCATAAGCTTCTCACCCACCTTCTCTTACACCTTGGCCCCTCACTCCCCCTTGTACAAGGGCATGCATATATTGTAGTTATATATGTATAAAATAGTCACTAACTTGGAATGTAGCTCCTACGCTTACTTTACAACTTACATCACTAAACCAACCATCAGAGGTAGCTGGAGGGGTTGAGAACTTCAGGTCTGTTTCCTTCACTTCTTTCAGGTAAAAAAACAAGTAGTTGGTTATCCCAGATTTTACTAGACCCATAATTCAGGCTTTCTATCTGCTCCTAACATTAAACAGTTTCTAGTAACAGTGAATTTAAAATTTCTTTGTTTCTTCTTAGTGCAAACATATCCACGCGTTCCTTTTACTTTAAGCTGTCCCTCAACAGTGTTGTGAAGAAACAACATACCTATGCAGCTTCCCATACTGTCTTACAGAAAACAAGTTCCTATGAAAAAAGATCTTCATGTTTACTAGGTTCAGTTCACACACAAATCACAAACAGGTCACAAATCATTGGAACACAAATCGTAAGTGATATCAAGCAGGCTTTATGTGTCTGTCATGTCTTTAAATTGTAAGTAGTGGGAAGGATACCAAATAACCCCCTCTTAATACTGTGGCTTCACAATGAAGAACAGCAAAGTCACCTTTGCAACAGCAATCCAACACTTTGGATATTTGAGAAGCTGCTTGTCCTCAGTCCCTCTATAACAAGCCCCTTCTTACTAGAGGTAGCATTAACAGTGTGTGGCAGGACTGAGAGCTTGCAGGAAAAATGCTTCTGAGTTAGAATGTGTGGTGGTTCCTCTACTCTGCTGATTTAGCACCTGGACAGCCCAGTGCAGCCCCAGAACATTTAATATATCTTCTTTGAACTTGTTTCAAAGGGTGCTAATCAATCATTGAGGAAGTACTGATCAAGTTATTGCAATCCTCTTGTAAACAACATAGTTGTTGTTTGCATTCAATTAGTTACCTGAAAGCCTGAAGTACAGTAAATTTGAAAAAAAAAATCACTTTCAGCTAATGCTCAGTACAATACCAACAAAATAATTAATTGGAATGAGTTATACACCAGCACTCTTATCTGTATTACACTTGCCTGAGAATAAGAGTTTCTACCAAACTGGCAACCTTTCATAATAGCTAACTATAATATTAACAGTACAGTAGTGGTTTAGTAATTAAGTATTCAGTAGAGCAAACAGTGTTTTCTGGTAGAGTATGTGATCGAAGTTAAGATATAACTGATTTATCATGTCATAACTCAGATGAGACTCTGCTTAGTTGGAATTTGAAGGATATATTCACAGTCACGGCATTGTGTTTTTATGCCGTTGTGGCTATGCTAAAAGTAATAAAGCCACAAGAGCATTATTAGATGGGACTTCCATAATAGTGAGTCAATTTTAATGAGATGTCTTAAGAGGCATTTTTATTAACTTATTTTAGAACCCAAGATACAGAGACTGTAAGAGGCCTAGTTTTGGTTACACTGTAGATTTACAGCAGTTATTTCAACAACAATTATAG
Source organism: Pipra filicauda (assembly GCF_003945595.2). Classification (NCBI taxonomy): domain Eukaryota; kingdom Metazoa; phylum Chordata; class Aves; order Passeriformes; family Pipridae; genus Pipra; species Pipra filicauda. The sequence continues at coordinate 3,319,993 of NW_024104321.1, read as the reverse complement.
TTCTCTTGTTATTAAGTATATTTCAGCTATATTTACCTCTCAGGGGTATTTAATTTCTTACTCTTGTCCTTTTCTCTACCTCCACACTGCATGTTTTCAGTCTATTAGATTTATTTCTAATGTCTGAAAGAGAATCATGTTTCAAACATGAATAACAGAAACTGCCACAGACATAAAACTCAGAATAATCCTCTTGCTGCACTGAGTTTCACTATGCAAAAGCAAAGCCATTATGATAAAATAATAGCTATATTTCTTGTAGGAATTGATGCAATTACTATTTAAATCAAAGGAACCAACTACTTCTTTGGCTAAAGCTCATCAAAAACATTTCCCTCTTGCCGCAAATGTGTGATTTAGATTGCTGAAAGGTATTAGCAAAGGTATTAGCAAAGATGGTTTTAATATTATGTTGTAAAAGTGTGACTAAACAAGGTTCAGTGATAAAGTTCACTTTAATACTGTATAGAACAGTCATTTGAACAATGATTCAAAACTACCAAGACACAACTCAGAGTTACCAAGACACAAATCAGAGTTACCATACTAAAAGGTTTTGTGTAATATCAGTCACCAAACATCTACTCTTGATAAATGGTCTATGTGCCTCGAGGAGTAACCTTGAGAGGCATCTCAGCTCAAGGGGAGACCACCACCATGCAGCCAGGCTGCTTGGCTGGGAGAGCTCAAAGAAGGCTCACTTAAGCTGTCGTATTTGTGGAATAAACTGGTTGGATTGTAGTCAAGTTACTTGCAATGAGAAAGATATGCCTGGGGTTCCTTGTACCCACAACTTGCTTTGTGCCTTGTTAAATGAGTCTTGGAAAAGTTTCCTGCTGTTCATGTGTTAGTTGCATGACAGGTGTTTCAAGCTCATACACACCAATGCTCACTGTGCCACTGTTTGCCTTTGTGGGCCTTCAGAGAACAGACTGCAACTAGAAGAGTTCTTGGCTGGGCTATGGCTCAAGCATTTACCTCCTTTGAAGCCTAAACCAAACTATCACGAGTTTGGTTAAGGGGTTGAGTGTATCCATCACACCCCTCCTATAAGTAGCTAAAGGGAAATTAATTTAATAGCAAACCTGTATGAAACTGTGAAACTTTCCTTGCTTTTATTATTCTGTATGAAATTCAACAATAAGAATACTCAGTTGAGAGTAGAATAAAATCTACAGAAAAACAACAAAAAATTCTCTGATGAATTTCATCTAGTTTAAACCCAGTTTTGCATATCTCAAATAGCAAGACTGATCAAATATATGACTATATTGATAGTACCTAAGGTATTATTGTAATTAAATGAAATTTTTGATTGCCCTTTTAGAGGCACTGTTTTTCTGTCCATAGCATGAGGACAGACAAGACTGACTTTTTTTATAAACCAAATTAGGCTGATTAGTCTTGTTGAAAAGATCAACAGGTACTGTGACAACTTATACAGGGTACTACCTAGAAAAAAAAAAAAAGGACAAAACTTCTAATTAGTGGAATGGCTAGAAATCTTGTGCTAGAAATCTTATTGAGCTTACTTTAAAAATCACTAAGACCAAACAAAATTTTGTCTTTTCTATGCACTGAATATTTTGGACTTCATTGAAATCTTGCTTTCAGTATCAGGAGAAACATGATGCTCTTCATTCCTAAGACAAATGAATAGGTAAAGATAGTGTTCACTTGATAAATATCAGTGCAAGATGTTCGTACTTGAGCAAGCTAAGAAAGTCATTAGGGGCAGCATACCTGACAGATAGTAATTTGTTGTACCTTCCAAAGCTGCAGTAAATCTAATAACCTGTGACTGAAAAAATGAAAAAATAATAAAAGCATGCCATGAAATCAAAAAACGTAAGAAACTTCCTAACATGCCCTTTTGTTATATTTAATGTATGCAATAGCACAGTAGGCATGTTTGCTGCTCACCCATTGTCGTGTGAGTCATTGGAAGGGCCTTGCTACTCGCTCCTCCTCCTCATTTTTCCTGGTAGTAGATTTATCAGAAGACAACTTCCTAAGTGGTGTTCAGGGTTTTAACTAGGTTACTTCTGACTGACTACATAATATTTTTCAAATTATTTAAATCTTATCCTCCACATATCACATGGGAACATGCAGAAAATGCAAGTAATATTATCACACATTTTGTGTCTCTTTCTACTAGACTTTCCTGCCTGTAACTGCACTTCTCTAAAACAAATAAACAAAGTAATTTTCTTGAATTCACATCTATTCCTGTGAATCTATATTCTGTAATATGTAATCTATATATTAACTCATCTCTGATATAACATGTGACCTTAATATTCAGTGTTAGTAGCCTCAATATATTTATTCAATCTAAGTAGATCAGAATTAGCTCCACAGATTTTTCTAGACTGAAATTTATGAGCATAGAGTCAACCTCTGAGTGCAGTGCACAAACAAGGACAACCAAACACCTACCACCCAGAAGCAAGCATGGATTTCTATTCAGGTGAAGATGATGGTGACTTACAGAAAATTTCACAAGCTTCTGCTGTACCTTATGGCAGGCAAAGAAACATCAGATTTAATTGAAGTAAGTCAACACTTTAATATGAAGACTGATTTCAGTTTCCACCCACCAATATTTTTGCCAATGTAATTTTAACTAATTCTGGTGGAGTAGCTCTTTTACTTCCCTGTACTTTAGTTGACTCCAGTAAACTTTGGTTGACTTGTTGAAGTTGCTGGGTTGGGTTTGGTTCACCCATTATTTGGAACCAACATTCCCCAGCCCTGTGTAGGGAGAACAGATATCAAAATAGTAACCTAATATAGCTACCAAAGCAGCAGTATGAGGTACGCTGGGAAAGTGGTGGATGGGAAGGGGGACACTGGTGTTTTCTAGGCTCTCACTGGGACACTGAAATCCTCTGGAACAACTCAGGCCAGCCACTGGGCCTGTGTTTGGCTATGGATTTGAGTCTATCAGCTTAATCATCAAATTCTTAGATTTAACTGAAATTGAGCAATTGTCATGGTTCACATATTTTTTTCTGGTGTGTCAGTCTTTGAAAGTAAATAGCTTTAGTTCCCCTGGAAACCACTCATTTCACAGGCTTTATCAGTATGCTTGAGCCTTGAGAATGCTGAATGAAAAACCCTCAGAGGAAACATTTTTCTGTTCAAAGTCTTAACGAGAGTAAATAGGTGTAAACAATGAAAGCCAAAAGGTTGTTATTTTTCCATATTAAAAGGCAGAAATTTGAAATGTTTTTATTTTTTTCAAGACAAATTGCAGAGCCACTGCAGTTAGTGACCCAAAAGGTTTCCATTTTTTGAGAAAATATAAATGTGTTACCAAGAAGATTTTCTGCATGATTAATATCAAAACATGAAAGGCAGATTGAATTTATCCGTACATTGGCATTTATAGACCTTAGAGAAGGGAAGTTATTTAGAAGGTGATAGAACTGTAATTGCCATTTCAACAGAAAAGCAATCAGTGAAGAATAAAACAAGCTCAGTCTCCCAAAATGAAGATTTGGAAGTTAATCAAATGCCATCTCAGTCAGCCTGTCATGATGCTATGTGTATCTAAGTTTCCAAATTGTTGTTGCTGTTGATTTCTGAAACTATACTACAGTTTTGTAGTCTTTCAAAATGAGTAAGGTGTTTTCCAGACCAAATAAACAGAGAATTAAAAGGCTACATTCTTCTCTACTTCCTCTTTCCAGGTTTATACTAATTCCTTCTCAGCTATTAAGTGATTCTGCACCATTTGTAGACCACAATATAACCCCAAATCCAGCATTTTGCTTTGTAACTTTTATTTTAAAATTAGTATCTCTTGAAATCCTCATAAAACCAAAATTTTATGCACTACTAAGCACTGTGCATTAAAATAAGTATTAGGTAGGAAGATGCAAAGCAAAACCTGTTTAAAATAGGACCAGCTTTTATTGTTATTTCCACCCTGATCACGTTCCCACACCAAGTCTTTCACAGATGACGGTTTTAAGCAGGTAACTCCACATCCTGTATGTTTCATTGACTATCCAAATTCATTATACTGTCACCATTTAAATATCCATTGTGCATCACTGTTAGACTCATTCAGTTCCTTCTTCCTATGGTTTACTCTGGGCTTTCCTGGCATCTCTGTCTCATGCTATATGCTTCCAACCACTTCTTCCAGCAGGCTGCTCTCCCCATTTCTTCTCTAATTATTTGTTTTTTATCTCACTCCACCTGGTCTTTTAGTTGATTAAAACTTCTGCCTCCAAGTAAATGAAAAATCTCTGATTGATTTGACAAGACACTCAACATCTCAATACCATCATGGTGTACAGTATTTCTTTTCCTACAATGGGTACAATCGGGTTTTTGCTACCTATCTAAACTCTAATTTGACAATACTGTGAAAGTTTAGTAGGTGCTTTCTGTGGAATTAGTTTAAGGTAGTTCTCCTAGTAAGCTCCTGTTTTCATATATTTTAAAACCACACTATTTAAAATGTAGACATAATGAATGGCCTCAGGGCACAAGTTTTAGTAGTTCCTTTATGCATTAAGCTGTGTGTTCAAACCAGTATCCTTGGCAGTGGTAGGACAGGAACTATTGCCTTTAACATTATTACTAATTGGATCACCACCTCACACTAGAGAATTCCCTACTCTTCACATCAAGGAAAGGTTAATTCAGTAGGAATTTTGTTCTACAGCTTTCTGGCAGCACCCTGTAGCCTAAAACCATCTTCTCTGTAGCATTTAGGATGATAAAGGGCAATGCTTATTATGAATCCTGATAGGACTCAGACTTGCTTCTCATGGAACATACACAATCCCAAGAAGCAGAAAACACCTAATGATCTTCAATGAGAGTCATACCTTTGAGAATTTGCTATGAATATCCACTCATATGCAGGGTTAAACAAAATTGGGACTTCTTTTCTCTGCTGTGTTTGGTACTGGATACCTCAAGGCACACTGGTACAGACAGAGGAAACTCTGTGGACAGCATCAGGAGGCCTTACTGCCAAAAGCGGTTTAGCAGGAGAAAAACACAGATTAAAGTAAGGTAGACTGATCCACTTCTTTCCCTCATAGCTCCTCTCAGGCTCCCAAACAACCATGGTGACTCTAATCCCAAAGTCATTCCTTCAGTCTCACACCTGACCATCATCTCAATTGCAGTATGTCCTCACTGGCACTCTCCAAATATTGGATCCTCTCTCCACCACTACACCCACAAGTATCCATCACAATTCTGCCTACACAGGACTCAGAAAAGATATGTTGGTCTAGGGGAAAAATCAGTGTCTGATAGGGTTATCTTATTCTTCCTGTTGATTTTTTTCAGGCAAACAATCGAAACAGAGCATTTTAATACAAAGGGGATAGAAGCTTGTTTTCACTGATAAGTAAAACAGTCATTCTCACATGTACTCACATAAGTACTAACTCTTCAAAGTAATTAAGCTGTTCACTGAACAGAAAAACGATTCTGTAGTGTTTTCAGCAATTAAAGTATGATTGACAGACTGCAAAGCATAATGATTAGGTTTCATCATTTGAAGAAAGATTTAAAGAAGGTGCAACCAGTTCTTGCAATTATTCTTTATTAATATTTATCAAACTGTACAATCCCTCTATTTGTTAAATGCAGTGAATCTTCTATCACTAGCTCATTATAAACAGTTTTGCTTTAGTGCCATAATTTTGTCATGTTTTACAAGGGTTACAGCTGACAGCAGCAAGTGTGTAACATACATTCACATTCCCCTGCTCACATCTACTCAACCGAGCATTTACACTTCATATGGGGGCATTAAACTAAATATATAACTGTTCCTGAATTTGAGATTTCCCACTTTAAATCAAGGGACCAAGTACAAGATGTACAGCTGGGAAGTCAATGTGATAGCTAATACAAATTCAAGGTTCCTTGGTAAGCCCTACTCATTCCTTATGGTTTTCTGCTGATGATGAAGAATGATGTGTAAAAGCCAGCAAATGAGCATGCCCCCATGGTACCTCTCAAACATAAATTACTGGTTTTGCACTCAGTGCAAGCTGCCTGCTTAAGAGAAAAGTCAGAGAAACTCAAGCTATGTCTTGAGTTAGACATAGCAAATAAACAGAATGACAATTTGCACTGCTACTCTCTGTACTGCATTCTGATTTTTCTTATTTTATGTAAATATCTAGATCAATAATGGCTAATTAAGTTTTGGTTGTTTTGTTGGGATTTTTAAAAAATGCCTGATCTGCAAACAGATTGTTTTTCACCTCCTTGGCTGTCCAGAAAGAACATTTCATAATCAAAAGAAATTATTAGAGATGAAACAGAGTATGCTATCCTAGAGGGTGTAAGAACAGCATCTGTGGACCTAGATTCAGTTGTAGAGATAACAGTATAGTGAACCTCAGATGCAACCAAAGTAATCATGCTACAATTGCAGTTTGAGGTAGTGCAAGAATGAGGGCCAGTGCTGGGAGTGAAAGAATATCACACCTGCTGCATTTTAATGGGACTTGCAGTTGTTTTGCAGAAAGTGATGTATGACAGTCACATAATCCACTGCCAAAGCCTAGTCAGACACCAACAGAAACCTAGAAAGGTGTCAGGCATAAAGTTTCCTACTTAACAGGAGCCTGCAAGAGGTAGATGTGCAATTTTACCAAAAAGTGGTCAACAGTAGCTTGAGATGCCTCCATTACAGTTATTGCACTCAGAATTCCAGTCATGAGAATGTGTTTGTCTGTCAAGGAAAAAGAGGCAGGAGAGCAAGAGGAAGGATACTTGAGTTTTTGGGTTTCAAGTTCATGTGTATATGTGCACCATCATCTACCCATTCACTTTTCAGATGCATTTTCTGGGAATTTCTAAGATTAATGTAATCACAAAAGACATTCAGAGTCATTGATTGTTTAAAAACATGCATTTTGTCAGATGAAAATCTTGCATATACTTGTTGGATGCTCCTATTGCTTATAATTACTATAGGGTAATATAGTAAAGTCTGTAACAACCATATTCTGTGGAACTTTTCTTTAAACATTTTCCTAATATACTACAAGGGAAGATGTTAATCATGTATACCTCTTCTGTCATTTAGTCATAGTGCATTGCTAATACTCCCTCCCAAGAATACATGCTCAGTTTATGCTCTCATAAAGTAATATTTATTCTTGTACATCTAAATCCAGAAGATGAGCATGGTAAAGGAAGTCCAGCACACTTTTCTTATAAACCCTGTGAGACGGAAACTAGGTATTTATTGGGAAGAAGGAACATATTCCTGTTCTTCTCCCTTTTTCAAACTGCAAGGAAGAACAAATAAATCAGAGCAGGAAAGAGGCTGAGCTCTGTTTAGATCCAGCCAGCAGAGAAAAACTCTTGTCTCCTTCAGACAGATAAAGTCCATCTGAATGAGTTTAGAAAAGTCAGTAGCTCCCCAACCACAGAAGGGCTGGTCTACCATTACAGCTTTCAGCTGCTTGGGGAGGCCAGGGAAAGGGGGCTGGTGCATCTTGTTCTGAAAGAATGATGCCTGCAGGTCTTTATCATATATTGAGCTTGTCTTCTCGTAAAAGACTTTTAGGAGCAATACAGAGTGCAAGCTACTCCTACTATGTTGTGTTTCCTGACTATGAAGCACAGAGCATTGAGGAAATGGTGCCCTGGCAGGTGATCTGATGACGAGGCTCTCTCGCAAGAAAATATCCTTTACGTGCAGAGCATTCTTAAAAATATACAGACATAAAGATAGGAGTTATCTAGGCTTTGAGGGGAGGTAAGTTTTTAACCATTTAATATCTAAAAGGCAAGATGGGAAACTCTACATTTTTACTGAATTTTATATGATTTACTCCATCATTTTGAATTATTATAGTTTGGGACCCATTAAGTAGAACTGCACTTTCATTTAGTGAGGTTTTTAATATTTAATATTGGCTTTCCTATATTATATACATTGTAATAGCACATAGTTAAAATTAATTTAGTCTAGTATAATTTACATTTGGTGAAAATGCCAGAAGGATCATACTGGAACTATATTAACAGTAGCAATAGCATTTCTGGACGACTGAAATAGTGTAATGCCTAAGAAGAGTGTTTTCAGTAGCTCAAGCTCAAAAAGTTATCCAGATAGGGAAAAAAGCAGCAGAAATAATTTTAGGTGAAAAATGAACCAATAAATATTCCATAACTGCTCTCCAGCTTTTTTTCAGATATTATGATGGCAATTAGGACAGAATATACTGTTTCTTTGATATTGTCTACAGATGCCAAGTCTGCATGCTCAGTTGGGTTATTCAATTCTTAAAATGCATTATGGTCAAATCACACTTTCTAAAGTGGTTTTCTGTTAGAACTACATCAAATGAAAGCCTTATTGCTGGCTTAAATGTAATTCAGTTCATCCTTGTTGTGTCGGGATGTGGTTTTATATATTAGGTGAAAGAAATGAAAAAAATTCAGAAAAACATTAGTCATTATGAGGACTTTTTAATATCATCAGCACTACCATAAAGCCAGATGATAAACTGCACACTATTCAGAAGAAAGAAATAGGAGAAAATTAACATTGCCTTAGTCTAGATTAATCATAGTCCAGGATTCCTGTCATTCTATGCAAAATAAAAGCTTGACTATTTCAGATTTTAAAGTTTCTTCTCAGAATTTAACATTATTTGCATTGAGAGGCAAATATGAAGCCCACATACAGAAGAAAGAATGCAAGATTTTGGACTGGTATAGTTGGTAAAATCATATCCTTGTTCTAAACAAAAGCAAAGCAGCATTGATGACTTGGATCCATGTGGTTAGCAGTAACATTTCACATTAGTAACCTAATGAAGCTCTTCATTGTTAGTGAGAGGTAAATGCTTGACAAGTTTATGGTGAGGGGAAAAAGCTTCAATAAATAACTTTAAAATCTGCCTCTCTTCTTGCTTGCATAATTATTGCTTTTTATAATGGCTTAATGGAACAGCAAAGCATAGGTGAAAAAAGGCTAGAAAAGAGGAATCTTCTTTGGAGCTAATAGGATGTACAGTGGGTTTTTTACTTCTTCTAAGATGAAAACTACTTAACAGCCATTAGGCCTCTCACAGACTTAAGGGGAGAATTTAAGTGTCGTTTTTCATATAGATAGGTCTGTCTAGGGATCAGACCTAAAATAGGGGAGATGAAGATTTCTCTCTGTGCAAGTAGAGAATGATTTCAGGATGTTTTAACTGAAAGAAGAAAGTTCTGAAATGTCTCACTTGAGCTCTTCTCCCTAATACTGGTTACTCGAGAAGATCACAACCAGAAATCTGTTGCTCTCTTTGCAACAAGTGAAAAATCTGATGCCTGAATGCTTCAAAGGGCAGGAGGCCAGTCCTGCAGGGACTCTGATATTTCTGGTAAAATCCTTTTCACTTGAAAACCATGTTTTCAATAAATTGAAATTTTAACAGAAATTTCCCCTTTTTCTTAATGAATAAGGAAAAGTCAGACTTAAAACTCACTGAAAGAGGTGGAAATTGTCTGAAAAGAACATCTGGAAAATTTTCAGGCTTTGATCAGAAGTGCACCAGATTTTGTCAGCTGTATTCTGGTTTAGTTATAAAAAAAGATGGAACCAAAGGTTGGGGGGAATTGACTGAAATATCTTTTTCCTGTCAAAATTAAAAAACCCCCTTGGATTGAAAATTTCAGTTTAAAAAAAGAAACCATCTACTTCCGTTAACATTTTCTAATGACAGTTTTCCAAACAGATGTGATTAGGAAACTATTATGGGTAAGTGTAGCTCGTATGTCTTATGTTCCCCTGAAGCATCCCTGAATGCATAGTTGAAGCTGGTAGTATTAATGGATCACATATCATAGGACTCAGATATTTAGATGCTACCTGTTTCTGCCTCTGATGGAAGAATGATCCTCAAAAGCATTGAATAATACTGGATTTTTGCAGTTTCACAATGTGGCTGGTAAAACAACGAAAGAAATCAGAGGATATACAATTATATCCTACGGCATGTACACAAGAACAATAATAAAATGGGCAACAACAAAAGGGAAGCCACTGAGGAAAGATCCATCAATCTGGTAACTATAGGCATTGTTGAAAGCATACAGTCAATAGAAATGGAGTAAGGTATATAAATAGTGTGATGGGACTGAAGCAAAGAATTCTACATGCAATTTATTTAGATTGAATGCTATTATGTAAATAAAGCATTTCATTGCAAAACAGCTAAGATACATTATTCTATTTCCTGCTGCTAAAATAGACATTATGCAGCAGTTGTTTGCATAGCTTGTTGAGAGCAGGTATACTTCAACCTCAACAGCTCTTGCTTGATTCACTGTTATTATTTTGGTCCATACAGTCTAATCCAGGATTGTTGCACAGTCCTGATTGTCCACTGCTGCAGGAACACTATTCTTCTTTTAGCCTTCGATGGTTTAAGATGGGAAAATCTAATAGATATTGATATTTGTTTGATTTGTGAAAAAGTGAAATCATAGTCCTCTTCGCTCTTTTCCCCAGCTGTCTTGGCTTCTTTTTGAGGTTCTGCTGGAAGAAATTCTATGCCTTCATACTAAAGCCAACATTTCATTTCTCAGTTTCTACAGATCAAGTGATGAGATGTCATGTGTGAACCCCCTGAAGGCTGAGAAGAGAAACTCTGACTTCCCCACAGAATATTGTGAACTGCGGTTTCTTACTGGCTAGCAACACCTTTAATTCAATTTGTATGAAACTCAGTTTACTTATTAAAATGGACGTTATTGTTCAAATATTAGAAATTCCATTTCTTATATGTTCTAAGCTGTACAATTGTCAGATTTTTATGGTTTAGATTGTAAATGTGGTTTTCTCTGGCTAATTATTGGTATTATTTTTTTAATTTTGATGTCTTAAAGGCCAATGTACTGTATCATAATAATATGAAGGACATATTTAACAGGTGTGGAAAACACTGTATACAAATGTATATTTCTAAAAGCTATTTTTATGATTAGCATGTTTTACTGTTATACCATGTTTAGAGTCAGGTGATATTGCACTTCTTTGTTTAATGTTTAATTCAAACAAGACCATTATGATCAGTGTCACATTTAAATACATTGTATGGTATTTTCCATTATTTTATTTAATTTATTTTTCATTGGAAATAATTATATTTAGTAATAGGATAGCTTCTAAAAAGTGAAAATGTCAAAATAAGAGAGCAATCCTTGACAAACTGTAAATTGGATCCTTCTGTAAATCTCTTTCTTCAGATAAGCACTCTCCCTGATGCCATTCATCAGACATTGTTACAGCTGTTCCTGCAAATCTCTAAAGGCTGTTTGTTGTTACCATATGGAAAGTTTCCATGACAGTCAGTCTCCTGTCTAGCCAGGAAAATTACTTATAGCCTGTCAACATCTGACAGCCTGAGTTAGCCTATACTTTTTGGGTTATTTTCTGGCAGTAGTCTTTCCACTCACAAAATCCTAAATCCCTCCTAAAAACTTGAAGTTAGAATAATTAATTATTACAGATGTTGTAGGGGGAATCTCAGTATAGAATTTCTTAATAAATCATAATTCCTTTCAAACAGAATGGATGCATTATTTCTCCTGTGTTACTGAGACATTAAGGGTATCAAAGCATATATGATATGGGCAAAAGGTCTTCTTCTCTGATAAAAGTACCAGTTTGTTCACCACCCCGAAGTCAGACTTCCTTAGCACTGCAGATGACATGAAACAAGGAATATATCATCTACATCTTTATGTGAGATATACTCCTATAGAAAGAGACATGTTTTTAAAGTAGTTGCAAGGAAATAAATTATTTAGTAACTACAGCTTTTCAAGAGGGAATAGTATTAACTTAGGAAGTATCTTAGGCAGTCAAATGGAGCTCAGACCCAGCTGTGTTCCAGTCTGCAGCACAAAGACCTGACATCCATTGATATCCATGACCAGAGGTATTTGGTATTTGGGATCATTCAGCACTACAGAGATGAACCCTTGCCTTGCCCTTTCAATCATTCTCTGTAGGCTGAAAGCAAGAGAAAACAAAAGATACCAGACAGACTCTTTAAAATATTGAACTTTAAATTTCTATTTTAAAAAGCAGTTTCTGACATGATAGGTTCACCTCAAATAGTGGGAGTATGAGGAGGTGGGAGCTCAAGGTCTCTGGTCAGGTTTTGAGCATGGGGACCATCATCAAAGACAGACTGATATTCTTCAAAAAATTTGGAAGAAAAGCATACATTGGAATTTAATTTTCTATTACTGAGTGGAAAATTTCTTCACTAGGAGACTATGTAACATAGCACTTGCAGTTATGTTTGTGTACCTTATATTTAGCTTGTCTATTGTCTGTGGAGTTACATGGTTTACATAAGTGCTGGGTGGTACCTAGCTACTTAATTAAGGAAAGACTAGAATAAGTAGTTATATTTGAGCATAAAGAATCACAGCTTCAGAATTTGCCAAGGCTGACTCTCCCAGAAAATGCAGAAAAAAAAAATTACTTCTCTGTAAGTGAAATGTTAGGTCAAATCAGAGGGTGAAATACTTCTTCACTTTCTATCTTTTAATACAGGTTATGATCATTCTTAACTCTAAAAATGCAATAAGAATTGCCATTCTGGGATCTCCATCTTTGCCTGACAGTTAAAAAAAATAACTCCAAACCTTAGCAGCTAAAGGGGCATTTTCCCCTTGGCTGACTTAAGAGATGGAGAATGTCATCCAAGGAGATCAGTTCTGATATTGGTATTAATAAACTAGATATGAGCAACATCTAGCTATATTGTCTCTTCACCACCTCCATTCCAAATGCACTAATACTCACAGAAAGCACTCTTAGATTTTACACATTCTTTACAATCATTACCCTTAGATTATAAACTCACAGAAATAATTGCACATTCATAATATTGACACTGTTTCACACTACAGTTTAAGTCCTGAATATATTTTGAACACAAAAAGACGCCTCTGATAACACCATGGGGCACTATTTAATTTGCAAGCCAGAAGATTGTTACGCCATGCAGTCTATTATTAGCAAGGGTTCTCAATAGCATGTTTGCTTAAAATCACTACAGAGGATGCTGGTAGCTTCAACAGATCTTGATAGTTCTCTGCTGTTCATGTATGTGGTATGCTCGGTGTTGTTTGCCACCACTACCTTTATTGTTTTACATGAGTTTTGTCAGTTGTGGGATTTTTAAACATTGCTCATCCCTTGAAATATGGAAGAACAAGAAACAAAAGATCTTGTCAATCAGTTTGGATAGTCAACAGTCTTATAAAATCCTTTAAAGTTCTGAATCAAATCAATTCATTTTCTACACAGACCTATATGCTCTGTGTATTTCAGATATTTGTTTCAAACCTGTGCAGCTGCATGAATGGAAAATATTTACTAAAAAGCTTTAAAGTTTGGATCAAGAAGAAATATTTTTACTTTTATAAATTCTTGTATTACATATTGTTGCAATTCTTATTAGTTTTCTCTATATTTCCATTTTTAGTTCTGAAAAACCACAGTACCTAAACAATGTAGATAGCTACAATCTTGTAAGCAGTCATGTTTTTAATTGGTGCCACTACAATTTAGAACTAAAACATTCAGAGTTTGCCCATGCAGAGCAGATTGATCGTTCATTACAGTTTTCTTTAAAATGTTGTAACATAATTTTTACATGTCTGTAAATAAATATTTTATCTGATTTATGCACTAAATCAGTTTTGCAATTTCTTCTTTCAAAATGTGACTGTAAGACACTTTTCAGGAAAAATGTATTTCTCTCATGGAAATAAAGCTCTGTACCCAAGTAGACCCAACAGAAACAGGCATCCATAATATCAAGTACTTATGTAAGTAAAATGGAGGAAAATGTTAATGCTGCTATCATTTTAACAGTTTGAGAAATTTAAGCACCAGTCCTGTATGAAAAATTCTTCAATAAGGTGAGAAAGAGAGGGGCACAGAAGTCTTTCCTATTCAGTCTGCAGAGCAGCAAAGTGGTTCTGCAAGGGCACCTCAGGCATCAAAGGAAGTCTTTGATGTTAGGAGCTTTCATTCTTCTGCATTGCTGGCTCCCCTTCCTTCTGTGTGTTCCAGTGGAGGAGTTTCTTTCTGTTTGGTTTTGGGCTGTGAGGCCACTCAAGTCTACACTTGGAATAAGCTGTCTCACTCCTCAGCCTCCCCAGTGTTACGCAGCCTTCAAACCGCCTCCTGCAGCTCAGTCACCTGCCACAGGATGTCATCTAGCTGGGTACACCTTTGGCAGGCAGGTCTGCAGCCTTTTCCTGCCCCTGATCCAGGAGAAAGGCCTTGGAACTTCTTTCAGCCTGAAGTCTGCACTTCAGCCTCCTCCTTCAGCAGCTCCATCTGGGTGGAGGCCTCAGCCACTGCTGGGGTAGATGGGGCAAACTCCCCCACCAGAGCTGCAGCCTTTGCTTTTGGTTGAGCACCCACCATTCTGCCTTGGGGTTCAAGTAGGATGAGCGTCCTTGACCTGTGCAGATGGTCACAGAACATGCCTGGTTGCTGGATTATGTGCACTACAAGTCTCTTCACTTGGCTAGTGGAATGCCCCACGTTCAAAGAGGTGCCCTTCAACGCAAGCTGCCTCTCCACACCTTGGCTGAGGTGCCAGGCCCTGTTTGCCTGACCTGGTCCCCACGCTCCTCGTCACTGGTGCTTTCCAGGTCTGCCCTTTGTGGGAATGGGGGGCAGACACTGTTATTCCAGGCCTTGCCCTTGCCTCCTCAGCCACTCTTGTGCAAGCTGCTGGCTCCAGTTGGGATCTGTTCTGCACCTTAACTATTGCCATTAGGGACAAAAACAAATATTTTTGAGTTTTGAACCTGTTGGGAAAACAATTATAAAAATAATGCAAAATTATTAGAGAAGTGGAGAAGTTTTCCACATGGTAATGGGATCCTGTCCCTTTGCCTTAGGCCTCCTAAAGCGTGGCTGCAAAGCAAAACACTGGAAAGATTTTCTTTTCTTGTAAATTCTTTACTCTGAGACAATAAGCTTGTTCCATGTCTTTATAACTTCAGGTTCTTATCCTCCCTAAAATAAACTTGTAGCTCATAAGAGCTAACCAAAGTCACCCATTCAGATACAACAGCCACAGATCAGAATAAACACCTCTACATGGTTATGCTCCCATACAAGAGGAAGGATAGTGTGTGTGTGGTGAAGCTAAGGACAGTTGGACACCCTAAACTAGCAGAAAAGATGTTTATTTTGGCCAGCAGCTGCCAGTCTTAACAGTCAACCAAAGACAGGCTGGACTAAGGATAGTCTATTCCTAGAGAAGGAGGGTCTAGCCAAGGATATGACTATAAATGGAAGAAAGATCCTGTACTGTAAGTAAAACCAGCACAACTTTAGAAGTTAGTACTGTACCTCTGACATTTCTCAGCAATGAAATTTTCTGACCATGAGGATGAGAAAGTAAAGGCACCTGTGTACAGCAGTTACAGCCCTATTCCCACAGTTCATACCCTTCTAATAACTAGCTCTGAGAAATTGGTTAGAAAATCCTCTGAGAAACTGCTTCAAAAAATGACCAAGTGTTTGCTCCAGGGAATAAATAGTTATTGGGTTTTGGATGGTGGGATTATTAACTCATTTGAGACAAAAAGAGCTTGAAATTTTGGGATGCTATAGTAAGAATTTTTTTTTATTAACCTCTCAAAGAAAGATTGCTGTTCCACACTCGTGTGAACAGAATTAATCCACAAGTATCACACTGTATTTTAACAGAAAACTAGTTCACATCCACCACCCTTCCCATCCATGCCCTATAAATCTCACTAACCAAGCAAAAGTGTTTCTAAAGGTTACATTTAAATCTTTCTGGTACTGCCCTGGTTACATGCACTTAACAGCCTACAGTAATGGAGAAGAATCTTTGCATAACCACTCTGTTGATGTATTACCATATGTGACTATATCTATGGTATGTAGCTATGTATATGTGGAAAAAAAATATCCTTCCATTGCTTTATGCTTTAGATAATTTGAAATGTTTCTCCTCAAACAGACACAACTAATGTTGTGGAAAATAAGAATCGAACTCATCCCTGTTGATATCAGTCACTAAATGAGTACCTTCAGTGTTTACTCCAACCAGATTTTTAAGCAGAAACTGTGATCAGTGCTAAAGCCTATGAGGAGTTGCAGCAGCATTTGGAACATTATTTAAAGAAAGAAGAAATGTTAATTCGTATTGACGCTGCTAATATCGCTGTTGTAGCAGGACCACAGTGGAACATGGTGGAGGAACAGAGGATATTCAGTGTGGCAGGGCTGCAGCTTGAATCCAGTACTGAGATCCCAATGAACATTGAAAGGATTTTACCTCAGGATGACTGAGGAAATTACTGAAAGGAGATGTGCTGCACATGTACTAATTTTAAATTTGAAGAAACCTCCCCCATATATTTATTTATTTTTACATCCCTCCCTGTATGCCATGATTCTGACTATTCTTTCAAGGGCTAAGCCTCAAAATTTACAGGTGATTTTGGTTGAATTTCCTGAGAATTCAACACTTAGCAATATGTAGTCAATCATATGAAATATTAACTCTTTGTTCAGAATTTTGGCTTTGGTGTTTAATCCACAAGGCAAGGGAATGATTTCATAAATGCCTGTTTACTTGAGTGGTTACATTAACTGTAAATCTATGCTTCCATTGATGGAAAAACTACAGAGCATAGAATCTGTGCTGGTTTAAAGGTAAACCGGCAGGGGAAATGAACCCAACTCAAAAGAGAGATTATAAGTCAGAATAACAATTTAGTAATATAATATAATAAGTTCGATTATACAGACAAACAATTGATTTTAACCCACAAAACCCAAATGTATAACCCAGCACCCTGGGGCATGAACAGAGTGGTGTTCTTTGGGCCCCCTGAGTCCAAAGTAAAAGGAGAGGGGAAAACCTGTTGGTGAGAGTGCTGGTGCAGTCTGGTCAAGAGTGATGGTTGCAGTCTGGTTGAAAAGTGGTGGTTGCAGTCCAGTCGAGAGTAGTGGTCTTCAGTCTGGTTGAGAGTGGTGGTCTGCAGTCTTCCTCTGGATCCCACAAATGGTTAAAAAAGTCCCAAGACTCCAAGATTATATATCCTCCAGTTCAGGCAGGAATGCCCAGTACCTCCCTCAGGGCAGGGAGTTCCACAATGGGTATGAGAACAGGAGCATCCTCCTATCTCGCAGGCCTCTTAACACCCAGCTTATAGCCTGAGGAGTCAGGCTGCTCTGGGTAGGTGGTGTAAATGGTCTACTGATAACAGTTTCTGGGAAATGGCATGGAAGGCTATAGAATACACAGTTTTGGGTTACACCCATACAGTGATGAACTGGTCCCAGCTGTTCTAACTAGGACAGAATCATAGAATTGTTTCAGTTGGAAGGAATCTTAAAGATCACACAGTTCCAAACCCCCTACCCTGGTCAGGAAGACTTTCCACTAGACCAGTTTGCTCAAAGCCTCATCCAAGCTGGCCTTGAACACTTCCAGGAATGAGACATCCTCGACTTTTCTGGAAAACCTGCTCCAGTGTCTCAGCACCTCATACTAAAGAACTTCTTCCTAAAATCTAGGAAGGCTAGGAATACCTAGGAATACCTAATTTTCTTTTGTTTTGTTTTGTTGGGTTTTTTTTATTTTTGTTTTTCTAACAATCTTTTATATTCTGGTCTCCATCAGTAGTCTACTTTAAACAGGAGGACAAATTTTTACACAATATATGATAATAAGCAAATAAGCATCTAGACATTTCTTAGTTCTACACAGGACAACTTTCAGTAACATATGTGATGACATATCACAAATGATGTTTTACAATTCATTATTTTACTATTCACTGAGCACTATTATTTAAGGTAGCAGGCTTCACAAAATCTATTAGGTCATGACTCACGAACATAAAATCAGTTTTTGACAGCAAGCTATATAAAATCAATTGTGCTGATTTCAAGGATGAGTGACCTTTCAAATTTTGATACCTCTGCATTTACATGAGGATCATTTGCAAGTGAATTACAAGTTCTGAATTATTTTTGTGGTAGGCTAACACGGCGGGAAAACAGTAATCCAGAAGTGCTATCAGTTTATATATGGCTCATTCTGACCAATTTGCTCCACACAGGGTTTGGAGGATCCAAGTCATGTCACAAAATAACATGATAGAAGCAGACAATCAATAATGGCAATAGGAAAAATTACAGAATTCAGCACCCGTGAAATTGCATACAGGCAGCCATGTAGACAAACGACATTGCTGACTGTTCTAACAGAGGTAGACTTTAGGTACAAGGGAAGCTCTGTGAAACCCCATGCAATGCAGAGCTGCAAAGAGACCCCATTTGCTGCTTCTGCCTACTCAAGGGAGTGAAGAACCTTAGCAGATGTTACATTTCTGGCAGCTTCCTCAGATATAACTTTTCAAAAATGTCTTCATAGGGGACAAGCTCGAGGTTTTTTCCCATCACCTTCATCCATCTTTTGAGTGTGGTTTGCCTCATCTGTTAAACTACAAGGTTTTGAAGAGAGGATAAAGGCAATGAAGTGATCTCCTAGGAATGAAGAGCATGAGTGACTGGATATGTGCTCACCTACACATGTACAACCCACTGACTTGGAAATGGAGGAGATCCCTCCTCATCTCCACTGTCCAGAGCAAATTCCTTGAGGAGTGAAGTTTGAGCAAGAGACTGAGTTTGGAGGACAAAACTGTTGTGGAGCTTATGATCTCCTCTTCAAATATGTTTTTTATAGATTCTTTTTCACCTGCAGACCTCAAGTGGTCACAGAAGAAGAAGGTTGAATCATTTTTTAGTTATAGACAGAGGATGTAGGACATGGAGAGGCCATTTAGCTCTCTCACAGACTTTTCCTGTTGGTAACATCAAGAATCTCAGAGGAATATATAGGATCTTGCCTGGTAAGATTGAAAGATAGTGGTGTTATAGTATATCATATCTTTCTGTTTCCTTATGGGCAAAGTTCTTAAACTAAGTATTTCACATCACGCTGGGTATAAATTTTTACTGTTGTGAATAGTCAGCATAGTAATGGAGTTTAAATCATAAATCACATTTTACTTTCCAGTAAAATGCCCCAGTAGGGGTGGTTCTAAGTTGACTATTAACCATGCTTTGGAGGAAATAGTGTGCAAAAGAAAATTATTTAATCTCTTCAAGCTAAGGTGGTGTTGCATAATTCCTTCAGCAATGATAATCAGATTTTAGTGGTCTCCCTAGCAATGCAGGTGAAAATTTAGAAAACCATGAATGTATCCAACAGCAAATACAGAAATTCACAGTATTGATAATGCGTCCCACTGAGGTTTAGTTTTCAGGAATACTGAGAAAATTAAGTTCACATTTGCAATTGGAAACTATAGGGTTTAGTTACCATGAATCACTATAATTGAGCAAGAATCATGTCACTGTAACATTGCCTCTGAAAAAATATTTCTACTCCCATATTCTTTGGAGATATTTTTAGTTCAAACAAATATAAAACTTGCCGAACTATGAATTTTAGTATATTTTCTCTTTTAATTTAGACAACACTGTATGCTTTAAAAAATAAAAATCTGCATATCACACAGCTGAAAGATTAAGCACATTTGCACAGAGTAACAGTGAATGAGGGAGACACACAAGCTAGTAAAGATCTGAGTCAATAAATATAAAATTGCAGCTTATAAAATCACAGAATCATCAAGGTTGGAAGAGACCTTCAAGATCATCTAGTCCAATCGTCAACTTAGCACCACCACAATTACTCCTAATATCCCAAAGGGCCACATCCTGATGACTCTTGAACACTTCCAGAGATGGTGATTCCACCATTTCTCTGGGCAACTTATTCCAATGCCTAACCAACTATTTCAGTGTTGTTTTTTTTTTTCCTAATAGCTAATATGAACCTCCCCTGCTGCAATTTAAGGTCATTTCCACTTGCCCTTTCACTTGTGATATGGCAGAAGAGACTGACCCTCACCTGCCTACAGCCTCCTCTCAGGTAGTTGTAGAGAGCAATGAGATGCCCCCTGAGCCACCCTTCTCCAGATTAAACACCCTCAGTTCCCTCAGCTGCTCCTCATAGGAGCTTCACCAGCTTCATTGCCTCTCTGGACACACTCCAGCACCTCAGTGTCCTTTTTGAAGTGAGGGGCCCAAAACTAAACACAGCACTGGAGGTGCAGCCCTACCAGTGCTGAGTACAGGGTGACAATCACTGCCTTGATGCTGCTGGCCACACTATCTCTGATACAGGCCAGGTTGCCATTGGTCTTCTTGGACACCTGGGCACACTGCTGGCTCATGTTCAGCTGGATGTCAACCAGCACCCCCAGGTCCCTTTCTGCTGAGCAGCTCTCAAGATACTCTTTCACTCTTCCCCCAGTCTGTAGCGCTGCATGGGGTTGTTGTGGCCCAAGGGCAGGATCTGATACTTTGCCTTGTTGAACCTCATGCTGTTGTCCTCAGACCATTGATCCAGCCTGCCAAGATTTCTCTGTAGAGCCTTCCTCCCCTCAAGCATATCAACACTTCCACCCAACATAATGTTATCTTACATTAGCACATGTACTGCCAGCTCAGGTTTTTCAGCGTATCCACAGTGCAAAGGAGGGCCAAGACTTTCTCTGCACCTACTGGTGCGGATGTGCTTCAGTGACAGATGACATGATTAGACAAGAGAATCTCCAGAGGTCCCTTCCTACCTCAACTATTCTGTGAAGCTCTGATTCTATGTGTTGCCTTAAGAGACCGCAGAAAAAAGACTCCAGGCCAATTTAATGTAGGAGATAAGAAAAGAGAGTAAGTCCTTTAATTTCAGGCCTGAGGCCCACAGGAATACATATGACACATCCCTCGTGTCCATGGGGTTCCACAATTTAAGGTATTAACCAATTCCAGATTTATCCGCCCCCCAGGTCCTCCCCCCAGCACACCTCTCTGGAAATTGAGGCAGGGGGCTCTGGGACCCTTTCTTCCTCATCTTCATCTTCCTCAAAGTAAGTACAGTCCTTGGAGTTCCTCCAGAGTTCTGGGTTTGAAGCTAACTTTGTATGGGGGGTACCTTGTTGCTCAAGCCAGGGTGCAAATGTTCTTAAACAGAATGGAGGCCTACCTTGAGGGAAGTCTAAACACACTAACAGAATTTAGAGGGATTGATATGGAATTGGGCAACAGGGTTGGGTAAATGTGTAAACTACTATGCTAAGGGTAAGGGATATAATACAGCTACTTCTAAAATCTACAAAAAGCTAAAAATAAAAAAATCCATAAGCATCATACATTACAGTAAAATGACATACATAAAGTCTACAGTAAAAAGATACTGAAGTAATACATAGGGAGCATGCCAGAATCAGCATGTAACACCCATCTTATGTATATTCTCCACTATAAGAATCTTTTATGAATACCGAAAGTAAAATATATTCTCATCATGATCACTTACTGAAGCAGGAACCTTCTTCTCCCAGTGGAGTCTTCCAGTTGCTGAAGTCACGCTCAGTTTGCTCTCTCTCATCCTATTCAGGATGAATATTCATTCATAGTCAACCAGCACTTAGTTCACACAAAGAGGAACAGTTTCAGCTCAAAATAATCAAAAAGTCCTGTCTCAGAAAACTCTGCAGCCCTGCATCAGGGAGGCTGTAGTTGTAGACACCAAGTCTGTGAGGCAGCAAGGGGAGCTGGTCCTGCCTTGTCTGTTCTACGTAATGAGCTACTGGACAAAGCAGAGCCTGAAGGAGGATGGGATTAGGGCAAGTGCTCATCTTAGCTGTTCCTACAGAAGAAGAAAAATATTCCTGAGATCCACTGGCAGATGCTTCGCAAGAAGACAGGCCATGCAACTGCTTCAGGGAAGCAAACAGCAAATGGTAGTGACTAAAGGGCACTGCAGAAAGAAAAGCAAAGGGAAAACCGAGAGGGAGAGACAAGTGTCGCCAAGGAGACAGTGTTTGACCCAAGGAGGACAATACAGGAGTCAGTGTCTCAGGGAAGACTATAGAGTGGTTGGAAGGTAGAGTGAGAGGTTATCCCATTGCCCTAATGCCACTGCATAAAACTGTATGTTTTGTGCAGGATCTAGAGAAGAAAATCTAAATAAATACATGATATAGACATACAAATACTATAAGGTGGGGAGAGTTCCTGTGTGCACACAGATGGGGTTTGGGCATGAGCTAGATGAACAGTGTTATTAAGTCTAAGGCAACTCAGCCCAAATCTGGACTGAGCATTTTGTTGCTTCCTGAACCAAAGCAGCATGGGCAGAATAACAACTGAGGGTAGCCTCCAAGGAGTGAAAGATGGAACAGAGGCATCTATCTACCACAGAAGTTTTTCAGTGGTTGTAGTCCTCATGGCCTGGAGAAGTACTAAGAGTTCAGAGTCCTACTGGAGTCAATGACAATACCATGCACTTAAGTCCTCAGGAATCCTTCATTAGGATCCCAAAACAGAGACACCAAGGAAGCAATTTAGATGATTAAACACAGGTGTCCAGTGTCATTCTAGACACCCCTCCCCCACTTTAGAACCTCAAAAAGGAGTAAGGCTCACATAGTCCTGTCCATACCTGCCAGTTCCAGGAGGGTGTTTGAGTTACTCATGACTTACTCAAATTCTCAAAACTTCAGCTTTGAGAAAGATGTAAGTTTTTAAGCCATGTCAAGATTTATAGACGTTTATGTTCCTGAATGAGGCCTCGAATTTTAACTGAGATGTTTTTATAGGATAACTGGGGGAAGATGCCAGTAAAAAGGGCCATGGAAGGCAAGGGAAATTTTTGATGAAGGGAGTACACTTTCAAAGTAGAATCTGCAGCTGTATAATTCACAGTCATGTCAACAACAGTTTTCAAAAATCTGCTCATATAACTGAGAATTTCTTAAAGAAAGTCATAGAAAACTGTGACATAGATTGGACAAAGCCTACAAAAAAGTAAGTTGGCAGCAAAATATCAAAGTTATTGGTGAGTCCTATAAAGCTAAGTAAAGTCAGAACTGAAACCTTGATCTGGTGTTACCCACTGAAAAAAGAATTAGATACAATATGTGTTAAATTATCCTTTTATCACCTATGAAAGAACATCAGGGTTTGGCACCTACTATTACCGTTATATGGACTATACTTTAGTCACACCTAGACTCAGTTATTGCCACAGTGCTAGCTGCAGCAGGTTATTTCAAAATATACCCCAGCTTGTGCTAAATTTGTAACGCTGGGCGCCCAATTAAAAGAAAATTACTAAAGGCCCATTTTCTCAGCACTGTAGGAAGTTGAAATATAAGAAAAATTTCTCACCATAACTGTGAAATGAACATAAAAGTGCTGTAGACTTCTTTTTTCCCCTTTGAATTATGTATTCCCCTCTAGTGTAGTGTTAGAGACACTTTGGTCAGTAAAGCTACAGAAAGCAGCCATGTAACCCAGCTACCAACCCAGCTGAAAAGCAACCGGCCCTGGCCAACAGAGTCATTTTCAGGGACAGGAGGGCTGAGTCCCAGGGGCAGTCCTTACTGCGAGGGCTGTGGAATCTTTACAGACACCTTTCTTTGTCTTTCTGTCTTAGCAGCAGCAGAATAACATAAAGGAGAAAACTACAGTCTCATACAAACTTCTTGTTGCATAAAATCTAATGAGTCTCTATTTTAATATATAGAGGTCTTGTTATAGACATCTTGCGCATTTTTGCTGCTCTGAAATAGCACCCTGGGCTCTTCTCTGGCTGTCACAGGGACATCCACATGGAAGAGCACAAAAAGGAGCAGTTAGGAGAAAGGTATTTTTTTTTTACAAGACACTGGCCTTTTCGTGTTTGGGTGGGTTTTTTTGTTTGTTTTTTGTTTTTCTTTCAAAGACCTCCCCCGGGAGTCCCCCCCTGGCACCGCAGGTGAATGGTGGGGTCCCAGGTTGCTGGGAGGCCCCCCCCCCGCACCGTGTGTGAGTGGTGGGTCCTGAGCTGGCTGCGTGTGTGTGGTGGGGTCCTGGGCTGGCTGGGAGTCTCCCCGGAGTCCCCCCTGGTGCCATACGCACAGAGCATGCGCGGTTCAGGCCCCAGGCACAGCCGCAACAGGAGAGGGGAGAGAGAGAGTGGGGGACCCTCACCGGTAGTTTCTGCATGCCTGTGGAGGAGGAGAGAGCAGCAAACAGAGGTTTGCCATTCCAGGTTTGTGGGGGGAAGGGGGAGGGGGGGTACAGGGGATGGGAGGGGGGATACAGGGGAGTGGGGATGGGCGAAGAGAGGGGAGGGGTATCGAGTGGGCCATGGGGGTCCTCTGATCGGAGGGAGGGAGAGCGGAGCACTCCTGTATGAAGTGTCACAGGTGAGCAGTGTGCCTGAAGATATGTGGTAACACACTGGAGGAAGGATATGGTCAGGGTGGATAGTGGAGTTCCTTTAGAGTGATGGGGGTCCCAGCCAAGCTGGGGCCTTGAAAGGCACCCCAGCCTTGGATGTGTATGGGGACCAGAACGGTTGGTCGGTTTGTTTGTCTGTTTGGCTTTGGCTCACCTGCGACTACTGCCCAGGTTCGGCATGTTCTGGATATATTTGCTTTGCTCTGTTACGTCCTGAAAGGGTGGGCAGGACAAAAGGTTGTTCCTGGGTATCTCCTTATGATTGTATATAAATAGGTGATAGTAAAGTAGAAAATATAAGACTTGCCCAAACCGTTCTAACAGGAACGTAGCCTGTGTGACCCTATGTGGTTGCAAGCTATGCTGGCGATGGTACATGCCTTCGGTAGGGTCGCCCATGCCAGGCAGGTCAAAACAGCAGGGTCAGACACAATACATCTGTGGGCAGGATGAGCTCGTTAGTCTTCTGGCAGTCGTCCTAGGAGAAGGACAACTTTAATCCCAAACCCGGGCAGATGGAGCTCGTTTAGCCCCGTAAGGCCATCCATCTAAGAGAAGGTCACTCTAATCAAACCTACATCCTGAGGACCTCGCTGCCACCGTCCAAGCTCACTCAGCCCTGGCAGATGAACCTCAGGATTAAAGGGTGGGTTCAGTTCCGCGCATACTGCATCTCTCCTAAAAATCCATTGCGCAGGCTTGAAGGCTTTACCCACATGCAAAAAGTCCTGTAACGATGGGTGAGGGTCGAAATGGCAGGTGAAAGGTGCACTGGAAGCCGCAGACCCAACCCTGCATGCAGGTGGTTCAGGATATTGGTCATTTGAGACTGACGGGAGATGACAGTCTCTTGGGGCAGCACCCTGAACGACCAAGCAGCCTTTCCAAGGACAGTACTGCTTGCTCCACTCGGAGAGGGGCCTAGAAAAGGTGGCCTAAACAAAGCTCATCTCCACTTTCACCCAGTTGGTTAACCGCAGGCCAACGGGCATCTTCTTCCAGTGCGGTCGCACGAAGATCAAAAGACAAAGGCATGCACCTGCCTCCAAAGGTGTACCTAAATTAACTCTAGCATGTTGGAACATCAGAACCATGCTCGATTCTGCGGGTAGCAGAGGTCCTGACCGCCGTTCTGCCCGAATTGCCCATGAACTGGCTTGTCTCAACATCGACATTGCTGCTCTCAGTGAAGTTCGCCTTCACGAGGAAGGCAGCCTCAGAGAACATGGTGCCGGTTACCCACTCTTTTGGTCAGGCAAGCCCAGAACCAAAAAACATCTCTCAGGTGTCGGCTTCATGATCAAAAACTCTATTCTTCCCAAACTCAAAAATCTGCCGACAGTCACTCTGACCGCATTATCTCCCTATGCCTTCCACTCCACGACAACCAACACATCATCCTCTTTAGTATATATGCCCCAACTCTCCAAGCCAACCCTGCCGAAAAAGATAAATTTTATGCTGACCTGCGCCACCTTACCCAAAAGGTGCCTGCAGATGATAAGATCATTATCCTTGGTGATTTCAACGCCAGAGCAGGGAAGAATTTTGAAGCCTGGAAAGGAATATTAGGCAAGCATGGTGTTGGAAACTGCAACGATAATGGTCAACTTCTGCTAGAATTCTGTGCGGAGCAACAGCTCACTGTCACTAATACTATCTTCCAGCAGAAAGATAGTCTGAAGACAACCTGGATGCACCCCAGATCTAAGCATTGGCACCTCATCGATTATGTCTTGGTGCGACGGAGAGATGTCCGCGATGTCCTCCATACCTGCGTGATGCCCAGCACAGAATGCCAAACAGACCATCAGCTTGTGCACTGTAAACTCAACTTCAATCTCACATTCAAACCCAAAAGGTGCAGTATCCCAAGGAGAAGACTCCAAGTTAACAGTCTCCAATCAGCCACAGTAAGAGAGAAATTCCAGGCAAACCTTCAAACTAGGCTCGAAAACCATTCCACAGATTCTGCAGATTCCTCCCCTGAATCAACTTGGCACCATATTAAAAACAGCATCCTGCAATCCTCCGAAGAATCCTTAGGGTTCTCCCTCAAGAAGAACAAGGACTTGTTTGATGAAAACAATCAAGAAATCCAGGACTTGTTGAGGAAGAAGAGAACCGCCCACCAAGCACACCTTGCACTGCCATCCTGTCACGCAAGAAAAACAGCCTTTCGTCTTGCATGCAGCAAGCTCCAACAGAAACTCCGTGGCATCCAGAACAAGTGGTGGATCAATCTAGCTGAAAAAACTCAATTATGTGCCGATACGGGTGATCACAAAGGATTCTATGAGGCCCTGAAAACAGCATACAGGCCTACATACCAGGTACAAAGCCCTCTACTCAGCACTGATGGGCAAACGCTTCTGACAGATAAAACCTCCATCTTGAATCGATGGTCTGAACACTTTCAGACTCTTTTCAGTACCAACCGTGTAGTCCAAGACTCAGCAATTCAGTCCATCACGCAACAACCAGTAAAGCATGAATTGGATACTGCCCCCACTTTAGGAGAAACCCTCAAGGCCATATAGCACGTGAAAATCGGCAAGGCAGCTGGGATTGATGGAATTCCACCTGAAATCTGTAAACATGGGGGCCTCACACTCCATACCAAATTTCACGAGTTTGTGGTGCACTGTTGGGAACTAGGTGAACTACCATCAGACCTTCGAGATGCAGTCATCATCACTTTGTATAAGAAGAAAGATATTAAATCAGATTGCTCAAATTACCGTGGTATTACTCTGCTCTCCATTGCAGGCAAAATCCTGGCAAGAATACTCTTGAACAGACTAATACCCACTATAGCTGAAGAAATTCTACCTGAAAGCCAGTGTGGTTTCAGAGCCAACAGGAGTACCACAGACATGGTATTTGTTCCCAGACAACTGCAAGAGAAGTGTAGGGAACAGAACAAAGGTCTTTACGTAACCTTTGTCAACCTCACCAAGGCTTTCGATACTGTGAGCAGAAGAGATCTGTGGCAGATTTTGGAACGTTTAGGTTGTCCCGCCAAGTTCCTCAAAATGATCATCTCACTCCACGAGGATCAGCATGGCCAAGTCAGATATGGCAACGCACTTTCTGAGCCCTTTCTAATAAAGAATGGTGTGAAACAAGGCTGCGTTCTCGCTCCTACCCTATTCACAGTCTTTTTCAGCATGATGCTCCAAAGGGCCATGGCAGACCTCAAGGATCAGGACGGTATCTACATTCAATATCGTACTGATGGAAGCCTATTCAACCTAAGGCGATTGAAGGCCCACACCAAGACCTTAAACCATCTTGTCCGGGTGCTGCTTTATGCTGATGACGCCGCCCTTGTTGCCCACACAGAAGCAGCCCTGCAACGTTTAACATCCTGCTTTGCAGACACTGCTGAGCTCTTTGGGCTGGAAGTCAGTCTAAAGAAGACAGAAGTTCTCTATCAACCTGCACCTCAGGAAGTCTTCCATCATCCCCATATCACCATTGGCCAATCAGAACTCAAATCAGTCCAGCAGTTTAATTACCTAGGCAGCCTCATCTCCTCGGATGGTAAGATTGACAGGGAGATAGACAACAGGTTAGCAAAGGCATGTAGTGCTTTCAGAAAGCTTCATAAAAGAGTTTGGCGAAACAAACACCTGAAGAAAAGTACAAAGATCAGTGTTTACAGAGCCATAGTGCTGTCTACTCTCTTATATGGATCTGAATCATGGGTCATCTACCGCCACCACCTGCGTCTCCTAGAACACTTCCATCAACGCTGTCTTCGTACAATCCTGAACATCCATTGGTCAGATTATGTGACTAATACATCTGTTTTAGAGCAAGTAGCAGTCACAAGTATTGAGGCCATGTTACTGAGAACACAGCTGCGTTGGGCAGGGCACGTCTCCAGGATGAAGGACCACTGACTCCCTAAGATCCTGCTTTATGGTGAACTTGCCACCGGCTGCCGCAAGAGAGGAGCTCTGAAGAGAAATACAAGGACTCCCTGAAACAACATCTCAGCCTCGGCCATATTGATCACCATAACTCGTCTACTCTGGCCTCTGATCGGGAGGTCTGGAGACACACCATCTATAATGATGCTGATGCTTTTGAGAAAGCACGCAGGATCACCCTTAAGGAGAAAAGGCAATGCAGAAAGAATCGTGCCTTGCAGAATACACCATCTAAGGAGTCTTTCTGTTGTGCCTTTTGCAACCGAACATGCCTGTCTCATATTGGCCTTTTCACCCACCAACGCACTTGCAACAAACGTGGGTAGAGCCCTCCCCAAATCTTCATTCGCAAAGCCTAGCCATGATGATGATATTGCTCTGTTAAACTTTTGTTGCATTATATATTCATTCTCATATACTCACATATCCACTACAAAAGTTTCTGTTGAGACTCTCATCAGGTAAAACAGCATTAGGGATACCAGTTTTGGGAAGGATATAACAGTTTTTGAACCATGTCCAGTTTTATAATTTGAATAAATAGCAAAAATACAAATACAAAAATGCAGAGCCTTTGCATTTCTTTAAAAACTATTCCTCAGCTCTCAGTTTTCACAGAGTCCTTCTTGGCTAAAACTGCAGATCTTGATAGAACTACAGTATCTGAACCACTTTCCCTGAATTATAATGTCATTTGTTTCTTTGTGCATTAGATAACTAAAGCCAAGAGTTTGAATAGCATTCAGAAAGGAATTAGCCATTCTGTGGATAATGAAAACTTGCACAAGAGTGTTTAAACAGCAATAGGTCTCCTTTTAAGAAGGGCATGAACTTCTTTTTCTCTCCAGTGCATAAACTAAACAGTAACTGACAGCACAAAGTGAATGTGGAAACAGGTTATTCCATTACTATTTACCTTGGGATTTTGAGTACCTCTCTCTGCACCCTTGAAGTGCAACATGATCAGAGACTGTATAATAGGACTTGATGGGAGCAAGATGAGGCTTAAAAGACATAAAGGAGAGATAGACACATTACAGCTATGTATTTCTGGTGTTACCAAGCAGAATTTTACTGTGATGACTCCTTCACAGAATAGGCGAAGGAATACTATTGTGTTTCAGCTTACATTGCACTTCCCATGCTTCAAAGAAATACAAATACACTGCTGGTAACACCACATCTATCCAGCATTTCCTGCTTCTGTAGAAAACAAAAGGGCACAAGAGTACCTTATGTGCTCAGGCTTAGCTAAAAGACTGTTACCCACACCACAGCACTGCAGTCTGGTTTCTTATACATACAATTTATCTAGTAAGAATTCCTAGCTGTTCTGTATATTGCTATTAAACTGGGCACAGAGGAGGCTTCTGGCCTGCTGTGATTAGGCATAATGTGATACAGCTTTTATTATCAGCATGAAAGTGAGAGTTTTCTGGTTGAAACTGCATAGTTTTGCACTCAGTTTTGCAGTGATTCATCCTATTATTATGTATAAAGAATGCATTAAATCATAACTTATTCTGAATTAAAAGTTACTTTTCTGAGAATTTTCAAGAGAAAGTGTTAATTACTTCAAGCATTAAATTTATTTAATCATGAGAACTTTACTTTAGCAACGTGTCAGACCTTTGCTCTGTCTCCAACGATCTGTGCATTGGCAAGTCTGCATTCACAACCCCTGGTAAAGGAAGGGAGCCT
Source organism: Pipra filicauda (assembly GCF_003945595.2). Taxonomy (NCBI): domain Eukaryota; kingdom Metazoa; phylum Chordata; class Aves; order Passeriformes; family Pipridae; genus Pipra; species Pipra filicauda. The sequence goes on along the minus strand of NW_024104321.1, from coordinate 3,289,966 downwards.
GAGTAACTCCAGCTGCATTTCTTGGTTTTGTTGTCTCTTGTTGGGTTTGAGGACTGTATGTCACCAATTAAATATAACTGAAGGTTTTGTTTCAAAGGAAATCTTTAAAATTATATTCTCCCTAAGAGAAGCTCGCAACAATCTCTTGAACTCTAGCACTGAGGCTACATGATATCCTTCTTAAACTTGGCTTAATCTGGTGACCATCACCTAGTGAGGAGGACAGGAGGGGAGGAGGCAGGCAGTCTTGGTTTGCAGGTTTCTTGGGTTGACATTGCACCTACACTCTCAGTAGTCTTTTCTCCAGCAATGCCTCCTGCCTCTCTGAAGGAGATCCCTGGGCTCAACTGACCTCAGGTATAATTTGCCTGAGGCTGCTGATGAACCCCTGCCCTGATGCATTAGGGATGTGCCTTCAAAAGGGAGGTCATCATCCTCCCCAGGCTGTGCCCACTCTCACCTCTTGGCTCATCCTCTTCTGTGGACCAGCCAGGCTCTTGCTGCTCACAGACATGCACAAATCAAGTCACCACTTCATGCAGAGAATATAGTTAGTCTACTGGTTTACTGCAAAGGAGCTGCTGAAGTCAGCACTCTAATGAATGATGGCATTAGGGTAATTTCTTTGACTTGGCTATTTAACAGAGATCAGTGAAAAATCAGAATTTTTTTATTCTGTACAGAAAAATAATTTTTTTAGCATAATGTTAATGTTTCAGGGAATTTTCTCAGTAGCTTCAATATTTTTATATCTTAAAATCAAAAATGGAAATATCAGTACCTGTCAAGGAGTGAAACAGTGGGGAAATTAGAAAATGTTGAGCATTTCAGTTGAGTGCCTATTTTAAAAAAAAAATCCATTCCCACATCTGCAAAACTTATTTCAGATAACTGAATTAAAATGTCTTGTTCCAAATCAGTTCCATTTAAAACTATATTTCCTTAAGGTAATTCACTAGACCACAAAAGTTATCATTATATGGTAGTTCTTTGTTATTTTCCTACAGATTAGGCTCTACTCTATTTCTCATGCTTCATGAGAAGTATGGCACAACTTATGCAGCATTACAGAGGTTAGTCAAAGAAGAGATGCATGCATCACAAGAGATTTCATTTAGAGGTGATTTACATGTAAAAATGTTATGTGTATCTGACATGTGCTGTAAGATCAGAGTCAAGGGCTGTAAAGAATTCAGATTTTGATGAGATTCTTTTTTTGACAGAAAGAAACTAAGAAGCTACACAAAACCTAGTTTATTTGTGAGCTAAAATGATTGGAAATATATTTAATTAATTATTCATTAATTTAATCAAGAAGAGAAATCACAGACTCTTGAGAGCAGACCCAAACAAGTAGAGAGAGATACAGAATGTCAACAGCTGCTTTGACATTTGTATTTCACTCTTAATACAGGATCACAAAAGGAGCTACCAGGGCAGGCCAGACACCTTCTGGGATAATTTGCATTGGCTTTATGAGATTCATGGAGGCTCTTGGGAAGCAGAAGAAGTGGAACTGACTTGCAGCTAGGACTGTGATTTACAAGTTTCATTTCTCTTTTCTTTAGGGTAAAATAAAAGAATTTTAGTTCAAGCTAGATCAACCTGATACCTTCAAGTGAGGAGAAACTCTATCGCTGAGAACTATGACAGCGCAGCATCAGTGCTGTCTGTCTACTGTCCTTCATCCATGACATTTGATTGTGGAGGGTGTTAAATAAACTGTCTGAGCTAATGAAGAGATAGTTTTAGTTTGGGGGGAGGATGAGGAAGACATGGTTGGGGGTTTTGCAAAGTCAGACTTCCACCTGCTCCAAGCTCGACTGTGCAGTCACAACAGATGACACAAAGAAGGCAGTGGGAATGCCAGGCTGGGAAATGGCAGAAAAGCAGAAAAGCTCCTTCAGAATTTGTCTGTTCTTGCATCAGGTGAAGATGATCTGTCAGAGCTTTTAATTTCCTTCCAAGGTTAATTCAAACAGGTTACCTCAATCCAATGCAAACTATCCAGTAATTAGAGGTGCAGCACAGCATGGACCAGAGGTTAGTTACCAGGTTTTGCTGGGCTTATTGCTAAGATGATGCCACCAGGGAGCTTGTACTTCAACAACCAAGCGAATTTTTTAAAAGCTGTGTTCATATTCTTTATTTACCATTTCAATTATGTGCTTTGCATATACACCCCTTCTGTTTAGCGTAGATAGGTCTGCATTTTCATACTTAAATGTTGAAGTAATTTTGCAACAGTACTGACTGTTTACAAAACTTTAATATTCAAAAAATTTAGATAAAATGTATTTAAGGCCTTTGGATGACTTCTGATTATAAGACTCTTCAAGCCCTACAGTTAGGGAGATACTCCTCATTTTTAATCTTGAATCTTCTCAGGTCTCTTTCTTTTTTTTTTAATTTGTAATTTAATATACTAAAAATCTCATACTTCCATAAATAAAAATTCACTTCAAAGGAAGGAAATCAGACACGTCTTCCACCAACAACTGCAACTCTTCAAGCTGAGATTTTCAGAGAAGCCCAGAAAAGTTTGATCCTTCCTGACGTATTGGAGCAGATGAGCATCTAATTCTTGTAGCTCCCTTTAGAAAAATATCAGGTCTGAGGTAGCTTTGGGCTACTCTTAAAAAAAAAAAAAAAAGTCAAATTTTCTTCTCAGAAACCTACTTACTTGCTAAAATGAGTTCAAGCTCCTTCTCCATTTAATAAACAAAAGAAAATTATCTGATGCAACCATCATGATTGCTTTAATATTGACTCCAATATCTGCGAGGCGTTTCTGGATTTCTGGGAACTGAATGTTGTTTATGAACAATGATTTTTCAATACACAATTTCATTTTCTCTCACTCTTTTTAATTCTTCTTGATGTTTGCATATTTTCCATTACAGTAAAATTGACAGTCTCTGAATACACCAGATATAAAGACACTATTAAATGGCACTAATAAACATCACTTTATGCAGAAAGAAATCATGGAAAGATCTGTTGAGTTTATAAGTGGGAAAGTAGAACAATTCTTTCTTTCCAGCATAAAAAGTCTTTTTTATCTAAGCAAAGACTCATAGTAAGTGGAAGTTTGCCTTTGAGAATTACAGTCTGTTTAGACCAAAGTAAAACTATTTGAAAGGAACTATTAAATAGTGAGAAGTGTAGTAATGTGTAGTAATTCTCTGAAATATTTGGATTTCTCCTTTCAGTCTCAGTCACTTTTCTATGTGCAGTATCCTTTCCATTTCATATATAGTTTACAATTTAAAATCTGAAACAGCCTTTGAAGGCTGCTATAATTTTGCTGTATAGTTTACAGCAAAAAGCACAGGCAGAATACTACTCTTTTTCCCCTGGTACACTGAAGGAAAAAAACACCGAGACCCTTGAATGTGCACCTAGCTCAGTATGGAAAAAGCATTGCCTAAGTCCCAGCACTGAAGGAGTGATAGGAATATTTATTCAGATAGAGTCATATTTACAACTATTCTAATTTTACCGCTGATATGCAGTACTCAAGGTACAATTAATTTATCTTAATCATATCATGTCAATATGTAATATCTTAACAAATCTTTCCTATATATTATATAGCTGTTTTACTAGGAAGTGTTGACTTCGCTTGGAAAAAGCAGGCAGCAAAATCTGCTTCCCAAAGGTGCTATAAAGGAAAGTATATTCCTTCTCCCTCTGTCTTCCATAGTGTTGCATATACTTGAAAACTCAGAGGTCATGTTCTACCTCTTGATAGTTTTTCTGCACTGCTGGCTTCCACTGCTTTCAAAGGTCTGATACCTTCCATAAAACAAGCCAGATAACTCTAGAAGAGAATTTCTAAATGATTAAAATTAGAGAGAGGGAGAGCAGTAGTACTATTAGGTTTTCTGAGAGATTATATATATAGATTACATGTAGGTCACAACTGGTGTTCCCCAAGGTTCAGTACTGGGGTCACTCCTGTTTAATCTCTTTATCAATTATCTGTATGAGGGGATCGATTGCACCTCAATCAGTTCAAAAACAACACCAAGCTGGGCAGGAGTATTGAACCATTGGAGGGTTGGAAGGCTCTGCAGAGGGATCTTGACAGGATGGATCTATGGGCCAAGGCCAATAGTATGAGGTTCAACAAGGCCAAGTTCCAGGTCCTATACTTCAGTCAAAATAACCCTATGCAGGCTGGGGGAAGAGTGGCTGGAAAGCTCCTTGGCGAAAAAGAACCTAGGGGTGCTGGTCAACAGTGGCTGAACATGAGCCAGCAGTGTGCCCAGGTGGCCAAGAAGGCCAGTGGCATCCCGGACTATATCAAAAATAGTGTGGCAGCTGGACTAGGGCAGTAATGAGTGGTGAGGCCGCACCTTCAATCCTGTGTTGTTTTGGGCCCCTCACTTCAAGAAAGGCATTGAGGTGCTGGAGGGAGTCCAGAGAAGGGCAACAGAGCTGGTGAAGGTTCTGGAGCATAAGTCTTATGAGGAGCAGCTGAGGGAGCTGGAGATGTTTACCTGGAGAAAAGGAGGCTCAGAGGGGACCTTATTGCTCTCTGTAACTACCTAAAAGGAGGTTGTAGCATGGTGGGAGTCGTCCTCTTTTCCCGAGTAACAAGGAACAGGACGAGGCAAAATGACCTCATGTTGCACCAGGCAAAGTTTAGATTGGATATTGCCACGGTCCGAAGGGGAGAGGGGAATGCGGCCGTGACACAGCACGGACGGGTCCAGAGTCAAGGTAGAGGTGCAAATGGAATGCTTCATTGAGATGTGCAGGGGTTTTACGAGTTCAGGTGCGGAAAGGGCTAGAACATGGGGTGGAGCATGAGACAGACAATCAGGGGAACAAACTGGGGTAGGGACACAGGCAAAGGGGGAGGAATGTGGGAGGAACCGGGGAAGGAAAGCGTGAATGGTAACTGTCTCCTCTCTGCAGCTTCTTCAGCCTATCAGAGGGAGGAGCAGGGAAGCAGGGAGCAGACAAGACTCGTGGCAAGCCCAGGCATGCCCAGGCATGCCCAGGCTGTGCACTGTGTAGTATGGATACAATGCAATACACATATTTGAAACCACATAATAACAGTAAAGTCCATATAATAAAGTCCTGTCAATTGCTTTATGTCTTTCTCCACGCCTGGAACCGCTCCCATCCTGAATCTTGCTCCTTCACAGGATATTATGAAAAAATTTCTTCATGGAAAGGGTTGTGAAGCACTGGAACAGATTGCCTAGGGAAGTGGTTGAGTCACCATCCCTTAAGGTATTTAAAAGACGTGTAGACATGGCACTTAGGGATATGGTTTAGTGGGACTCAATGATCTTAGAGGTTTTTTTCCAACCTAAGTGGTTCTATGATTAGATGTAGGGGAGAGAGATCCCTTTAGAAAATCATTTTTTGCTTAGTATTATATGTTTTCAAAGCAGTCTGGCACTGAGCAGTCCCAGATTGCTTCCTGTCCTGTTCCCAGACAAGCATGTTCAAGCATAGCCCTCAGAAAGCATGTGTGCAGCTTCAGTAAAACTGTCTGTGATTAACATGTCTGCCTTGCTCTGGTCCAGGTTCTTGGTAGCATCTAGCAATCTCAGACCTTGTGTTTGCTGTATGAGAACCTGCAAGCCTCACAAAGCACCACATCACATCTGGTTTTGGTCAAGCATTACCTAAAGTGTCTGTATCAGAAGGGCCTATATGATTTATAGTTATTTGTTACCCCTCTCCTCTGTACCTCAGTAATACAACTTGGGTGACTGAGGCAGTGCGTGAGCATTACTGCCCTGCTCTGAGTGTCTAGGAGACAGGCTGAAGAGACACTGGAGCTGTGAATGTGTAGTTATTTTATACATGGATCTGAACACAGATTACAAACACAAATGTTGCTTTTGATTACGTAACTTGTACAATACATGCACATGTGATTTGGGGGACTGAAGACAACAGTCTCTCTTCAGCTTGTAATAACAATACGAGGAAGCAAGGACAATATAAATAGGTTTTTCCTCTTCCCTTCGTGTGTGTTTCTTCTTGTTGTTATAGGAATAATAAATAGCTGCTCTTTCCGGGGGCTTTTAAGTTCTAGTTCCACAAAGAAGGGTGAAATGAATTTCCCAAGGAGAAAGTTGCATAAAATCAAAGCTATGGTTCCAGGCAAAACGGTACACTACAGTGCTGCTTTTTGTACTGTTATCTTCTCTTTCAGTTTATGCACCTGAATCAAATCTAGAAATATTTTAACATTCTCTGAAGTCAGTGAAATGGTATTTACATTTGCTTGCATATTTATTACCGACCCACACACTATCCAGTACCAAAAATGTGGTGTTATACTGCCTTCTGCAAAAATGAGAGAAGGATATGTTATTATTACACACTTATTATAACCATGTTAGCATCTTGTGAAATCCTGTTTTGAAGCATAATTTGTGAAATAATTTGTGTAATTAGCTGGTTTATTGAAAAGGTAAGATTACTGCTCACTCACACCCTGTATGCACAGTCTGAACACCTTCACACAACCTCTCTTCTACAGCAGAGATACTTCTTTTGTTTTATGCATCATTAATTTAAAGAGTTTAAATTCAGTTCAATAATCCACATCTGTGGATTGGATCAGACAGAATAACATATCTGCCTTTAGCTTTGCATAAGTTCTACATATTTTCCTACTTAAGATACTTGAGAAGCCAATGGTGACACTCTAGGTTGGTACTAATCTTATGATCAGTATACTTGTCCTGCAGTGTTGGACAGTGTGTCAGATATGTTTTTCACTTACTCTGGCACAAACTGATTTCCCACAGAAATCTTCAGTAACTGCATCTGCATGTGTTTGCAAAGGCCATAATGATGCAGAACTGTCTGCATCGGCACATGCAGGTAGGACTGTGTAACTTCTCATCTCTCTCTGTGATCATGAGACTACGATTGCTCAAAGCCAGTTAAGCCAAAAAGATGGCAGGTGTCCAGTTAGGTACTGCTGATTGCTGTGATCTGCTTTCCAAGAACCACTAGGAAAAGAGCACATCACTGCACGCAGCTTTTAGAGCCAATAGACTTACAGAGAAGCACCTCTGAGACTGGGAGGAAATTGTGTGAGTACTGCTACAGCCCTTGCAGACAGTCAGAGACCTTCCTCTAGATTGGGAAGTTAGAGTATAAGTAGCTGCTTACCTTCCAAGGATCCACAGGACAGACTATCTTTCAAGCTCCACTATTTTTTTTCCAAGTTCTTTCATCATTTCATCTGTACTGAGTAGACCTGACTTTTCTCTTTTTAACATTACTATGAATAATGAAGTGTTTCACATTTCAGTACAACAGTGTTTGAAGGAAAAACAAAGGATGGTGGATTTCCTTTCCAGAAAAGGATGGTTGGTTTCATTTTCTTGCTCTGGCTGACATGGTTCCCTTCCCATACAGTGCCTCTGCCGACCTGATTTTTGAGTTGGGCTCAGGTGATATGCTGCCTAAACAGGGCTTTCTGCAGGTAAACGTGGACTGATAGAGAAGTTCAGGAAAGCAAGCAGACAGCCTGACAGTCTGTGTCTTCTCCCACCAACAAATGTGCTGGTTAGAGAGTAACACCACCAGAATGATTATGCAAAAATATGGTTTGGAAAATCTTGCAATCCCTTTCACTGCAAAATGGTTTTTTACTAAGCAAGTTAATTTTTGCATTTCTATGGTACTTTGCTGCTGTTTCTTCTTTCCTTATAGCATTTATTGGCAAATTGAAATTAAACGAATGACATGTATACCTTATAGCCAGGATGATTTTTCCTGTCTTATTTTCTGTACATGTGAATATGTGTTCTAGTTCTTCAGACCTGAGAAAGTGTGAAAATGACCTTTCCCAATTTGTTTAAAAGGGAAAAAAGAGAAAGAAAAAATTCAAATATACGTGATAGACAAAATTCACACCACAGTAAAAGGAAGGAAACCCATGCCAGTAGTGATATTTTAAAACCTTTAACTTTTCAGCTTTTGTGAAATGGGAAAATATCTCTAAGATGAAGAACTGTAAATGAGTTGCAGTGCATTTGTGTGATTTGAAGAGTAACGAGGCTGAATTAGACTATGCCAGTTATGCCACATAGTAGGGAGGGAAGGTTTGTTGGTTGATTCTCTTTACAGATCCTGGTCAAATTTATGCAACTTTACAACTGCACCATCTGAAATAGCATGTGAAAATAAAGAATAATCTTTATTTCTTAAGGGTTGCCTTAGCAGGTGACACAAACTTGGATTATTTCTTATAAATCTATGCCTGAGAAAGTGGAATCTATATCTGGAAAGTGGAGAGTTTTCTCAGGGGAGAGACATCCTCAGCTCCATTAATGTTTAGAGTTTGAGATTGTTTATTTTGAGGTTTTAACGAAGTTTCACTGTGATATTTTTGCCAATGTATACGCTGTAAAATGTTGCAGTACCTAAAATGTAACACAACGGCTTTTTAGTGAGTTACATAGTTCACTTGTGAACCAGTCTTCAGACATGTAGATCAACTAATTGTCCTGGCACAAACTCCTTTGCTCCTGTACAGACCTTTAAAGTTCAGTGGCCTTGCTTCAGTTATCAGCAGAACAAGAATGGGGTTTTTTTTATTTATTAGGCATTCCACAGAGGTCATGTGAGAGGTTGATTCTCAGATTAAAACACATAAATAAAGGACCTTCTCAGTCAGGTGGCCAAGTGAACCGATTGATCTTGAGTTGCCAGTCAGACAGAAACTCTAGGGTCTGTTTTCAACTGCTGTGTTATTCCTTCACAGAGTGTATAAATTGTAGCAACTGAACTTAAGCCACACAAATCAAAAGATTGGGACTGACTGACTCATTGTGTGTTTATACCTGACTGTCATCTCGACTACCAGGATTTTGACCAGCCTTGAAAAGACAGAAAAACACTCCTAGAGCTTAGCTTTATAAACTAAATGTGTGAAGCTGGTTTTATGTTAGAGAAAGTGATTTTTTTCTTTTACTGTTGATCAGTCCATTTTAATGGAACGTTTCCAAGAGTGTTATATCAGCTGGTGTGCTTTATGCAGGTGGAGCAAAGGGTTCAAAACAAAGACAACATTCACTGACTGTTGCAAAGATGGATCTGCAAACACAAGTCATTATGCTGAGGCAGACCAGCAGCCTGTTTATTTAGCATCCAAGAGTGGCCAGTGCTGGAGATTTCAGAAAAGCTGCTTGTGGCTTCAAGTGCTCCTTTTGCCTAGGTGGACATATCATTATTGCGACTGAGCAAGCTACCACTACAGGTGTGATGAGATTTTTGAATAGTCCTTGACACAGAAGACCATTCTTAAGAATCTGTAGAAAATCAGGGGGTGGGGAAGTTGCTGAACATATTGCGACTGAGGATAAATTGTTAGACTTTCAAAAATTTTATAGTGACACTAATAAGTGGAGAGTAAATGATGCCTGGTACCTGAAATCAGCACAGCTACCAGCTTCTGATAATGCCATGTGCTGCTGAGAAATATGTCTAAGAATATTTTCATATTGCTTTAAGGAGCTGCAAATAGAAAAGCATTCTAAATTATGAACAGAAAGTATCTGTTGCCAAACCACACCATATAAGAGTATAAAGTAATCAGATCCTTTCAATATTGTTAGCAGTCTCTTACTATATATACGATTTTCAAAAAATTTCATGAGGAAGATAAAAACCAAAGTGTGGATATTCAAAGAAAGGTATTTAGTCATATTTTAAAATTAGCTATCTTGTTGAACAATTGCTACCTAATTATTCATATCACAACTCTTGACCTTCAGAAGACATTCACCTTAATCTAAATTCACTTTTTGCTTCTTTCGTTGATTCTTGGTACTGCATTTTGCTTCTTTCAAATTAATGAAGCTTTGTTACCAAAATGTTTGGCTCAACAGGAATGCATTCTTGCCTAATAGAGGCATATATAGCACACACTGAAATACAAACACTAATTTACTTATTTTGAATTATTTTTTCATAGTACTTGATTTTCTCTGAGACAAGGTAACACAAAGAATCTTCTCCTAAGACACATCAACCCCAAATTTCTCTGTGTGAGGGATACAGCACAGAATGAAAATGAGTTAGCCTTACTGCAATTTGTGACCTGAATGAGACAAAAAAAAAAAAAAAAAAAAAGAAAGAAAGAGGATAGTGGGGGTGTGGGTGGATCTTGGATAAATTTTGGAAATTTATTTTCATCATTTCCTTTTTACTCAGCTTACAGCCACAGAATTCTAGATAGTTCATCTTTCCCGTGAAAAAAGGGCCAAGTGCTGTGTTGGTAGAGGCATTGCCGTATTGACAGTTGCTGAAATACGATAGTGGGGCAACCTTGGGCAGTTTGCATTCTACTGTGTTCTATGATGCAGTTTTCAGTCTGAATGTGTATGCAGATCTCATGCCAAGATCTCGTGCCATTTTAGAAATCACTCTCATCAGCATCGGAAGCACACTATGCACTGCAGAAAAATACTTCCAAATCTTGCTTGGCATGCTGGTGGGACTGTCACATATTTCAAACAACTAGAATCATAGAATCATAGGGCACCCCAAGAATCACACCATGTGCCTGAGATCATTGTCCAAACACTTCTTGAACTCAGACAGGCTTGCTGCTGTGACCACTTCCCCAGGGAGACTGTTCCAGTGCTCAACCACCCTCTGGGTAAAAAACCTTTTCCTGGTATATAACCTAAGCCTCCTCTAACTCAGTGTCATGCCATTTCCTTGAGTCTTGTCACTGGTCACAAGACTAAATAAATTGGTACTTGCCCCTTTGCTTCCCCTAGTGAGGATGTTGAAGACCACAGTGAGGTCTTCCCTCAGTCTCCTTCAGGCTGAACAAACCAAGTGACCTCAGTCACCCCTCATAAGGCTTCCCCTGCAGTCTCTTCATCATCCTTGTGGCCCCACTTTGAACACTCTTTAATGGCTTAATATCTTTTTTATATTGTAGTGCTCAAAACTGCACACAGTACTCGCAGGTGAGGCTGCACCAGCACAGAATAGAGCAGGACAATCAGCTCCCTTGACCGGCTGGCAAAGCTGTGCTAAATGTACCCAGCACACAGCTGGCCTTCTAATGTAGAGATACATTTTCTCTAGAAATGCATTTTTATGCATGGCGTTGCTTCAGATGCTACATAGAGAGTTTTTTGTTGCTCTTATTTTTAGTCTTGGCTTTGAGCCAGACCCTTAGATATATTGGTTTCCCTACTGCTTTACACTATCCCTACAGATCTCATAGGAAGAAAGAGACAGCGATTGAAGATAAACCTCTACTACAACACTGATATTTTACTCTGTCTTTGAGGGATTTGAGTGGGATGTCACATCACACTAAAGATATACTTTGAAAAAATGAAAAATGTTTAAATCGATCTGAAATAAAGGGGTTGCTTTTCTTTCACTTGTGATCTTTTAGAGATAGACTATGAGTCCCAGAGACAGCAAGGGGCAGGGATTGTTCTGACCTTGGCAAGGTTAATCGTATGTGTTTGTTCTCCACCAATAGCAAATTGCTATCTACAAACATTTGTAGAATATAAACTTAATTTGTTATTACTCACCTGAAAAAGGAAAGAATATAGCACAGATAGTGATTGGTTTACTGCTGCATGGCAATATGCTCATCCTCAGAAAGGTACATTTGAAGCACAATATTGACCCCATTCAAAATTCTTTTCCTACAATGATATCATTTGATGCTGTATAACTTTATATCTATCTTTTTCTAAATTAAATAAAGTATAAAAGAAATCAGACAAAATTAGGAATACAATTTGAATGTAAGGCTTGGTATTGCAAAACCAGTAATTTGATTCATAAACAGTTGCCTAAAATATAATTTAAAGAAATGGATAAATGCCAAAATTACAAAAATTTCCCTGCTAGAGAAATGCTTTCGTTTCCCTGAAGTCTGTTCCTTTAACTGTTCATATGACTCGAGGAATTTTACAGCAAATAATTTGAAAAGCCCATTGCTTCTATTTTTCTATTAAGTATAATGAACATGTTGCTGTTACTGACCTAATTATACTGCAGCGCTTCCTTTTATAGAAGGGATATTTGGAGTATTTGTACGTTTTCCTCTGTAGTCAACATCATTATCTGTAAGGAGTGAATGAATTTAGTCTTGTAGGCTACAGACACGCCCATAACTCAAATGCAAGAATACAAAGCTATTGTTACAGAATCAAATAGGGTGTTTCATGAAGTAAAGTTGTTTTGTTCCCCAGGAACATTTAAAAGGTAAAATATCTTTTCAGTCTGAAGATAAATGTAAAACCAGTCTTCCAAGTGTATAAACTGCATAAATCAAGCAGAAGGATCCTAGCCAGACAACTTATTTTACAACTAATATTAGCTAATGCTTTCCAATGTAGCTGGTTATGTAAATGAACATTTCTTAGAACCTGCTATCTTCTACTATATTACAGAAAAACACGTTTTTTGTTTCATCCAACAGACTCCAAAGCATTCACAGTGAGAGAGTTTCAAGTGCTATTTATTGGAGGTGGGTGTCCTCGGTGAAAATACTGTCTCTCTATAAAAAATACATCAGAACACATATATTAAGTCAGATATCAAACCTACATGGTAGAAGGTTTTAAAACATGAGTGTAAGCTGTTCTGCCAGCCCATGTATAATTACACTACCAGTTTTTGTCTTTTTATTGTGGTGATCACAGACCTTTAGAAATTTTGGAGGGAAAAGCCTCTGTAGGTCATCTAGTCCATTGTACTTCTCCAAGCAAAACTATGCCAACTACATCAGCTGAACTGTACTCATAGCTCAGTCTTCAAAGCAACCAGGAATAGACATTTCTATATGCTCTATGTCTCTGGTCAGTGGTATTCCTCTTTGTCTCTTTCCAGTTTCTCAACACCCCATTTCAACAGAAAACACTGGACTGCTTTCTGAGGTGAAAATTTCTTACTCATCCAGCCTAAACTCTGTCAGATTTACAGAGAGAACACTGTAATTCTCCACTTCCTCCTCCTCCTGTCTCAAAAAAGGATGCAATGTTGGCTTTTTCCAGTCAGCAGGAACCTCCTCTAATCAACATGAATTTTCTTAGATTAGTCTCACCATCATTTCAGCAAACTCCTTCAGTACTCCCAGATGTATTCCATCTGAAGACATTCAGCTGCTTTAAATAGTCCCCTGAAGCTTTTGCTTCTTAACTGTCATCTGCTTCTCTCTTTCCCAGCCATATTGATAGAAGCAGTGGTCCCAGAAAAGGGCTTTGCCTGTAAGAACTGACACAAAAGAATACACTGAGTATTTCAGCTGCCTGATTTGCTCAATGACATGGTGCCCTCCCTCCAGACGTTTGAAAGGCCCCCCATGAGGACAAGAAATACCTTTTTAAGGCCAATCCACCACCTCCTCTTCCCCAAGTGATCTGTTACTGACCTCCACAAAAAAAATATCAAAATTCGTCCATCTCACTTCGAACTCTTATTTCTTCTTGAAGTTTTCCAACATTCAAAAGTCCCTAAACAGAGGGTGCAATTATCCACCCTTTTCCTGCCCTCATGTCTATGCTGAACTGCCTGTTTCATCCCTGTCAATGCTCCACTTTTTCATGCCACACCTCTTTCACTTGTACTCGTCCCTTTGCAGCACTGATCCTAATTGTAAAAGCTGAGATGTCTGACCCAGGATCCTTCCCTAACAGGACTTGTTGCTCCTCTGCTTCCAGGGCACTGGAGCCATATTTAAAGTTCAACAGCTGCAGGTTGAAATGGGGCCCTCCTCTCATTGCTAGACTTACACCCTGCTGGGTGGCTGCCCACCTGCTGCTTCAGAATTGCCTTCCCACCCTCAGGGTGTCTCCTGCCTCAGCAGAGTCTCTTGGAGATTCTATCAGTGTTTCATTTGTCATTCTTCACAGAAGGACTGCTCATTTCCTGGCTAGTATTGTTTTGTTTATTTTCATTAACAAAAGGAAAGCAGTAGCAGATATCTCTGACTCTGTGTTCTCATTTCATTTTTCAGTTTGGACTCCGACCTGCAGGAACACCTATACACAATGTGAATAGAATAGCCTGGATTGTGCAGGTGGGTAGCCAGGCTAGCTGACTTCATAGCTATCTATGTACCTAAAATCTATGGTCTACAATAATTTCTCCTTCTCTTTAATTATTGGTAAAGCAGAATGCTATTCCAGCTGTGAGGGACACAGAAGAAGACGGTGTGTAGGAGATACACAGCTGAAATTCTGCAGCGTAAATCTAACCTCACAGAGAAAGAGAGAGCATCAAATGTGTAGAACCTCCTTTTTGGAGCTGAAATGCCATCCAGCTGTGCTTGCAGAGAGAGGAAAAGCTAATGAGCTGGTGTCCTACTGTGGGAGTCTGTGCTGGAGATCTCTGGAAGCTTGCACAGCAGAAGATATTTTGCTCTCTATTCTGGGGTGAATCGTACCTCATAGTGTGTGTTTCTAATTTTTAATGTGTTCCAGTGGAGAAACTAAACTGTGTATATTTGCTGCTGTGAAATAGCTTTTCTGCTCTAATAGAAATACATCTGGTGACAAACTGATGCATTTCTTCCTCAAAGGCAGCAGAACAGATATGTATTTTTAGGAAAAGAGGCACCCTTAACTGATCTTTCAGTATTTCAAGACAGCCAAAAGAAGCTTCAGAGTAGACCTCTCTGGAATAAACTGCTGATGGAGACAGTCCACCTGTAGTCTTATCTGATAGTGGCTGGTTCATGCTTTGAAACATCTGTCTAGTTTCTCAACTGTAATTCTCTAACCTTTTGGCAAGTTCCTGCTAAGCTTCCCAACAACGTAAGTTATTGAAATTAATAATTATTACAAAATAAATTGAGTTATTGAAGTTAATAAGTTAAATTAGTGAAGTCTTTCATTAGTGTCTCTTACATGGACTAAATACCTCAAGCATTGTAATTTTTTTTCTGGAAAAAATAAAGATAGTAGCATATGCCCATTCACTGAGATGAGTTTTTCCTGTCTATTTTACATCTTAGAGATACTTATGACACTAAAAACTTAAGGAATAAAAGAAAAAAATATCATGCTGGATAGAGACTCTTGAATTTTATGGAACTTTAGGTGTGATTCAAACAGTAAATCAGTAAAGCTTACCCTTTTTCTTTAATATATGGATATAGACCCACAGTCAGGGAATGGAACCAGATCATCCCCAACAGATACAGGTTGACTTGAAATCACTGGAATCAAGTATGTTGATTTACATCAGTTGAAGTTACAGCCCATAATATTTAAATTGTATGTAAGCAAGTGGCTTATGGCTTGGATTTTTGCATACCCTGACATAAAATAGTCTGCTTTATCAAAAAAACAGGGTCCTGCTTCAGAAAGTACCCTTCTCAAGTGCCACTGACTCCAACATTTAACTAAAAAGAGACAGGCTTCCCGAATAGTATACTTTAAAGGAAACTCTCTATTATAGTTCTTCTTTCTCTAAATCCTCCACAATCTTAACCGTGGCTGAAAGATTTAAAATAGGATTATATCAGACTTTATCCAGCAAGACTTCCAATTAGTTTTTAAGGCAATACTCATATTTTTACAATACCAGGAGAAGCAGCAAAATTTATGGATCATTAGGCCAGTAAAGCTGAGAGGAAAGTAGTTGCAGTTACTTTAGACAAGACACGAATGCACCTATTTTTCTCAGATTTTTATGTTCTGAGTTTATACTATGTGTCACTGCCTCCATAATTCTGAGAAATGCTACTTTTTTACAATTTTATCTTTTTCCAGTGCTAAATCCCTAGCACTCCTTGAAGAGATGGAATGTTACGAGAGAGATAATAAATAAATGATTATCATGTTACCTGTCTGTGTTCTCTTATTTTAGGATTTATTTGAGGCCCTCTGAAAGCTGCTACTACTTTTTAGGAAAAAGTGTAATAACACATGCTCTGAAAATGTCTTTATGTCTATCAACATAAAGTAATCCCATTTTCTTCAGCATAATATGAAGCTAGAAATAATAATAACATCTTTGAAAGAAAATATTACACTAGCTTAGTTAATTTAAAATGGATTTGAAACATTCAATTAGTCAAATAAAGATTCCTAGTTATACATTATTCTGCTTACAATTCTCAAATTATATGTATGCTGCATGAAATGCCCCTGGGCTGCTGTACCCCAGATCAATAACCCATCACACCAATACATGCTTCTCTTGGGTCAACTCTGAGCTCAACACCATTATCCTGAGTAGTCACTTTGGCATCAAGAGGTCAGGCAGAATATGTATGCATATGCTTGCATGCATATGCAAGAATTTTGCAAAACTAAGGTCCTGTTTAGTAATCACTCAAGACTTCCCATTTTTGCATGTAGTGTCTCATCTTGCAGTTATTAAGAAATGTTTGTAGGACACTTTCTGATGAGGTTCATGGACATTCACAAACTTCCATGAACAAATCAGTCTGGAACAGTTACTAAAAAAAATAGATTTCAAATGCTATGATTTAACCTTCCCAAATTTTGACTTTTTTTGTCTTTAGAACATCAAAATCATACAACTTTTTTCTTTTATTCAGTTTGACATTCAAAATAAATCAATTGTATTTAAGTGTCTTTCTCTCTTTCCCTGTAGTACTATTTTGACAGCAAACCTGATCCCTTCAGTGCTACCTCTTTCTTTTATCTCAGCAAATGTTGTCACCAGTTTTGTAAAAGAATTTCATTTCCAACTTATGGATCGTGCCATGAATAATATGAAACACCCCAGACACAATGCTGACAACTGAAATCTCTGAAAGAAGAAAGTGAACAAAAAAACCCCAACACTTCACTATAATTAGCTATAATTTTGTTGAAATTATACACATTACAATGACACTTTCAACATAGTGTATGCACACCTAATTCAGAAGAATTTTTTTCCAGAGACCTGTCCCATGATTTATCAGGACTGTGTGCACTTCTACATAAAAGATTCAAGAGTTTAATTTTAAAATGTACTTTGTATGTGAATACTGAGTGTGGTACCATTTTCATAAAGTGCTTTACTAGATATTAATAAAAAGACTAGATAGCTTCCAAGTAAGAGGCACTGAGATGCTACTGCAGCAAGATGTTGAATAATTTGACATATCTACAAGTAGTTTGACTCATAGAATAATAATTTCACTAGAAAATGCCCTAGAAAGGGAGAGAATTAAGTCAGGTTACAAAATAAACTATTCAGTTTACCTACATCTCCCTCTCTGCAGGAAATTGTGAAACATATGGCAAATCCAAGACCCATCTCTCTTTAGCCAGCACACACAAAAAGAGTGAAGTCAGATACTACAGGCCAAAATACTGCTTTCAAAAATGCAGTCTGGTGCAGAGGAGAATGGCTCTTTCTGCTTATTTATTCCCTTGCAAATCATGGCCATGGTTTAAAACCTTCATGCCTCTGCCATCCCTTGATCTCTTTCCCTCCGGTTTGTTATGAATCAGAGAAAAAGATATTTTTCTGAGAGTTACTCCCTTTAGCTTCTCAGAGTATGTATTAAACAACAGTTTATTTGAAAGTATGATTAGCATGGCAGCAAAGGCGTCCAGCTGCATCCAGAGGCGTCATGTGACACAGTAACACTCGCTTGCTTTCACCAGTGCTCCAGGGAGGGAGCAAATGAAACCCAGCTACAACTTATACTCTTCAGTCAGACATTCATAACTAGACTGCTGGTTTATTTTGGCTTTTTAATATGCTGTTTGACACAGTTCTTCAGCAAATGGCTTAAAATACAAATGTAAGCCTATGTGCAGTTCTGTGAATTGGCTGTTATGTCTTATTGGCTGCTCAGTTGTTACAAGTTACATAAGCAAACAACCTCATTTCCATGACCTTGAGGGGTCCTTTGAGGTTTCCGAATCGTTCTTTTAGTTCATAAATTATATAGGTAAGAGCAAAGACCAGGTTTACAGAAGAGAACTGTAGTGGCTTTCCATGCATGACACCACTTTCTTCTTTCACTGAATGGCCCCATGAAAAAAGTTTTAAAATGCTAGAACCTCCTGTGAAGCACACCTACAAGCTGCAGTCTCAAGTTCTTCTAGATCTTTTATATCCATATTTTCCCTAGAGTGACTCTAGATCATATTCAGAATGAGATACAGGAGAAACAAGTTAGCCTTCACTATATATTGATTTATGCTGATCACTGACGAAACGGCGACATCCCGTTGTTCTAGTTTGCTGCCCACTTGTTTTCTTAATTATCACAAGACACCTCGTGGGACAGTCATAATCCACTTCCAGATGCATTTGATTCAGTTTCTTTTTATGATACCTTTCCCTCCCCAGTGAGTTTTGGCAAATAGCAGCAATAATCATTTAGTTTCCTATTACACTATAGTTAATTTGTTCTCCATTTTATTTTTGAATATTTTTAACCAGTACTGAGGTAATTCAGTCAAACGAACTAAGCATATATAAATGTCTAAAATAAGAAAATAACAGCCCATATAACAACAGCTTTTAATTTCCTACAATAGCAGGTGGGTTTTCTTCTTCTTCCCTGAAATTGGACTGATAACTTTCTTTGAAAACAGCCAAAAATTGAATTGGATTAAGCTACATTTTAACATCCATTTTTCTCATTAGTGGATATCTATAAAATCACTGCTGCATTCAGCAGTAAGTTTTCTTTCACAAGCTGAGAGGAATAAGGTGCTGGATTTCAACCTGTTTATTTTTGCCTTGAGATAGAATTAGACAATCTAAGTCTTGTTAAATTTGTGAAAATAGTAAGGTGGTTGTTTTTTACTTTCCAGCAGATCCAAGAAAACGCTTCAAAACTATGGTAAATATGAAGCAACATATGGAGGAAGGACAATACTTTTGCCTAATCAAAATAATTCTGATATTTTAGTAGTCATGACATGATCTCTGCAGGTTCCATTTCAGGCTTTTAAGAAAGTAATGTAGACACAGAAGGAAAGAAGATTCCGGGGGCACGTGAGTCCCAGTCAGCACACACAAAAGCAAAGCTCTAAACGTTCACAGAAGGAGACCTGCTCTTCTCCTTGAGGACATGGACCAAGCCTCTTGACATTCAAGAGAGTACCTAAATTCCCAGGCTCTAGGATTTTAGGAGACA